>NC_089490.1:131982754-132599106 GCF_036850765.1 Saccopteryx bilineata
GGGGGAGTCTGGGGGGCTCCCTAGGGGTGGGTGTAAAGGACGCTAAGTCAAACAGTTGTTCCCTCCTCCAACCCACCCTGGAGAGGGTCTCACTGTGAACTGGCAGAGGGGCTGCGGAGAGGCCCTGGGGATGGTCAGCCCCTCTCCATCTCCCAGCCAGGGGCCCTTCAGGGGTTCCCAATAAATAACTTCCGGCTTCATCTCACCCTCTACTCCCTGCTCTTGCCCTCACGGGATCCTTCAGGCTGGCTAGCTGTGGCTGGACCCACCCCAAGCCCATTCAGTTGTAGCTCAGGGGGCTGCGTGTCCCCTAGCGGCCGTGGCAGGTTTTGCAGCACATCTGGCGGAAGTAGGCTCGGCTGCAGAACTGAAATTTGAGCACTAGGGGGCAGTAGGCGACCTTGTTCACATCTTTGCACTCTGTGGAGGGTGGGAGCGGGGTGGAAATCAGGTCTTGTGGCCCTTGGGCTTCATGTGGATTATTTCATTCCACCCCTCAAATATGGCATCCTCTCAAGTGAATTAATTTTTACCCCTTGACAGATGAGAAAAAGAAACCAAGAGGTGGAAGGTGAACCCGGCAGTTTGGTTCCTGTGTCTAGAATAAGTAATCTATTACTATGAAAAATTTTGCTTAGGTAGAAAAATAAATGGGTATTTTTAAAGCAGTGGTTCTCAAGGGGATGTGACTTTGCCCCCCTCAACCCCAAGGGACATCTGATGATGTCTGGAGACATTTTTTGGTTGTCACCACAGGGGGGAGGGGTCCTACTGGTACAAGGCTGGTAAAGGTCAGGGATGCTGCTAAATATCCTAAAATGCACAAAGAATCACGTGGCCCAAAACATCAATACTACCTGAGGTTAAGAAAGTCTGACTTAAAGAGAGAATATTAGGCAAATAATGCTACTGGGGGGGATGAGTAAGTCAAAGGTCATGGGGTGGCTGGGGAAGTGACCCAAGTTTGGGCCCCCAAAAGGATCGGGTGCCTAAAATGCTTGTTTGGCACACAGTAGCACTTACTAAATGTCTGCAGGGAAGGGATAGTGAGGCTGGCCTGGAGGAGACAAAAGGTGTTTCAGTGGCTGGGGAAGGGTGTTCGGCCAATGGTCAGGACTACCACTCTCCTGTGGCTTCCTCAGGATAGGGCCCACCTGGTGCCCCTTGGCCTCTTGCTCCACATACCTTCGGGGCCGTCCCCGGGGGGCATGCTGTCACACTTGGCTTCGCACTGCTGTGTGGCAGGTGGCCGCAGGGCCTCAGTGCATTCCCAGGATGGCTGGCCGGTGTGGCTGGAGCAGCGCACGGGGCGCTGTTGCTGCCCGAGGCCGCACTGCACAGAGCACTGTGGGGCATCTGGGATGAGCTGCCGCCCCGCCACCCAGCCCTGGCCTCCATCTCCCGGGGTGCCCACCTACCTCACCCCACTCGCCGGCCACCCAGCGGGCAGGAGGGCAGCGGCGCAAGTTGCAGCGCATGGTGGCTGGTGGCTTGCCCGCAGGAGGGCAGTGTGCAGGTGGCAGCGTGGCACGGTGGTCTGCGCTCTTACAAAGGACTATACGGTGGCGGAGGCCCGGGCCGCAGCTCGGGGTACACTGCAGTTAGAGTGGGCATTTCAGGCTCAGGGGACCATCCACCCTCCCGTCCCCCCGCAAGCCCCCCACCCTTTCTTGCACAGGGAGTTGGGAAGATGCTGCTGGTCCAGTGGGTGTTAGGGAGGGGCCGAGTAACTCTGGACTAGTCAAGATTAGTCCACTAGGGCTTGTGGGAAGGGTACCTCAGTGGGCACCCAGCACCCAGGTCCAACCCTGTGCTGCACAGGGAGTGGGTTGGGTGAAGGTGGGAAGGGGCAGCTGACCTCTGACCAGTTGAGGGCGGCCCACTCCGGTGGGCAGGCAGGGCCATGGCAGGCTTCCAGGACAGGTGGGCGTGGCTGTGGGCACGAGTTGTCATCTAGCGTCTTCTCCTCGGCAGCTGACATTCGGCGCTGACACACGACAGAGCGGCTGCGCACACCCGCATCACAACTGCGGCTGCAGCGAGACCAGTTCCCCACAACCCAGCTGTGGGGACATAGTGGTCTGAGAGTGTGCCGGCAGGGCACCCTGACCCTGGAGTACTAGCATAGCCTCCAGGTACCCAGTAGCCAGCATGGCTATGGCAACTGGCACTGGGACTATGGATCCTGCAGAGAGCAGACAGAAGCCCTGTAACCACCTTGGGGAACACAGTCACCCCAATCCTGGGACCACTCCCTTCTCTGGTCTCAGGAGCGCTATCACTACAGTTTTTGTCACCCATTATTGCACCCTGGTGGGTACTCACTCAGGCGGGCAGGGCTCGGTATTGCAGGCCCGCTGCCTCTTGGGGAGCTTGCTGTGAGCGCTGCAATGGTGGGGAGCCACGGCTGAGCTGTCCAGCTGATTGCGGCATTCCACAACCTGCACCTGGCTGCCTAGGGGCGGGGGAGAGGCCCACTCAGCCCTGCTCAATCCAGGTCAGGTGACTAGTGACCCCCCCTTTGGCCCCACCCCAGCCTCACCGCCAGCACACTGGGCAGAGCACTTAGTCCAAGGTGCATACTGCCAGGAGTAGGGGGGCAGTGCGTCGTGGGTGATGGGTGCATTGAATCGATAACGGAAGGCAGACAGCTCTGTCCTGGCCAGCACCTGGGGGTGGGGATGGGGGATATGCATCAAAGGGAAGTCAAGCTTGGAGTTCCTACAAGGGTGCTAATGTCCCCTGTGCTGTACTCCCACCATTACCATGATGATGAGAGATGCATTAATGGGTCCCAGGGCTTCTAGGCTCTGAGTCTGATTCGGCCCTGGTCGCAGCTGAAAGGTGGTCCCAGCCAGAGCCAGTCGGTGGGGCTGAGGGGTCCCGGGCATCCCCTCCAATAGTAGGGATTCCTGGTCTCCCTTCAGGGCTGGGGGATAGAACAGGGGTCAGAATCCCAGCCAGGCTTATCCCCAGTCTTCATCCCCTTACCTCCAACTCACCCAGGTGACTAAGGGAGAGGTTGAGATCCTGGATGAAAATGTGGACGGAGCCTTTGGGAATCCAGACGACCTCCTCATACCCTGCACAGTAAAGCTGGCATCACCTACATGGCCCATTCCCTACACCCACCTGCCTCCTTTAGCCCTGGATGAAAGCAGCTAACCATTACAGCAGTAAGCGCTTACAAGGACACCACACTGTGTCTCAAGCTCCAGCCGTAGGATGTAGATGTGTCATCATGCTTAATTCAGATGACAAAACTGAGGCTCAGAAAAGCACAGCCACTTGCCCAGGTTTGACAGCTAGGAAGTAGCAGTGCTAAGATTTGAACCAAACTTTCCTGCCTCTCTAACCACCAAAAATGATCTGCCCTACCACCTTCCCACCAACAAGCAGCAGGTCCCACCCATGTCCCAAATCCTGGTTTATCTGCCTGGACTCCCACACTGTCTCCTGAACCACACTTGGACAGGAGGCCCCCTGGCCTGTTGAAGGAAGAGGTTTGGGTTCCCACCCTCTTAGACATTTTAATTGCCAGGCTTTAGGCTCCTGTTCTAGAGCAACACTGGGCCTCCAAGTCTTTGTGGGGTCTCAACATTCTGCTGGGCGCATGGGTCTGAGCATTTTGTTAATCTTGACTATTATGGTGGGGCCAGTTTTGCCACCAGCCCAATGGGGAGTGTAACGGGAGTGCAGGTATCTTACCAGCCCCGGGCAGGGCCGGGCCGAAGACCCCCTCAATGGTTTCGCAGGTACTGCCATCTCCCCCACACACTCGGCACTTGTCCTCCCGTAGGTCGGACCCCAGGACCCGGTCGCAGCCCACGTGCTGGGGAGGGCAGTGGTGGTGAGGGTGTCAGTGAGGTGGTCATCTCCCCATCCCTCCCCATCCCTCCCTCTGGGAGTGTCCTCCACCTTGCACTCGCCGCTGACACAAATGTCCACTGTGTCTGGGCGGCAGGGTGTTCCATCCACCACGGCCGCTGCTCTCTCCGTGTAGAAGTTGAAACCTTCTGCTAGACAGGTGAGTGAGCAGGCCTTCACGCCCCCTGGAGGTTATGGCCCCATCAGACCAAGGGCCTAGAGGCTGTGGGCTCCCTTCTTGCTCCCCAGGGGGAGGTGAGGCCAAGAAGGGAAGACCCCAGATTCAAGAAGACTGGGCAAGCTAGGTAGAAGGAAGGGGGACTCCCAGCATCCAGTCTGGTACCCTGGCACCTTGGGTGAAGAAGGGACTCAGGACAGACCCCATGGCGCTCTATCCACCTGCTGTTGGATGCTCCCATGGCCTTCTGAACCCCCAATCACCTCCTCGGTATGTTTTCCACGTGTAGAATTTTCCACGGAAGGGAACACTGTCAAATTCAGAGCACTGCATTTCCCTGAAGTCCTGGGAGCCAGGGGGACAGTCCTGGAAGCATGAGATAGGAGAGGGAGGGAGACCAGGTGTCCAGGAACAGAGTTAGTGCAGAGCCTGGGGCCAAGAACCAGTGTTCAGAGCAGAGATGGGTTGGAGGCAGGGAGGCAGGAAGGCCAGGAGGCCAGGGAGGAGGCTGTGAAGGACGGGGTGGTCTGGCCTGGCAGGAGGGCTGGAGGTTAGGTGCATCTGAGATAGGACTAGGTGGCTCATTAGATATCAGGTGCAAGCTAGATGCCTGGGTTGCTAGTTTCAGACCCTGGGGCCTTTCTTGAGAAAGTGGACCAAGAAAGGAGCAAGGCAAACTGAGGAAGGTGCTCAGCTCTTTGTGAGAGACAAGTGGACTCCTTGGAGACATAAGCCCACCCCTCACTCAAAAGCATTCCCCATTCCCTTAGCACTCTCTGCTGAAGTAAGTCTCGTGCTTATTGGGTGCGTACACATAAGATGCACTGACATCCAGGACACAACTGTGGGGAGCCCCAGCATTAAAAAAGGGGCAGCAGAGAAGCTGAGAAAAGGAGACAGAAAGCACAGCCTAGGCAGGCTGGGAACACAGGGCTTTGGTGATGCAGATAAGACAGGAGGCCGTGGTCCCTGGTCAGAAGAGGATGCAAGCAGATTGAAAACGTGGCTAATGGGTCTGGTGACAGGTACGTCTGTGACAGTCTTAGGGCAGGGCTCTCTGGGGAAACTGAGCTAGGAAGGGGGGTGGGTGGTGGGCAACAATTATTTCTAGGTGGGAGACTCATTCACTGTTAAGTTAGAGGGAGCCAGATTCCCTGGGGAGGTACAAGGGGGGAACTGGGCTGGGCTAGGGGCATGTGTAGAGGAACTGCAGCAGAGCTCCTTGAAAGTTGACTAATGCCTCTTTTTTCCTGAGGGACTGGGCTTAGGGGAAACTCACGTCCGTGTTGCAAGAGCGGTGTCGTCGTCTCTCGCCCAGGCAGTACTTGCCCCCGACAGTGGGCCTGGAAAGGGTCAGGGGGTAGGAGAAAGATGGGGTAGTGGGAGTAGGGAACAGTTCCCTCATCTCGTGCAGGGGATCCTGCGGACCTACCTGGGGCTGTCGCAGTGACGGCTGGAAGAGGACACGCCACCGCCGCACGTTCGGCTGCAGTCGCCCCATGGGGTCCACGGGCCCCAGGCCCCATCCACACCCTCAGGTCGTGACCCAAAGGGGACGCACACCCGTTTGTAGCACCACTGTGGGTGGGATAGGCAGAAGTGAGTCCAGCTCGGGGGACCCTCAGGGACTTGGTGCTCATTCCTGCATTCCCTCTTCCACACAGCCAGAGATCTCAGATACCCTGGGTCGGGGATGAGGTGGGATGACAGAGGTAGGGTCCGAGGGCTGGGGGGGTACCCGGCTTGGTATAGGGGTGTGGCCATGGAACCAGACTGTTCAAGGAAAGGGTGTGAAGCTAGTATTGGGACACTCGTGCAGGCGTGGTTTGAAAGTGTGAGGGTGTGGTCTCAGGTGAGGGGTGGAGCCTGCAGGAAGCAGGCGTGGCCAGAACCCATGTGAAAGTAGAGGCGAGGCATGGGTGGGCGTGGCCAGACAAGACGGGGCCTTAGTCTGCGCTCACCCCTTTGTCGATAGTGTGCGTCTGGCACAGCGTGCCCTCTGCGGCTGGGATGCTGTTGGTGATGCACCGGTTGCTCTTGCTCAGACACCACAGCTCACTGCAGACCTCCTGCGGGTCAAGATGCCCGCTCAAGCTCACCCTCCTCCCTCAGGAGGACCCAGGCGACCTGTTCACTGTTGGCTGGGCAGTGGGGCCCCAACACTCCTTTCTTGGGTCTTAAGAAATCTTGGACACTTTAGCAGGGCATGGCCTGGTATCTCCTCTCTATGTCTGTGCTGCACTTATTGAACACCCATGTGTGTCATAAATTCCCTTAGGCATCATTATCCCATTACAGTGAGAAAACCAAAGCTCAGAGAGGTAAGGTCACTTGCTTAATATAACACAGTTATTAAAAAGGGCAGCCTGGTTACAAACGCAGACCTTGAACTAAAGGGTCTATGATGTAACCCATTTTGAGTTCAGCCCATGGCATCTACTGAGTTCCTAGAAGGAAATGTGGGATTTGCTGCGGAACGACGAGGAAGGTTTGTGGGTTCTTTCTGCGGACAGGTGAAGCAGCCCACGGAGGAGCAGTGGTGCTGAAAGATCAGGCCTGGAAGACGGCTCAGGTCAAGGGCCCCATCTCTAACCTTTTTCCAGTGGGTGGTTCTTGTTTCCTTCACCTAAACCGGGGAAGTTCCCAATGGTTTTAATCTATGGAGGCTTGGGAAAGGACAAGATCAGACTGGATCTGTATGGGACGTTCCTCTGCTTCCAACAGTGAAAAATGGCCTGCCTAGGACCTAGCAGTAAGGCCTATACCAGGCTCTGGAAGTCATTCTGACCCTTTAGGTCTAGGTTAATGTCCCTGGACAAGCCGTACTATGTTTAGGTGTGATCAAATCTCAGACTCTCTAAGCTTACATACTGCCCTACCACTTGGCCTTCCCCCTGTGAAATGGAATCCTTGTCTCTTTACAATCACATGTAATCTCTTCTGTAAACATCATCCTTCCAAGCTTTAAAGATTTGGAATTGGATCACCAATGGCTACAGGAAAGGACCTTCGTGGGTCAGCTTCTGAGAGATTCCTGCACACACACACTCAAGAAGTTTGGAGGGCTGTCCTGAGACCTGCTCTCTCAAACATCCTCAAGTCCCTGCCTTCTGCCCCTTCAGAGAGTACTTCTTGCTAAAATCTCAGCCTGGTCTTCTGGCTTTGCCTGGCTTGTGTCCTCCTGGCCATTTGTAAAAATATCACATGATCCAATCCCACTTCTGACACCTCTTAAAAAGAATTCCTATCCCAGTCCCACCTTGCCTCCTCCCCACAAGGACACACTGTGGAATATATGGGTGCTTCAACAAGTCAGTCGCTTGCAACACATTTGCCCTCTCTGGGCTACAGTATCCTTGTCTACAAGATGGGCCTTGCCTACATAAAAGACAGACACGTATAACAGAGTAGATATTAAAGGGCTGGCACAAACGTCCTGTTATTAAAAATGACCACAGCTATTTCTGGACTAGACACTAGGTAAGTCCTGCTCCTTACACACATTAACCAATTTACATGTAGTCAATAATTCCCCTTTTGCCATGGTGGCCAGCAACGTGTTCCTTGGAAAAATAAAAGGGAGAATCAATTTAACATACAGCTAGCACTACTCCACCTTGCTATTCTGGCACTTCCTCCCCTCCTCCACCCCTTTATAAAATGTGGAGTCATACAGAAACTTGGATTCAAATCCCAGCTCTGCCATGTTCTCCAATTGTGACTTTGGGAAAGGCACCCTCCCTATGCCTCAGTCTCTTCATCTGTAATGTGGGAATAATAGGATCAACAGTTTAAAAGAGTTAATACATATCACACTTAGCATATAGCAAATGCTCAGTAAATGTCAACCACTGTCATCATTGTTAGGATATCTGGAACACAGCAGACTCTCAAGGTAGTTTCAGAATTCTTTTAGAAGTCATTAGAGAGCGCTGTAATGACCAGTCAAGTTAGGTGTGAGGGCAAGAGAGGAATGTCAATTATGTATAAATTGACCCAGGGTTTATCTTCTTGTTTTGCACTGGAACAAAGCGAGTGCCTACTCTTGGAGTTAACACGGTCTTAGCTTGGAGAGGGCCTTGAAAAACTTTGATCTTTTGGGTCTGGAGATGTGAAGTATTGGGACTGGGTCAGGCTACTAGGGCTGAAGCTTTGAGGAAGTGGGGAGTGTGTTTTGGGAATTAGGGGAGCTGGGCAGTAGGGGCAGACTCCAGCTGAGCTTGTGGCTCTGATGGCTGAAGCAGGAAGCCAGCAGGCCTCCAACTTACTGGAGGAAACTGGGATCTGGACTCCTAGCTCACTTCTCTATGCACAGATGGGGCTTTGGGAGTTGAATCTGAATCTCGGGAGAGTTGAAGGGTGGTCAGGAGGCTCAGAAATTGTCCAGCCAAGGATTGGGGCTAGCAAATATGTGTACCAGTTGGTAGGGGATGTGGGGAGTACAGACAGGGTATCCCTGTCTGGCTCTGTCCAACTCTTTGTCAAATGGGGAAAATGGTTCTTCCCCAGTGAAACTATTTCTACAACTGAATGTTTGGTTAAAAATGGCCCAGTTAGGGCTCTTGGGACTTTAGTCCTGCTGCAGCCTGATATGCTGTCAAGGTGGCCTCCCAGGCACTTCCCAGCCCAGCCTCCAAATCAGGGGTCTGGAGAGCCAGGAGAGCCCATTCTTGTCCCCAAGCTTGTCTCATTGTGACATCTGTATAGCCCCAGGCTGCTCTGTGCCCCCAGGCCCCATGGGGCTTACTTCCCTTCCCATTCTGCCAACCCCAACCCCAACCCCACTGCCCCGAGGGTGCCCACGTAGAATCGCCCACCCCTGTGGCCCCCTCCCCTCCAAGGAAGGAAAGCAGGAAGGCTCTCTCTACCCCGTATTTACACTGACGCGATTTGACTCCATGCTGGAAACGGCACTGCTCATCTGCATCATAGGCTTGGCCAGGTGCCACAGTTGGGTACATGAAGTCTTGTCGGGGGGGCCGATTGTTCAGGCAGAGCCCCAGGCCCGAGCTGTGGCAAGAGGAAAGCAGCTGTCATGCTAAGGGGCTGCAGGCCAAAAGATCAGGGGGTCTGACTGGGTGGGGGTCCCAGGGAACAGCCCTGCAGGCAACTCAACCCTTCCGAGAGGCAGCACTGATATGCAGAGGACCCCTCCTCAAAACATGAGTGTGAGCCTCTGGGGAGAACAGGTGGGTCCATTCTCACTCCAGAAAGCTGGTGATGTAGTCGCGGCTGCAGGATGACCACACAAATGGGTTAGTCTTCATGGTAATGTGGGCAGCCATGAGCTTCGCTGGGTCCTGGCCCCGAGCCCCACAGCTGTTCCCCACGCCGTCGTGGTTCATGCCAAATCTAGAGTGAGGAGTGTTGGTTCTGCTGGGTGCCAAGAAACCTTCCTGGGCCCTCCTGTCCTCCCCTCCTGTGTCCCTGGCCTCACGTGTGTCCAATCTCATGGGCGATGGTGAACGCGGTGGCCAGACCAATGTCCTCATTGATGCTGCAACTCCTCTCTCGCTCACACATCCCACCCACAGGGGCCAGGCCTGGGGAATGGGCACATGAAGGGGGGGCGTGACTGGGGCTCAGGGTTGTTGTGTTGGCTGGCCCTGTCCACCCTGCCAGGTCCCCACGCAAACCAGGGTCAGAGCCACCCAGCCCACTGCCTTCATAGGTGCCTGAAACCTCCGGGGTGTGTACCTAGTGTGCCGCAGGGTTTGTTTTTGTAGATGCAGATGTCATAGCTGTGGAAGGAGAAGGGGGCAATGAGGAGGCTGGGCTGCCTCCCTCAGCCCTGATGATGCCGCCATGCCTGTTTCTGGAGGTTAAATTCTGCTTGGGAGGCACTACCTGCCTTTCACTGAAGCCTCCTGCTCTGCCTCCTGCTGGCCTTGGGGATGGTGGGGTGCATGACTGACTGACTGAGGAGTGGAGTGTATCTGCACTCAAATGGCCCAATACCCACCTTCCCATATTCTTAAGACTCCCAGCTGTCCCTCCCATCTCTGGCACCCCAAGGGGCAGCTGAATAGTCCCAGCCTCTCCATCTAGCAGTTTATCCTTGTGAGGACTCAGATGGTCCCCTGAACACTTGTTCCCTTGGCCCAAGTCTTAGTGCCTCCCCACCCCTCACCGCGTGATGAGCACTGCTGTGTCATGGTTGGCCACACCGTTCTCAGGAATGGCGTTGCCATGGCCGCTGCGGTTCACGATGGATTTCTGCCACTTACAAAAGCTGTCCAGTGACTTCCCAGCATGGTGGGTGATATCCAAAGTGGGCTGAGGATGGATAATGAGTTGCATCGGTGCCAGCCACCCTGGAGAGGGTTGGCAGCACTGGTGTGCAGGAGAAGGGGTGGGGTCCCCTCACCTGATCCTCTGTGAGCAGGATGAGTCGTGTTACCAAGATGTTAACGATGTTTCCCAGACTTGAGTCTTGGAAAAGTTTGGCAACCTGACCTCCAAGAAACAAGAGAAACGGAGTCTTAAGAGGGGTCCAGAGTAACAAACAGAAAAACAGTGACAGTAGCTCACTTTAATCAAGTACCTACTGTATGCCTGGCCTCAGGCTAAGCCTGTGCATTTATCTTCACATGAGTAGATACTATTAACATTCCCATATTGCAGATGAGCAAACTGATGCATGGAGAGGTTAGAAAACATAGCTGGTAGGAATCCCAATCACAAGTGGGATTCAAGTCCAGTAAGCCTGCCTGCAAAGCACTGGTTGCTTGCCAGCACATTTCTTTCTGACTCACCCTTGCTCAGCTAGTCAGTTTTTTTTGTCCTTCATCCCTCCCTTGCCAACCCTGTGGCTGCCAGATTGTCTCTTCCCAGAGGTGGCCTGAGGCATGTGCCTCATCCCATGGCTCTCTAAAGGTACCCATTTGAGCATCATCACAGAAAGTTGTAAGTGTGGGGGCAGGAAGCTCTAGAGACAGTGGTCAGGGGGAAGGAGGAAGTGGCCCAGGAATGAGTGGGCACAAATGATGCAGGCCACACCATGCAGTGACCTTGGAACCCTAGGACATCACTGCCCCATGGGGAAACCCATGGAAACCCTGGCAGGTTTTAGGAAACTTTGAAAATCCAAGGGAAGGAGGCAGAGTTGGGGCAGAAAATGTTGAATCAGATATGATGCCATGTCAACATACTTGGCCATCTGTCTGCTAAATTTTTCCTTTTTTTTTTGCTTCAGTGAAATAAGACCACCACTCATCAAGCCCTCATGTGCCAAGTGCTCTATCTGGTTTCTCTCCCACTAACTCTTACACTCTGCTATAGATACTATTATTTTTTTAAATACTTATGTTATTGACTTTAGAGAGAGAGGAAGAGCGAGGGACAGGAACATCAATCTCTTCCTGTATGTGCCCTGACCAGGGATCAAACCAGCAACCTCTATGCTTCTGGGACGAAGCCCCAACCCACTGAGCCATCCTGCCAGAACACTACTATTATAACCCCATTTTACAGAGAGGGAAACAGAGGCTCAGAAAGCTCCAGTCTTGAGACCTAATATGGGCACTGAGTATATCTCAATGTTGGTCAGTGAGATCAGCTGTGTGAATTCATAGGTAGGTGCTTGAGTGAGAATTCTGCCTTGTGTACAGATGTGTGCCCATGTGTGCACTGGTAACCTCAGCAAGTACCTACAAGCTGCATGCTGATTTTTTATACAGAGGACAATAATGCAAACGGTACTCTGTACCAATCGCTGTTCTAAGGGGACTTATCAATTCATTGAATCATCCTTAGTCTTATGAAGTGGGTGCTATTATTATACTCATTTTACATATGAGGAAACCAAGGCACAAGTGAAGTTGTTTGTTCAAAGGCATACAACTGGGATGAAGTTTTAGCTCAGGCTGCTCGGGTCCTGAGTTCATAGAAAGCACTGTGCTACGCAGCCCTTTTTCACCCTGTCCCCGTTCCATTCCGTTTCTGTAGCGTTAGGTCAGGAATCGGAGGTGGGATGATGACACCCCTTCCCCTGACCTCTGGAGGCTGGCTCCAGGTTCTCGGGACTCCATTTCCAGGGAGAGGGAGGCACTTACAATGTTCATGATGGCCAGCACATACTGTTCCACATCTCGGCGTCCGTGGTAAGCCACCATCATCTTGTCAGCCACCACCAGGGTCTCCACGTAGCGTTCTCGGCTTACAGAGCGCTTCAGGCCCAGCTGGCTACGCTCTGTTTCGTTGGCCTGGGGCCTGGCAGGCGGTGGCTTTAGGGTGCGCAGCCACCATGGCCGCCCCTTCCATGGCTTCTCGTCTGGATGGAGAATTTCTGGTCATTATGCTGCTTGCTCTTTTGGTCCAACTCCTTGTCCACCTGCCCAAAAGGCTGTCAAATATCTTGTCCTTTTGCTACCGGGTACTCTGGTTGTACCATGCCTGGTTCTACAACGATGTGGCTGCTCTACTGCCAAACTGGCTGGTTGGACAGCTGCCCAGTACTCTATGTCAACCAATATGACCATACAACTTGCTAATAACCTCACGACGTGTGTGTGTGTGTATGTGTGTGTGTGTGTGTGTATGTGTGTGGCAGCTCGACTCATTGCCAGGAACCATATGACTGCATGTCTTCTTGGCTTTCCAAATATGGAACTTTCTAAGCCACATACTGTACAACTCTGTGGCTGTAGAACCAACCACCTTTGATGGTCTTAATGCCCAACTATACTGTAGCCTAACTGTTCACCGACCAACCTACCTGACTGTGACACCGTCTACTTTTGTTTGTATAACTGTAGTAGTATCTTACTCTGCATCTTCCCCCGGGACCACCACATTTTCTAGTTTCCATATGGCTGTTCTGGTAAATATTTTGTTATTGTTTAGCTTTCTTACTCTCCAGTCTCCTAAATGTCTGATGGTACAGCTGTCATCCTGCAAGTCTGGTTGTGAATTTGACCTTCTGAATGGTGGGCCAGCCCCTTTTGCCTGGTGTTTTAATTGTACAACTGCTCGAGTATCTGCTACAAATACCCTGCTGCTCAACTGTCTAGATTAGACAGTAACCCTGGATATGGATGATCATACACCCGAGTACCTGTCTGGCTGTCAGGCAGCACATCTCACTGCTGAATCATTAGACTATGAGAGCAATGGATGGCCTGTTTCCTTGCCCCTCCCCTCATGTAGCTGCTGGCTGATTTTCTGGATAGAGACACTGCAGCCTACCTCTGCTTAAAGATAAAGATGTTGTGCGGCCCCTTTGCCCATCCCCTGAGAGACAGATATACCTCTCACTCCACAGGCTGTGTCCAGATGGGGGTGACGCAGAGAGGAACGCTTGTATACCACATGGGGGCCACTCTCCTCTGGTCCCCGGCCTCTCTTAGGTCCACTTTGCAGGGGCTCAATCAAGTATTCTTCCTCATCTGCCACAATCAGGCCATGCTAGGGGCAGGAGGAGTGGGACAGAGAGCTTGGATCAGGTCCTGGTCCCCAGGACTTCTGGGGCCTTATCTCTTTATTTTGTTCTACCTTCCTGGGTTTAGGTTGTTCTTCCCTTTTTAACGTCCTAAGAGTGATGTTCAGCTCATTACATTTCAGCCCAACTTAAGGCTATATATTTTCCTTTAAGTACTGCATTAGCTACATCCTAAATTAGCAAATCCTTCTGATTAGCTCAAAATGCTTTAAATATTTCTACTAAGATTCCCTCTCTGACTTATATTTAGAAGTGTTTTTCTTAACTCACAAACAAGTGGGCACTTCCTCCCTGCCTCCCAGAATCCTCTGCTCACCAGGCCCCCACAGGTGCTGATGGCCACATGAGAGCTGTCAGCCTGGCCCTGCAAGTGGCCAGCGTAGAGGCAGTGGGACCGGGCAGCTCTCTGCCAAGCCAGGCCCTCCCGTGTCCAGTACTCCACAGAGATGTGCCCTGCCAGAAGGCGGGAGCTGCGGGTCAGGTTCAGCAGGAAGTGGGTGCTGGGTGCGGCCACCTTGTAGAAGAGGCGGGACTCTGCAGCAGGCCCTGAGCTCCTACGCTGCCTCCTGGGGGCAGGGGGTGAGAAGGCCAATAGTGCCCCGTTGTCATCCACTCGGGTGGGGAAGGCAATTTCATAGTTCTCCAGACTGGACAGGAACTCATCTGTGGGTAAGGGTGAGAGGTCTAGAGTGGGCCCTGGAAGAACCCCTGTGTCCTGGCTTCTTGGCCACAGGGCTGGTGAGTCTAGCCTCACTGGCTCGTGAATGTAAATGACCAGATACAAGACTCTGGACTTATGGACCCCAGGGCCTTCCTGACCCTCCACAACTAGAGTCCCCATCTCACTGTTCCCTCCTTTGCCCCTTGCTCCCTCCCCACCACCACTTCTGGAACCACTCCTACCTTGAGAATGGAATGTGTGAGTGACCTCGAATGCAAGGCCCAGCCCCAGGGCGAGGGCCCAGCGGAGGATCTGGCAGGCGGGAGCCATAGAGGCTACGTGTCCACATGTCTCTCCCCAGCCCCGGCTGCCGGCAGCCCCTACAGCACCACCTTTCCTCTTCACAGCCTGGGCAGCATCACTGGGCGCCTGGGAGGGAGGAGCTGGGTTCACAGGGAGCCTGATCCTGCTGCCCAGCAAAAACACTACCAAGGGTCCTCACCAAGCTGACTGACAGGTGGACCTGCAGCTCCTCACTCCAGCCTAGAGGATGCCCAAGGCATTTCCCATGGTTGGAAGATTCCAAACACACCCAGTAGCCCCGTTCCTACTGCCCATCCTCCCTACACTCTTAGGACGTGCAGGGACCTTGGCTTCATGATCACCTACTGTGTGCCCATTACCAGCCTGAGCAATTTCATACTATTTCACTTCATTTCTTCAATAACCCTGAGAGGACCCATTCATTGGGTAAATGACTCTGAATGAAAGGTACACAATCCTAACCTCCCCTTTTTGGGCTCAGTTTCCTGGAAGTTA
The DNA here is from genome assembly GCF_036850765.1 of Saccopteryx bilineata. Taxonomy (NCBI): domain Eukaryota; kingdom Metazoa; phylum Chordata; class Mammalia; order Chiroptera; family Emballonuridae; genus Saccopteryx; species Saccopteryx bilineata. The sequence goes on from NC_089490.1 coordinate 131,997,719, forward strand.
CAGATGACAGACAAGTAAAAAGATGAACAAACGAGAGTAGTTCTGTGACATGTTCTCTAGAAGAAATAATGGGGAGGCTCAGAAGTAGAGGCATGAGGGAAGGAGATGGTGCACTAGGCAGAGAACAGCAGGATCAAAGGCCCAGGGGCAGGGAGGAGCTTTCTGAACATCCCCTCAAGGGAGGGGAGTAGGTGGCCAGCAAGGGGAGGCTGGCACTGGACACACAGGTCAGCGTGATGTTTCAACTCAGATTAAGCCTGAGGCCAGAGCTTGGCTCCCCTTGCCACCCCACCATTTTGGGGGCTATGCCTCTGGATGCTCTGCCATGGGTAACACTGTTCACTTGGCCAGCAGAATTGCAATGCCACACATCATGGCCTTGGTCCCTGTGACCTCCCTTACCCTGCATTTTCAACTAGGTCCTTAGTCCTGCTTCCTTTCCCTTCATATTCTTCTTGGGAGCTCCAGGCTTCCTCTGGAATCTGCCCCTGGCCAGCCTGACACAGATACCACTTTGGGTCACCACTCTGTGCCAAACCCTCTTGCCCCTCCTGTCTCTATCCTCCTCCCCCTTAATCACACAGTCTTGTTTTCTTTGCAGCCTGGCCAAGTCTGGGAGCCAGTTCCCAAACAGGGCAGTTCAGCTCCAGAGGAATGAAGCCAGATTTTCCCTAAGATATGACTTAGAAGTCAATGTTTCCCACTTCTGCTTGGACACTTCCAATGATGGGGAGCTCACTCTCTGGCACTCTGTGACCCAGCAGCTCCCTTCAGCAGCCTGATGTTTACCCTGGCTTTTTTTTTTTTTTTTTACCTTCTGGGGGCTTCAGTTAGTGCTACAGTGTCGGGTCCCTGTGTGTGAGCCTTTCTGGGCCTCTGATTCTTCTTCAGAGCCTGCATAGGGAAAGGGCAGTGAGGAGGAGCTGCGTTGGGGCTGGAGTTCAGGGGTCACTGAGAAAACTTGGCTGGCGCTGGTGAAACTCCTCTTGGATGTCATCCTTCCTCTTTCCCAGCACATGACCCCCTAAAGCTTCCTCCTCCCCTTTTTCTCCTCCCCCATCATTTCCTATTGCCTCCTCTCCCCTATTCCATCCTGAAAGGCCTTGACCAGCTCTGGGATCAAAGCCCTTCTTGGGTGGGGTCCCCTGGGCCTCCTTCCTGCCTTAAAGGCCCCTTCCCCTTGCCAAGGTGGCAGGCAGCATTTACACTGCAAGTGAGGCTGGAAACCCCCACCCCCTTTTCCCAGTGGTGCAGAAGCTTCCTCCCTCGGTACCTCGGTGGCGCGTGGCTCTTCTCTTGGCCGTCTTATCTTTTTGCCTCTCCTGTTGCCCCCACCCCAAATCCTCATCCCTGTTCTGAGGCTGGACCTCTCCTCTTACCGCCCTCACACCTCTGTACTTCCAAGTTCAGGTGGGGGTGGAGGACTGTGCTGAAGGACCCAGCATCAGTGGATGGAGGCAGGGGGAGTGGGAATGGGAGGAAGGAGTCTGGAAGGGGGAGGGCACACAAATGTCTGTAGAGCAAGGCAGTGTAGATCACCTGGGGCAGTAGTCCAGCCATGAGGTGGCTGGGAAGTGTGACCTGCCCTGGGGCCAGTAGAGGGTCACTGGGTCTGAAGGGGTAATATGAGGCTGTACCTGGACTGGGGACTCCAGGGCCTGAGCCTGGTTGGGCACAACAGATGTCAGCAGGGGATCTACTGTGGTGTGTGTGTGTCTACAGGAGCATGCATGACTGTATGGGTGTAACTCCTATGTGACTGTGTGTGTGGTGTGTATGCCCATGTGATCCATGTGAGGCCGTGTGTGTGTGTATGTGTGTGTGTGTGTGTGTGTGTGTGTGTACCCAGGCTGGGCCAAACCCCCAGCCTCTCCTCCCAGAAGATAGGAGGGAGGCAGCCAGCCTGGGGGAGAGTGCCAGCAGCTGAAGGAGGAAATGCTGGTGGAAAAGGCCCGGAAACAGAGACTCCATCCCCTCCCCGGGATCCTGGAGGGACCTGTGGCTCCACACCCAGACCTCCTGGGCCAGCTAGGCCAACAGGGCTGCTGGGCTTCCCAGTGGAGGCAAAGACCTTGGCTGCCCAGGCAGAGGCCTCGCCAACCCAGTCTGCCAGCTACCTCCGGGCGCTGCACATCTGGCTGGGCAGACCCCGCAACGCCAGCAGACAAAGGCTGGCTGCCCACCCCACCCTCCAGGCAGCCTAGTGGGTCCCCCCTAAACAGCCACTAATTAAAGGCCTGGAGACACCCTGAGAGAGAGGCTGTGGCCTCTCTGACCAACTCCAGGGAAGTGGGTGGTGCCACTCTCACACCCAAACACACAAATGCACATTGGCACTGACACACACACAGGCAACCATACCTGCATAGCTAGGGACCAACAACCCAATACCACAGACCCACAAAAGCTCTCCACCCACGCACACATTCAGTACATACTTACACATCCAGTGACACAACTACACAGTCCTCTGCCTTATGTGCACACTTACACAGACAACCCAGAGACAAACACAGACACAAACACACACCAGGGCTTTTAAGCACACAGACATGAACACACAAACCAGACCAGGGACAAAGTCACCAAGTCCCATAAACCCTGACACACATCCCTGACTCACTTATATACAGACATTTACACACACACTACTCAGACACACCCAGAGACAAACACACTCATCTAGACATGGACACACACAGCAGAGACTGTATGCACACACGCTGACATCACACTTAGGCAGGCACACAACAACCCCACATAATCTCACACACACATTTTCATGCAGGCTCATACATGCAGAAATACACGCATTTACACATACGTGAATATCCACACGTACACATCACACGTGCACACACACACACACCACAACCAGGAGCTCACTGGAACTCAGTGTCGCACACGCTTGGGGACATCGCACACCAACACAACACCCACTACGGAACGGTGGCCATGCCATTCCCATCCGACGCAGACACACAAAGTCCCCCGATGCCATGGACCCCCGCCCGGCCCGCTAGCCCGCGAGCCCCGCGCCTTTACCCGCGGCCGGCCGCTCGCCCGCCGGGGCCTCAGTCGCGTCTCCGCCGCCGTCTCGCCGGCCCGGCGCAGGGAGGAGGGAGCGCTCGGCGTGGCCGGAGGAGGGGGCGCGGGGACTGCACTTCCTGAGCCGCCGGCCAGGGTTATAAAAAACCCCCAAACCGCGCGCCGCCAGAACCCCGCCCGCCGCCGCCGCCGCCTCCGCCTCCTCCTCTGCCGCTGCCGCCGCCGCCGTCGCCGCCGCCCGTCCTGCGCCGCAGGCTGGACCCCGGCCAGAGACCCGGGAGCTCCCGCGCCCCGCCTGGCCTGGCTCCTTACGGTGGGGGTGAGGATGCGGGAGGGACAGGATGGGCAGGGAGGGGTGAAATGGGCGGGGTGATGGGCGGAGGTGGGAGGGAGCAGAAGTGGGGGAGGGGGAAAAGACTAGAGTGGGATTGAGGAGGGAGGAAGAATTGGGTAGGGGTAAGGGAATTTGGAGGAAGAGAACTGGGTAGTGGGGGGAGGGGAACGGTTGAATGGAAAAAGAGGAGGAGGTGGGGGTTTGGAGGAGGAGGCAAATCAGGTCGGGGATCAGGGAAAGGAATGGGGTGAGAAAGAATGGGAGGCAGGGTGGGGGAGGGGAGAGCCGGCTGCCTGGCCAGCATCAACAGCGTAGACAACAGCTGTTATTTATTGAGAGCTAGTCCTCCCTCAAACAAGCACTTATCGGGCGCCTCCCTTGTGCCAGGCACGATGCCCAGCGTGGCTGAATCCATCTCAACTTGCCCTGCTCTCCCAGACTTTCCCTAGGGGGTTGGACCTACCCTGGGCCAGGCTGGACCCATTTTGCAGAAGATGAAACTGAGGACAGAAAGGGGGACAGAGAAAGCTGGGGGTGAGGGTGAGTATGAGGGAAACCCTGGGTCAGTGCTAAAAGATATGGAGCTAATGCGTGAGTGGGGGGTGACCTGGGCAGTCAGAGGAAGTGAGATTGGAACCCCACGTGGTTAGGTGCCCTACAGGCTTCTACATGTCTGGTCAGGGGCTGGTTCTCCAGGAGCGGGTAGGAGGGGTGATTCCAGACTTTGCAATTCCAGGCATTTTCCAGGCCTGACCCCCAGGGAGCTGGGCAGAGCCTAGCCTTGCCCTTGGTGTTCCCTGAATGTCCTTGCCTCATCCTTGATGGTGGTGGTGGTGAGGAGGGATAATAAATAGCCTTTGCAGGGCTGCTGGGGTTGGGGTTCATTTAAGAGCAAACATTTGTTTTGTTTGTTCTGAACATGGAATGACAGGTCAGGGTTCTGCATACAGCATATACAACGTACTACCAGTCTTTTCCTGGAGCTCACACCAGGTTGTAGCACCACCTCACCCCCATCCTTACCCCAGAAGACCATAGGGGCAGGGTATTCTCTACCCATTGCTCCCTAGGTCTCTTGAGCCTCCAAGAGGAACAACAGGCTCAGTAAACCATCTCTGGTCTCTGCCTGAGGCCTACTGGCAGCCTGCCCTGAGCTGCCTTCCATGAACCTCTTTCCCCATGGAAGAGGTGGCTGCCTTTGCATTCTGTTTGCTCTAATGCTAGAAACTCCCACCTTCAACCCAGTGGCTGCTCTGGCCCCTAGCCCTTAGTCTGGTGATAGCCCTGGGAATTTCAGGGCTGCTTTGAGTAAGGAACTCTGGGCTTTGTCACTTACTAATTGTAAATCTCTTCTAAGCTGTCCCCCTACCCCCATGCCATAGCCCTAGAGGTCCCATGGATTCTCCCTCTCCCCTCTGGGTTTGGTCTGGGTAGGGCATGAAACTTGACCTAAGCCACTTCTACCTTCCATGTCTTGGGTCATCATTGATGGGGAATGAGCTTGTCAGGTTTTTTCCAGGAAATTCTGGGAAACAGACTTTTGGATCTTGAGTAGAATTTGAAGCTGAGTCCGCATGTTAGACAACCTCTTGTTAGAACGAAGCCACTAGGTGGAGAAGGCTAATGGTCCCAAGGTCTCAAGAGCATCATTTCAGCCCTGAGCAAGCTATTCCTGAAGCCCATAGCTGGGCTTTTGTACATGCAATCTTTTTTTAAAAAATAATTTTATTTAGACAATTAATTTTAATGGGATGACATTTATCAACTAGAGCACATAGATTTATTTATTTATTTATTTTTACAGACACACAGAGAGAGAGAGGGATAGATAGGGACAGACAGACAGGAATGGGGAGAGATGAGAACCATCAATCATCAGTTTTTTGTTGCGACACTTTAGTTGTTCATTGATTGCTTTCTCATATGTGCCTTGACCATGGGCCTTCAGCAGACCAAGTAACCCCTTGCTCGAGCCAGCAATTTTGGGTTCAAGCTGGTGATCTTTGCTCAAATCAGATGAGCTCGTGCTCAAGCTGGCAACCTTGGGGTCTCGAACCTGAGTCCTCTCGCATCCCAGTTCGACGTTCTATCCACTGCACCACCGCCTGGTCAGGCTAGAGTACATAGATTTAGTGAAAACTACAGATCATTATGACATTTGATTATGTTGTATACTCATCACCCAAAGTCAGATTGTCCTTCGTCACCTTTAATTTGGTTTTCTTTATGCCCCTTCCTTCCCCCACCCCCTCCCTCTCCTTCATTCTCCTTCCCCTGGTAACCACTGCACTCAATTTGTGTCCGACCTATGTATGGAATCATATAGTTTAGTTTTTTCTGATTTACTTATTTTACTCAGTATGTTATCAAGGTCCATCCATGTTGTCGTAAATGATCCTATGTCATCATTTCTTATGGCTGAGTAGTATTCCATAGTATATATGTACCACATCTTCTTTATCCAATCTTCTATTGAAGGGCTTTTTGGTTGTTTTCATGTCTTGGCCACTGTGAACAATGCTGCAATGAACATGGGGCTGCATGTGTCTTTACGTACCAATGTTTTGAGTTTTGGGGGTATGTACCCAGTAGAGGGATTGCTGGGTCATATGGTAGTTCTATTCTTAAATTTTTGAGGAACCACCATACTTTTTTTCATAATGGTGGTACTACTTTACATTCCCACCAACAGTGGATGAGGGTTCCTTTTTCTCCACAGCCTCTCCAACACTTGTTATTACCTGTCTTGTTGATACAAGCTACTCTAACAGTTGTGAGGTGGTATCTCGTAGGTTTTTTTTTTTACAGGGACAGAGAGAGAGTCAGAGAGAGGGATAGATAGGGACAGACAGATAGGAACGGAGAGGGATGTGAAGCATCAATCATCAGTTTTTCGTTGCAACACCTTAGTTGTTCATTGATTGCTTTCTCATATGTGCCTTGACCGCAGGCCTTCAGCAGACCAAGTAAACCCCTTGCTAGAGCCAGCGACCTTGGGTCCAAGCTGGCGAGCTTTTTTTTTTTTTTTTTTTTTTTTTTTCTCAAGCCTGATGAGCCTGTGCTCAAGCTGGCGACCTCGGGGTCTCGAACCTGGGTCCTTCTGCATCCCAGTCCGACGCTCTATCCACTGTGCCACCGCCTGGTCAGTTAGTAGATGTCTTATATACTTGGTGCTTCTTGGTTTGGTGCATATATATTAAGAAGTGTTATGTCTTCTTAATTCAATGTCCCCTTTATCATTATGAAAAGACTATCTTTGTCTCTGATTACCTTTGCTGTCTTGTAGTCAGCATTGTTAGAAATGAGTATGGCTACACCTGCTTTTCTTTGGATATTATTTGCTTGGAGAATCATTTTCTAACCTTTCACTATGAATCTCTTTTTATCTTTGTAGCTTAGATGTGTTTCTTGAAGTTTTGATTTGCATTTCTCTAATAGTGAAGATGAGCATCTTTTCATATATCTGTTGGCCATTTGTATTTCTTCTTGGGAGAAGTGTCTATTCATGTCCTCTTCCCATTTTTTTTTTTTAATTTTTCTGAAGCTGGAAACAGGGAGAGACAGTCAGACAGACTCCCGCATGCGCCCGACCGGGATCCACCCGGCACGCCCACCATGGGGCGACGCTCTGCCCACCAGGGGGTGATGCTCTGCCCAGCCTGGGCGTCGCCATGTTGCGACCAGAGCCACTCTAGCGCCTGAGGCAGAGGCCACAGAGCCATCCCCAGCGCCCGGGCCATCTTTGCTCCAATGGAGCCTTGGCTGCGGGAGGGGAAGAGACAGAGGAAAGCGTGGTGGAGGGGTGGAGAAGCAAATGGGCGCTTCTCCTGTGTGCCCTGGCCAGAAATTGAACCCAGGTCCTCCGCACGCTAGGCCGACACTCTGCCGCTGAGCCAACCGGTCAGGGCTCTCTTCCCATTTTTTAATTTGCTTGTTTGCTTGTTTGTTGTTGAGTTTTATGAGTTCTTTGTATATTTTGAATATTAGACCCTTATCTGAGCTGTTGTTTGAAAATATCATCTCCCATTTAGTTGGCTGTTTGTTTTGTTGTCAGTTTCTTTTGCTGTGCAAAAGCTTAGTAGTCTGATGTAGTCCCATTCATTTATCTTTGCCTTTACTTCCCTTGCCTTTGGAGTCAAATTCATAACATGTTCTTTATGGCCAAGGCCATGAATTTAGTAACTATGTTTTCTTCTATGTAATTTATTGTTTCAGATCTTATATTTAGGTCTTTGATCCATTTTGAATTAATTTTGGTACAGGGGGACAAACTGTAGTTGAGTTTCATTCTTTTGCATGTGGCTTTCCAGTTTTCCCAGCACCATTTATTGAAGAGGCTTTCTTTTCTCCATTGTGTGTTTTTGGCTCCTTTATCAAAGATGATTTGACCATTTATATGTGGTTTTATTTCTGGGCTCTCAATTCTGTTCGATTGGTCTGAGTGTCTATTTTTCTGCCAATACCATGATGTTTTTTGGGGGTTTTTTGAGAGAAGAAAGAAAGAAAGAGGAGAGGAGAAGCAGGAAGCATTGACTCATAGTAATTGCTTCTCATATGGCCCTTGACCAAGCAAGCCCCAGGTTTTTTTTTTTTACAGAGACAGAGAGTCAGAGAGAGGGATAGATAGGGACAGACAGACAGGAACAGAGAGAGATGAAAAGCATCAATCATTAGTTTTTTGTTGCGACACCTTAGTTGTTCATTGAATGCTTTCTCATATGTGCCTTGACCGCGGGCCTTCACCAGACCGAGTAACTCCTTGCTCGAGCCAGCGACCTTGGGTCCAAGCTGGTGAGCTTTGCTCAAACCAGATGAGCCCGCGCTCAAGCTGGCGACCTTGGGGTCTCGAACCTGGGTCCTCTGAGTCCCAGTTCGACACTCTATCCACTGTGCCACTGCCTGGTCAGGCCCATGCTGTTTTGATTATCGTGGCTCTAGTATAATTTTTTTTATAAATAAATTTTTATTTTAATGGGGTGACATCAATAAATCAGGGTACATATATTCAGAGAAAACATGTCCAGGTTATCTTGTCATTCAATTCTGTTGCATACCCTTCACCCAAAGAGAGATTGTCCTCCGTCACCTTCTATCTAGTTTTTGTTGTGCCCCTCCCCCTCTCTCTTCTTCCCTCCCCCTGCCCCCCGTAACCACCACACTGTTGTCCATGTCTCTTAGTCTTATTTTTATGTCCCACCAATGTATGGAATCCTGCAGTTCTTGTTTTTTTCTGATTTACTTATTTTACTCCGTATAATGTTATCAAGATCCCACCATTTTGTTGTAAGTGATCCGATGTCATCATTTCTTATGGCTGAATAGTATACCATGGTATATATGTGCCCCATATTCTTTATCTAGTCTTCTATTTTTTTTTACAGTGATTAAAGCCTTTAAGCAAACTCTTGGCCAATACAGCAAGAATCCATAAAAGTAAAAGAGTAGTGTCCTTAACATGTTCACCAAGTCCAAGTTGGCCCCAACACCATGCCAAATCCCTGAAAAATACAACCCAACCCCAGTTCAGTCTGTTAGGAGCTGTCACAAGGAGCAGGAGTCCAGGAAAAGTCCACATTCAGGAAAAGTCCGCATGGCACTGGAATTGTTGTCACAATTCTATACTTTGCAGCTCACATCCCAGTCCTAATGACCACTGCGTCTAGCTGGTAATGATTCAGGTAGACTGGAAAAGTCTAGTATAATTTGAAGTCAGGTATTGTAATGCACTCAACTTCGTTTTTTCCCCTTAGGATTACTTTGGCTATTCAGGGTTTTTTATAGTTCCACATAAACCTGAAGATTTTTTGTTCCATTTCTTTAAAAAATGACTTTGGAATTTTTTTTTAATTTTTATTAATTTTAATGGGGTGACATCAATAAATCAGGGTATATATGTTCAAAAAAAAACATGTCCAGGTTATCTTGTCAATCAATTATGTTGCATACCCATCACCCAAAGTCAGATTGTCCTCTGTCACCTTCTATCTAGTTTTCTTTGTGCCCCCCCACCTACGTATGGATTAACGCAGTTCTTGGTTTTTTCTGATTTACTTATTTCACTCCATATAATGTTATCAAGATCCCACCATTTTGTTGTAAATGATCCAATGCCATAATTTCTTATGGATGAGTAGTATTCCATAGTATATATGTACCACATCTTCTTTATCTAGTCATCTATTGAAGGGCTTTTTGGTTGTTTCCATGTCTTGGCCACTGTGAACAATGCTGCAATGAATATGGGGCTGCATGTCTTTACGTATCAATGTTTCTGAGTTTTTGGGGTACATACCCCGTAGAGGGATTGCTGGGTCATAAGGTAGTTCCATTTTCAGTTTTTTTTTTTGTTTTGTTTTTTTTTTCATTTTTCTGAAGCTGGAAACAGGGAGAGACAGTCAGACAGACTCCCGCATGCGCCCGACCGGGATCCACCCGGCACGCCCACCAGGGGCGACGCTCTGCCCACCAGGGGGCGATGCTCTGCCCATCCTGGGCGTCGCCATGTTGCGACCAGAGCCACTCTAGCGCCTGAGGCAGAGGCCACAGAGCCATCCCCAGCGCCCGGGCCATCTTTGCTCCAATGGAGCCTTGGCTGCGGGAGGGGAAGAGAGAGACAGAGAGGAAAGCGCGGCGGAGGGGTGGAGAAGCAAATGGGCGCTTCTCCTGTGTGCCCTGGCTGGGAATCGAACCCGGGTCCTCCGCACGCTAGGCCGACGCTCTACCGCTGAGCCAACCGGCCAGGGCCCATTTTCAGTTTTTTGAGGAACCACCATACTTTCTTCCATAATGGTTGTACTACTTTACATTCCCACCAACAGTGAATGAGGGTTCCTTTTTCTCCACAGCCTCTCCAACATTTGCTATTACCTGTCTTGTTAATAATAGCTAATCTAACAGGTGTGAAGTGGTATCTCATTGCACTTTTGATTTGCATTTCTCTAATGACTAATGAAGATGAGCATGGAGATAACTAGTGACATAGAAGACAGGCACCTAGATATACCACAGAGAAAAGAGGAGAGAGACTAATGAATTTAAAATAATGAGATAGCCCTACAGGAACTGTCTGACTCCATCAGAAAGAGCAACATAAGAACAATGGGAATATCAGAAGGAGAAGAGAGAGAAAAAGGAATGGAGAACATATTCAAACAATTGATGAGAACTTCTTAAGCCTGTGGAAAGAATTAGAGCTTCGAACCAAGAAGCAAACAGAACACTGAGTGACAACCCAAACAGACCTACTCCAAGGCACATCATAATAAAATAATCACAAACCAATGACAAAGAAAAAATCCTCAAGGCAGCCAGAGAAAAGAAGACTACAACATATAAAGGAAGGCCCATTAGGCTACCATCAGATTTCTCAGCAGAAACTCTGCAAGCCAGAAGGGAGTGGACCCAAATATTTAAAGTACAGAAAGAGAGGAACTTCCAGCCAAGAATATTATATCCATCAAAGTTATCCTTCAAATATGAAGGGGAAATAAAAACATTCACAGACATAGAGAAGATGAGGAAATTTATCACTAGAAAACCCCCACTTCAGGAAATACTAAAGGGGGTTATCCGACCAGATACAAAGAACAAAAGAAAAGAAAATTACAAATAAAAGCTCCAACAAGATCACAATAAAAAACAAGAACAATCTGTGACAACAAAAATAAAAAAGGGGAGAGGACAAAAGTTAGCAGTAGCAAAGGAGGATGGAGTGTAGAAGCACTCATAAGATAATGTACTACAATGAATATGATGTATATTCTTTAATTACCTAACCACCCCTGAAAAAACCACTACAGAAACACATGGCTTAAAAAAAGAAGAAATGGAGGAAAGAAGTATGGAATACAATCAAACAAAAACAAATGACAGAAAAACAAAAGAGAAGAACCAAACAAGAAACAGAGCTATCAGAAAGCAATATATAGCCTGACCAGGCAGTGGCGCAGTGGATAGAGCATCGGGCTGGGATGTGGAAGAACCCAGGTTCGAGACCCCAAGTTTGCCAGCTTGAGCGCGGGCTCATCTGGCTTGAGCAAAAAGCTCACCAGCTTGGACCCAAGGTCGCTGGTTCAAGCAAGAGGTTACTCGGTCTGCTGAAGGCCCATGGTCAAGGCACATATACGAAAGCAATCAATGAACAATTAAGGTGTTGCAATGAAAAACTGATGATTGATGCTTCTCATCTCTCTCCGTTCCTGTCTGTCTGTCCCTCTCTCTGACTCTCTCTCTGTCACTGAAAAAAAAAGAAGAAAGACATAACACTTCTTAATATATCAGTATATATGCACCAAACCAAGGAACACCAAGTATATAAGACATCTACTAACTGATCTAAAAATACAATCACACTTGGAGACCTCAATACACCGCTGATGGCTCTAGATTGTTCTTCCAAACAGAAAATCAATAAAGAAATACTGACCTTAAACGAAACACTAGAACAATTGGATATGATAGACATCTACAGGACATTTCATTCCAAAACATCAAAGTATACATTTTTCTCCAATATACATGGAACATTCTCAAGAACTGACCATATGTTGGGCCATAAAACTAACATCAACAAATTCAGAAAGATAGAAATTATACCAAGCATATTCTCTAACTATAAAGCTTTGAAACTAGAATTCAACTGCAAAAAAGAAGTAAACAAAACCACAAAAATGTGGAAATTAAACAACATACTTCTAAAAAATGAGTGGGTAAAAAAATAAATAAAAGTAGAGATCAAAAGATATATAGACAAATGATATATATCTATGGGATGCAGCAAAAGCAGTAATAAGAGGGAAGTTCATATCCCTACAGGTTTATATGAACAAACAAGAGCTAGCCCAAGTAAACAATCTAACATCACATCTTAAGGAACTAGAAAAAGAAGAACAAAGGCAACCCCAAACCAGAAAATAATAAAAATGAGAGCAGAAATCCATGAAATAGATAATAGAAAAACTATAAAAAAAATCAATAAAACAAGGAGCTGGTTCTTTGAAAAGATCAACAAAATTGACAAACCCTTGGCAAGACTCACTAAGGAAAAAAGAGAAAGGACTCATATAAACAAAATCCAAAATGAAAGAGGAGAAATCACCACAGATATCATAGATATACAAAGAATTATCATAGAATACTATAAAAAACTATATGCCACCAAATTTAACAATCTAGAAGAAATGGATAAATTCCTAACAATATAATCTTCCTAGACTGAGTCATGAAGAAGTAGATAACCTAAACAGACCCATAAGCAGAGAGGAAATAGAGACAACTATCAAAAACCTCCCCAAAAATAAAAGTCCAGGGTCAGACGGCTATACTAGTGAATTCTATTAAATATTCAAAGAAGATTTGGTTCCTGTTCTACTCAAAATTTTCCAAAAAATAGAAGAAGTGATACTTTTCCAAACACATTTTATGAGGCCAACATAATTCTCATACCAAAACCTGGCAAGGATAACACACACACACAAAAACTACAGATCAATACCTCTAATGAATACAGATGCAAAAATCCTAAACAAATACTAGCAAACCAAATACAACAACACATTAGAAAAATAATTCACCATGATCAAGTGGGATTCATCCCAGAGTCACAAGGATAGTTCAACATACATCAAACAAATAATGTAATACACCATATCAACAAAACAAAGAACAAAAACCATATGATCCTATCAATAGATGCAGAAAAGGCATTCGATAAAATACAAGATCATTTTATGTTTAAAACACAACAAAAATGAGTATAGAAGGAAAATACCTCAACATAATAAAGGTCATTTATGACAAACCATCAGCTAACATCATAGTAAATGGTAAAAACTGAAAACTTTTCCTCCAAAATCAGGAACAAGACAAGGCTGCCCACTCTCTCCACTCCTATTCAACGTAGTGCTAGAAGTTCTAGCCAGAGCAATCAGACAAGAGAAATAAAAGGCGTTTATATTGGGAAAGAAGAAGTAAAGGTTTCACTTTTTGCAGATGATATGATCCTGTACATCGAAAACCCCAAAGACTCCACAGAAAGACTATTAGAAACAATAAACCAATACAGTAAGGTCTCAGTATATAAAATTAATATACAGAAGTCTATTGCTTTCTTATATGCCAACAATGAAATCAGAAAATGAACTAAAAAAAAATAATTCCTTTTACAGTTGCTAGGAATAAACATAACAAAGAATGTAAAGGACCCATATAATGAAAACTACAAAGCATTATTAAAGGAAATAAAAAAAGACACAATAAAATAGAAAAATATTCCTTGTTCTTGGATAGAAAGAATAAATATAGTTAAAATGACCATATTACCCAAAGCAATATACAAATTTAATGCAAGTCCCATCAAAATTCCAATGACATTTTTTTAAAGAAATGGAACAAAAAATTATCAGATTTATATGGAACTATAAAAACCCCCAAATAGCCAAAGCAATCCTAAAGAAAAAGAATGAAGCTAGGGGCATTATAATACCTGATTTCAAAATATATTATAGAGCCACGACAATTAAAACAGCATGGTATTGGCAGAAAAATAGACACTCAGACCAATGGAACAGAATAGAAAGTCCAGAAATAAAACCACATATATATGGTCAAATAATTTTTGATAAAGGGCCAAAAACACACAATGGAGAAAAGAGAGAATGGGACATTGCCCTTTCATATGTGCCTTGACTGTGGGCCTTCAGCAGACTGAGTATCCCCTTGCTCAAGCCAGCGACCTTGGGGGTCTCGAGCCTAGGTCCTCCGCATCCCAGTCCGATGCTCCATCCACTGTGCCACCGCCTGGTCAGGCTGTTTGGTTCCTTTTTATAGTTTCAGTTTCCTTGGTGAAGTACTCTTTTTGTTCATTCATTTGTTTTCTGAGCTCTCCAAATTGCCTTTTCAAGCTTTTTTGTATTTCACTGAGTATTTTTAGGACTTCAATTTTGAATTCTCTGTCATTGAACTCCAAGGTTTCCAAGTAATTGAAAATTTTTTCTAAAGATTTTTCATCATCTATCTGAGCTATGTCTCTGTCTTTTGTATCATAATATTTGATTTCTTTTTCCTTAATGGCATTTGATAGTGGTATTGTTAATAACACTAATAAGAGATAATTAAAAACTAAAATAAAAATTGAAAAAATATCAGTGAAAAAATGAAAATTCTATAATGATAAGTGAAACAAAAACTACAGAGAACAAGGAATAGGAACTGAGGAAAAATGACAAAAGAGAGAAAAAAATGAAGTAAAAAATAAGCAAAATGCCACAAAGAAAAATATGAGTCCAAAATATAATAATTTGATGATAAATGATGATCAAATGAAAGAAAAGGGAAAAAAAGAAGAAAACAAAAGAGAAAGAAGAAATAGGAAGCAAGAGAGAGAAAAAAGGAATAAAAACAACAACAAAAAAGAAGTAAAGGTTTCTGAAATGAAACCCTCACAAAAAAGAAGAATGAAAAATGTAACAACTATGGATAATGAAGTTCAAAAGGAAAAGGAAAAAAAAAAGAAAAGGAAAAAAGATAAAATGACCAAAATGAAAAAAAAAATTTAAAAATGTAATTTTTTCCTGGTTTTGAGAGGTAACATCTTCCTTTTCTTTTTTTCCATCAGGTGGCACTGTACCACAAATTTTGCCCCTGTGGGGCTCTTGGGCAGATGTCTGCTGGTTTGTTGCTGTGGCAACGACGTAGGCTAGGCCTCAGTGCTGTTGCTAGGTGGGGCTTGCTAGCGCTTTAAGGCTCTAACAGTGGCAGTCTAAGTTTTCCAGGTGCCTCTTCCCACATCCTTCCCACCTGAGCTAGCAGCCTGGGGACTTAGCTGTGAGGTTTGCCCTAGCCACTGTCTGCAAAGCAAGAGGTTCTAAGAGCAGCCTGGCCCTCCCTCCAGCAACACTCAAAGCACAGTTCTGGGTAAGACTGTGCCAACCAGAGCCGCCAGTGAGAGGCGGCAGGGTTGGGAGCCCATTGCAGATCAAATGCCTTTCTATAGACCTATGGGCAGGTCTAGCACACCTCAGCGTGCTGTGGGTCTAATCTCCACAGGCTTCTTTTCCTCATGCACTGTTTGGTAGCCTGCAGCAAGCCACGAGTGTGCCCAGCTCCCACGACTCCAGCAATGCACACAGAGGCCTGCACCCACCCACTCAGGCGCCCAGCGCCTGTGATCTCAGTCAGAGCCGGGAATGCACTCAGAAGCCTGCATCGGCCCATGGAGGTGCCCAGCCCCAGCAGTCTCAGGCTGTCGGAGCTCAAAAAATCAACAGGGTTTTTAGAGTTATTTCTGGGGGACAGAGGTGTGGGGAACTGGCTGCTGCCCAACCCCCCACCTTGCTTGCAAAAAGCTAAGACCTTCCCCACACCTCCATGTTAGCTGTGATGCTCATCCTGCCTCCCATGTTCTCTGGAAAAGACTGGAAGCAAGTTTCCTCTTTATGTAAAGTTGGGATATTAAGTATTGGTGGGGTTTTTTTGCACTTGGTGGAATTCTTGGGTTGCCTTGGAAACTGTAATCAGAAAAATCATTGATTTGCTAATGGCCCACTTTGCCCTAAAAGTAAAGGAAGATGTGGTTTCTGGTGGCAGCCATGTTTTCTCTGCTAGGGCGGTGTTTCTGCCAGCCCTCCCGAACCCATTTTTATTCTTTAATTCTTTAAGTCTATTTTCTTTAATTCTGTACCGTTTTCACTCGGGACCTGAATATACTAGTCGTGGCTGGCTCACAACATCAGGCCAAGGATTTTAGCCCGTGTGCATGTGCTGCACTGGTGCTCATGGAGCCGGGAATGCACAAAGATGCTGGCAACAGCCCATGCAGGCACCCTGCACTGGTAATTTTAGGTGGAGCCCGCCGCCTGTGCATGCACCCTGCGTCCAAGATCTCAGGCAGAGCTGGTGTGTTCTTTCTTCTGTTTGAGCACCTACCCTAACTCAGCTCCTTCCCCTCTAACTCAGACTCTCTACCTCGCTTGGCTCCAAACAAAAGCACCCCTTCCTCAGATCAGTGAGGAAAGCGAAATACCCTGTTCTTTGTCTTATTTCCTTCAGAGTGGATTATATATTCAGCCACCTTTTCACCCAATCATACCTTTGTCTGGTGTATGTATATTTCAGGTGCTCCTGAGATTTTTTTTTTCTGTCTCTAGTTGTTGAATTTGTTGAAATTTTAAGGGGAGATATCAGGATTATCCCTCACAGTGCCATTTCTCTGACGTCACTCTGTTCATGCAATCTTTATTGAACATTATTTGATGCCATATACTGGTTTAGGTTCTGGGGACACAGCCAGGAACAACAATACTCTCCCCCACCCCAAAGGTTATGACCCTGCCTTTGAGCCTTTATACTTGCTGTTCCCTCTGCCTGGAATGCTCTTCCCTCAGATATTCTATGGCCAACTCCATCTCATTCTTCGAGTTTGGACTCAAACATCAGCCCCTCAATGAGGCCTTCCCACCCACCCCACACTTCAAGATTATACCCCACAAGCCTATTTCATTCCCTGGTTTACTTTAATCTTAGCACGAGTCACTGCCTGGCATGCTCTGTGGAATACTTACTTATGTTTGTAAATTTTCTATCTCCTTCATCAGAATGTCAGCTCTGAGGTAAGAGGTCTTCACCTGTGTGGTCCACAGCAGTATCCCTAGTGCCTAGAACAGGGTCTGGCACATGATGCTTAGTACTTAATAAATAGAGAACCAGGGAAAGGCTCCCTTTGGAGGTGGCATTGACATTGGGGTTTGAATGTCAAGGACACAGCAGGTATGGGGGCACTGCAAGTTCAAAGCCTACTGTGGCCAGTAGGTTCTCTTTTGACTTAAACCAATTTGCACTGACTTGCATGACCTTTCCATTCTGAGTGATGTAATGAGTTGTGCCTGGAGGGCTGCAGTACTGGGTAGTGCCCCAGGAGAGTGCAATGGAATACCATTGTTCCCCTTGGACTGTGGGAACTGGGGGAAGAAGAGAGACTTTAAGGATAAGGAAGATGATGGAGCACTTGCTTTGCATCCTGTTTTAAATTTACATCAGCCCTATGAAGTAGACATCATACCTATCTCTTAAATGAGAAAACTGAGGCATAGGCTGAGTCATTTGTTCAAGGTTGCTGGCAGGATCCATAAAGAAGAACCAAAATGAAAGTCACAGGTTATTTGACTAACAGGGGAAAGCAAGGTGAGCTTGGAGGCTGAAGACTGCCCCCCCCCCACCAGGATGTGAGGGAATCCCTCTAGAGGTCCTGGGGTCATGGCACTGAGGGTGGGGGCTTTCTCAGAAGCTGGAGCCCCCATCTCTAGCCCACCTGTCAGATGGTTTTCCCTAACTGTGGTGTTGGTGCCTCCTTAAACGTGGAGATGATTCACACCTGCTTAAGGTCAAGTGACACTGACAAAAAGTCCTACCTCTTCCAGTTTAGGAATCAGGGAAGGCTTCCTAGAAGAAGTCACATTTAATAGGGGATCTGAAGGATGAATAGGAGTTGGGCAGTTAAAGAGGTGCGAAAGGGAGTTTTGGGCTGGGAGCACAGTGTAGTCAGAGCCCAGGGGTGGGGGGAGTGAAAGGCATGCAGTTAGTTTCCTTTGGGATTCCTCCTATGTCTGGAGTGAATATTGACTCAAACTCCGCCCTGCTGGCAAGTCAGGCAGAGAAAGACAAATATTGTATGATCTCACTTATCTGTGGAATCTGAGTAGATTGGTGGTTGCCAGGGGCTGGGGGAAGGGGAAATGGGGAGATGTTGGTCAAAGTCCTGGGGACCTAATGTACAGTATGGTGATTATACTTAATAATACTGTATTGTGTACTTGAAAGTTACTAAGAGAGTAGATCTGGTAATTATGTGAGGTGATGGAGGTCTTAGCTGATGCTACAGGGATGATCCTTTCACAATATATACATGTATCAAATCACTACATTGTATACCTTAAACTTACACAATGTTAGATGCCAGTCATATTCTATTAATGCTAGGGCAAAAGAAAACACAATAAAGTAACACTCTGCCTGGCAAATTCAACACAACCCTTCCACCTGCCCCTTCAGTTTCCCGTGAACCCTGAATTCCCCCTCCTACTCCACTTACACCCCCATCCTGGCACTCTCAGGCCCCTTCTCTCCCCGTCCCCAGCTTTGGGGCCTGCTGTTTGGAGCATCGCTCAATCTCAGAGTGATGATCTGAGGGCTGGCCTCAGTTTCCCTTCACTGCTGGGACAGATGTGGCTCTGTAGCCCCTGTGCCACCCCCAGTGTGTGTGGCCGGCAGTTATTCTGGGGCTCAATAATCTGTGACCTTGATCTAAACTTCAAACTTGGCTTCCTTTCTTGTCCTGCCTCTCCTGGACTTCTGTGCTGTCCCCATCACACCCAGGTGAGTGTTGGTTCTTGGGCTTTCTGCTCCAGTCTCTCCCCAGAGCCACTCTAGAGGTGCCCAGGCACTTGGCAGAGCGTGAATAAAATCCCCCCTCCAGCCTGAATGAGTGAGCCCAGTGTGCTCTGGCCTCTTTACACTTGCCTGTGTGTGTGTGTGTGTGTGTGTATGGTGGAGGTGAGTGAGCAGGAGCTGTCAAGCTGGGGGCTGAGCTTCAGCAAGGTCAAGTTGGCCTCGGGTTCCGCCTCCTCATCTTTAGCCAGTTGTACATTGGCTTTGGGGATCAGATGCCCCAGGTGGCCTGTTTGCCTTGGCAACCGCCTCACCACCCCAGGGGATGTTGTGTCCAGATAAGGCTCTCCTGCAGATGTGTTACCTTCTCCAAGGGGGCGCTGGTCTCACTTAAGGGGGCAGAGTGATAACTGGGAGCCAGGGGCTGCTGGGGAAGACCAGGAGAGACAAGGGGGTCCGGGTGGGAGTCCAGCTTGAGTGGGAAGCTTATGTGAACACTCCGATGAATGTAGTTCCCACTCCAGAGGATCAGCTAAGAGGCAGTGACCCTAGTGGACACCCAGTCCCTGGCCTTTTTCTGGGCCCCATCAGGGCTGTGTCCTTGGCCCCAGGGAGCAGAGGAACTTTTAGAGAAAACAAATGTGTGCTCTGGTCCTTAGACTGTGCATATAGGAATGGTTCAGTGGGACTGCGAACTTGGAAGACAAAATGCAGATGATTCCCCAGAAGGGGCACTGTGGTGCAGGTTCCAGAGGTTAAAGGGGACCTGGAGACGTGGAGGGAAAACCTCTTGGCTCTTGCTTAACTGCTGTGTGCCCCTGGAAAGGTGCTTGGCCTCTCTGAGCCTTATTTTGTGTGTCTGTGAAATGCAGATACCAATACTGACAATAAGTGCTCAGCTCTTGTCTGGGGTAAGAGGCTGGGAATATCTTAGGCAGTCTTTGCAGGAAGGCTGGTGGCTCTAGATCTGCTTCATTACTTTCTTCTGGGCCAAGAAACTGAGCCTGCAGAAGGTACTTAATGAAACCTGGCCTATCCATTAAGGTCTGAGACTCCTGGGATGGAGCATCCTTCGTTGCTATCTGTGAAGGCTTTTCTGCAAATCTCGAGCTTCTTTCTCCACTTTTCACCTGTCTGACAGCCCCCCCTGTGTGGCCCTGGCAGGGCTACTGGCCAGGCAGGCTCATGTGGTGTCTAAGTGTGGACTCTGAGGTCAGGCAGCCTGGGCGCTGCCACTTATCTGCTGGGTGACCTTGGGCGAGTCACTCCACCTCTTTGTGCTTCTGGTTCTGCATCTGCAAGTGATTTTGATCACACTCTTCTTGTCATGGAGTCCTTGTTGGTATAAAATGAAGGAGTAGCCCCGGGGTGCCTGGCACACAGTAGGCACTGGACGGCCATATTGCATACCACTGATGATTATTGTTGGCTCACAGCTTAGGTTCCAGACTGTTTTGGGGGCTGCAGCTGCCAAAAATCTCCACACTGATCACTTCCTATTCCATCCCAAAGTGTATGATTAAGGCAGTGGTTCTCAACTGCGGCAGTTCTTCCCCGCAGAGGACCTCTGGTACTGTCTGGAGACATTTTGGGTTGTAACAACTGTGGGAAGGTACTACTGGCATCTAGTGGACAGAGGCCATGGATGCTGCTCAACAGTCTACACTGCACAGGACTGTCCTCATTCTGAAGAATGTTCTGGCCTCAAATGCAAACTATGTGGAGGTAGACAAACCCTGTAGAGTACAGGCTCAGAGTCATACCCCCTATTCCTAGTTGGGGCAGGTAGCTTGACCTTGCTAAGCCTCAGTTTCCTCATCTGCAAAACGGGAGTGACAGTATCAATGACAAATGGCTCTTGAGAGGATTGAGTTAAGAACTTAAGGGATTTAGGATAGGATCTGGCTCATATAAGTGTTCAATTAATGTAGATGGTTGTCATTGTGACAGGGCTGATGGTGGTAGTATGTGTCTCCTGCTGTACTGCCCCCTGATTTCAAAACCCTGGAATAAGCAGCACATGTTTGACAAACGCCACCCAGTGCCAACCGCCCCTCAGCCCAGTGGAATCACCTGTGACACCAGTGTAGACAATGCACAGCTCACCCATGGTGGCAAATGCCCTATAAGTGCCTAGGCTAAGGCTGGACACTCCCTCAGGGAGGCTCATGGATCATGCTAGAAACAGAATTTGACTCGTCTTAACCTCTATTCCAAGCCCTCATTCAGCTGCGGGGGTTGGGGGAAACCATAATCCCAGTGGATTCAGGCCCCCTACCCACCTACCCACCCTGGAAGTGGGTTTAGAGAAGAAAGAAGGATCAGCACCCAGGCAGCCTGGGTTGGAATCTAGCTTTGCCATTTACCAGCTGTGTAACTTTGGGCCAGTGACTTCATCTTTCTGAAAACAGGGACAATAGTAGTAACCTCTTTACAAAGGGACTTATAAGGATAAATTGTCCATGTATGTCAAGCACTTAAAACAGGGCCTGGTACCCAGAAAGTGTACAATAAAGGTAATTGATGAATGTGAGGATGATGATGATCGTGGGCATGATGGTGATGGCAGTGGAGGTGCCTGGGGTGGACCACACAGTTTCCGGTGTGGTGGGTGACTGGGTTAGGGTTTCTCAACCTTAGCACCACTGACATTATGGATTGGCTCATTCTCAGTAGTGGGGGGCTGTCTGTTGCATTTGAGGGAGTTGAGTAGCATCTCTAGGCTCTACCCACCAGATGCCAGCAGCACCCCCCAATTCTGTGAACTACAAACATCTGCAGACATTGCCCAGTGTCCCATGAGGTGGAGGCAGAACTGACTAGGTGAGAACCACTGATCTCTCCCAGGTAATTTTCTGTCCACACTGGTATCTACTGGAATGAGTTGTGTCCCTCTTAGCCTGAGATATTATTTCTTTCAGTATCCCAACTTTTAATTTTTTTCCCTGAAACAGCCTCTCTTTAAGATGGGGGGAGCCAGAGAGATAGTCTGGCTCGAATGAAGGAAAGGGCTCCATGGCTGGAAAACTCTGGGTTGAGACCAGCCTCAGTGAAAGTTTTAAATTCTGCCTGACCAGGTGGTGGTGCAGTGGATAGAGTGTCAGACTATGACGCAAAGGACCCAGGTTCGAGGCCTCGAGGTCGCCAGCTTGAGCGCAGGCTCATCTGGTTTGAGCAAGGCTCACCAGCTTGAGTCTAAGGTTGCTGGCTTGAGCAAGGGGTCACTTGATCTGCTGTAGCCCCCCCCCCCCCAGTCAAGGCACATATGAGAAAGCAGTCAATGAACAACTAAGGTGTCTGAATGAAAAATTGATGCTTCTCATCCCTCTCCCTTCCTATCTGTCTGTCCCTCTCTCTGTCTCTTTCTGTCTCTGTCACCAAAAAAATAAGATAAAATAAATAAATAAATAAATTCTACCCTAATGGCTCTCCTGCCAACAGCTGTTAGCAGGTGGGGAACCAGAGGCTCAGATAGGCTAGTGCACTGTGCAAGATCACACATAGTGCGTGACATAGCATGTGGGCAGCTGAGTGGGCCTTCCTGCTCAAGCTGGACACACCCATGTGTTTGAATAGAACCATGTGTTTGAATAGTCCTTGGCCTGTGTGTCCCCCTTCTGGCCAGCCTGCCCAGTCTGCCACCTCCCTGTGCTCCGGCCTCCTCCACGGCTAAATTTGAGGCCATATGCCTGGTGGCCTATCTGGTACCTTTGGCTTCTGGACTAGATTATGTTCCCTTATTTTATTTTTTTAGAGAGAGAGCGAGAGAGAGGGACGGATAGGTACAGACAGACAGGAAGGAAGAGAGATGAGAAGCATCAATTCTTCGTTGTGACATCTTAGTTGTTCATTGATTGCTTTCTCATGTTCCTTGACTGGAG
Source organism: Saccopteryx bilineata (assembly GCF_036850765.1). Taxonomy (NCBI): domain Eukaryota; kingdom Metazoa; phylum Chordata; class Mammalia; order Chiroptera; family Emballonuridae; genus Saccopteryx; species Saccopteryx bilineata. The sequence goes on from NC_089490.1 coordinate 132,020,363, forward strand.
AGGGGGGCTCCAGCTGAGCCAGTGACCCCTTGCTCAAGCCAGCAACCCCTGGACACAAGCCAGCAACCATGAGGTCATGTCTATGATCCCATGCTCAAGCCGAGTGAGTTCGTGCTCAAGTTGGCAACCTCAGGGTTCCGAACCTGGGTCCTCTGCATCCCAGGCCGATGTGCTATCCATTGCGCCACCACTTGCCTGGTCAGGCACCCCTTTATATTTTAATACACACGCAAGTGATTCTTGTTATTCAAGGTCCTCACCTATGAAGTCACTGCAAACCCTGAATTGGTGAATACTGAGTCATTGCTCCTAGAAGGAATCCAGGGGTGGGTTCCTGCAAGTCTCTGGTCACAGCACGTTTATTGGCTAATCAATACATCACCATGTGTTACATGTGTGTTTTGGGTGGCAGACTCCTCTCAGTCACTGAATTAGTGGCCAACAGCAGGTTAATTGAGGCCTGACTAAGACTGACACACGTGCCCCCAAGCCTTCCTATGCTCAGGAATGCTGGACAGAGCTTCAGCACTGTGCTTGGGGCCATTTGCGACCATGAAATGTGAAAGTGTGACACTGTAGACTTTCCCAAACTTTTTTTGTGCCATGCCCCACCTTAACCTTTCTAAAATTTTTATGTCCCCCCTATGTAACATACATAATTTTTTTTTTTTTCATTTTTCTGAAGCTGGAAACAGGGAGAGACAGTCAGACAGACTCCCGCATGCGCCCGACCGGGATCCACCCGGCACGCCCACCAGGGGCGGTGCTCTGCCCCCCAGGGGGCGATGCTCTGCCCATCCTGGGCGTCGCCATATTGCGACCAGAGCCACTCTAGCGCCTGAGGCAGAGGCCACAGAGCCATGCCCAGCGCCCGGGCCATCTTTGCTCCAATGGAGCCTTGGCTGCGGGAGGGGAAGAGAGAGACAGAGAGGAAAGCGCGGCGGAGGGGTGGAGAAGCAAATGGGCGCTTCTCCTATGTGCCCTGGCCGGGAATCGAACCCGGGTCCTCCGCACGCTAGGCCGACGCTCTACCGCTGAGCCAACCGGCCAGGGCAACATACATAATTTTTAACATTAAAAATTAATTTGTTCACTTAATAAACATAAATGATAAATTCTAGGAAGAAATCACTATGAAATTTTGAACAAAACACAGTAAGTAAAATTTCAAAACATAATGAAAAACAGAAATTTAAATTCCAAATAATTTTAATACAGATTTTTCTATATTAATTTATTATTTTAATTTAGTGTGATCCTTGCGCTTGATGCTTGCTGCACAGAGATTTTATATTAGGTTCCAGTTTGGTTAGCTTTAGTCTCAAGTCTGCACATTGTGTTATATCCAGCCGATTTCTTTTTTTTTTACCAGTAAATCATTTACAGCACTAAATCCACATTCAGCGAAAAATGAAGATGGAAATGGTAGCAATAGTTTTCTTGCACATTTGGTTGAATTTGGGTATTTGATTTCTGTTTCCTCACAAAGCCATGCCATCGCTCCTTTGATATTAAATAAAGCTTTAACTGACTCATCATTTTGCAATTCTGGGAGTTCTTCTTGATACTGCATATTTGATATATCAGACAAATCCACTAACATTGGCTGCATCATCCATGTTGGGAAATCAATTTGTTTTAAATCAGAAAATCTTTCTTTTAAATCAGCCGATAGAATATTCAAATGATTGACAATAACAAGTAAAGCAGTATCAGTTACTTCACATTTTTGGAGCCAATGAAACTGTTTAAATTTTTTGTTGTTAATATGTTTCTGACATAACTCAATATTGGTAATGAAACCATATATCTTTGCTTTTGCATCAACAAAAGTTTTATTTGTTCCTTGAAGTTGCTTATTTAATATATTTAGTTTTTCAAAGATATCGGCTAAATAACTCACAAATGCATTACCATCTATTGTTAACAGATACTTCATTTCAGGTTTGTCGCTTAAAAAAAATCACTAAGAGTATCAAACAGTTCCATAAATATTTTCAAACAGTTTCCTTTAGATAGCCATCTTATTTCAGTATGAAGTAAAAGTCTCACATGGTCTTCATTTTGTTCTTCAGAAAATAGCTAGAAAAGACTCTCACATTTGGCACTAGCTTTAATAGCATTACACACTTTATTACAGTATGTAATACTTCATTTAAAACAGGCGAGATGTTTTTAGCTACCAAGTTTTCCCTATGAATAACACAATGCACAGGAATCATTTCTGGATTCGCATCTTTCATCAATTTTAAGCAGCCATTTTTCTTGCCCATCATATTGGGAGCACCATCTGCAGCACAAGATGTTATATTTTTTATTGGTATATCATTGACATCTAAGTAGTTTTTTAGCTTATTATATATATCTTTGGAGGTAGTGGTGCTTTCTAATTTTTACAGAACAACATTTCTTCAGCAAAATGTCCTTTATCAATATATCTTACATAAGTTATCAATACTGCCTCACTGTCTCTCAAAGTTGATTCATCCATTTGCAAGGAGAATTTTCTTGTTTTCAGCTTTTCAATAAGTTGTTTTTCAATATCCTCACTCATTTCGTCTATTCTTCTGCTAACAGAATTGTTACTGAGTGGCATAGCTATTACATCTTTTTCATCCTTTTCAAGAACCGTTTTAAGAAATGCTGATATTGACGGTTTTATTAAATTCTCTCCTATAGTGTAATTTTCTCCAGTTTTAGCGATGAATAAAGAAATTTGATAACTAGCCTCAAGAACACGATTATTAGTTGAAGTATGAGCAGTAAATAGAGACTTTAATGTTGTTCTTTTTTCAAAATATTTCTTTAAAGTTTTAAAGTAACTCAAATCTGAATTAATATGAGCTCTATGTTTCGCCTTCAAATGCGCCTCAAGACGACCTCGTTTCATTGATTCATTGGTCAAGCATTGCTGGCATAAAAGACAAAAAGGAATCCGCTCATCATGAACAGCGGGTATGAACCCAAATTTTAAATATTCCTCCAAATATTGACGAGTTTCTTTCTTGCTTGCACCACTCATTTTACTATGGGCTGTAATAAAAATAAGATCAATTAAAAACTAATATTAAAATATGTGTTAAAATATATTCAATGTGACATAGAGTAAACGTATACTAAAAATTCATATTTATTTAAATGTATATAACACATTTACTACACTACCACCGCAAATCAAAAGGTATCTATATTTTTTCCACTTGACAAAATTTTCTGGAAAGTTATGCTTCTAAAATTAAAATTGTCGTGCATGCACTATTATAGCCCCAATAATATTTATAAAATATTGCTTTCTAGACCCGATGCAAGAAGTACTTAATAAAGAGTTTAACATTGATAAAAATAAAATTAAATACTTACCAATTATATCTATACAATATATATATGTATATTTATTAAATCAACGAGCTTTTACAACAGTTTTGTCTGACACTTATTTCAAATTAACACCAACTGAATGATGTGAAACACTACAGAAGTTGCGATGGGCCAATTAGATGAGAATAACTGCGTTGTTTAGCGAGTTTTTAAAACGTCTGGGGTTCCCCAAAGCAGAGGGCACGCTCCGCGGTGAACCCAGGATGAAGTCTACTTGACGACGCCAATCACCCAGTTGATAATTTGGTCTCGTCAAATGAAATTATACTTAATAATTATTTACTGCAATTATTTAAGAATTGCATTTTTTGTTAAATTTGGCACTGATATCTAGCATTGCATTTAAATGGCCCGGAGCGAAAGAGTTAAAGTCGTGTCGAGTCCATTTTCTAATTGCCCCTTAAGTATTGAATTGCCCCCCTGTGGGGCATGGGCCCCACGTTGGGAAACACCACTGTAGACTGTAGAAGGGACACAGGTTGTTGGTACCAGAGCTGAAGAAGGCAGCCATACTGATCTCAACTGGGAACAGGCACCTCAACACCCTCTGTGTGTGTCTGTGAGTGACTGTTGATTTTGGAGTTAGCAAGTTTGCAGTTATGGGATCTGCCAATAATGATGATCTGTCCCAGTAGAGCCCCAGCTCTATGTCGATCAGGTACCCCTGATTCGACTTCCCCGCACAGTGGGACACTCCTGCTTAACAGGGCTGGTAGCCTCTTCAAGACTACTCTTGAGGCAGCTATGAGGATTTTTCCTTTTTTTTTTTTTGTATTTTTCTGAAGCTGGAAATGGGGAGAGACAGTCAGACTCCCGCATGCGCCCGACCAGGATCTACCTGGCACGCCCACCAGGGGGAGATACTCTGCCCACCAGGGGGCGATGCTCTGCCCCTCTGGGGCGTCGCTCTTTTGTGACCAGAGCCACTCCAGCGCCTGGGGCAGAGGCCAAGGAGCCATCCCCAGCGCCTGGGCCATCCTTGCTCCAATGGAGCCTCGCTGCGGGAGGGGAAGAGAGAGACAAAGAGAAAGGAGAGGGGGAGGGGTGGAGAAGCAGATGGGCGCTTCTCCTGTGTGCCCTGGCTGGGAATCGCCCCGGGACTTCTGCATGCCAGGCCGACGCTCTACCACTGAGCCAACCGGCCAGGGCTATGAGGATTTTTCTTATCAGTGCCGAGACCACCTGCCACTGGAGGAAAGACGTGACTGACACACAAGTTAGTTGCAAGAATCACACAGTTTATTACTCACAAATCCTTTTGGCGTGCCTGAGTACAGCTTAAGGGGGCCCCATCGGTGTGCTCCTCTCAGCTGTCCTAGGTCAGAGCAGCATAGAGACAGTCCATGTTCAATGTTGGAGTCTGGGTGACTACTGCAGCAGGGGGGCCCTTAGCTTTAGTACTTTTTCTGGCCTACGCCTTCTAACAGGTGTCAATCTACAGGATTATCACCTCAAACCACCTTTTGGGGAGTTCCTAGCAGGTAGCCCTTTTTATGTTAATCTACTGAATGTCACATCAAGCCACTTTTAAGGTGTTTCTAGGGAAGCTTCTTGTTTATGTTAACCTACAGAGTTATGACATCAAGCCACTTCTTATCTATGTATAACTTCACACACACACTAACTGGGCCCTGCATGAAAGGCAGAGTCTGCCTATTATATCTGTGCACACTAGATTCATTCCTATCCAGATGGCATAGCCTTCTTTACTTTCCTTAATTGCTTTTAATATTATGTCCTAATTATTTCTATATATCTTCCATACTTTTCTGCTCTCTGAAACAGAGATGGAGAAGTTGGCCGCCATTACCATACACTCCTCCTTGAGGCAGCGTCTTCAGAACTGCTATGACAAACCAGGAAACCATACCTTATTACAGTGGTTTTCAAAGTGTGCACTAAGGCGCACTGGTGCACCCTAGAAGATTTCCAGGTGCGCCCTATGGTATTCCAGAGAAATATGTGCCTGTTGGGGACCAAAAAACCAACAGGGTTTTTGGAGTTTAGATTTTGGGGGGACAGAGGTGTGGGGAATTGGCTGTAAGCTGACAGTCTGCCCAACCCCCCACCTCACTTGCCTGATTAGGTTGCAAAAGGCTGTTAAGCTGTGGTGCTGGATTGTTTACACTACCCCCCATGTTCCCCAGAAAGACTAGAGGCAAGTTTCTTCTATCCTTTGTTTGGTGTAAAGTTAAGATGAGATGTATGGTGGGGGTTTTCTGCACTCGACACAATTAAGAGTAAAAAGAGAGGAATTCTTCAATGTATTGATGAGGAAATGAGAGTTTGCCTTTCAAATATATGCCAAAACATTGAAGAAATCACTAAGACACATCAGGCTCATGTTTCTCATAAACACAAGAATGAAAAAACTTAACACATTCATGCTGGGACCTGCCAAATTTACTAAATCTTACTAAGAATGTATGTATAGCCTGGCCTGTGGTGGTGCAGTGGATAAAGTGTCAACCTGGAAACTCTGAGGTCGCCGGTTCAAAACCCTGGGTTTGCCTGGTCAAGGCACATATGGGAGTTGATGCTTCCTGCTCCTCCCCCTTCTCTCTCTCTCTCTCTCTCTCTCTCTCTCCCCTCTCTATAATGAATAAATAAAAAATCTTTAAGATAAAAAAAGAACGTATCTATATATATAAAAGATAACTTTTTTGTCATTTTTAAAAATTTTAACCCCTCTTTTTTACAAATTCTAAAAAGCATAACAAAAAATGTAACATAAAAATGTTTTTTAATGTCAGAATAAATTTAATTATCTCATATTAATTTTTTTAATTACCATAAAAGCACACTTGGACTTTGTATTTTTTCTTTAATATTTGACTTAATTATTATAACATATTTCTCATAAATTTGTATATAGTGTGCCTACAATTATTTGTAGGATTTTAAATGTGCCCTGACTTCAAAAAGTTTGAGAATCACTGCCTTATTAGAATGGGTGATGGCTGCCATTTGTACGGTCTGGAGGAATGCTAGAGAATTGCTGGGGGCAGTGAGTTGATGGCAGCACTATAAGCGCTAGTGAAGGTCCTTTGGGAACTAGGTATGAATAATGCTACTTTAAACTCTTGGTCCTGTGGGCCTGATGAAGAAGTGTTTACAGCAAAAATGGGGGACTTTATCCTTGGTAGCACCCTATCAGACCTTTTTGGGTCACTAGTGGCTATATTGGGCCCCTGTGTGGGCCAGTCCATCAACATGGTTATGCAGATGGTGGCAGATTTGGGAGAGCAGGAGGCTGCTTGGGATCATAAAGAAGTGAGGGCTGCTGCTTGTGCTGCCCTCCCAACTAACAAGGGAAATGGACCTGTAAAGATGTGTGTACAAACAGATGTGGGTAGATTTGATTGCAGCTGGATCAGATGGGGAGAAATTAGATGGTAAGTACAATAAAGTTCTTTTGGAGCTTTGGGGACAGCTTAAACCAGAACAGAGGTTCCAGCTGCTGAGACAAAAGGCCCCAGCAGCTACCAATAAAATGTTTGGTGCGCTGGTAGCTCGGTTACAAGATTATATGATGGAGACAGTTGAGGAAGAGGAGGACCCCCAAGACCCATTATACAAGTTCAAATAGGAAAAAGGCCGAGGGACCCGTCTGACAGGGATGGGCAGGGACCAAAGGACACACATAGAACTGGCTATCCACTGCTCCCCTCCAAGATACAAAGGGTGTTGGCCTTGGTGGATAAGGTGCAGAATGTTCCCTCTATTGGAACCCAGAGCGGTTTGCTGGGACCCCAGTGGCCATTGATGGTTATGGGGGCCAAACTGTTTGAGTGAAGCCAATAACTATTCCATTGGGGATAGGAAGACTGCCTCCTAAGCCATATAAGGTGTATGTATCTCCTATTCCTGAATATATTTTGGGGGTAGATGTCTTAGAAGGACTGTGGTTGGAAACTATAGCTGGGGAGTTCTGGCTGCAGATCTGGGTTGTGAAGGCAGTGTTGCAGGACACGCATCACATTCCCCTTTGCAATTACCCATCCCTCAGCGTGTGACTAACACCAAGCAGTACTGCCTGCCAGGTGGTTATGAAGAAGTCACAGAGACAATCCTCGAACAAGAAAAGGTGGGGATCATCCAGCCAGCACACAGTCCTTATAACTCCCCAGTATGGGCTGTGCGCAAACCAGATGGAACCTGGAGAATGACAGTAGATTACAGAGAACTTAATTAAGTTGTTCCCCCTTTGCACGCTGCTGTTCCCTCGATAGCTAACATGATGGGTTGGCTAAGCCATGAGTTGGGGACATACCACTTTGTGGCAGACTTGGCCAGTGCATTTTTCTCTATTGATATAGCTGCAGAGAGTCAAGACCAATTTGCCTTCAGCTGGGAAGGGAGACAATGGACCTTTACAGTATTACCCCAGCGCTATTTACATATCCCCACCTTGTGCCATGGGCTGGTGGCTGCTGACCTGGCTAAATGGAAACAGCCAGAGGCAGTTCGCATGTACCATTATATTGATGATATGCTAACCAGTGACTCTCTTCCAGAATTGGAGCAAACAGTCCCTACCCTGCTATCTCATTTGAAAGTGTGTGGCTGGGCAGTCAACGAGGGTTTATTACAAGGACCTGGATTACCAGTTAAGTTCTTGAAGTTGTCTGGTTGGGTAAGACAAAAGTTATCCCTGATGCAGTTATAGATAAGATCCAAGCATACCTCATGCCCACTACAGTAAAACAGTTACAGGAATTCTTAGGTTTGTTGGGGTATTGGCGAGCATTTATACCCCATTTGGCTCAGTTGCTATGCCCCTTGTACAACCTTATTCAGAGGGGAGTTCGTTGGGATTGGACTGAGCAGGCGCAAGGTTCATTTGCAGCAGCTAAGAGAGCTGTCAAAGTGGCACAGGCCTTGAATGTGTTTGATCCTGCCAGGCCCTGTGAGCTTGATGTCCATGTAACCTCAGAGGGGTTTGGATGGGGTTTGTGGCAACAGACAGAGCACTTACGGCAACCTATTGGGTTTTGGTCCCAATTGTTGCAAGGCGCTGAAGTCTGTTACTCATTAGTGGAGAAGCAGTTGGCAGCTGTGTATGCTGCCCTCCTGGCCACTGAGAGTATTACAACCACAACTCCAGTTACGGTCAAGACAACATACCCTATTGCAGGATGGGTGGGAGATTGGTAGACCAAATGACATAGTGGTATGGCCCAAACCTCCACCCTGGCCACGTGGGGTGCCTACCAGCAACAACACTGTGCTCTTAGCACCAGCCTGTTGAGAGCAGAACTGCAGGAAGTCTTGGGTTCAGTCACCTATGCGACCTTAGAGTCAGGTGCAGCTGGGGCTCAGGAGGCAGAACCTGAAGTCAGTCCCTACCAGGAGGGGCGGACACCCATCCCTGAGCATGCCTGGTATACTGATGGTTCCAGCAGGGGCCAACCTGCCAAATGGATGGCTATAGCCTTCCATCTGGCCACTGAGACTATTTGGATGGACACGGGTACAGGCCAAAGCAGCCAATGGGCAGAACTAAGAGCTGCTTGGCTAGTTGCCCATAATAAACCTTTACCTCTGGTGATTTGCTCTGACAGCTGGGCTGTCTATTATGGACTGATCCTTTGGATTGCTACTTGGCACATTAACCAGTGGATGGTAATGCACCGATCACTATGGGGTCAGGCCATGTGGCAGGATTTATGGGAAATAGGACACCATAAGCAAGTGACAGTATATCATGTCACAGGGCATGCCCCTCTAGCCTATCCTGGGAATGATGAGGCAGATACGTTGGCAAGGGTGTGATGGTTGAGATGGTGCTTATAGGTGATATGGTGCAGTAGCTCCACTGGCAGCTGCTCTATGTGAGGCAGTGTAGCAAGAAATGGCATGCAAATGGAGGATAATAGGCACCCAGACAACTTAATGGAGGAAGAAGAATTTATTAGTAGCTGGCAGAGAACGTGGGGCTAGTAGCACCAAAGCATGAGCTCTCTGGATTAGATTCCTTACATCTTATTTACCTTTTACAGTGTCCATGCAAGGGACATGTGATCCCTTTGTCTGAGGTCCTACATGCAACTTGTGGCTGAAGGTGGGGTGGAGGAGTTTTGGCGGGGCAGCAAGGGGAAGGGGTTTCCAGACCTGGCCCTATCTATTTACAGATCCTGTTTCTCTTGTAAGTATTGTAAGAGTCTCCAGGAGATCAGTTAGAGATCTGTTAGAGTTAAAGATGTGGATAATCTTTAACTGGCTGAGCCAGTCATTCCTGCAGGTCCCTTCACCTGCATTCTTCTGGTTTCTCCTCTCTCATTCCCCCCTTTGAGACTCTAGAAATTCCTTTTTTTTTTTTTTTTTTTATGCTGGAGTCTCACATTCTTCGTCTAACTCCGGGGGATTTCCGATAGTGGTGCATAAAGTACACCTGGGCCGTAGTTTATTGCTGTATGGTGGCTTCTCCATGCTCTTTAAGTTGTTCATTAACAGAGGCAGCAAACATGGTCCTAACAGGAAGACTCCTAGGAGTGCTAAAACTGCTCCTATTAAAGTTTTAAACCCATGAAGGCTGAGAACCATTCCCTCAAAAGGCTATCAGGGTTCCAGCTGTGCCAAATTTGCATGGGCACATGTGTCAGTCTTGTCATCTTTTTGACAAGGTCTTCAACTGCCTGGCCCTGGTCATCTATCTGTAGGCAACAATTGGTGAGATTGAATTTTTTTTTTTTTTTGTATTTTTCTGAAGCTGGAAATGGGGAGAGACAGACAGACTCCCGCATGTGCCCGACCGGGATCCACCCGGCACGCCCACCAGGGGGCGACACTCTGCCCACCAGAGGGCAATGCTCTGCCCCTCCGGGGCATCGCTCCACTGTGACCAGAGCCATTCTAGCGCCTGGGGCAGAGGCCAAGGAGACATCCCCAGCGCCCAGGCCATCCCTGCTCCAATGGAGCCTTGACTGCGGGAGGGGAAGAGAGAGACAGAGAGGAAGGAGAGGGGGAGAGGTGGAGAAGCAGATGGGCGCCTCCCCTGTGTGCCCTGGCCGGGAATCGAACCCGGGACTTCTGCACACCAGGCTGACGCTCCACCACTGAGCCAACCGGCCAGGGCCGAGATTGAATTTTTCACATACTTCTTCTAGCGCCAACCTGTCTTGGTAGATGGCATTTCTTACCTGAGTCTATTGATATGCAAGGATGGTTAGGGCTCTCCCAGGCTCATTGGTAATTATTTCTAAGACTGCCTACAGTCAGATAATCTGGTTTAACATGTAAATGGAGGTATGGTATCCCCACAAGCCATTTTCTGGCCAGGTGGCAGGTCCATAGTATGGAATTATCCATTCTGGGGGCCACTCATCATCTTTCCAATCTCATATCTGGAGTTCTCTTTTCCCCCTTTGTAAGGACTGTGGGGCCGGGTAGCCAAGCAGTTCCCCTGTTTTCAGAGGCAAGAGGAAGAAAGATGGCTTTATCATACCAATTATACAGCTCTCTTCCCAATTCCTGGGAAGGTGGACATAGGCGCTGTTTCCACAGATCCAGTAAAGTCCACATGGTGCTACCCAGTCTCTGGCCCTGCCTGGGTCCTGCCAGGCTCCAGCTAACTCTGGGAACCTGGTCAATGGATTTCTCTTCCTGATTTCCCCACCACACACTTTGTTTGGAGGTAGTATTATAATACCATTGGCCAAGGAAAGTTAAATTCCCAACTGATTCAATGAAATTTCCTCCACCTCTGGCCAAGCAGTATTGTCCTATAATAGTATGTTTTAAAATCCATTGGCTGTCATCAGAAGTGTGGGGAGCTATTATATTTGGCATAGCCCCAGTGGGAACCAATTCTTTGGCTTCCCATGGCCATCTATCCCATTTTAGAGTTCCCCCACATACATAGCAGGAGGTGACATTCAGGGAATGAGCTATTCCTTTAGCCATCCTGAGGAATAAGTTCTTAGTTGACTGTGGTGTTGGGGGTAGGAGTTCAGTTCATTCCTCATAAAAGGATTTATATACTTGGAAGGCTTGAGCAGGGTGGTCTAGTACCTGACTTCTGATAAGGATTGGAACAATGGAATCTAGCCTTTTCCCGTCAATGCCAAGTGTTAGCACTTCCCCAGCCTTCCAATGGGGTTTAGGGGGTTGGTTATGATTGGCTCTAAGGGATTGTAACCATGGGTGGTACAGTTTGACAGAGCTTCCCCTTTTTCAAAATATACTTCTTTCTTTTTAGAGGTGTCCTTTTACAAGTAGCCCATTGGACACGTGACCAATATTCACAGGTTATTCCACAGGGGTAGCTATGAGCACATATATACTTTTCATTTACCCTGTAGCTTTTCTTCCAGCCAAAGGATCTACACCCCCTTTCCACATGACTTAAAGTGGCACATGCATCAACCCTTAAGCTGACTTGTTCTGAGCTTCCTTTGACCCTAGTTTGTGCCATGGTTGGCCCATCCTTTCATCCCCAAACTCCTCCTCCTTTTGCTACTTTTACCTTGAACACTACTTCAGTGGGAGGGTCTGTGGGGTTATAACAGATATAAGGTTGATCATTTCCTGGGTCACATATTGAATATTGAGTCTGATTATAGATACAAGTTCCTTTCTGGGTTCCCTGGCATTCATAGAAACTATAGAAAAGCAAGGTGGTAGAGACTTTTTGACCTTCCTTGGTGATATGGATACATACACTGGTCACAAAAATCAGAGAATCAGGGAATGTGCAGATACTCCAGTACTTTCAGCCTTTTGTATAGTGCATTTTCACCAATGAAATAAAAGTTGGTTTTGCATCTCATTTGCATAGTCAAACAACTTTCTTTGACTTGTCATTTGCTTTTCTAATGTTCTTGTTTAATAAAAAAATTAAATACTTCTTTTATCACTTCAGATTCATTTTGAAATATCCCCTAATTTTTGTGAGCAGTATAGTTGACAGTCCTCTGCCCTAGTTCCCCTCTTGCCCCAGAGCCCAATTATAAGGAGCTCCATGGTGAGTTTCCTCAGGCTTCAGTCGTGAGTGAACCAGCCAGCTTCTGGTTTGTGGCTGGAGTAGGGCATGTTGTCTTTCTTAGGGTCAACTTACAGGGTTTGGTGCACCATCCACAAGGGGGTCTCTGCGGGAGCTTCTGGCTTTAGTCAACTGTGATGAAACCAGGCAGGTATTCCGTCTACTTTAGCAGCTGTTGGAGTGGTCACAGTGTAGTGTCCTCTCTATTTGTGATGGAGAGGTGCTGGATTCCAATCTTTGACCCACACCTGGTTACCTGAGGAAAAAGAATGAACAGGAGCAAACAGACGGATTGGAGCCCTATCCAACACCCACTTGGATATGGTACAGACTACCTTGCCTAAAGTCTCTAGTTGTCTGTGTAGTTCTGTTTCTCCTAGATCTCGGGGGGTACCTGCCAAACTGCATGATATTGGAGGAGGCCTCTCATATAATATCTCATCAGGTGAGTACCTAATGTTCTTGGATGGGGTACACCAAATTTTAAACAGTATTAAAGGTAAAGCTTGCACCCATTTAAGATTGGTCTCCTGACATAACTTGCTAAGCCCTAAGTTTAGAGTCCTATGCATGCGTTCCACCTTTCCTGTACTCTGTGGTCTGTGTGCCACATGAAGCTTCCAGGTGATGCCTAAGGCTTGTGCTGTTTCTTGTACCACCTTAGCCACAAAAGCAAGGCCATTGTCAGAGCCTATCTGAAGTAGCAGTCCAAACCTTGGAATGACTTCTCTGAGCAGCGCCTTTGTTACTTCTCTGGCCTTTTGAGTCCGGGTGGGATAGGCTTCTACCTATGCTGAGTAGGTGCATACTAGCATTAACAAGTATAGGAAGCCTTGGCTTCTGGGCATTTTGGTGAAGTCTACTTATACATCCTCAAAGGGGGCTGCCCCATAGGACTGGATACTTGGAGGCATTGAGGGTCTTTGTTTGGCATTGTTCTGGCGGCAGGTTGGGCAGCGCAAGCTGACTCCTTCAGCTGAAGTTGCTAGGAGAGGAATGTAAAAATACCTTCCTAGAAGTTTTTCTGTCTTTTCTTGTCCCATATGGGTGGCAGTGTAAAGCCTGGACTACCCCCAGTCCCAACTGGTGGGGGAGGACAACTCTACCATCTGGCAGTTGTATCCAGTCATCCTTTAATTCCTTTGCCCCTTCTTTTTCTATCTACTTTTTCTCTCCCTCAGAATATTTGGGTGCAAGATCTGGGGCCCACAGAACGAGAGGGGTTATAGTAGCCTTGTAGTAGGGCAGGGTAGAAGCCCGCTTTGCCTCTGCATCTGCTCTGGCATTCCCTGGGCTTCTACCATTCCTCCTTCTGGTGTCCTCGGCAGCGGATCACCAGTACTTGTTTTGGCTTCCAGACTACTTCCAGCAGCTGGAGAATTTCTTCTGGATATTTGAGGTCCTTGCTCCCGGCTGTCAGGAGCCCTCTTTCCTCATATATAACCCCATGGACTTGCAGAGTAAGAAAGACAAAGCGGGAATCAGTAAAAAATATATGCTTTTTCCTTCACTGAGCTCTAGGGCCTGAGTCAGAGCAATCAGTTCTGCCTGTTGAGCAGAAGTACCTTGGGGCAGAAGTCGTGCATCCACAGTCTCTGTTAAAGTCACTACTGCATACCCCGCCTGCCTTTCTCCCCTTGAGTTGACAGAGTTGATTCCATCCACATACAGCTTCTAATCTGGGTCTCTTGTGGGCTGATCTAACAGGTCTGGCTGGCTGGAGTATATGGAATCAAGCACTTCGAAGCAGGTGTGCTGCCATTTTCCCTCCTTCACTGGGAGCAGCGTTTCTGGGTTTAAAGTGTTACCTCTATTGCCAGCCTTGGGTTTTCACAGAGTAAACTCTAGTATTTGGTGAGATAGGCATTTGTGAGCCAATGATGCCCTTTTGCATTCATTAGAGTTACTACTGCATGAGGTACCTGCACCACAAGTTTGTCCCAAAGTCAATTTGTCCGCCTCTTGTACCATTGCTGTGGCTGCTAAGGCTCTCAGGCACAGTGACCAGCCCTCAGCGACTCCATCCAATTGTTTGGAGAGGTAAGCTATTGGTCTAGGCTGTGACCTCAAGTCCTGGGTTAATACACCCACTGCTGTGCTCCTCTCTGAGACATACAGCACAAAAGGTTTTGCTAGGTTAGGAAGACCTCGTGCCGGGGCAACTTGTATTTCTTTTTAAGAGTCTGAAAAGCACAGTCCTGTTCCAGTCTCCACTCCATGGGCTCTTTTTCTCCCCCCTTTGTGACGTCATAGAGGGGCTTGGCCAATACGGCAAAGTTAGGGATCCAGAGACAGCAGGATCCTACTGCACCCAGGAACTCTCTAACTTGTCTCCTTGTGATGGGGACTGGGATGTTCTGAATAACCTGTTTCCGTTCTACCCCTAGCCTCCTCTGCTCCTGCTAGAGAATGGATCCCAAGTATTTTACTTGCCTTTGGCAGATCAGGACCTTCTTCTTCGAGACCTTGTATCTATTCTTCTCCAGATGGCATAGAAGTTCTTCCATTCCTCAAGCACATCCTTGGAGAGTCTTGTGACCCAGCAACAGGTCATCCATATACTGAAGCAGGACACATCTAATGTCCTGTGCAGGAAACTGCTGGAGGTCCCGAATGAGGGCTTCCCCAAAGATGGTGGGGGAATTCTTGAACCTTTGTCAGAGCCTAGTCCAGGTGTACTGCCCCTTTGCCCCTGTAGCCAGGTCCTCCCATTGGAACGCAAATAGCCCCCAGCTTTCAGGGGCTTCTTATACTAAGGAAGGCATCTTTCAAGTCCAAGCAAGTGAACCAGGAGACTTGGGCAGGGAGGAGGCTTAGGAGAGCATAGGCGTCAGGTACTCTCTGGTTCAGAGTCACTGCTTCCTCATTTACAACTCTCAAGTCCTGTACTGGCTGATAATCATTGGTTTCTGGTTTTCTTTTCTTTCTTTTTTTAAATATTTTTCTGAAGTTGGAAACGAGGAGGCAGTCAGACAGACTCCCGCATGCGTCCGACCGGAATCCACCTGGCATGCCCACCAGGGGGCGATGCTCTGCCCATCTGGGGCATTGGTCTGTTGCAACCAGAGCCATTCCAGCGCCTGAGGCAGAGGCCACAGAGCCATCCTCAGCGCCCAAGCCAACTTTGCTCCAATGGAGCCTTAGCTGTGGGAGGGGAAGAGAGAGACAGAGATGAAGGAGAGGGGGAAGGGTGGAGAAGCAGATGGGCGTTTCTCCTGTGTGCCCTGGCCGGGAATCGAACCCAGGACTGTACGCCAGGCCGACGCTCTACCACTGAGCCAACCAGCCAGGGCCTGGTTCCTGGTTTTCTGATGGGGAGTAAAGGACTATTCCAGGGTGACTGGCATGGGATAATAATGCCATGTTCCTTGAGCATCTGTAAATGCACCTGGATTCCTTCCAGGGCTTCTCTAGGAATCGGGTATTGTCTTTGGCTAACAGGCAGTGTCCTAGGCTTTAACTCTATCTGCACTGGCACTTGGTTTATTGCCAGCCCGGGAGGATTATCCTCTGCCTATACTCCAGGCCATTTCTGGGTGAGCCTCTGATTGGGTGACTTCCCAGGTTCGGTAGGAAAAATTCCCTATTTCTCCTCTCTAGGGACAGTTAGAGTTAGAACAAACCTAGGCTTTGTCACCTGCAAGTCTAGCTGGCTATTGTCAACAAAAGATATAGTAGCCCTCAGTTTGCTTAGCAGATCGTGCTCCAGCAGGGGCACTGGATGGTCAGGCATTTACAAAACTGATGCATAACCTCATGACCTCCTATAGGACATTTGCGGGGCAGGCAGAATGCCTGTCCTGCCTGTTTTCCTGTGGCTCCTACAATGTCCACCCTACAGGTGGAAAGCGGCGCTACAGGCTGAGTCACCACTGAGTGTTCAGCCCCTGTATCAATCAGGAAGTCCATCAGTTGGCCCCCTACCATCATACAGACTATAGACTCATCAGCGGTCCCCCAAGTTCAGTCATCCTCAGTCCAAGGGGATTCCCCAGCTACATTGAACAGTGTTTTCCTCTTTGGAGGTGGCTGAACCAACTGGCCAGGGCCAGGTCATTTGGTTTTAAGTTCTCTGAAAGGATTAAGGTTATCTGAGGAACTCCCTTTCACTTTCAATAAGAGATAAAATTAATGTACCACCCTACACTGATCTTAGCTCTCCCTCCCTTCCTGGAATCCTGAGATTAACATGTACCTCTAGGCAAAGGAAGAGAGATAGATACTAAAAGGATTTGTGAATGTCTTTGATTGTATTACCTTGAAAGTTTTAATGTTCTTTGTAAATCCCCTAGACCAGTGTTTTTCAACCAGTGTGTCGCAGCACACTAATGTGCTGTGAGACATGGTCAGCTGTGCCGTGGGGAAATTAAACATGGGTCCCCAAACAACGGCCTGTGTGCCAGATACGGCCTGTGGAGGCTATTTACCCAGCCTGCCGCCAGCCGCCTCCATCCGAACATAAACATTCCCCTCACAATCCCTCCAGCTATCAGCGACAGGAAGAGTGGAGGCACAGGGAACGCTCACTGACCAATCTCCTAGGATTCATCCCGACCACTAGTGATGAACCAATAGTAGGCCGCCTCTCATCCACACCCAGGAAGGTCCCCGCTCAGGCTGCAGTGCACTTGTGATTGTGTGGTAGCAGCGAGAAGTTGAAGCTGCTACTCCTCTCCATGGTCCTGATTTCTAATCCTGGTCAGGACTGGAGGTAAATGTTACCATCACTAGATGAAGCCTCAGCCTCAGCCTCAGCTGGTTATGTCTATCCTGATGGTGTATATAGATATTTGACCTTTTTCTTTTTAAAAGAGGCCCCCACAGAGGGCGATATACAATGTATCACCATGTTATCTAACTTTAAAGCTAAAGTTTGCTGATCTTCCTTTGGACAGTGTAAAGCCAGGAGCCAGGGCTAGAGCCACTATCACAGCAGCCTTCTGGTCCATGCAGGTTCGCATTGGATTCAGACAGTCGGCAAAGAAACAGCGGAGCCAAAAACTGGTGGGCCATAGTCTTTAATTCTAGCTTTGCACCCGGCGGGCAAGTAAAAATGCACACTGGGCTCCAAAACCCAGTCACATTCAGTGCTCACAAAGCTACTGACTTATCCGAATTTCCTAGAATCAAAGGTTTCTAGCTCACCAGACTTATTCACCTCTGTTCCCCATCTCCTTTCCTTATCCCAGATACAAACTCTGCCCAAATTGGCTTCTCACTCAGCATTCCACCATCTTGGCTGCTTCTCCTGGCCTCCTCCACGTGGCCTTTCTCTGCTCTCCTCTGCTCTCTCTTCTAATGATTATCTCAGGAACCAAGAGAGCAAACTCCCGCTCCGTTCCCATTTTATAGTGTAGAAATCCAAACCCTTAATCCAATATACATAATGGGGAAGTCTCTAATACAAAATCACTTCTATGAGGCATGATAGGATTGTACCACCTCACACCAAAAAGGGTGGGATGGGCTTAATCCCAAAACCAAGCCTCAGGCTACAACAATTCTCAACACACATTAATATCACCTGGGCAACGGCCTCTTTAACAAAGTGAGCATAATACATTTTATCTGCCCAACAGACAGTTTTTGGTTATCTGTTGCCAAGGAGTTCCCCATTCTGGCCAACAAAGCTATTTTGACATTGGTCCCATTTTCAACATATCTATGTGAGCTGAGCTTCTCAAGCTTGACTGCGATAAAAACAGAGAGAGACTGAGAACTGTTGAGGAAGAGCTTCGTGTGTGTCTTTCTACCATTCCTGCCAGGATATCCCTTTTGTGTTCATCGAAACAGGCTCAGGTTTCACACTAAGTGAGTATAAATACATTTAGAAACTATATTATTAACTATATGTATAATATGTACTGTGTTAGAGTGTCATTTTGGTAGGTGGTGTGCCCCAGGATTTTGTAAATGTAAAAAATGTGCCGCGGCTCAAAAAAGGTTGAAAATCACTGCCCTAGACAAATGTTATAATCTTGTTAATAATTGTGTCATGCTGTCAAGCCCCCCCCCCAACCTGTATGTAGTCAAAGGGTATATAACCAGCCTCTGAAATATACTTGGCACTCATGATTTGGGTCTGCAAATGCCCCATGTCAGCCATGTGTGGCCGACATATTTAATAAATCTCCTCCTTTAATAAAACCTTTCAAAATCCATCTGGACTTGGTGTCTCTACATAAACTCACTGAAGTGAGGTACGGTACTTTTCAGAATCTGGGGTACAGTACTTTACAACATTTGGGGGCTCGCCTGGGATCCGGTGTTTTGCATCACCGGGTAGAGACACCCAGAATTGGATGGACTCTGCTGAGCTGCCCGACCCTGCTTGAATCTCGAGGAGAGGCACCACCTGAGACGTTTTCAGGGCTCCCAGTTTTCCTGTGGGTCTGGACAGTTCTTCGGCAGACGCCTCCCGGTTCCTAAATTCAACAATTTAAACAATTCGGCAGAAAAATCAAGGAGGTAGGTAAAGCTTTACTGAATTCTGGCTTTCCTCTGAATTCTTGCTTTTGCTTTTCTGTTTAGGACTGGTACTGGTCTGGGACTAGGTGTAGGTAAGGTAGACTTGTGACTTTACTAATTTGTAACTCCAGTGTGTAGGTAAGGCAGATCTCCTGTTTTGCTGATTTGAAACTCTGGAAACTTGTAGGTAAGGTCAATCTAGATTTGTGGCTTTGCTAATTTGTAACTCCGGAGGTGTATGTGTGGTAAATCTTTTGTTCTGCTGATTTGAAACTCTGGAGGTGTATGTAAAGCCAGTCACCATGGCCACCATCACAGCCGCCTGGCCCATGCAGGTTCATATCTGATTCAGACAAACTGTAATGAAACAATGGAGCCAAGAACTGGTGGGCCATTAGCTTTAATCCTAGCTTGCACCCAGAGGGCAAGAAATACACACAATGGGAAAACACTTCCCTTTCCATTCAGAGCTCCCAAAGCCACTGACTTATCCGAGTTTCCTAGAATCAGAGGTTTTGAGCTCACCAGCCTTATTCACCTCTGTTCTCCATCTCCTTCTCTCTGCACAAACTGGCTTCTCCTTCAGCACTCCACCATCTTGGCTGCTTCTTCTGGCCTCCTCCATGTGGCCTTTCTCTACTCTCCTACAGCATGAGCTCCTCCTAGAATGTAATCATTCTTCTCCTGGAACAACATAATCTCTCTTTCTTTTAAAACCCTTTGGCACAAAAGCCCTCCCCCAACATATATTAACATAATCATGCCCATCCCAAGCAGTCACCTGGGCAATGGGCTTCCACGTGGGCAGTGCCATCTTTAACAAAGTGAGCATAATATATTTTATCTGCCTAACAGTGTAGGTAATCTGCCCAACAGTGTATTTTATCTGCCCAACATTGCTTTACTAATTTGAAACTCCAGAGGTGTAAGTGGAACAGATCTTCTGCTTTGCTGATTTGAAACTCTGGTGTGTAGGTAGGGCCAACTACTTTGCTGTTTGAAACTAGTCTATGTGGATCTGGGACTCTCCAAAGACCAAAACATCAGTAGAAAGTCTATTGGTCCCACCTTAGGAATATTTGGGAGGCACCTCCTTGTGATCTCAGAGAGACCTGAGTGGGGACATTTGGTGGTGTTCTTGGGAAGAGACCTGAGTAGGGACTGAGTTGATACTGAGCTGATCAGTTCCATCTCAGGACTTCCAGGGATGCTTTTGTATTTGTTGAGATCTCATTCTTTGCTTTCCTTGTTTCTGTTTGAAACTCCTGAGCTGTGTGGTGTGAATGGGAATATCTAGTGCCTAAGCCTAAGTTCTGGGAACATGGCTAGGAGAACACCTGAGAAGGCCCTGAAAGTGGAACCCCTTCCTTTGTCTATTGAGCTGCGTGAGTAAATAATCCGTTTTGTCTCTTTGTTTGCCAGAAAATATCTCTAGTATAATTTTAATTGGAATAAGTAAAGCATGCTCATTTAAATTTCTTAATTTATCATTTGTGTATGTGAAGTCTTTATTTAATGTGTAACTGTATCTGTTTCTAAGGCCTGAATTGAATTTTTGCATGCAAAATTAGAAATTTCTGGGCAAAAGTAAAAGGAAATTCATAAAACAAGCCCGAAAAATATAAAATCTCTTTGATCCAAGACCCCTAGCTTCAGGGCTCTGTCTGATTTCTCCCCTGAAGAAATTATTCTCTTCTGTTGGTTCCTACTTCTTTTCTTGTGTCCTCTATAGTCAAACACCCATTATTCTGGGTGCTAGTTTGTCTGTTTTTCTTGCTTTTATACAGGGTAGGAATAGTATTAAAGATTAGAACTTTGTTTTAGAAAAGTCTTAGAAAAAGAAAAAGAAACAAGACCAGGTAAAAAGGATTTAAAAATTAACAAACCACGAGTGTGGACCTTGCTGGTTATCAGGTCTTTAAAATGAATTGCAATCCCAGAATGAGTGATGGGATCATGAGTGATAGGATTATAGGAGATAGGATCATCCGTACATTCCAGAATAAGTGATAGAATCATAAGTAATAGGATTATAAACATGGGATTATCAGGATATCCAGAATAAGTAATGGGATCATAAGTAACAGGGTTATAGGGGATGGGATTATCAGAGACAGGCCCTCCAGCTGCTTCTCCCCTTCCCCTCCCTAGGACATAGGGGTCGTGTGAGCCCTCCATGGGTTGGGATTAATGGCTTATTGCCCTCCACTGGTGTATAGGAAATTATAGAAGGGAAAATAAGTGTAAAATGTACAAAACTAACACTGGGAGAAGAGTTCCAACTCTCTCCTGTGGGACTGAAGTGGGTGTTGGGTCTATCCTTCCCCATATCCTTCGTGAGGCATGGTTGTTTTCTGATGTGGAAAGCATGGGATTCATGGGAAAGACCCACTGCTTTAGCCATAACAGTACCCCCTTGGTCACCAAGAATTCCAGGCACCCTCCTCATATTGACTTAATAGTGTAAATTACTGTGGGTCAAAAGTGGGTTAGTATCTCTTTGCCAGCTGGATAGTTTGTACCAAAGACCCCTTACTGTGTAAAAAGTATTTCCCATGTCAGGAATTGTTGTAAGGTACCAAAAAGCTGCAAATATTTTGGGAGAAAAGGCCAGGCCTTCCTGTCCTTTCTTTGGAAAATGGAAGAAAAAGAATATAGAAGTCTCCTTACTTATAAGGACAACTAGGGTCATTTGGTTTTAAGTTCTCTGAAAGGATTAAGGTTATCTGAAGAACTCCCATTCTGCTTCAATAAGAGACAAAATTAACGTACCACCCTACACTGATCTTAGCTCTCCCTCTCTTCCTGGAATCTGAGATTAACGTGTACCTCTAGGCAAAGGAGGAAAGATAGATACTGAAAGGATTTGTGAATGTCTTTGTATTACCTTGAAGGTTAATGTTTCTTGTAAATCCCCTAGACAAATGTTATAATCTTGTTAATGATTGTGTCATGCTGTCATGCCCTCCCAACCTGTATGTGGTCAAAGGGTATATAACCAGCCCCTGAAATATACTCGGTGCGCACAAGTATATTTGGGCCTGCTATGCCCCATGTCAGCCATATGCGGCCGGCATATTTAACAAATTTTCTCCTTCAATAAAACTCTTCAAAATTTATCTGGACTGGGTGTCTCTATGTGGACTCGATGAAGTGAGGAACAGCGCCTTTCAGAATCTGGGGTATGGTACTTTATAACATTTGGGGGCTCATCTGGGATCTGGTGTTTTGTGTCACTGGATAGAGACACCCCGAATCGGCTGGTCTCTTGGGAAGCTGTCCGGCCCCGCTTGAATGTTGTGGAGAGGTGTGCCACCTGAGACTTTTCAGGGCTTCCAGTCTTCCTGTGGGGTCCAGATTGCTCCTTGTTAGATGCCTTTCAGTTCCCAAATTCAACAATTTAGGTAATTCGGCAGAGAAAATTGAGGAGGTAAGTAAAGCACCTCTGCTTTACAAATTTTCTGGCTTCCCTTTGAACTCTTACTTTTGCTTTTATGTTTGTAACTAGTTTGTACTCTGTTTGGGACTGGAATGTAGGTAGAGTGGATTTGGAAGCTTTGCTGAATTGTGACACTGGGGATGTGGAACCCTGGTGGAAGTAAGTAGGGCTTTCAAGACTGCTTTGCTGATTTGCTCCTAGGCTATAGTGTTTATGTTTTGAATTGAAACTGCGGCAAAACAGACCAGATGTGATCATAAGTTCACGCAGGCTTTCCAAGACCGAGACGTTGGTGGAAAGTTTTAGTGCTCCTGCCTTGGGTTCTAGTTGCGCTCTCAGTGAATGCCAGAAGTGGGGACATGCATCTATCTCTAGGAAGGCTAATGGAGGTTAAGTTCATCCAGGATTAGTCAGTCTCTCATCGCACTGAATCAGTGGAGGCTGAGCTAACCTGGATTGATTAATCTCAACCCAAGACTTCCAAGAGACGTCTCTGTGCTTGTTGAGATCTCAGTCTTTGTTTTTAAAGGTGTCTGTTTAGAAAACCCTGGTTTAAAGGAATCTCTGGTGCAGCCTGCGTGCACCTGAGAGGCCACGAGGGGGAGCCCTTTCTTGTCAGTGAGGCACAGCACTTCTCAGCATCTGGAGTGCAGTGCTCTACACTGAGAACTCCTCCCTTGTCTATTGAACTTTGTCTTTGTTTGCCAGAAAAAGTAGGATAAGTAAAGCACGTTCATTTAAACTTCTTGATTTGTGTGTATAAGTCCTTTTTTAATGTCTAAATATGTCTGTTTTAAGGCCTGTTTGAGTCTTTTGTGTCAAGAATGGAAGCTTCTGACTAGAAGCTATGGTAAGTGGCTTTTTTTGTTCTCAAAATCTACCTTCAGGGAGCTCTATCTGACTTCTCCCCTGAAGGACAACCATCCTCTTCAGTTGGCTTCTTCCTCTTGTCTTGTGTAATAATTAGTATCTCTATAATCAAACACCCTCTTATTCTGGGTGCTAGTTAATTATCTGTCTTATCTCTCTTGTAAGTGCACTAATTCTTAGATTCTCCTGAAACAAGTTTCAGTTTTGTAATAAATAATAGCAACTGGGAATTCCGGATAATAAGGACAGTCTGGAATATAGTAATTGGGGACCCAGGTTGTCCCAATCAGTTTTCATACATGGATTGGTGGCTAAATTTAACAATGAATCCATCACAGTGGTTTAAAAGCTTGCTCGATACAAAAAGGGCTGGCAAGCAAGCGATTTAAATGAAAGAAAAGTGAAGCCCACAAATTGGAAGTGTTTCTCCAAACTCTGGAGCAAAAGGAAAAGCAAGTAAGCAGTTTGAGTGAGAGAAAAACTGAGTGGTGGATACACAGAGCGAGGGGCAGAGCTGAGGAGAGACAAACGTATACATGCCCCCTCCCCTCTCCACCATTCTTTGGCCTCCCCGGGTGCTGCACCCGAGAGGCAGGCAAACAGTAAACAGCCCACCGCCTTCAGGTGCATGGTTAGGTTAGGATTTGGCCTGCTGTGTGTAGAGCAGGGGTCCTGAACCCTTTTGGCTGAGAGAGCCATGAATGCCACATATTTTAAAGTGTAATTCCGTGAGAGCCATGCAATATGTTTAACACTAAATACAAGTAAATGTGTGCATTTTATGTAAGACCAACACTTTTAAAGTACAATAGGTCTCTGAATTCTTTTTAATAATGTTGTTATGCTGTTGCTAACCAATGATGAATAAAGTACTTCTTACCATTAATGCGACTTCTGCTGCTGCATGGTTTTGCTGATGGCTTTGTATTCTGGTTGATACGTGGTGAGGTTAAGCTTCATGCAGGCGTTGAGACTTTCAACTGTTAAACGTGATTGTACGTTGGTCTTAACATTCTTTAGATGTGAGAAAGACTGCTCACATGCACATGTAGAGCCAAACATTGTCAGTACAGCAATATTCACACACTGCAGTGTGTGGTATGTGACAGGAAGCGAGTTCCAAGTTTTGACACATCTGAGCACAAAGCGCCTCCTGATGTAGGATGCAGTGAAAATTTAGGATGGGTCTCTTTTCTTGTTCACGAAGAAGCACTACAAATCCTCTGGTTTTCCCCACCCTGCACGGAGCACCATCAGTACACACCATCGGTTTATCCATCGGTAGATTTTTTTCTTTAGCGAACTCAGTGAAAGACTTGAATAAATCCTCCCCTCTTGTTGTCTCTTTCATAGGCAAAACAGCAAGACTTTCCTCATGTGGTGTGTCATCAACAGCATATCTTGCAATCATGCTGAACTGGGATAAATGGCTTATGTCTGTTGGCTCATTCAAAGTGAGAAAAAAGAATGCTGCTGCATTTATGTCCTTCACTTGTGTTGCCTCAATTTGATTTGCCATCATGATGGTATGATCGTGAGCAGTTCTTGCTGACAGAGGCATGTCTTTAATTCATTTGCTTATCTTGTCTTTATCCGAAAAGTTGTCAAAAAGTTCATTGGCAACATCAATCACGAATGTATTGGCATACTCCCCATCTGTGAATGGCTTTCTGTTTCTCACAATTGCTAAAGCACCAGCAAAGCTAGCCAAATTCCAGTCACCTTGTTGGGTCCAAACACGGAGTTGCTGCTGACTAGCTTGCACAGTAGCTCTTGACATACTTTCTTCCTGCTGTCCTCCGCTGGATATTTCGATGCAAATGTAGTATGGCGTGTGTTGAAGTGCCGCTTTATACTTGACCATTTCATCGATGCAATTTTATCATTGCATATTAGACACACTGCAGAACCTGCTTTCTCCACAAAGGTGAATTCCTCTGTCCATTCCTCCTGAAAAGTACGATACTCCTCATCTTTTTTTTCTTTTAGCCATCTTCTTCGTTAAAAGGGTTTCTGCAATTAGCTAGCTGACTACTTGATTAAAAGGAAGGAGGTTTACTTCCTGACTTTACAATGACCCATGTACATTACACATTATCCAATAAGAATTTGTTGTTGTCCCGGAGGACAGCTGTGATTGGCTCCAGCCACTCACAACCGTGAACATGAACAGTAGGAAATGAATGGATTGTAATACATGAGAATGTTTTATATTTTTAACGTTATTATTCTTTTTATTAAAGATTTGTCTGCGAGCCAGATGCAGCCATCACAAGAGCCACATCTGGTTCACAAGCCATAGGTTCCCGACCCCTGGTGTAGAGCAACAGAAGAGAGCAATGAAGTAAGGATAAAATAACTAAAATATGGAATAGGAATTAGTTTCAAATGTCGACCGGTGGATCAAAAAAGGTTTTGCCCACTTAGAAATTTCAGGGTAGGGATAGTATTAAAATTTGAAACTTTACTTTAAAAAAATTATAAAGGAAAGAAAAGGAATTTAGAAATTAACAAACCATAGGTGTGGACCATGCTAGCTAATTGGCAATTTCTTAAATTAAATTACAACTCCAGAAGAAGTAATAGAATCATAAATAATAGGATTATAGGAAATAAAATAAAAAATAAGCTCTCCAGATGTTGAAAATAATGGCTTGTTGCCCCCACGGGTGTGGTGTAAAAATTAAA
The DNA here is from genome assembly GCF_036850765.1 of Saccopteryx bilineata. NCBI lineage: Eukaryota > Metazoa > Chordata > Mammalia > Chiroptera > Emballonuridae > Saccopteryx > Saccopteryx bilineata. The sequence continues at coordinate 132,046,189 of NC_089490.1, forward strand.
GAAAATTTCAACACTCTCCTGCAGGCGAAGAGGGTGTTGGAGTCTCTCCAAGGCTTTCAGTTACATAAAAGACATGAAGTTCATAAGGAAGACCCACAGCATTAACCAAAATAGTAAAAATTGTAAAAAGAATTTTCAGGGAATTGCAGGAAAAATTGGAAACCTCATATAGGCTAAAGCAACTCACTATTGAGAAAATAATTTTGTGAAAATTGTATTTAGCTGCTCAATGCGAGGCAGTTAGTTTACAGGTGGCAAATTAATTCGAGTCTTGCTAGTGAGAAGTCCCATTGTCTTAAGAGGCTTGAATACAGGGCAAACTGCAGAAAAAAAGGTAAAAGTGGCAAGCTCTCAGTTCTTAGAGTCTGCCTCTGCCTCAGGCACCCACACCTACCCCCCATGCAAAAGAAAGTTAATATCTCATTGCCAGCTGGGTAGTTTATACCAAGGATCCCTTATTGTATAAAAGTATTTTCCATGTTAAAATGTATGTGTTGTTTAAAGACCTGTTGTTAATTCTTTTATTTGTTGTTTTATAGCCCTGTAATATTAGAATCTTAGTTTAAATGTTAGGAATTGTTAATAATGTCTTTCTATGTAATGTTTAGTTTATTATTATTTTGAAACAATATTGTTCAATAATAAGTCATATCTTGGAAATCCTGCAAATCTATTTTATCATGCTTTTGTTAAAATTTCTTTTGAATGCTAATGTACTGAATTATTCAGCAGGGAAGAGACTCTGGAATCAGAAAGGAGACACCAAAACCTGTTTTTCTTGGTTTGATCTAGCTAAATAACGCTGCTTTTGTCTTTTTCCAAAAGTTTGTATAAATAGAAAAGGGCTTTCAAGCCCCTCAGTGTAATTTTCTGAGCATGGCTTTTAAGGTCTATAATGGCCAAGGGAGTAACAGAAAAGGTAAATATAAGGCCCAAAAGAAGTCAGGAAATACCAGCTTTTGGCAAATGCCCATAAAGGCTCCAGCACCCAGAAAGGGCTTCATAGAATTCCAGCAGGGCCCTGCTTCAAGAGTGGAAAAAAGGTCATTGAACTGAAGCCTGCAAGGCTTCTTGGCCCCCCTGGAGGACATGCCTTGTGGGCTTTTCCTGAATATGTGTAACTCCTGTTCTTTAGGACATTTCTCAAGCTTAGTGAAATTACGTTAACATGTTAAGAACATTTGTGACTGTAACAATTTTATTTTGAATCCTGTTATATTAGTAAGAATTTTATTTTTGTTTAATAATCTAGTAGGCTTTAGTCATTTTATTGTATTAAGATGCTTATTATAGTTTTTGTTAACATTAGCTATTGAATTTTATTGTTAATTATATATTTTTCCAGTCTGCCTCAAAATCAGAACATAGTAATTCAAATGAATAAATGTCACCCAGAACCAGTGGGGTCTTGGGACCCTTATTGCCAAAGGTATATTTGAAACCAATTAGAAAAAAATTTGGCCAACAGGAAAGGAATAATTAGAAAAGCCAAACTTAGAATCTATTACAGAAGGCGTAATATCTGAATATTTAGTTTATGCCCAAGTGAATACTAAGCAAAATAAGGAAATTATAGAAAAAACAGGGAAAAAGGAATTTTCCCAAGTAAACATTTAAAATAGGCTTTAATAAAATATTTGACAATTGCTAGGTAATTGCTATATAAAATTCTTTCCAGGTTTAGCCTACCCATTCTAGTATTGGACTTGCATTTGTGTCCACAGTTTCAAAACTAGTAGGAAAGGAACCCAATACTAATTAAAAACTAATTTGAAGTTACATTGTGCCTATAGGTATCCAAAGGTCCAGGCAAATAAAATGCATGATTCAAATAGTAAAAAGAAATGTAACCACCTGTTTTCTAAGTACCTGCAGGAATTACAGGTTACTCAGCAAACTGTTCAAAGACTGTCCAAGAGGCACTTCCAGCATTACATCACCTAAAGACTGACTTTCATGTGGACGGGTCCACACACCATGATCCTGACAATTCCCACTGCTGCTAAGGTAGAGAAATGGCATGCCTTACTCCAACCACAAACAGGAAGCTGATTGGTCTACATATGGCAAATATATGTAGGACTCTTTTAATCAGACTTTGGGAAAAGGGAAACTAGGGTAAACAAAAGTCAACTTAATTGTCACTAAAGGTTAAGATTTTAAAAATTAAGAGTTCTGACTAAAAATAAATTGTTATAAAGGCCAATTAGTTTTATAAATTGCAAAAGGTTTGTACAATTTATAGGAAATCAATTAATAACATTTGTTTCTCTAGTGAACTGTATTGCTATTAATGCTGTCTGTTAAATATTTGTTACATGTTATAAGTTAATATCCCTACACAACAGCCTCATGCTTTTCAGTAAGTCAAAGATTTGACTTAGGATATAAAGCCAGTGGGAAATGTTGTAAGGTACCAAAAAGCTGCAAATTAATATTAATATTCTGGGAGAAAAGGTCAGGCTTTCCTGTCCTTTCTTTGGAAAATAGAGGAAAAAGAATATAGAAGTCTTCTGACTTACAAGGACAACTGGGGTCATTTGGTTTTAAGTTCTCTGAAAGGATTAAGGTTATCTGAAGAACTCCCATTCTGCTTCAATAAGAGATAAAATTAACGTACCACCCTACACTGATCCTAGCTCTCCCTCCCTTCCTGGAATCCTGAGATTAATGTGTACCTCTAGGCAAAGGAGGAAAGATAGATACTGAAAGGATTTGTGAATGTCTTTGATTATATTACCTTGAAGGTTAATGTTTCTTGTAAATCCCCTAGACAAATGTTATAATCTTGTTAATGATTGTGTCATGCTGTCATGCCCCCCAACCTGTATGTGGTCAAAGGGTATATAACCAGCCCTTGAAATATACTCAGTGCACACGATTTGGGCCTGCTATGCCCCATGTCAGCCATATGTGGCCAGCATATTTAACAAATTTTCTCCTTCAATAAAACTCTTCAAAATTTATCTGGACTGGGTGTCTCTACATGGACTCGATGAAGTGAGGTATAATGCCTTTTAGAATCTGGGATATGGTACTTTATAACAGAATATATATGTTATTTCAAAGGCCTCTTGTTAATTCTTTTTATTTGCTGTTTTATAGCCCTGTAATTTTAAAATTTTGGTTTAGATATTAAGACATATGTAATAATTGTTATTACTGTCTTTCTATGTAATGTTCAGTTTACTGTCATTTTGAAACAATATTGTTCAATGGTAAGTAATGATAGATACATAAATTTACCAGGAATTCCAACTGCCCTTTTGATGTTCTACTTATCTGTCAGACCTCACTCTTACTCACTGGACTATTGCCCCTGAGACAGAGGAATTCCAGGAAGCTGGCAAGCTGCCTCAAGGAGGAGAATTCCAGACATACCAAGACTTTTGATTCAACACCCACTTTGCTTGAGATTCTCCCTTACTCTATAAAATTCATCCCCTAGATTGTACTGGTGCCCTTCTCCCTGGAGAAGTGCCTGGCAGGGTTCCTTTCTTCCTTTCAATAAAGCCTGTTACTCTGGTCTTTTTGGACTTCCATGAATTCCAAAATATAAGAAAAGGAGTTGTATCCTGGAACTCCTACAAATCTATCTTCATCGTGCTCTTTGTTTAAAATTTCTTTTGAATACTGTAAAGCCAGTTGCCAAGGCCACCATCACAGCTGCCTGGCCCATGCAGGTTCGCATTAGATTTGAACAAACGGTAATGAAACAATGGAGCCAAGAACTGGTGGGCCATCATCTTTAATCCTAGCTTGTAGCTGGTGGGCAAGTAAAAACATACACTTGGCTCCAAAACCCACTCATTCAGTGCTCTCAAAGCTACTGACTTATTCAAGTTTTCTAGAATTAAAAGTTTCTAGCTCACCAAACTTATTCACCTCTATTCCCCATCTCCTTCCTTCTCCCTGCACAAACTCTGAACAAACTGACTTCTCACTCAGCACTCCACTATCTTGGCTGCATCTCCTGGCCTCCTCCATGTGGCCTTTCTCTGCTCTTCTCTCTAATGCTAATCTCAGGAACCAAGAGGGAGCAAGCTTCTGGTCTGCCCCACTTTATAGTGCAGAAATCAAAACCTTTTAATCCAACTGTACCACCCCACATCAAAAAGGGTGAGAAAGGCTTAGTCCTAAAACCAAGCTCCAGGCTACAAGGATCTTGCCTGCCCACAGCCCGCCCCCAGCACACATTAATATCACCTGGGCAACGGGCTTCCACGTGGGCAGTGCCATCATTAACAAAGTGAGCATAATTTATTTTATCTGCCCAACAGACTGAGAATGAAGTTGAGCCTTAGCAGAGAAGACACAATATCCCTTCACAGTGAGGAAGTTAAGAAGAGTGTCGGTGTGTCTCCTTGAGGGAGGCAGGGAGGGGCTGCAGAGGAGTAGGTCATCTACATATTGTAAGAGAGTACTAGTTTTGAGATTGCATGCTGCTAAATCCTGAGCTAGTGCCTGCCCAAACAGGTGTGGGCTGTTTCGGAACCCCTAGGGTAAGACAATCCATGTAAATTGCTGAGCTGCATTAGTGTCCGGGTAAAGGCAAACAGAAAGTAAAAGTCAGGGTGTATAAGAAATGATGACATCAAATCATTTACAATAACATGGATGGACCTTGATAACATTATACGGAGTGAAATAAGTAAATCAGAAAAAACTAAGAACTATATGAATCCATACACAGGTGGGACATAAAAATGAAACTCAGAGACATGAACAAGAATGTGATGGTGCCTGACCTGTGGTGGCGCAGTGGGATAAAGCGTCGACCTGGAACGCTGAGGTTGCTGGTTCGAAACCCTGGGCTTGCCTGGTCAAGGCACATATGGGAGTTGATGCTTCCTGCTCCTCCCCTTTCTCTCTCTCTCTCTCTCTCTCTCTCTCTCTCCTCCCCTCTAAAAAAATCAATAAATGAAAAAAAAATAGAAAAATATCCCCCCCAAGAAAATTAAAAAAAAAAAAAGAATGTGATGGTAACAGGGGGTGGGTGGGTGGTGGGTGGGGAGGAGACGAGGAAGGAGAGAGAGGGGGTGGGGGCAGGGGAGGGGCAAAAAGAAAACCAGATAGAAGGTGACAGAAGACAATTTGACTATCAATGTCACTGCATTAAAATTAATTAAAAAAAAAGTCAGGGTGTAGAGGAATGGTAAAGAAGGCATTCTTGAGGTTTAGGATTGTGAAGTGAGTGGTGTTTGAGGGAATGTTTGACAGTAATTTGTAGAGATTAGGGACTACTGGATGGAGGGGAACTATTGCATCATTGATTAGATGTAATGTCGGGAGCCGATCCACTAGTGCTGGCTAACAAGGTCACAGCAGAAGAAGATCCACAACTGCTGGTTGACAAAGTCACAGCAGAAGAAGACCAATGGCTGCTGGTTAGTAAAGTCACTGCAGTGAAGACTAACAGCTGCGGGTTGACAAAGTCACCGCAAAGGAAAGGCACAATGATACTTCCCCCTTTAGACCTTTTTGAATTAATCTGGCCTTATATCCCCCCTTTTCTGGGTGTGTGCTATAATTTATGGCACAGGGATAATAGTACCATACTTTCCCTGTAGATTCATAGTAATTTCTTTGGAAATGAGACAGAGGGTGTGAGTTCCACAGAAAAGCCTGTAAGCCCCTTGAACTGGGCTCATAGACATAAGAGGCTGGCTATGATATCCCTCATAAAGGGTTAAGTTGGTAGGAGAACTTCTTATTAATCATGTTAGAAAGAATAGATTGTGACTTATGAATAGGTAGGAAACAGTAACTATACACAGAGCTCCTTTCAGCCTTTACTTAATTCATCACTTTTCCTCCCTAGCCTTCTCATGTGGTAGAGTAAAGAAACTTTCCATTCTTCTTGCATACCTGACCTGTAGGTGGTGGAACACTCTGAGAAAAGTAAAGTTAGAACTTAATTAGTGTATGAATATAGTAATAAATAAAATTTGAATAGACAATAGTATCCTAGACAAGGTAGAGTTATTAATCAGTACTGACCTTTTGGAAGTTTGTATCAATATTGTTATTGCTGTTCAAGTTATTGTATAATTGTACTTTGAATGACTTACAGTTTATAGAAATGAATTAACTGTTACCTAGAAAATGTAACCATAGTGAAACAAAAACAATGATTAATCAATGTATTCTGAATACCATGTGATTGTAACTTAGTGTGTGTGCATAAAAGGAAAGCTAGACCAGCAATTGAGAGAGATGCCTGGCAGTAAATGCTAACTAGAGAATAAAGAGAAAGAAAAGAATTCGGCTCTCTCACTTGATTCGTGCCGACGCCGTCTCTTCCTGTGGGACCCCTGGATTCCCCCCGGGGCTGGACCCCGGCAATGTAAGACTTGTAAGAGTTGATAAGCCCCTGAAGGTTTTTGAACAGGAAGGATGGGGGTATTGCAGGGATAGTCCATGGGGATGAGTAAGCCTTGATTTAAGAGGTGGGTAATTATTGGTTTAAGGCCTTAGAAACAGACACAGTTACACATTAAACAAAGGTTTTATATACAAATTATAAAGAGATTTAAATGAGTGTGCTTTACTTGTTTCAATTAAAATTATACTAGAGATATTTTCTGACAAACAAAGAGACAAGATGGATTACTTACTCACATAGCTTAATATACAATTCTGCTTTTTTAAGTTTTTTGAGATGGCAGGGAGTTGCCAGCATAGAGGGGAGGAAAAGAGAAAGCAGATGAGGCCCTGGCCGATTGGCTCAGTGGTAGAGCATCGGCCTGGCATGCAGGGGTCCTGGGTTTGATTCCTGGCCAGGGAACACAGGAGAGGCGCCCATATGCTTCTCCACTCCTCCCCCTCTCCTTCCTCTCTGTTTCTCTCTTCCCCTCCGCAGCCGAGGCTCCATTGAAGCAGAGATGGCCCGGGTGCTGGGGATGGCTCCTTGGCCTCTGCCCCAGGTGCTAGAGTGGCTCTGGTCATGACAGAGCGACGCCCCGGAGGGGCAGAGCATTGCTCCCTGGTGGGCAGAGCATCGCCCCTGGTGGGCGTGCCAGGTGGATCCTGGTCGGGCGCATGCGGGAGTCTGTCTGTCTCTCCCCGTTTCCAGCTTCAGAAAAATACAAAAAAAAAAAAAGGTAACTTCCCTGACCTCCATTTCTCCTCCATCTTTCTTTCTTCGGGGCCAGGGAACCTTGCCAGGCAGGATGTGCGCTCTGTACTCAATAAAGCCATTTACTTATTCCATACTTTGCGGCTCCTGCCCTAAAAAAAAAAAAAAGAAAGCAGATGAATGGACAGTGTGAACAGCTGGATGGAAAGGAGGGTCAGAATCTGCAGGAGGAGGAGGAGGTTAAAGTGCTTGTGGTCAGAGGAGTTAAAAAGATTTAGGTCTCTGAGGAGAGGGGAGGGGACCAAAGAGAGACAGGCAGAGTGGCAGCCTGTGAGGGGCAGGAGGAGTTTAAGAACACAGTGGAGAAGGGAGGAACCCTTGGCCAGCAGGAGAGGAGAAAGAGAGACTGGTATTTGCAAGTGAATGAGAAAGAGGATTCAGTGAAGAGAGGGGAGGGGGCTCTTAGAGGGAAGAGGGACCAAAGAGGGGTCCTGAGGGAGGAGTGCCCTTGGGGGGTCATGCAGGAGAAGGAGAGAGTTGGGAGTCCATGGAGATAAAAAGATTAGGAGTGGAAGTTTTAGGTGAGGTTTCTCTGGCCAAAAAATAGCCTGTGTGTGAAACAAGTGGTATAGAAATTAAGGACAGGAGCAAAAGTAAAAGGAAGCCTGCAAGTAAGGAATTTCTGATGACCTTCCCTTCCGGTGGCAGAAATTGTCAAAATCTCTTAGGATTTTGGTAGTAGAGAGCAACCTAGTTAGGCACCTAGACTTTCGAGGAAGTCCGTAGAAGAAGGCCACTTGGAGTAGAAACCTCCCAAACTGTGAACATTAGAGAGTAGAGTGAGTGCTGAAGGAGTAGAGGAGTCCCGAAGGAGTCTGTTGGGCAGATAAAATATATTATGCTCACTTTGTTAAGGATGGCGCTGCCCACGTGGAAGGACTCGAGCCCGGCAGTGGCACAGGCAGTGGAGGCTGGTGTTTTCAGTTCCTCTTTGGAGGATGAGGAGAATCGAGTTGGAGTTGCAATCTGCAGTCTCCTTAAAATGGGAGCCCAGCTGGAAGGAGCACCTACTATGGCCCTGGTAGGACTGCGATTTTGGGACATAGGGTTGGACATGCTCTCCGGAGCAGAGATGGAAATGCTGACTGCCATTGCCATGTGCTCCTCTTTGGGACAGTGTAAGACCTGCCAGGATGGCAGGGATGAGGGGGGTGGCTGTGGTCTCATGTGCATGGACTGATTTCTTGGACTATGACCAGAGTGGGCACTGAGTTCTTGGTTGAATGGACTTACGGATTTTGGACAATGTGAAATACCCTGATGGGGGTGGGAGGTGGCTTTGCTGGAAGCACTCCCCTGCCCCAGGAAGCTTTTCCCATTGCTAGAAAGAAGGCTGAGGACATTTTGCGCTTTGGGCTAAGTGCTCAGAGACTGGTGAAGTATACCTCTGTAATTGTTGAAATTGTATGATTTGCCATGTTGTTGTAATTTGTGTAATGTGCCTTATTTCCTTGCACAGGGATGCCAGTGGTGTAGATTGTGGGTAGTAAAGTGAGCATAGGGGTGGATTGTTGGGCAGATAAAATATATTATGCTCACTTTGTTAAAGATGGCGCTGCCCACGTGGAAGCCATTGCCCAGGTGATGTTAATGTGTGTTGGGGGCGTGCTGTGGGCAGGCAGGATCCTTGTAGCCTGTGGCTTGGTTTTAGGACTAAGCCTTTCCCACTCTTTTTGATGTGAGGTGGTACAATCCCATCATGCCTCAGATAAGTGACTGTATTAAAGACTTTTCCTATTTTGTATATTGGATTAGAGGTTTTGATTTCTACACTATAAAATGGGGGCAGAATGGGAGCTTGCTCTCTTGGTTCCTGAGATTAGCATTATAGGAGACAGCAGAGAGCAGAGAGCAAAGAAAGGTCACGTGGAGGAGGCCAGGAGAAGCAGCCAAGATGGCGGAGTGTTGAGTGAGAAGCCAGTTTGTGCAGTTTGTGCAGGGAGAAGGAAGGAGATGGGGAACAGAGGTGAATAAGTCTGGTGAGCTAGAAACCTTTGATTCTAGGAAACTCAGATAAGTCAGTGGCTTTGTGAGCACCGAATGTGAGTGGGTTTTGAAGCCCAGTGTGTGTTTTTACTTGCCCGCTGGGTGCAAGCTAGGATTAAAGATGATGGCCCATCAGTTTTTGGCTCCGTTGTTTCTTTACCGACTGTCCGAATCCTATGCGAACCTGCAGGGCCAGGCGGCTGTCATGGTCTCTGTGGCAACTGGCCATACAGAGTCATCCCGAAGGAGTAGAGAAGTAGTCTCTGAGGCCTGAGATTGGGAGGAGCCCATGTTCTGAGGGGAGCCTGGCTGGACGGTTTGGACTGAGAGGAGCCCACAGTAGAGGAAAGAAGGGGGTGTCCCCGCCTTCAGTCACAGATCTGAGAGGAGAAAATCTCCGTAGAAAGAGAGTCTCAGACTGGAGGTTGTCACCCCAAGGCCGAGATCCCGGGATGTAAAAGAGGGGCCTGGTTAGGTGCGCTTAGACTTTTGTAGAAGTCCATAAAGGAGTAGAGGCAGACCACTCATAGATATGGGGTCTGAAGTCAAAGCCATCTGACCAGGAAGGGGTGTTTTTATAAAGAAATTTGGAGGCCAACCGGGGAAAGGGAGGGAGAAACTCCTTACCTCCTGATCCAGCAGGGTTCAGGACAGGGTTAGACTGCCGGCCAATCGACCTACAATTGCTTGTCCAGGCTTTGTTTGGACAGCAAAGAGGAATCATCCAGGCAACCAGTACCCCGTCCCGGGTTTTGGCACCAAATGTTGAAATCCATGGGAGTCTGAAAAGACCAGAGTAACAGGCTTTATTGAAAGGAAGAAAGGAACCCTGCTGGGTACTTCTCCCAGGGAGAAGAGCACCGGTTACAGACTATCAGGCAAATTTTATAGGGCTTTGGAAAGCCTGAGGGGGTACTGAGTCAAAAGTTCTGGTATGTCTGGAATGCTCCTCCTTGGGGCAGCTTGCCAGCTTCTTGGAATTCCTCTGTGTTGGGCAGATAAAATATATATATTATGCTCACTTTGTTAAAGATGGCGCTGCCCACGTGGAAGGTGTCGCCCAGGTGATATTAATGTGTGTTGGGGGTGGGCTGTGGGCAAGCAGGATCCTTGTAGCCTGTGGCTTGGTTTTAGAACTAAGCCTTTCCCACCCTTTTTGATGTGGGGTGGTACAATCCCATCATGCCCCAGATAAGTGACTTTGTATTAGAGACTTTCCCTATTTTGTATATTGGATTAAAGGTTTTGATTTCTACACTATAAAGGGGCAGAGAGGGAGCTTGCTCTCTTGGTTCCTGAGATTATCATTAGAGGAGAGAGAAGAGAGGAGAGCAGAGAGAGGCCATGTGGAGGAGGCCAGGAGAAGCAGCCAAGATGGCAGAGTGTTGAGTGAGAAGCCAGTTTGTGCAGGGAGAAGGAAGGAGATGGGGAACAGAGGTGAATAAGTCTGGTGAGCTAGAAACCTTTGATTCTAAGAAACTCGGATAAGTCAGTAGCTTTGTGAGCACTGAATGTGAGTGGGTTTTGGAGCCCAGTGTGTGTTTTTACTTGCCTTCCAGGTGCAAGCTAGGATTAAAGATGATGGCTCACCAGTTTTTGGCTCCGTTGTTTCTTTACCGACTGTCCGAATCCAGTGTGAAACTGCATGGGCCAGGTGGCTGTGATGGGTAGCCTCGGCTACTGGCTTTACACTCTGTCTCAGGGGTGATAGTCTAGTAGGGGTGAGGTCTGACAGATAAGCGGAACATCAAGAGGGCAGTTTGAAATTCACGTATCTATCACTGGTAAGGTAGAAATCTTTGATTCTAGGAAACTCGGATGAGTCAGTGATTTTGGGAGCCCTGAATGGAAAGGGAAGTGTTTTGCCAGCCTCTGGGGGCAAAGGGCTGGCAAGTAAGTGGTTTGGGTGAGAGAAGAGCAGAAAGCAGGGCAGGGAAGTGCTGTGTGTGGAGTGGTGGGGGAAGGGTGCTAGAGTAAGGTGGTGTAAAGCCAGGAGCCAGGGCCACCATCAGAGCAGCCCGGCCCTTGCAGGTTCGCATTGGATTTGGACAGTCGGTAAAGACACAATGGAGCCAAGAACTGATGGGCCTTCATCTTTAATCCTAGCTTGCACCCAGCAGGCAAGTAAAAACACACACTGGGCTCCAAAACCCAATCACATTCAGTGCTCACAAAGCTACTGATTTATCCGAGTTTCCTAGAATCAAAGGTTTCTAGCTCACCAAACTTATTCTCCTCAGTTCCCCATCTCCTTCCTTCTCCAGCGTCAAACTGCACAAACTGGCATCTCACTCAGCACTCTGCCATCTTGGCTGCTTCCCCTGGCCACATGGCCTCTTTCTGCTCTCTGCTCTGTTCCCTCTCCCTCTGCTCTCTCATGCTAGTCATCCCAGGAACCAAGAGGGAAAACTCTCGTTCTGCCCCCATTTTATATTGTAGCTTCACAATCTCTAATCCAATATACAAAATAGAGAAGTCTCTAATACAAAATCACTTCTCTGAGGCATGATTGGATTGTACCACCCACATCAAACAGGGTGGGAAAGGCTTAATCCCAAAACCAAGCCCCAGGTTACAACAATCCCCAACACACATTAATATCACCTGGGCGATGGCCTCACATGGGCAGCACCACCTTTAACAAAGTGAGCATAATACATTTTATCTGCCCAACAGGTGGCAAGGACAACTAAGGATAGGGTGACTAGAGTGTTGTAAGGTACAAAAAAGCTGAAAAATTAATATTGATATTCTAGGAGGAAAAGGTCAGGCTTTCCTGTCCTTTCTTTGGAAAATGGAGGAAAAGGAATGTAGAAGTCTCCTGACTTACAAGGACAACTGGGTCATTTAGTTTTAGTTCTCTGAAAGGACTAAGGTTATCTCAAGAACTCTTTCACTTTCAACAAGAGACAAAATTTACAACCACCCTACACTGATCTTGGCTCTCCCTCCCTTCCTGGAATCCTGAGATTAACGTGTACCTCTAGGCAAAGGAGGAGAGATAAATACTAAAAGGATTTGTGAATATCTTTGATTGTATTACCTTGAAAGTTTTAACATTCTTTGTAAATCCCCTAAACAAATGTTATAATCTTTTTTTTTAAAAGGTTTATTATTTTTTTATTATTATTTATTTATTTATTCATTTTTAGAGAGGAGAGAGACAGAGAGGGAGAGAGAGGAGAGAGAGACAGAGAGAGAGAAGGAGGGAGGAGCTGGAAGCATCAACTCCCATATGTGCCTTGACCAGGCAAGCCCAGGGTTTCGAATCGGCAACCTCAGCATTTCCAGGTTGACGCTTTATCCACTGCGCCACCACAGGTCAGGCCGAAATGTTATAATCTTTTTAATGATTGTGTCATGCTGTCATGCCCCCCCCCAACCTGTGTGTAGTCAAAGGGTATATAACCAGCCTCTGAAATATACTTGGTGCACATGATTTGGTTCTGCTGTCCTGTGTCAGTCATATGTGGCCAGCATATTTTATAACTAGAAAGCCCGGTGGTCATATGAAATGACTGCTGTTCTAGATATTATAAATTGTAATTAAAATGATTTGTGCAAAGGTGTCTGCTAATTCAAACTGAATTACCCAGGGCAGGCAGCGAGGACGCCCCTTTTCTTAGTGCCCCACGGGGTTTCCCCCTTCTACTTGCTTAATTGCTTAAAGTAGAGTGCAATGAAGGAAACCACTGGCAGTACATTTCTTAAGAGCCACCACTAGCTCAATAAATAAAGGTGATTTAAATAATAAAATGTTAATACACATGTCAAAGATCTCTTTGTATACAACATTTCTTGTGTAGATCTTTCCATCATTTTTAAGCTTGCCTTGCAGAGGACCATCAATTATTTTTAATTTTACGTCCGTTTGAGCAAACTTTCTTTTCCCATCAGAAGGATGCAAAGTTCCAGTTTGATGGTAAACTTGACCATGAAGTCGAAAGCAATAAAGTCCTGGTCCAGGCAAGTCAATTGGTTTGTTTCCCATGGACGCAAAAGCAAAGGAACTATATTAATGGATCAAATGCTATCCATGTACTGTTTGCTATTTGGATGCTGATTAGTCAATAATTTATTCAAGAGTGGTGGATAATTCTCAATTAGTGGAAGTATAATGTTTCCGTACTTGCAACATTGAGAAAATCCTTTCTTGCCACAGTCAAATCGATTAGTTTCTAACTTGAAGTTTAAAGACTGACAGTGTTCACATTTAATATTCATGTCACCAGAGGGATGCTCAAAAATTAAAGTTTCTCCATTTGAAACTGTTTTAATCCTTTTTGCGTTTTGGTCAGCATTACTCTGTCGTTTTGTTTTTTTTTTCATTTCTCTCCTGCCTTTGTTCAAGAGACTCATTTTGTTGAGACAGGCTTTTTTGTCTTGCATCTGAGGCAAGCCTTGTTTCTCTATGCTCATCAGTCTCATTTTGCCGAGAAAGACGCATTTGCTCTGCAACTGAAGCAAGCCTTGTCTTTCTCTGCTCAGTGGTTTCTTTTTGTTGAGAAAGCCATTTTTGTGCAGCTTTAGCTCCTTTTCTCTCCTCTTCAGTGCTGTATTTTCTAGGAGGCATTCTTAAAAGAAATTACGTTAAGATGTAGTTTTTATGTAAAACAGATGATTACCAATGCAAATAAATGTTCACCTTCCCCCTGACACGCTCAATTTGCGTTCAGCCTTAAATTGTTTCAAAAGCAGATGATTGCCAATGCAAACAAATGTTCACCTTCCCCCTGACCCGCTCAATTTGCGTTCAGCCATGGCAACTTCACCCCATTGGCTAGTACAGTTACACAAGCAACCAATAAGCTATCGGCGACAGACACTTAAGCCGCATATAATAAAGAATCTTCTTCTTTAATAAAACTCTTCAAGTTCATCTGTACTTGGTGTCTCTACATAAACCCAATGAAGTGAGGTACGGTGCCTTTCAGAATCTGGGGTATGGTGTTTTACAACAAGAGGAAGTATAAAATAGAAACTAGTTTCATATATTCAGATATCCACCTACAGACCAAAAGAAGTTTTACCCATTTGGAAAATACAGCGTAGGAATAGTATTAAAAGATTAGAACTTTGCTTTAGAAAAAACTTAGAAAAAAAAAACAGGGTACCCAAAGCAATATACAAATTTAATGCAATTCCCATCAAAATTCCAATGACATTTTTTAAAGAAATGGAACAAAAAGTCATCAGATTTATATGGAACTATAAAAAACCTCGAATAGCCAAAGCAATCCTAAAGAAAAAGAATGAAGCTGGAGGCATTACAATACCTGACTTCAAACTATATTATAGGGCCACGACATCAAAACAACATGGTATTGGCAGAAAAATAGACACTCAGACCAATGGAACAGAATAGAAAGTCCAGAAATAAAACCACATATATATGGTCAAATAATTTTTGATAAAGGGGCCAACAACACACAATGGAGAAAAGAAAGTCTCTTCAACAAATAGTGCTGGGAAAACTGGAAAGCCACATGCAAAAGAATGAAACTGGACTACAGTTTGTCCCCTGTACTAAAATTAATTCAAAATGCATAAAAGATCTAAATATAAGACCTGAAACAATAAAATACATAGAAGAAGACATAGGTTCTAAACTCATGGACCTGGTTTTTTTTTTTTTTAAGGTTTTTATTTTATTTTATTTTATTATTTTTTTATTATTATTAAATTTAATGCAGTGACATTGATAAATCAGGGTACATATGTTGGGAGAAAATATCTCTAGATTATTTTGACATTTGATTGTGCTGTATACCCCTCCTGCAAAGTTAAATTGTCTTCTGTCACCTTCTATCTGGTTTTCTATGTGCCCCTCCCCTCTCCTAACCCCTCTCTCCTTCTTCACCCCATCCCCCCTACCCCAACCCCCCGCCCCTGTTGCCATCACATTCTTGTTCATGTCTCTGAGTCTCATTTTTATGTCCCTTCTATGTATGGATTCATCTCAGTTTTTTTTCTGATTTACTTATTTCACTCCGTATAATGTTATCAAGGTCCATCCATGTTATTGTAAATGATCCGATGTCATCATTTCTTATGGCTGAGTAGTATTCCATAGTATATATGTACCAAAGTTTTTTAATCCACTCGTCCTCTGACGGACACTTGGGCTGTTTCCAGATCTTCGCTATTGTGAACAATTCTGCCACAAACATGCGGGTACATTTCTCCTTTTCGAGCCGTTCTATGGTGTCCTTGGGGTATATTCCTAAAAGTGGGATAGCTGGGTCAAAAGGCAGTTTGATTTTCAGTTTTTTGAGGAATCTGCATACTGTTTTCCACAGTGGCTGCACCAGTCTGCATTCCCACCAGCAGTGCAGGAGGGTTCCCTTTTCTCCACATCCTCGCCAGCACTTATTCTGTGTTGTTTTGTTGATGAGCGCCATTCTGACTGGTGTGAGGTGATATCTCATTGTGGTTTTAATTTGCATTTCTCTAATGATTAGTGATGTTGAGCATTTTTTCATATGCCTATTGGCCATCTGTATGTCCTCTTTGGAGAAGTGTCTATTCATCTCTTTTGCCCATTTTTGGATTGGGTTGTTTGTCTTCCTGGTATTGAGTTTTACAAGTTCTTTATAAATTTGGTTATTAACCCCTTATCAGACGTATTGTCAAATAGGTTCTCCATCATGTAGTTTGTCTTTTTATTCTGTTCTTATTGTCTTTAGCTGTGCAAAAGCTTTTGAGTTTGATATAGTCCCATTTGTTTATCCTGTCTTTTATTTCACTTCCCCATGGAGATAAATCAGCAAATATATTGCTCCGAGAGATGTCGGAGAGCTTACTGCCTATGTTTTCTTCTAAGATGCTTGTGGTTTCACGGCCTACATTCAAGTCTTTTATCCATTTTGAGTTTATTTTTGTGAGTGGTGTAAGCTGGTGATCTAGTTTCATTTTTTTGCAGGTAGTTGTCCAATTTTCCCAACACCATTTGTTAAAGAGGCTGTCTTTACTCCATTGTATTTCCTTACCTCCTTTGTCAAATATCAGTTGTCCATAGAACTGTGGGTTTATTTCTGGGTTCTCTGTTCTGTTCCATTGATCTATATGCCTGTTCTTATGCCAGTACCAGGCTGTTTTCAGTACAATGGCCTTGTAGTATAACTTGATATCAGGAAGTGTGATACCTCCCACTTTATTCTTCTTTTTTAAGATTGCTGAGGCTATTCGTGTCCTTTTTTGGTTCCATATAAAATTTTGGAATATGTGTTCTATATCTTTGAAGTATGTCATTGGTATTTTAATTGGTATTGCATTGAATTTATAAATTGCTTTGGGTAATATAGACATTTTAATGATGTTTATTCTTCCTAACCATGAGCACGGTATATGCTTCCACTTGTTAGTATCTTCCTTGATTTCTTTTATCAATGTTTTGTAATTTTCCGAGTACAAATCTTTAGTCTCCTTGGTTAAGTTTACTCCTAGGTACTTTATTTTTTTGGTTGTAATTGTGAAGGGGATTGTTTCCTTAATTTCTCTTTCTGACTGTTCATTGTTGGTGTATAAAAATGCTTCTGATTTCTGAGTATTGATTTTATATCCTGCCACTTTGCTGAATTTATTTATCAGGTCCAGTAGTTTTTTGACTGAGACTTTAGGGTTTTCTATATACAATATCATATCATCTGCAAATAATGATAGTTTTACTTCTTCTTTTCCAACTTGAATGCCTTTTATTTCCTCTTCTTGTCTGATTGCTGTGGCTAGGACTTCCAGGACTATGTTAAATAAGAGTGGTGAAAGGGGGCACCCCTGCCTTGTTCCTGATCTTAAGGGGATTGCTTTTAATTTTTTCCCATTGAGTATGATGTTGGCTGTGGGTTTCTCATAGATGGCTTTTATCATGTTGAGGTATGTTCCCTGTATTCCCACTTTGCTGAGAGTTTTGATTATGAATGGGTGCTGGATTTTATCAAATGCTTTTTCTGCATCTATTGAAATTATCATATGGTTTTCTCCTTCTTTTTGTTTATGTGATGAATCACATTGATTGATTTACGAATATTGTACCAGCCTTGCCTCCCCAGAATAAATCCCACTTGATTATGGTGTATGATTTTTTCCATATATTGTTGGATCCGGTTTGCTAATATTTTGTTGAGGATTTTAGCATCTATATTCATCAGAGATATTGGCCTATAATTTTCTTTCTTTGTGTTGTCTTTGCCTGGTTTTGGAATCAGAATTATGCTCGCCTCATAAAAGGAGTTTGGAAGTCTTCCTTCCTCTTGAATTTTTTGAAATAGTTTGAGAAGGATAGGAGTTAGTTCTTCTTTGAATATTTGGTAGAATTCCGTTGTGAAGCCATCAGGCCCAGGACTTTTCTTTGTTGGGAGTTTTTTGATAACTGTTTCGATCTCCTTTGGTGTAATCGGTCTGTTTAAGTTTTCTGATTCTTCCAGATTGATTTTTGGAAGATTGTATGTTTCAAGGAATTTGTCCATTTCATCTAGGTTGTCTAGTTTTTTGGCATACAGTTCTTCATAGTATTTTCTTACAATATTTTGTATTTCTGTTGTGTCAGTTGTTATTTCTCCTCTCTCATTTCTAATTTTATTTATTTGAGTCCTCTCTCTCTTTTTCTTGGTGAGTCTACTTAAAGGTTCATCAATCTTGTTTACCTTTTTGAAGAACCAGCTCCTAGTTTCATTGATCCTCTGTATTGTTTCTTTAGCCTCTATGTCATTTATTTCTGCTCTGATCTTTATTATTTCCTTCCTTCTACTACATTTGGGCTTTACTTGCTGTTCTTTTTCTAATTCTTTTAGATGCAGGGTTAAGTTGTTTATTTGAGCTTTTTCTAGCTTCTGAAAGTGTGCCTGTAGTGCTATGAACTTCCCTCTCAGCACTGCTTTCGCTGTGTCCCATAAATTTTGAGTTGTTGTATGCTCATTGTCATTCGTTTCTAGGAATTTCTTTATTTCTTCTTTGATCTCATTCTTAATCCATTCATTATTTAACACCCTGCTATTTAGTTTCCATGTGTTTGAGAATTTTTGAGCTTTTCTGCTGTGATTCATTTCTAGTTTCATGCCGTTGTGATCGGAGAAAGTGCTTGATATGATTTCAATCTTCTTAAATTTGTTGAGAGCACTTTTGTGCCCTAACATGTGGTCTATCCTAGAGAATGTACCATGAGCGCTTGAAAAGAATGTATATTCTGCTGCTTTAGGGTGAAAGGTTCTGAAGATATCTATTAAATCGAGTTGATCTAGTGTTTCCAATAAGTCTGCTGTTTCTTTGTTAATTTTCTTTCTTGAGGATCTATCTAGTGATGTTAGTGGGGTATTGAAATCCCCTACTATTGGACGATGACGTCAGAGTAATGGCGGAGTAGGAAGCGATACCGATAAATCTCCCCCAAAACTCAACAAGATCTTCAACCAGAAACAGAAAAACCTATACTTGGAGCTTCCAGATTCTTCGCAATACACCCAAAGGTATGATTGAGTGAAAAATTGGCTAAATATATAACCAAACCCCGAAGGAAATAGGGAGTAAGAAATGCTCCGCCTTCCTCACTAACCTAAACAGGGTGGCTTTCTCTGGTAACTGTGAATATAGAAACTGAGGCGGGCAAAGGGGGTGAATAGATCCAGGCCCCCGCAGCAAAAACGGCCGAACCAGGCTGTGGCTCAGAGATCCAAGCCGAGGAAAATCTGATCCTGTGGCAACCCGGGCAATACAAGCTAACACTCGCGCCAAACCCAAACAAAAAAAGACAAGCGGAGCGGCCATTTTACCCGGTCTCCTGGTCGGTGCGCAGTTAGTGGAAGAGAGATTTCTTCCTAAGCCGCGGAAGTGGGTGCCCGTGTTGCCCCACGGAGAGGCAGGGTCAGAGGTCTTTCTGTGGGCCGAGGGCAGAGTCTCTGGGCAGCCCCAGCGCCCTGGGAAAGCCACACATGGGAGGGAGTGAGAACTAATTCCAATGGTGGAGATTTTCCGTGCTGGAGGCTGTTTCACTCAGAGGGAACCACGGCCGGCCTCATATCCTGGTTTGCGCGCGCAGATAAGGAGTGAGCGATTCCTCCGAGTGCCTTGGCAGTGCGCGCCTGTGTTATCGCAGAGAGGGGCAGAGTCAGGGGCCTTTGTGTGGGCCAAAGCGGAATCTCGGGCTGCCCCAGCGCCTTGCAAAAGCCGCACACGGGGACGGAGCGAGACTCAATTCCAACGCTGCAACTTTTCCCTGCGGTTGGGGGTTTCACTCAGAGCATGAGACTGCTGGCCGGATATCCTGGTCGCAGACAGTGAGTGAGAGTTTCCTCCAAGCGCCCCGGAAGTGGGCGCCCGCTTGTGTTACCGGATAGAGTGGCAGAGCCAGAGGTCTTCGAGTGGGCGGAAAGCCCGCCTGATTATGCTAGCAGCTCTGACTGACTGAGCCTTACCCAGAGCCCTGTGCTGAGTGGAAATAGAGTGGGGAGTTGCCAGCAATTTGAGCCTCTTACTATCCAGGCAGAGGCAGCAGCAACCCCATACCTGGACTATCAGGCTACTAATTGAGGAAGGAAAGACTAGGAGAAAGGCTACAGGAACACGGACTCTCTCACTGTCGGAGCCTATAAATGCTAATGAGCCTCGACTCCCAACAAGAATAAAGCACAATACATGACATTGCCATAGAGACTTATCAACTGCAAACCTCTACTTGAGCGTGCCAAAGGGGCAGAACCCGGGGTACAGAGTCACCGACCAGGAAGAGGGAGAGAAAAGAAAAAGCAAGAAGATAACCTCTCAAAATCAAGAATAATCTGCAGACTTTATAACCTATCCCATTTTATTATATTTGTTCGTTTGTTTCTCTTATCTTCATTCTTGAGACTTTTTTTTCCTCCTCCAATTTGGCCGATTAACTCTCTGCCGGTCTTACTCTCTCCTCTCCTTGAACTACACTACCCATAAGTGTTACATCTCCCATTATCATTTCTCTTCTCTTCCTTTCTCTCTATGAGGGTTGCACTCCAAAACCCTTAACTCTCTCTCTCTCTCTCCTTTCTTTTTTCTTCTTTTAGTGGTTCCCTCTTTTTTTCTCTCTCTCTCTTTCTTTTCTCCCTCTATATTAGTTTCTTCCTTTCTCCTTTACATCTCCTCTCATTCAAACCTCAATAACAAACAAATTATCTTATCTGGGACTCAAACCTATGTTTGTGGCATTTTGGGGGGTTTTTACTTCACCTTTTTAACTCACTAGCAGTGCTCCCATCCCTGGCTCTCCATATTATCTAGTTCTTGTTCCACTAAATACAATAGTAAGTTTTTAATTTGTCCCCCCATTTTTCCATTTTCCTCTTATTCCTCTCATCATAACTCTTAGAAAACCAACACCTAAAAGCAAATCATTTTATTCTTGACCCAAATTTTTTCCTTATTTGCTTTTTGTGGGTCCATACGCTCTTTTTTTTTTCTTTTTTCTTTTATTTTTTTTCCTTTTTTTTTTTTTTTTTTTTCTTTCTCTCTTTTTTGCCCCTTTATTACTTTTCCCCAATTCAGGCCCTCCATCACAGGCATTGTTTGTTATAACTCACAGTCCACCACAAGATTTTCTCAAGAAAGAGGGGAGAGGAGAGGAGAGGAAAAAAAGAGGGGGGGAATAATTTCCTTTTTTAAAAATTTTTATTTTATTTTATTTTTCTTTATTTCATTATTAATTTTTTTTTAAAAAAAACAACTTTTCGATTTATTTATTTATTTTTTTTAACTTTTTATTTTTTATTAAATCTCATTAATACTATCAACAAAACCACCCTCAGATGCCATTAAGGAAGAGAAAATCGAATATCATGGATACAAAAGAAAGAGAGGTAACACAGCTAGATGAGGAAAAATCTATGGAGAAAAAATTTAATATATTGGAAACCTTGGAGCTAAATGACAGAGAATTCAAGATAGAAATCCTAAAAATCCTCCGAGATATACAAGAAAACACAGAAAGGCAGTATAGGGAAATCAGAAAACAACTCCATGAACACAAAGAATATATGTCCAAGGAAATTGAAACTATAAAAACAAATCAAACAGAGATGAAAAACTCAATTCACGAGCTGAAAAACGAAGTAACAAGCTTAGCTAATAGAACAGGTCAGATAGAAGAGAGGATTAGTGAAATAGAAGACAAGCAACTTGAGGCACAACAGAGAGAAGAAGAAAGAGACTCAAAAATTAAAAAAAATGAGATAGCCCTACAAGAATTATCTGACTCCATCAAAAAGAATAACATAAGAATAATAGGTATATCAGAGGGAGAAGAGAGAGAAAATGGAATGGAGAACATACTTAAACAAATAATTGATGAGAACTTCCCAAGCCTGTGGAAAGAACTAAAGCCTCAAGTTCAAGAAGCAAACAGAACTCCAAGTTTTCTTAACCCCAACAAACCTACTCCAAGGCATATCATAATGAAATTGACACAAACCAACAGCAAAGAAAAAATTCTCAAGGCAGCCAGGGAAAAGAAGAATACAACATATAAAGGAAGGCCCATTAGATTATCATCAGATTTCTCAGCAGAAACTCTACAAGCTAGAAGAGAGTGGACCCCAATATTTAAAGTCCTGAAAGAGAGGAACTTTCAGCCACGAATACTATACCCATCAAAGCTATCCTTCAAATACGAAGGAGAAATAAAAACATTCACAGATACAGAAAAAATGAGGGAATTTATCATCAGAAAACCCCCACTCCAGGAATTACTAAAGGGGGTTCTCCAATCAGATACAAAGAACAAAAAAAAACAGAGCCACAAGTGAAAGCTCCAAGAAGAACACAATAAAACCAAATTTAAACTGTGACAACAACAAAAAGAAAGAGGGGGAGAAGACGGAGATTAACAGTAGCAAAGGACGATGGAGTGCAAAAGTACTCACAAAATAGTTCGCTACAATGAACAGGGTAGGGACCCTTTTCATTACTCAAAGGTAACCACCATTGAAAAAACCACCACAGAAGCACATGAGATAAAAAAGATAGCAACAGAGGAAAGATGTATGGAATACAACCAAATAAAAACAAAAGATAGAAAAACGAAAGAGAAGGATCAAACAAGACACAAAACTAACAGAAAGCAAGATATAAAATGGCAATAGGGAACTCACAAGTATCAATAATTACACTAAATGTAAATGGATTAAACTCACCAATAAAAAGGCACAGAGTAGCAGAATGGATTAAAAAAGAAAATCCAACTGTATGCTGCCTACAGGAAACTCATCTAAGTAACAAGGATAAAAACAAATTCAAAGTGAAAGGCTGGAAAACAATACTCCAAGCAAATAACATCCAAAAAAAAGCAGGTGTAGCAATACTCATATCGGATAATGCTGACTACAAGACAGGAAAAGTACTTAGAGACAAAAATGGCCATTTCATAATGGCTAAGGGGACACTGAATCAAGAAGACATAACAATTCTTAATATATATGCACCAAACCAAGGAGCACCAAAATATATAAGACAGCTACTTATTGATCTTAAAACAAAAACTGACAAAAATACAATCATACTTGGAGACCTCAATACACCGCTGACGGCTCTAGATCGGTCATCCAAACAGAGAATCAACAAAGACATAGTGGCCTTAAACAAAACACTAGAGCACCTGGATATGATAGACATCTACAGGACATTTCATCCCAAAGTGACTGAGTATACATTTTTCTCCAGTGTACATGGATCATTCTCAAGAATTGACCATATGTTGGGCCACAAAAACAACATCAGCAAATTCAGAAAAATTGAAGTTGTACCAAGCATATTTTCTGATCATAAAGCCTTGAAACTAGAATTCAACTGCAAAAAAGAGGAAAAAAATCCCACAAAAATGTGGAAACTAAACAACATACTTTTAAAAAATGAATGGGTCAAAGAAGAAATAAGTGCAGAGATCAAAAGATATATACAGACTAATGAAAATGACAATACTACATATCAGAATCTATGGGATGCAGCAAAAGCAGTGATAAGAGGGAAGTTCATATCGCTTCAGGCATATATGAACAAACAAGAGAGAGCCCAAGTGAACCACTTAACTTCCCACCTTAAGGAACTAGAAAAAGAAGAACAAAGACAACCCAAAACCAGCCGAAGAAAGGAGATAATAAAAATCAGAGCAGAAATAAATGAATTAGAGAACAGAAAAACTATAGAAAAAATTAATAGAACAAGGAGCTGGTTCTTTGAAAAGATCAACAAAATTGACAAACCCTTGGCAAGACTTACCAAGGAAAAAAGAGAAAGAACTCATATAAACAAAATCCAAAATGAAAGAGGAGAAATCACCACGGACACTGTAGATATACAAAGAATTATTGCAGAATACTATGAAAAACTTTATGCCACTAAATTCAACAACCTAGAAGAAATGGATAAATTTCTAGAACAATACAACCTTCCTAGACTGAGTCAAGAAGAAGCAGAAAGCCTAAACAGACCTATCAGTAGAGAAGAAATAGAAAAAACCATTAAAAACCTCCCCAAAAATAAAAGTCCAGGCCCTGACGGCTATACCAGCGAATTTTATCAAACATTCAAAGAAGACTTGGTTCCTATTCTACTCAAAGTCTTCCAAAAAATTGAAGAAGAAGCAATACTTCCAAACACATTTTATGAGGCCAACATAACCCTCATACCAAAACCAGGCAAGGATGGCACAAAAAAAGAAAACTACAGACCAATATCTCTAATGAATACAGATGCTAAAATACTAAACAAAATACTAGCAAATCGAATACAACAACATATTAAAAAAATAATACATCATGATCAAGTGGGATTCATCCCAGAATCTCAAGGATGGTTCAACATACGTAAAACGGTTAATGTAATACACCATATCAACAAAACAAAGAACAAAAACCACATGATCTTATCAATAGACGCAGAAAAGGCTTTCGATAAAATACAACACAATTTTATGTTTAAGACTCTCAACAAAATGGGTATAGAAGGAAAATATCTCAACATGATAAAGGCCATATATGATAAACCATCAGCTAACATCATATTAAATGGCACTAAACTGAAGGCTTTCCCCCTTAAATCAGGAACAAGACAGGGTTGTCCACTCTCTCCACTCTTATTTAATGTGGTACTAGAGGTTCTAGCCAGAGCAATCAGACAAGACAAAGAAATAAAAGGCATCCATATCGGAAAAGAAGAAGTAAAGGTATCACTTTTTGCAGATGATATGATCCTATACATCGAAAACCCCAAAGAATCCACAAAAAGACTACTAGAAACAATAAGCCAATACAGTAAGGTCGCAGGATACAAAATTAACATACAGAAGTCAATAGCCTTTCTATATGCCAACAATGAAACAACTGAGAAGGAACTCAAAAGAATAATCCCCTTCACGATTGCAACAAAAAAAATAAAATACTTAGGAATAAACATAACAAAGAATGTAAAGGACTTATATAATGAAAACTATAAACCATTGTTAAGGGAAATCGAAAAAGATATAATGAGATGGAAGAATATACCTTGTTCTTGGCTAGGAAGAATAAATATAATCAAGATGGCTATATTACCCAAAGCAATATACAAATTTAATGCAATTCCCATCAAAATTCCAATGACATTTTTTAAAGAAATAGAGCAAAAAATCATCAGATTTATATGGAACTATAAAAAACCCCGAATAGCCAAAGCAATCCTAAAGAAAAAGAATGAAGCTGGGGGCATAACAATACCTGACTTCAAACTCTATTATAGGGCCACGACAATCAAAACAGCATGGTATTGGCAGAAAAATAGACACTCAGACCAATGGAACAGAATAGAAAGTCCAGAAATAAAACCACATATATATAGTCAAATAATTTTTGATAAAGGGGCCAAGAACACACAATGGAGAAAAGAAAGCCTCTTCAATAAATGGTGCTGGGAAAACTGGAAAGCCACATGCAAAAGAATGAAACTGGACTACAGTCTCTCCCCCTGTACAAAAATTAACTCAAAATGGATCAAAGATCTAAACATAAGACCTGAAACAATTAAGTACATAGAAGAAGACATAGGTACTCAACTCATGGACCTGGGTTTTAAAGAGCATTTTATGAATTTGACTCCAATGGCAAGAGAAGTGAAGGCAAAAATTAATGAATGGGACTACATCAGACTAAGAAGTTTTTGCTCAGCAAGGGAAACTGATAACAAAATAAACAGAAAGCCAACTAAATGGGAAATGATATTTTCAAACAACAGCTCAGATAAGGGCCTAATATCCAAAATATACAAAGAACTCATAAAACTCAACAACAAACAAACAAACAATCCAATAAAAAAATGGGAAGAGGATATGAATAGACACTTCTCACAGGAAGAAATACAAATGGCCAACAGATATATGAAAAGATGCTCATCTTCTTTAGCTATTAGAGAAATGCAAATCAAAACGGCAATGAGATACCACCTCACACCTGTTCGATTAGCTGTTATTAGCAAGTCAGGTAATAGCAAATGTTGGAGAGGCTGTGGAGAAAAAGGAACCCTCATCCACTGTTGGTGGGAATGTAAAGTAGTACAACCATTATGGAAGAAAGTATGGTGGTTCCTCAAAAAACTGAAAATAGAACTACCTTATGACCCAGCAATCCCTCTACTGGGTATATATCCCCAAAACTCAGAAACATTGATACGTAAAGACACATGCAGCCCCATGTTTATTGCAGCATTGTTCACAGTGGCCAGGACATGGAAACAACCAAAAAGCCCATCAATAGATGACTGGATAAAGAAGATGTGGCACATATACACTATGGAATACTACTCAGCCATAAGAAATGATGACATCGGAACATTTACAGCAAAATGGTGGGATCTTGATAACATGATACGAAGCGAAATAAGTAAATCAGAAAAAACCAGGAACTGTATTATTCCATACGTAGGTGGGACATAATAGTGAAACTAAGAGACATTGATAAGAGTGTGGTGGTTATGGGGGGGAGGGGGGAATGGGAGAGGGATAGGGGGTGGGAGGGGCACAAAGAAAACAAGATAGAAGGTGACAGAGGACAATCTGACTTTGGGTGGTGGGTATGCAACATAATTGAACGACAAGATAACCTGGACTTGTTATCTTTGAATATATGTATCCTGATTTATTGATGTCACCCCATTAAAAAATAAAATTAAAATTGATAATAAAAAAAAAAATAAAAAAATAAAATAAAATAAAAAAAAAAAAAAAAAAAAGAAATCCCCTACTATTATAGTATTGCTGTTGATCTTGCCCTTTAAATCCATCAAAGTCTGTTTTATATATTTGGGTGCTCCTATATTAGGTGCATAGATATTTATAATAGTTATATCTTCCTGTTGGATTACTCCCTTTATCAGTATGTAGTGGCCTTCTTTATCTCTTACTATATTCTTTGTTTTAAAGTCCAATTTGTCTGATATAAGTATTGCTACCCCAGCTTTTTTTTCATTTCCGTTTGCATGAAACATTTTTTTCCATCCTTTTACCTTCAATCTGTGTGTGTCTTTTGTTCTAAGGTGTGTCTCTTGTAGACAACATATGTATGGGTCCTGTTTTCTTATCCACGCAGCTACCCCATGTCTTTTGATTGGATCATTTAATCCATTTACATTTAAGGTTATTATTGATATGTAGTTGTTTATTTCCATTTTCTTCTTTAAAGGTGTATTCCTTTTTTTTTTTTTTTTTCTGTATTCTTTTCCCACTTTATCTGTTTACACCAGGCCCCTTAATATTTCCTGCAGCATTGGTTTGGTTGTAATGAATTCCTTGAGTTGTTTTTTGTCTGGGAAGCTTTTTATTTCTCCTTCAATTTTAAACGATAGCCTTGCTGGATAAAGTAGTCTTGGTTGTAGGTTCTTGTTCTGCATTACTTTGAATATTTCTTGCCATTCCCTTTTGGCCTCAAGTGTTTCTGTTGAGAAGTCAGATGTCATCCTTATGGGAGCTCCTTTGTAGGTGATAACTTTTTTTTCTCTTGCAGCTTTTAATATTTTCTCTTTATCGCTTAGCTTTGGTATTTTAATTATGATGTGTCTTGGTGTAGGTTTCTTTGGGTTTCTCTTTAATGGAGTCCTCTGTGCTTCTTGGATTTGTGAGAGTTTCTCTTGCATTAATTTCGGGAAGTTTTCAGCTATGATATGATTGAACAAAGTCTCTATCCCTTGTTCTTTTTCTTCTTCTTCAGGAACCCCTATGATGCAGATGTTATTTCTCTTCATGTTGTCACAGAGCTCTCTAAGAGTTTCCTCTGACTTTTTGAGTCTCTTTTCTCTTTTCTTCTCTGCTTTCATACCTTCATTCCAGTTGTCTTCTAACTTGCTGATTCGATCCTCTGCTCTGTCTATCCTGTTTTTAATTCCTTCCATTGTGGTCTTTAATTCTGATATTGTATTTGTGGTCTCCAACTGATTCTTTTTTATACTTGCTATTTCTTTATTTAGGTTTTCAAACTGCCCCTCCATTGTTGTTCTAAGATCCCTAAGCATTCTTACAATCATTATTTTGAACTCCGCATCTGGGAGTTTGATTATTTCCATATCACTCAGTTCATCTCTCGAAGGTGTCTCTTATGGTTTCATTTGGATTGCACTCCTTTGTGTTCTCATCTTCTTTTTTTTTTTTTTGCATTTTTCTGAAGCTGGAAACAGGGAGAGACAGTCAGACAGACTCCCGCATGCGCCCGACTGGGATCCACCCGGCATGCCCACCAGGGGCGAAGCTCTGCCCACCAGGGGGCGATGCTCTGCCCATCCTGGGCGTCGCCATGTTGCGACCAGAGCCACTCTAGCGCCTGAGGCAGAGGCCACAGAGCCATCCCCAGCGCCCGGGCCATCTTTGCTCCAATGGAGCCTTGGCTGCAGGAGGGGAAGAGAGAGACAGAGAGGAAGGCGCGGCGGAGGGGTGGAGAAGCAAATGGGCGCTTCTCCTGTGTGCCCTGGCCGGGAATCGAACCCAGGTCCTCCGCACGCTAGGCCGACGCTCTACCGCTGAGCCAACCGGCCAGGGCCTTTTTTTAAATTTTTTTATTTGTAGAGGTGGTTGAGTCTAGGCTTGGTGTTGTCTGCCTCCAGTTTTCAGTTGTGTTATTTTTAGGTCTTCGTGGGTTGGTATCAGCTACTATTTGTAATCCACTTTCGAATTTGGGCAGCTTTGAAGTCTTGATTTGTTTGTTTTCTTAACAGGTGATAGTCTTGTTAACTGATCTCAGCAGGGGGCTTCCTTGAAACTGTAACCAGGTATGCTGTGGGTGTAACCTGAGACGCTGAAGGTCTCTTCCACCAACTAATCTCACTGGGGGCAGGGTTTTTTCTCAGCTTCAGTAGGGGGAGGTGTATCTCAGATCTCCATGGAGACCTGAGTTACTGCCCCTCCTCCCCACTTCTTGTTTTCAGCTGTGTCTTGTTGTGCTGATTGGAGCTGGATAGATGTCCGGAGATCTCTGATCCGGAAGCACTTCAACTCTGTTTTGTGAAAGGTTCAGTCCCTCCCCCAGCTATGGCCGCCTCCAGCACAAATGAGTCAGCTTTTTTATTTTGTTTCTTGCATACCTTAGCCCCTCACAGTCTGTCCCTCTCCCTGTCTTTTCCACTTGGGAGATAAGCTGGTCTTTTCAACCCACCTTGCTCCCTGGTCGCCAGGTAAGTGGCTGTGAGCAGTAGTTTCTGCTCTTTTTCCTCTGTGAAATCCTCTCTGGGCTCTCAGCCTCACCCCCCTCCTTCCGTTCCTGTAAGCAGAGGAGATTCAGGCACTCCTTACCAGGATTATTGTGGCTTCCTCTTTGCTCCTTGGTTTTTGAGAGCTGTTCTTGCAGTTCAGTGTTGGTTTTTTATGCTGATTTTTTCTAAATTGATTTGTATTCCAGTTTGGTGTTGAGAGCTGGGTGTCTGTGCATCCACCTACTCCGCTGCCATCTTCTGAATCTGGACCTGGGTTTTAAAGAGCATTTTATGAATTTGACTCCAAAGGCAAGAGAAGTGAAGGCAAAAATTAATGAATGGGACCACATCAGACTAAGAAGGTTTTGCTCAGCAAGAGAAACTGATTACAAAATAAACAGACAGCCAGCTAAATGGGAAATGATATTTTTAAACAAGTGCTCAGATAAGGGCCTAATATCGAAAATATACAAAGAACTCATAAAAAAAAAACAGGGCCAGGTAAAAAGATTTAGAAATTAACAAACCATGGGTGTTGTATGGCTTGTAGCCACGGCCACCATCACAGCTACCTGACCCATGCAGGTTCACATTAGAGTCGGACAGATGGTAATGAAACAACAGAGCCAAGAACTGGTGGGCCATTGTAAAGCCAGTAGGCACGGCCAGGACCAGAGCCACTATCAGAGCAGCCTGGCTCATGCAGGTTCGCATTGGATTCGGACAGTCGGTAAAGAAACAGCAGAGCCAAAAACTGGTGGGCCATAGTCTTTAATCTAGCTTGCACCCGGCGGGCAAGTAAAAATACACACTGGGCTCCAAAACCCAGTCACATTCAGTGCTCACAAAGCTACTGATTTATCCGAGTTTCCTAGAATCAAAGGTTTCTAGCTCAACAGCCTTATTCTCCTCAGTTTTCCATTTCCTTCCTTATCCCAGATACAAACTCTACACAAACTGGCATCTCACTCAGTACTCCGCCATCTTGGCTGCTTTTCCTGGCCTTCTCCACGTGGCCTCCTCCCGCTGCTGGCTCTATTCTCTCTGCTCTCTCATGCTAACCTCAGGAACCAAAAGCCAACTCTCGTTCCGCCCTCATTTTATATTGTAGCTTCACAACCTCTAATCCAATATACAAAGTAGGGAAGTCCCTAATACAAAGTCACTTCTCTGAGGCATGATTGGATTGTACCACCCCACATCAAAAAGGGTGGGAAAGGCTTAATCCCAAAACCAAGCCCCAGGCTAAAAGGATTTTCAACACACATTAATATCACCTGGGCAACGGCCTCCTTGTGTTATCTTTAAGAAAGTGAGCATAATATACTTTATCCGCCCAACAGCCATTATCTTTAATCCTAGCTTGCACCCAGTGGGCAAGTAAAAACACACTCTGGGCTCCAAAACCCACTCATTTAGTGTTCACAAAGCTACTGACTTAGCTGAGTTTCTTTCTTTTTTTTTTTTTGGTGGGTCATTAGCTTTAATTCTAGCTTGCATTCAGTGAGCAAAAAATACACACAGTGGGAAAACACTTCTCTTTCCATTCGGAGCTCCCAACACCACTGACTCATCTGAGTTTCCTAAAATCAAAGTTTCTACCTCACCAGCCTATTCACCTCTGTTCCTCATCTCCCTCTCTTTGCTAAAACTCTGCACAAACTGACTTCTCCTTCAGCATTCTGCCATTTTGGCTGCTTCTCCTTCCCTCCACGTGGCCTTTCTCTGCTCTCTTTTATAGTGTAGAAATCAAAACCTTTAATCCAATATACAAACAAGGAAGTCTCTGATACAAAGCCACTTATCTGAGGCATAATGGGATTCCTCATGAGAGTGCATCACCCCACATCATGCAACAGTCAAGGGTGTGGGGAAGAGCTTAGTTTTAAAACTAAGCCTTAGGCTATAAGGATCCTGCCTTCTTACAGCTTGTCCCTCATACCCAATGCAAACTATAAGTGAGCAAACATATATATCATATTTACAAACTTATTCAACCAACATTCCATCCCTTTTGCTCGCTTCACAATCTAAAGCACAGGTATTTCTGCACAAGGAAATTAGGCATATTACACAATTACATAGTATGACAAATTATACAATTTCAACAATTACAAAGGTACATTTCACCAGTCTCTGAGCACTTTGCCAAAAGTGCAAAATGTCTTCTGACTTCTTTCTAGCCATGGGAAAAGCTCCCCGGGACAGGGGAAGGGCCTCCAGCAAAGCTGCCCCAACCCCCATCAGGGTGTTTAATATTGTCCAAAACCCATAAGTCCATCCAACAAAGGAACCAGTGCTCACTCTGGTCATAGTCCAGGAATCAGTCCACGCACCTGGGACCTCAGCCACCCCCCTCATTCCTGCCATCCTGGCAGGTCTTACACTGTCCCAAGGAGGAGCATGTGGCAATGGCAGTCAGCATTTTTATCTCTGCTCTGGAGAGCATATTGGCATCTACCCCTATGTTCCAAAATCACAGACCTACCAGAGGTGTAGTAGGTACTCCTTGCTGCTGGGCTTTTACCTTCTGGAGACTGTGGATTGCAACTCCAGTCTGATTCTCCTCATCCTCCAAAGAGGAACTGAAAATATCAGCTCCTGCTGCCAGGCTTAATCCCAGGGCTGCTGTCGTCTTCTGCTCTGTAGGCCTTATAGCCCCACTTCCGGCCTCAGCCCCGGCCTCCCACCACTGCTGGCTCTCCACAATGTCCAGAACAATTTACAACTCACGAACCTGTGATTCCTTCTCCATTTCCAAGCAAATCTCACGAACCTGGTCGGCCTCCTTCTCCAGTGCTTGCTTCAGCTCCAGGGTCGGCATCTCTTTCTCCCACATTTGCTCCAGCTCCTTCCGCTGTTTGGTTTACAGGTCTCAGGCAGCCTCTTCTACAGAGCTCTGGGTTTCCTCACACATGGCTGTAAAAGTCAGCCAGCCTATGACCCCCAAAAGGACAGCCATGGGGAACCATAACAGCAGCCAGTCCTCTACTACATGGCTCAAAGGTGGTGGTGGCTCCAAACCAATCTGTATCAAATCCTGCAACTATGCCAAATGTATGGCCAGTAGCCATGGCCACCATCACAGCTGCCTGGCCAGTGCAGGTTCACATTTGATTCGGTAGATGGTAATGAAACAACAAAGCCAAGAACTGGTGGGCCATTAGCTTTAATCCTAGCTTGCAACAGGCAGGCAAGAAATGCACACAGTGGAAATACACTTCCCTTTCCATTCAGGGCTCCCAAAGCCACTGACTAATCTGAGTTTCCTAAAATCAAAGTTTCTACCTCACCAGCCTTATTCACCTCAGTTCCCCATCTCCTTCTCTCTGCTAAAACTCTGCACAAACTGACTTCTCCTTCAGCATTCCACCATTTTGGCTGCTTCTCCTTCCCTTATCTGAAAATCAAAGTTCCTACCTCACCAGCCTCATTCTTTTTTGTTCCCCATCTCCTTCTCCTTGCACAAACTCTGCACAAACTGGCTTCTCTTTCAGCACTCCACCATCTTGGCTACCTCTCCTCTCTTCCATGTGCCTTTCTCTTCTCTCTAATGCTAATCTCAGGAACTGAAAGCAAGCAAGCTCCTGGTCTGCCCCACTTTATAGTGTAGAAACCAAAACCTTTAATCCAATATACAAACAAGGAATTCTCTGATACAAAGTACTTATCTGAGGCATAATGGGATTCCTCATGAGAGAACACCACCCCACATTAAAAAGGGTGGGAAAGGCTTAGTTCTAAAACCAAGCCCCAGGCTACAAGGATCCTGCCTGCCCACAGCCCACCCCCAACATACATTAATATAATCACATTCATCCCAAGCAAGAAGGGCAACTAATACCATCACCTGGGTGACAGGCTTCCACAAGGGCAATGCCATCTTTAACAAAGTGAGCATAATATATTTTATCTGCCCAACAATCCACTCCTATGCTCACTTTACTATCCACAATCTACACCACCGGCACCCTGTGCAAGGAAATTAGGCACATTACACAAATTACAAATACATGACAAATCATACAATTTCAACAATTACAAAGTGCTGCGGACCAGCGTGACTCCTAATAACAGTGCAGAATTAAGGAAACAGCCTTATTAAGAAAAAGGATGCAATCGGGAGGCTGCTTCAAATGCTGATGGCAATATCCGGGTGCCCCAAAGCCCCAGTTTGCTTTATTATATAGCCATATGCAAATCAAGGAAGTCCTTGTTACAAAGTTACACACCTGAGGCTAAAGCAGGAACTCTCCCAAGGCAAAAACAGGAATCCCCCTACCATGCATAAGTAAAATTAACCAACATCTGAACAAACAAAAAGTAAGAGGAAGGGCATGTAAATTGCTTCCAGCAACTTAAGGAAGCAAGTGAAGTGGGTGCAAATACTCAGCATCATAGCCAATATGAAGGTGGTGGGGGGAGAACTTAGCCTTTTGCTAAGCCTTGAATCTACAAAGGCTTTTTGCCATTTACGGTCCACAACATATCCCCCTTTTCTTTTTTCTTTTTAATTTGTGTGCTGAGATTTGCACTCATCTGATTTCCTAGTTTCCCAGATTCTAATTTAGAGGCAGACTGATAAAATACAGGACAAACACAAAATTAGTATAGCCAATGCTAACAGATACCCAAACAAGTATTCCAATACATTACAGTGATTAAAGCCTTTAAGCAAATTCTTCACCAATATACAAGAATTTATAAAAGAGTTTTTGCTGTTTTGAATGTCCTTAACATGTTCACCAAGTCCATGCTGACACATCATCATTCCACTGCAAATGCAACCCAACCGCAGTTCAGTCCATTAAAAGCTGTCACAGGAGCAGGAGTCCAGGAAAAGTCTGCATGGCACTGGAACTGTTGTCATATTTCTATACTTTGCAGCTCACATCCAAGTCCCAGTGACCATTTCTTCTAGCTGGTAAGGATTCAGGTAAATTGAAAAAGCCATCTGCAGCCTGTGTGGAGACAGAGCTTCTGTTCTCCTCAGCCTGGAGAGATGAGACCAGGGTGCTTTTCCCTGGAGCTCTGAAACTGTGGTGTGGTGAAGAGAACCTTGGGATACACTAAGCTGGGTGGCAAAGGTAAATTCACAATAGAAGTTGGCAAAAGGGGGAGAGAGAGCTCTAAATTAAAAGTAGGTCCCAGCCTAAAATATAAATGGGGCATTGAGGCAGGAGGAATAAAGGAAACACTATATATTAAACAAAGCAGCAGAAAATAGGACTATCAACACCTACAACAGAGATCTTTGAGGGAAGAATAAAAAACCCAAATATTCAGGCAAGACATAGTTAAGTGGCCCTTGTGTAATTGAGATCAGTTTACCTGCTTCTTGGAAGAAATACCCTAGGCTCATCCACAGTGTCGTAGATGGGGCCGATGGCCCTGGGCACCTTCAGCCTTCAGTGGCAAATCCCAGCAGGCTGGGAAAGGTTAGGTCACAAGTGGCTGGAGCAGGGCTGGAAGAGACTGAACCCTTCCTTAGAGGAGCGAGGGGAAAGCCTACCTTCCAGTGTCCCTTTTTCCCACAGCAAAGGCATGTCCTGGTGGGGGCCGAGAAGCCTGGCAGGTTTTAGCTTAAATGACCTTCCTTTTCACTATTGAAGCAGGGCCCACATAGAGTCCTATGAGGCCTCTTGAAGGTGTTGGAGCCTTTGAGGGTGTATGCCAACAGCTGTTATTTTACCTGATCTC
This sequence comes from Saccopteryx bilineata, assembly GCF_036850765.1. NCBI lineage: Eukaryota > Metazoa > Chordata > Mammalia > Chiroptera > Emballonuridae > Saccopteryx > Saccopteryx bilineata. The sequence continues at coordinate 132,080,672 of NC_089490.1, forward strand.
TTTTGCGCTTTTTCTGCCTCTTGGTCTTTATAGACCTTAAAAGCCTTGCTCAGAAGATCTCGTTGAGAGGTTTGAGGATCCCCGTCCACCTATATAAACCTCTTCCATATATCTCTAGCTATTTGGAAAAAGACAAAACAGTGTTATTAGCTGGATCAAATAAAAGAGGGTAGAAGTTTGCAGGAGAAAAAGATTTGGTGTCTCCTGTTCACCAGTATTCAAAAGATATTTTTAAAAGATAAGGTAGATTTGCAGGAGGAGTTCCAGGATATGACTCCCCCTTTTATATTTTTTAAAATTGACCTTAAATATTTGCTGAGTACACATTAATAATACCTTGACTTTAAATATTGTAAGAAATACCCGTAATTTGAAAGGTTTGACAAAATACAGTAAATGCTTTTGCTACATATGCAGGAGCATTGTCTGTTTAAATCACATCAAGAAGTCCAATAATAAAAATTGCATACAGACAATGAATTATAACATGCTTAGCAGCCTCTCCTGTTCTAGCAGAGGCTACTAGAAATCCAGAATAAGTATCCACTGTAATGTGGACAAAGGACTGTTTGCCAAATGAAGGTATATGAGTAACATCCATTTTCCAAAGTTGTCCCGGTAGGAGTCCTCGAGGGTTAATTCCAAATGAAGGGACAGATTGTAGTATAGGGCACCTTGGACAGGATTTAAGAATCTGCTGTGCTGCTTCCCAAGAAAGTTGAAAATGTTTATGTAGGGCTGCAGTGTTCTGGTGATGAATAGTATGAGACTGAATTGCTTGATCTGTCATGGTTGCTCTAATAATTTTCTTTTGGGTAGTTTGATCAACTAGGGCATTCCCTTGTGCTAAAGCTCCAGGGAGCATGGAGTGAGCTCGAATATGTCCTATAAAACATGAAGCTCTATATTGATGTACAAGTCTTTGAAGAAGGAGAAATTGCTGCTATAGTTCCTCATAAGTAGTTGTCCCTAAGATAGCAATCTCTATAGTGGAAACAACCATAAGTAAATATCATATTTGCTGTCTGTATACAGACTAAAGGAGGAACATGGCAAATGCTGAAAAGCCATGATAATGTCATGTAATTCTACTCTTTGAGCTGTTTTCAAGGCGAATTATTTTAGTATAAACTTGCCCATTAATTATTAAGCCTGCTATTCCTGAGCTGGACCCATCAATGAAGACTGTAGGTGCTTCAGGAATGTGCTCACTAACAATTGTTTTAGAAAATAAAAATGTAGTAATTAATGAAAATTTAACTATTTTATCAGCTGGATAGTGAGAATCAATTTGGCCTGTAAAATTTGCAAAAGCAATTTGCTATTTAGTGGAAGTTTCCCAGAGCCATTGTTGTTGATCCTTTGAAAAAAGGAACAACAATAATCTGAGGCTCAAAACCTATAAGCTGTAAGAGTCTCCTATGCCCCTTGATAATCAAGGAGTTGACAAGATCAAAATATGGAGATAAAACTTTCTTAGGAGTAACAGCCAAATGCATCTATTCAATAGGACCTGAAGCTTGGCACAACAGTCCTGTTGGAGTGTAACTCAAGGGACAAATTAGTAAGGCAATTAATTAATTCTTCAGGATTTATTTGTTTTAGTTTTGCTTGTTGCAAGGTTTTTTCTACAAGCTTTAAAGCTTGTTGTCCTGCAGCTCTAAGTAGCCAAGGAGAAGCTGGTTCAGCCAAACCTCTAAGAATATCAAAAAGTGGCTTCAGTTCCCCAGTAGTTAATTTCAAAGAAGGTCTAAGCCAATTAATATCTCCTAATAATTACTGAAAATTGCTTAAGTTTGCAAAATGATCTGTACTGATTTCTAATTTTTGTGGATGAATTTGTTGTCCCTCAATAAATTGTCCTAAATAAGAGAAAGGTAAAGATTGCTGTACCTTTTCAGGAGCTATATAAAGTCCTGATTTTTTCAAAGAATATTCTAGTTGTTGCAAAATGGTCAACACAGTGTCTTTATCTGGATGAGCAATAAGAATATCATCCATATAATGAATTATGTATGCCTTAGAGTTCTGCCTTCATATTGGAGAGATAGCTTGAGCAACATATTTTTGGCACAAGGTAGGACTGTTAGCCAGACCTTGAGGCAAAACTCTCCACTGCTATTGCTCCATTGGAGCCTGGAAATTAAGTGAAGAAACACTGAATGCAAAACGCTTGCAATCATGAGGGCTTAAAGGAAGAGTAAAAAAGCAATTTTTCAAGTTAATAATTACAAGGTGAAGATTCCATGGAGGAGAAGGGAGTCCTAGCTGGACAGGACCCATAATTTCCATAGTCTTATTTATTGCTCTCAAATCTTGTAATAGTCTCCAGTTTCCTGATTTTTTTTTTTGTATTTTTCTGAAGTTGGAAATGGGGAGGCAGTCAGACAGACTCCCGCATGCGCCTGACCGGGATCCACCTGGCATGCCCACCAGGGGGTGATGCTCTGCCCATCTGGGGCATTGCTCTGTTGTGACCAGAGCCATTCTAGCACCTGAGGCGAGGCCATGGAGCCATCCTCAGCACCCAGGCCAACTTTTGTTCTAATGGAGCCTCAGCTGTGGGAGGGGAAGAGAGAGACAGAGAGGAAGGAGAGGGGGAGGGGTGGAGAAGCAGATGGGTGCTTCTCCTGTGTGCCCTAGTCAGGAATCAAACCTGGGACTCCTGCACGCCAGGCCAACGCTCTACCACTGAGCCAATCGGCCAGGGCCCTGATTTCTTTTTAATGGCAAATATAGGCATATTCCATGGACTATTAGATGGTTCAATGTGCCCAAGCTGTGACTGCTCTTGTACCAATCGAGCAGCTGGCTTAAGTTTCTCCTGAGAAAGGGGATATTTGTCTACCCATACAGAATTATCTGATTTCCAAGTAATTGGATCTGCACAATGCATTATTGGGGTAGCAGGAGCTACCAAGGCCTCTATGCTAAATTTTGATATTCTAATCCACACCTTCTGGTATTGGGTGCCACTTCTATGGGGGGTGAGAATTCCCTGCTGTTCTTTCCTTAGTCCCTTAGTGGGCAAAATTTCCTGATTAAGTACTTGAGTATTGACTAAACTTTTAGGACTGACAAGCAACACTCCCATATTTTTCAAAACATCTCTACTCCACAAATTCACTGGCAATCCATGGGGCATATAAAGCTGAAAAAGTCCAGAATGACTTTATTTTTCCACTGTAAAAAACTAGAACTTTGTTGAGGGGATATACTCTGCCCTATACCCTGTAATTCTGTGGCTGCTGCATAAGTGTGCCAGGAAGGAGGCCAGTTTAGTTTAGCAATAACAGATACATCAGCTCCAGTATCTAGAAGTTCTTTAAATTTATGCCCTTGTATTGTTCGTTCCATTTCAGGGCCTTCCTGACCTATTTTTTGAATTCAATAGGCAGCATCAGTGGAGCCAAATCTTTGATTTTCTCAGGGTCCCTTTATCAGGGTTTGGCCTTGTCTTAAAAGAGGTAAAAGGATTAATTGAGCAATTTTCATGTCAGGGGAGATAGTGACTATATTCCTCAGAGTGTGAGCCATTACTTTAATTTCCCCTGTATAATCCAAGTCTATTACTCCAGGAAGAACAAAAAATTCTCTCATAGTTAAACTACTACCTAATGAGAGTACTACTGTGTTACTGGGAAGTGGCCCAAAAATTCCAGTGGGTATAGCTTGAGGTCCCATCTCTGGAGTTAATATAAATTGGGATGTGGGACTGAGGTCCAGCCCTGCACTGCCTGTTGTTGCCTGGGTTAGTTGGGCAATGTTTGGCCTTTTGGAATCAGAGTTTGCTGAGGAAACACTGACATCGCCCCTATTATTTAATGGGGCCAGGAGGTGGCCCCAATGTTTGTTTCCCTGCCCTGTGGTAGTATATTTAGTCCTACACTTATTCCCCCAATGATTCCCTTTCCTACAAAATGGGCAGAGGTCCGGAGCCTTAAGGGCTGGCTGTCCTTGAGGGAGAATCTGAGACCAATATCTAGGGGGAGCAGGGCAGTTTCTAGCAAAATACCCTGAACCCCTGCATTGGAAACAGTATCCATGGGCTGAAGTACTTCCCTGACCTTCCTTCTTTTGTTTGTTCTGCCCTTTATCAAAGTATCATCCTGGAAATCTTGCCTTAACATCTGTGGCAAAAGCAAGACCTTGCATGTATGAAGGCCCAACATCAGTGCATATTCTGATATAGTCCTCTATATTTCCCTTCTTGCGGTGAGGCCAAAGTGCAGCCTGACAAGCAGAATAAGCATTTTCATAGGCTAATTGTTTTATTAAAATCTGTCCTTCAATTTTATCCTCTACTATTCTTTTGACTGCTTGAATTAGCTATGAGACAAATTCTTGAAATAACTTATTAGGGCCCTGCTTAATTTTGCTCAATTCTTTTGTTTTGCCTGAGTATAACCTTACACATAAACAAGACAATTTATGCACAAAAAATGCAAGTAACATATAAGTTTGATTAATCCTAATACTTAAATTGCTATTTGGCTCCTAACTCTGAACACACCTCACAATGCACTAACCAAATCAGTAAGTCTTAAGGATCTACATTCTATTCTATTTAAAATTAAAAAAAATTTTTTTATTTACTTTTTTTAGATTTTATTTATTCATTTTTATTAGAGAGAGAGGGAGAGATAGAGAGAGAACAGGGGGAGGAACAGGAAGCATCAACTCCCATATGTGCCTTGACCAGGCAAGCCCAGGGTTTTGAACCAGCAACCTCAGCATTCCAGGTCGATGCTTTATCCACTGCGCCACCACAGGTCAGGCCCTATTTAAATTTAAATAAGCACTCCTTACAAGTTCTAAAATCATTTTATTTTTTCTAAATATTAGAGCCAGCATTTCCAATTTTTGCATGCAAAAAAAAAGAGAGAACTTAATTCAGGCCTTAAAAACAGACACATTTTAGACAACATGAAACAAAGACTAAACAGAAACAAGAATTAGATGAACCAGACAAACCAGAGAGATACCTGGGATTTCAGAGCACAACTAGATTAAAAAGATGCCTGCCTGATATTAGGGCATTTTCTGACAGAGGGACTACAAAATCTCCCTGAGAAAATTTGCTCTCGGCAGCTGCTAGGATATTTTCCATAGTCAAATCCAACACAGGTCCCCTGCCTCAATTTCCAGGCAAAGAATAAGAAAGAAACAAAATGATAGTTCAGAAGATTGTAGTTAAAACATTAAAGAAAATCAGACCATGACAGGAAAAGCTGTAACTTTCCTAACACCTGAGTCTCCTATCCATTCTCAAATTCTATTGTTGCTGTAACTGGCGGCTCAGGTTGACTATGCTGAGATTTTTCTTCTACCTCAACGGCTCCTTCATGAAAGTCCAACTTCCACGCAAATAATCACCCCCAGATAAACAAGCACGAGCAATTCCTTTCTAGTCATTTGGGGGAAGAGCCTTTGCACTAATAGTATCTGATAAACCAAGTGAAAAAGGGCAGTAGGCCCATACTGAACAGAAGCAAGTTTAAGCTCTTTTAGAGTTCTAAAAGGTACAGGTTCATATTCTCGCACTTGTCTCCCTGTATTGTTCTGTCTTTCTACAACAGGAAAATGGGTAAAGCCATTTATTGTTTTCCGTATGTTTCAAGCCTGGTCTATAGATTGTTGAAGAGGGGATTTCCCAGATTTCCCAGCTATAGACTCCAGAATCATCCCGATAAGGGAATGAAGGAGCAGAGGGTTGAACATAGGAAGGAGCCAAGGGCAGTGGAGGCCTCGCGGCTAAGGCAGCCAGCCATAGCCGTGGATTTTTTTGGTAATTTCTTAGTTGTTTAATTACTTTAATATCTCACATCTGGTATGGTTCGCATTCTTCAATTATACAAAATACACACATACATATACATATATATACACATACATACATACATACATGTATAAAATCAAAGCTCACATGAGCTTTGCTGCTAGTTGATATGTTTTGGGTTTTTTTTTCAGTTAAACATTCTTTTTTTAAAATTAATTTTAATGGGGTGACATTGATAAATCAGGGTACATATGTTCAGAGAAAACATCTCTAGGTTATTTTGACATTTGATTATGCTGCATTCCCATCAACCAAAGTCCAGTTGTCTTCTGTCACCTTCTAACTGGTTTTCTATGTGCCCCTCCCCTCCCCCAATGCCCTCCCTATCCTCCCCCCCACCCCATAACCCCCACACTCTTGTCCATGTCTCTGAGTCTCATTTTTGTGTCCCACCTATGTATGGAATCATATAGTTCTTAGTTTTTTCTGATTTACTTATTTCGCTCAGTGTAATGTTATCAAGGTCCATCCATGTTGTTGTAAATAATCCGATGTCATCATTTCTTATGGCTGAGTAGTATTCCATAGTACATATGTACCAAACCTTTTTAATCCACTCATTCACTAATGAACACTTAGGCTGTTTCCAGATCTTTGCTATTGTGAACAATGCTGCCACTAACATGGGGGTGCATTTCTTCTTTTTCAACAGTGCTATGGTGTTCTTGGGGTATATTTCTAACAGTGGGATAGCTGGGTCAAAAGGCAGTTCGATTTTCAGTTTTTTGAGGAATCTCCATACTGTTTTCCACAGTGGCTGCACCAGTCTGCATTCCCACCAGCAGTGCAGGAGGGTTCCCTTTTCTCCACATCCTCGCCAGCACTTATTCTGTGTTGTTTTGTTGATGAGCGCCATTCTGACTGGTGTGAGGTGATATCTCATTGTGGTTTTAATTTGCATTTCTCTAAGGGTTAGTGATGTTGAGCATTTTTTCATATGCCTATTGGCCATCTGTATGTCCTCTTTGGAGAAGTGTCTATTCATTTCTTTTGCCCATTTTTTGATTGGATTGTTTGTCTTCCTGGTATTGAGTTTTACAAGTTTGATATAAATCTTGGTTTTTAACCCCTTATCAGACGTATTGTCAAATAGGTTCTCCATCATGTAATTTGTCTTTTTATTCTGTTCTTATTGTCTTTAGCTGTGTAAAAGCTTTTGAGTTTGATATAGTCCCATTTGTTTATCCTGTCTTTTATTTCACTTGCCCGTAGAGATAAGTTGGCAAATATATTGCTGTGAGAGATGTCAGAAAGCTTACTGCCTACATTTTCTTCTGAAATGCTTATGGTTTTATGGCTTACATTTAAGTTTTTTTTTATTGATTTTGAGTTTATTTTTGTGAATGGTGTAAATTGGTGGTCTAATTTCATTTTTTTGCAGGTAACTGTCCAATTTTCCCAACACCATTTGTTGAAGAGGCTGTCTTTACTCCATTTTATGCTCTTACCTCCTTTGTCAAGTATCAGTTGTCCATAAAGGTGTGGGTTTATTTCTGGGTTCTCTGTTCTGTTCCATTGATCTATATGCCTGTACTTATGCCAGTACCAAGCTGTTTTGAGTACAACAGCCTTGTAGTATAACTTGATATCTGGAAGTGTGATACCTCCCACTTTATTCTTCCTTTTCACGATTGCTGAGGCTATTCATGTTCTTTTTTGGTTCCATATAAATTTTTGAAATATGTGTTTTATGTCTTTGAAGTAAGTCATTGGTATTTTAATTGGTGTGACATTGAATTTATAAATTGCTTTGGGTAATATAGACATTTTAATAATGTTTATTCTTCCTAACCATGAGCACGGAATATGCTTCCACTTGTTTGTATCTTCCCTGAAATCTTTTATCAATGTTTTATAATTTTCTGAGTACAAGTCTTTAATCTCCCTGGTTAAATTTATTCCTAGGTACTTTATTTTTTTAGTTGCAATGGTGAAGGGGATTACTTCCTTAATTTCTCTTTCTGACCATTCATTGTTAGTGTATAAAAATGCCTCTGATTTCTGAGTATTAATTTTATATCCTGCCACCTTGCTGAATTTATTTATCAGGTCCAGTAGTTTTTTGACTGAGACTTTAGGGTTTTCTATATACAATATAATATCTGCAAATAATGATAGTTTTACTTCTTCTTTTTCAATTTGGATGCTTTTTATTTCTTCTTCTTGTCTGATTGCTGTGGCTAGGACTTCTAGGACTATGTTGAATAAGAGTGGTGAAAGGGGGCACCCCTGCCTTGTTCCTGATCTTAAGGGGATTGCTTTTAATTTTTGCCCATTGAGTATGATGTTGGCTGTGGGTTTGTCATAGATGGCCTTTATCATGTTGAGGTATGTTCCCTGTATTCCCACTTTGCTGAGAGTTTTGATCATGAATGGGTGCTGGATTTTATCAAATGCTTTTTCTGCATCTATTGAAATTATCATATGGTTTTTCTCCTTCCTTTTGTTTATGTGATGAATCACATTGATTGATTTGTGAATATTATACCAGCCTTGCCTCCCAACGATAAATCCCACTTGATTATGATATATAATTTTTTTCATATATTGCTGGATCTGATTTGCTAATATTTTGTTGAGAATTTTAGCATCTAAATTCATCAGGGATATTGGCCTATAATTTTCTTTCTTTGTGTTGTCTTTGCCTGGTTTTGGAATCAGAATTATGCTCACCTCATACAATGAGCTTGGAAGACTTCCATCCTCTTGAATTTTTTGAAATAGCTTGAGAAGGATAGGAGTTAGTTCTTTGAATATTTGGTAGAATTCCGTTGTGAAGCCATCAGGCCCAGGACTTTTCTTTGTTGGGAGTTTTTTGATAACTGTTTCATTCTCATTTGGTGTAATCAGTCTGTTTAGGTTTTCTGATTCTTCCAGATTAATTTTTGAAAGATTATGTGTTTTAAGGAATTTGTCCATTTCATCTGGGTTGTCTAGTTTTTTGGCATACAGTTCTTCATAGTATTTTCTTACAATATTTTGTATTTCTGTTGTGTCAGTTGTTATGTCTCCACTCTCATTTCTAATTTTATTTATTTGAGTCCTCTTTCTTTTTTTCTTGGTGAGTCTGGTTAAAGGTTCATCGATCTTGTTTACCTTTTTAAAGAACCAGCTCCTTGTTTCATTGATCCTCTGTATTGTTTCTTTAGCCTCTATATCATCTATTTCTGCTCTGATCTTTATTATTTTCTTCCTTCTACTACCTCTGGGATTTACTTGCTGTTCTCTTTCTAGTTCTTTTAGATGTAGGGTCAAGTTTTTTATTTGAGCTTTTTTTAGGTTTTTAAGGTATGCTTGTAATGCTATGAACTTCCCTCTCAGGACTGCTTTTGCTGTGTCCTATAAATTTTGAGTTGATGTATGCTCATTATCGTTCGATTCTAGGAATTTTTTATTTATTTTTTGATCTCATTGTTAACCCATTTGTTATTTAATAACATGCTATTTAGTTTCCAAGTGTTTGAGTATTTTTCAGTTTTTCTGTTTTGGTTGATTTTTAGTTTCATGCCTTGTGATCAGAGAAAGTGCTTGATATGATTTCAACCTTTTAAAATTTGTTCAGGCCACTTTTGTGCCCTAACATATGGTCTATACTAGAGAATGTACCATGAGCACTTGAAAAGAATGTATATTGTGCTACTTTAGGGTGAAAAGTTCTGAAGATCCCTATTAAATCGAGTTGATCTAGTGTGTCCTTTAGGTCTGCTGTTTGTTTGTTAATTTTCTTTCTTGAGGATCTATCTAATGATGTTAATGGGGTATTGAAATCCCCTACTATTATAGTATTGCTGTTGATCTCACCCTTTAAATCCATCAATGTCTGCTTTATATATTTAGGTGCTCCTATATTAGGTGCGTAGGTATTTATAATGGTTATATCTTCCTGTTGGATTGCTCCCATTACCATTATGTAGTGACCTTCTTTATCTCTTACTATAGCCTTTGTTTTAAAGTCCATTTTGTCTGATATAAGTATTGCTACCCCAGCTCTTTTTTTCGTTTCCATTTGCGTGAAATATTTCTTTCCATCATTTTATCTTCAGTCTATGTACATCTTTTGTTTTAAGGTGTGTCTCTTGTAGACAGCATATGTATGGTTCTGTTTTCTTATCCACGCAGCTACCCTATGTCTTTTGATTGGATCATTTAATTCATTCACATTTAAGGTTATTATTGATATGTAGTTGTTTATTGCCATTTTATTCTTTAAAAATGTATTTGTCTTTTGCTATATTCTTTTTCCCCTTGATCTGTTTACAACAGGCCCCTTAGCATTTCTTGTAGCCTTGGTTTGGTTGTAGTGAATTCCTTGAGTTTTTTTTTTTTTTTTTGTCTGGAAAGCTTTTTATTTCTCCTTCAATTTTAAAGATAGCCTTGCTAGATAAAGTAGTCTTGGTTGTAGGCTCTTGTTCTGCATTACTTTGAATATTTCTTGCCATTCCCTTCTGGCCTCAAGTGTTTCTGTTGAGAAGTCAGAAGTCATCGTTATGGGTGCTTCTTTGTAGGTGATAGTGTTTTTTTCTCTAGCAGCGTTTAATATTTTCTCTTTATCACTTAGCTTTGGTATTTTAATTATGATGTGTTTTGTTGTGGATTTCTTTGGGTTTCTCTTTAATGGAGCTCTCTGTGCTTCTTGAACTTGTGAGACATTTTTTTGCTTTAATTTAGGGAAGTTTTCAGCTATGATATGTTTAAACAAAGTTTCTATTTCTTGTTCTTTCTTTTCTTCTTCAGGAACCCCTATGATGCGAATGTTATTTCTCTTCATGTTGTCACAGAGCTCTCTGTGAGTTTCCTTAGACTTTTTGAGTCTCTTTTCTTTTTTCTGCTCCACTTCCCTGCCTTCATTTATCTTGTCCTCTAACTCGCTGATTTGATTCTCAGCTTCATCCATCCTACTTTTAATTCCTTCCATTGTGTTCTTCATTTCTGATATTGTATTTGTCATTTCTGACTGATTCTTTTTTATTATTTCAATGTTCTTTTTTATATTTGCTATTTTTATTTAGGCGTTCGTAATGATCATCTATTGTTGTTCTAAGATCTTTGAGCATCCTAACAATTGTTATTGTAAACTCTGTATCTGGTAATTTGGTTATATCTGACTCATTCAGGTTTTTTTCTGGGGATTTCTCTTGATTCATTTGTGTTGCATTTCTCTGACTTCTCATTTTGTCTGTGTGAAAAAAGGTTTTGGCCACTGTAGTCCAATGCGTGTGACCTCTGTGTTCCCTACGTGTGATCCGTCTGCTGGCCCGCCACCCCCTCTGCTGCTGCTGCCTAGGATGTTCAGGTATGGGCGTTGCCAGTGCTAGCCCACTGGGGCTGTTGCTATGGTTTCTGCCTCTCCTTTACAGGAGGGGCTGTGATCACGTGCTCAGGTGTAAAAGCCTCAGTGTCCTTGGCCTTTGTGCCACCTCCGCAGGTGGGGTTATGCACTGAGCCTGGCCACAAGCCTTGGCTCTGAGGGCAGGGGTGAGTACCTTTGCTCAGCTGCTCTGCCTGATTCCAGGCTTTCACACTGCCTCTGCAGAAGGAGCCTGCTCACAGGATGGCTGCAAGCCTTGGCTCCATGTGCTGGGCAGGGCTATGTGCCAATGCTCAGTTGTGCAACTTCACCTGTTCTGGGCTTTTGCTCCACCCCTGTGGGAAGAGCCGGCTTCTGCATCAGGCCACAAGCCTCGGTTCTGTGGGCAGGGCGAGGCTGTGCTCCTGCGCCCTTGCTCAAGGGCGGGTCTCCACCCCTTTCAGGGCTCCTGCCCTTCCCCTACAGGCTGGGTTGCAGGCAGCCCACAGCTGGGCTTGACTACTTTTGCACATCTCCTCCTTCCCAGCTGGGCAAGACTGAGCTCACACCTTGGCCTCAGTTTTGGCCAGCTGGCTTCCACCCTTGCCAACAGAATTGCACTTCCACGTCCTACTGCCACCTGCCCTCAGGGAGCCCTCAGCCGTGTGGGTGGGGATGCTGCAGCTCAGACCCTAACACTCACTACTGTAGTCCAGACAGCCCCCTCCTTCTAAGCAACTCTGCTCTGAGAGCTTGTTTGGCCTGTGTCCTGCTTCCCTTTGCTGGTATTGATGTTTCCAGGGGAAATATTCACTTCAGATTTGGGGAGTGACTCATCCCAGGGGTTAGGGAGGCTTTCTCTCAAAGTGTTTCTCTTTGTGCCTCCTAGATTACACTCTCTTCCCGCTACTCAAGTCCTCTCCTTTCTCCCCATCCCCTGGAGCCCTGGGTGAGTGGTTGTGAGAGAGGTTTTCTGCGCGGTCCCTTTAAGAAGAATCCTGGGTCTGAGAAATCAGTCTCTTTCTCACAAACAGTATCCTGACTTGTTCCCAGCTAAATACTGTCCATACACCTCTTCTAGGCTCTGGGGCTGCAGGCTTGGGCTTTGTTTCTGGGGCTCAGGACCCTCCCCTCTCTGCTAAACTCACTTCCTGCCATGTGAGTCTCTCCTGGCTGCCATTCGCTCTGGGGAGCTGGGTAGCCCTCTCCATGTTTCCGCTTTTTCTACCAGTCTCAGTGTGGCTTCTTCAGTGTTCCTTGGTTGAAGAGTCCTCTTAGTTTAGTCCAAAGTTAATTTAGTCCAAAGATGATGGTTTTTAAAATTAAGTTGTAATTCACTTTGGTTCTGGGAGGTGGAAGTTGGTACATCCGCCTACTCCATTTCCCAACTTGTCATCTCTAGCTGTAGATTTTTTTTTTTGCATTTTTCTGAAGCTGGAAACAGGGAGAGACAGTCAGACAGACTCCCGCATGCGCCCGACCGGGATCCACCCGGCACGCCCACCATGGGGCGACACTCTGCCCACCAGGGGGCGATGCTCTGCCCATCCTGGGTGTCGCCATGTTGTGACCAGAGCCACTCTAGCGCCTGAGGCAGAGGCCACAGAGCCATCCCCAGCGCCCGGGCCATCTTTGCTCCAATGGAGCCTTGGCTGTGGGAGGGGAAGAGAGAGACAGAGAGGAAGGCGTGGTGAAGAGGTGGAGAAGCAAATGGGTGCTTCTCCTGTGTGCCCTGGCCAGGAATCAAACCCGGGTCCTCCGCACGCTAGGCCGACGCTCTACCGCTGAGCCAACCGGCCAGGGCTCTAGCTGTAGATTTTTTATCCCCCGAGTCATCCTCAGACTCCAAGTTATCCTCATATTCACACCCCTCTGTTTCCAGCTCACCCTGATACTTTTCAGACAACAATTTGTCCTTATACAGAAACATTTCTACAAAAAGGTCCCTTATTTTTGACCCTAGCTGCCCTATAATTTTTTACTTTCGATTACACTTTCCCCAAAAACTTTCTTTACTCACTGTGTACACTTCACTTTGGAGAGTTCCATCACCTGCCTTCAGTTTTAGTTTCCTCATACTCATAATCAAGTCTTCTGTGTGGGCGCCACTTGCCACGGACCAGCGTGGCTCCTAATAACGGTGCGGAATTAAGGAAACAGACTTGGGAGGACTCTTCAAATGCTGATGGCTATATCCGAGTGCCCCATAGCCCCAGTTTGCTTTATTATATAGCTATATGCAAGTCAAGGAAGTCCTTGTTACAAAGTTACACATCTGAGGCTAAAGCAGGAACTCTCCCAAGGCATAAACAGGAATCCACCTACCATGCATAAGAGAAATCAACCAATATCTCAACAAAGAGTAAGAGAAAGGGCATGTAAATTGCTTCCAGCGACTTAAGGAAGCAAGTGAAGTGGGTTCAAATACTAAGCATCATAACCAATATGAAGGTGGTGGGGGGTGAACTTAGCCTTTTGCTAAGCCTTGAATCTACAAAGGCTTTTTGCCATTTATGGTCCACAAGAACAAAGGTACATTTCACCAGTCTCTGAGCACTTTTCCAAAAGTGCAAAATGTCCTCGGCTTTCTTTCTAGCCATGAGAAAAGCTTCCCAGGGTGGGGGGAGTGCTTCCAGCAAATCTGCCCCCCACCCCCATTAGGGTATTTCACATTGTCCAAAATTTAAGTGTATTCAACAAAGGAGCAAGTGCTCATTCCAGTCGTAGTCCAGGAATCAGTCCATGGACATGGGGACTCAGCCACCTCCCTCATTCCTGCCATTCTGGCAGGTCTTACACTGTTCCAAGGAGGAGCACGTGGTAATGGCACTCAATATTTTCATCTCTGCTCCAGAGAACATGATGGCATCCACCTCTATGTCCCAAAATTGCAGACCTACCAGGGGTGTAGAGGTACTCCTTCCAGCTGGGCTTTCATCTTCTGGAGACTGCAGATTGCAACTCCAGCCTGATTCTCCTCATCCTCCAAAGAGGTACTGGAAATATCAGCTTTCACCGCTGGACTCGAGCCCTGGGCCACCACCACCTTCTGCTCAGCAGGCTTTGCAGCCCCAGCCCCAGCCTTAGCTCTGGCCTCCTGCCACTGCTGGCTCTCCACAACATCCAGGGCAAGCTGCAACTCACGAACATGTGATTCCTTCTCCAGCAGCTGCTCCATTTCCAGGCAAGTTTTGCAAACCTGGTCAGCCTCCTCCTCCAGCGCTTCTTCCAGCTCCAGGATCAGCATCTGTTTCTCCCACATTTCCTCCAGCTCCTTCCACTGCTCAGTTTGCAGGTCCCAGGCAAATCAACACTCTGCCATCTTGGCTGCTTCTCCTCTCCTCCACATGGCCTTACTCTGCTCTCCTCCCTGCTCTCTGCCCTCCTCCTAGAACATAATCACTCTTTCCCCAGAACAACATGATCTCTCTTCCTTTTAAAACCTTTTGGCGTGAAAGCCCTCCTCAACACACATTAATATAATCATGCTCATCCCAAGCAAGAAAGGCAATTTATATTATCACCTGGGCAATGGGCTTCCATGTGGGCAGCACCATCTTTAACAAAATGAGCATAATATATTTTATCTGCCCAACAGGTGTGGACCTCGCTGGCTATCAATTCCTTGAAATAAATTGCAACTCCAGAATGAGTAATGGGATCATGAATAACAGAATTTTGGGGGATGGTATTATGAGAGACAGGCCCTCCAGCTGCCTCTCCCCTTCCCCTCCCTAGGACATAGGGGTCGTGTGGGCCCTCCATGGGTTGGGGGTGGTGGCTTGTTGCTCTCCACTAGAGTGTAAGAAATTATAGAAGGAAAAATAAGTATAAAGTGTACAAGACTAGCATTGGGAGAAGGGTTTCAACTCTCTCATGCGGGGCTGAGGTGGGTGTTGGATCCCCTCCAACTTTACCCTACCCTTCTCCAGTTTCGTCGTGTGGCATGGTTGTTGTCCTGTGTGGGAGGCATGGGATTCATGGGGGAGACCCACTGCTTTAGCCATAATAGTACCCTCTTGGGCACCAAGAATCCCAGGTACCTTAACCCTTATATTGACTTAATGGTGTAAAGCACTGTAGGTAAAAAAGATTAGTATCTCTTTGCCAGCTGGGTAGTTACAAAATAGTGAGTGTGTTGGTCAAATATTTTGTAAATATGATATATAGATTTGATCGCTCATAGTTTGCATTGGGTGTGGGGGACAGGTTGTAAGCAGGCAGGGTCATTATACCCTAGTCTTAAAACTAAGGCTTAGACTTAAAACTAAGCCTTTCCCACCCTAAGTGACTTTGTATCAGAGACTTCCTTGTTTGTATATTGAATTAAAGGTTTTGATTTCTACACTATAAAATGAAGCAGACCGGGAGCTTGCTTTCTCTCAGTTCCTGAGATTAGCATTAGAGAGGACAGCAGAGAAAGGCCACGTGGAGGAGAGGAGAAGCAGCCAAGATGGTGGAGTGCTGAAGGAGAAGCCAGTTTGTGCAGAGTTTTTGCAGAGGAATGCATGAGGAATGGCCACCAGTTCTTGGCTCTGTTGTTTCATTACCGTCTGTCTGAATCAAACGGGAACCTGCATGTGAATGACCACGATGGTGGCTCCTGGCTATACATTTGGCGTGGTCTGTGGCAGGATTTGATACAGATCAGTATGGAGCCACCACCACCTTTGAGTGGTGGAGTAGAGAACTGGCTGCTGTTATGGTTCCCCATGGCTGTCCTTTTGGGGGCCATAAGCTGGCATGAGCTTTTACAGCCATGCGTGAGGAAACCAAGAGCCCTGTGGAAGAGGCTGCTTGGGACCTGCAAACTGAGCAGTGGAAAAAACTGGAGCAAACGTGGGAGAAAGAGATGCTGACTCCGGAGCTGGAGCAAGCACCAGAGGAGGCTGACCAGGTTCATGAGATTCATTTGGAAATGGAGCAGCTTCTGGAGAAGGAATCACAGGTTCATGAGTTGCAGATTGCCCTGGATGTTGTGGGGAGCCAGCAGTGGCGGGAGGCCGGGGCTGAGGCTGGGGCCAAGGCCAGGGTCGGGGTTGCAAGGCCCATGGAGCAGAAGGTGGTGGTGGCCCAATGTTCAAGCCCGGCAGTGGGAGATGGTGTTTTCAGTTCCTCTCTGGAAGATGAGAATCGGGCTGGAGTTGCAATCCGCAGTCTCCAGAAGATGAAAGCCCAGCAACAAGGAGTACTTACTACACCCCTGGTAGGTCTGCGATTTTGGGACATAGGGGTAGACGCCATCATGCTCTCTGGAGCAGAGATGGAAATGCTGATTGCCATTGCCATGTGCTCCTCCTTGGGACAGTGTAAGACCTGCCAGGATGGCCAGGATGAGGGGAGTGGCTGAGTCCCCATGTCCGTGGACTGATTCCTGGACTACAACTGGAGTGAGCGCTTGCTCCTTTGTTGGATGGACAACACCTTTGTATGGATTTTGGACAATGTAAAATACCCTGATGGGGGTGGGGGCGGTTTAGCTGAAGGCCATTCCCTGACCCGGGAAGCTTTTCCCACGGATAGAAAGAAGTCCGAAGACATTTTGTGCTTTTGGCAAAGTGCTCAGAGACTGGTGAAATGTACCTTTGTAATTGTTGAAATTGTATAATTTGTCATGTTGTTGTTATTTGTGTAATGTGCTTAATTTCCTTGTGCAGGAATACCTGTGCTTTAGATTGTGAAGTGAGCAAAAGGGGTTGAATGTTGGTCAAATAAGTTTGTAAATATGATATATAGGTTTGTTCACTTATAGTTTGCATTGGATGTGGGGGCCAGGCTGGAAGCAGGTAGGGTCATTATATCCTAAGGCTTAGTTTTAAGACTAAGCCTTTTCTACCTTAAGTGACTTTGTATCTGAGACTTCCTTGTTTGTATATTGGACTAAAGGTTTTTGATTTCTACACTATAAAATGGGCAGACTGGGATCTTGCTCTCTCTCGGTTCCTGCGATTAGCATTAGAGAGGAGAGCAGAGAAAGGCCATGTGGAGTAGATAGGAGATGCAGCCAAGATGACAGAGTGCTGAAGAAGAAGATGGGAAGTTTGTGCAGAGAGAAGGAGATGGGAAACAGAGGTGAATAAGGCTGGTGAGGTAGAAACCTTTGATTATAGGAAACTCGGATAAGTCAGTGGCTTTGGGAGCCCTGAATGGAAAGAGAAGTGTTTTCCCACTGTGTGTATTTCTTGCCTGACAGGTGCAAGCTAGGATTAAAGCTAATGGCCCACTAGTTTTTGGCTCTGTTGTTTCATCATGCGAACCTGCATGGGCCAGGCGGCTGTGATGGTGGCCCTGGCTACTGGCTTTACAGAGTGCATTTTATTTTTCTCAGTCAATCAATAATTCATTGGTGTAGTAGTTTACAATCCTCTTATTGTAAACTGTACTAAAATTGTTCTAATAATAAGGCATATAGAATTGTATAGCCTGCCAAATCCAAAACTTCCTTTTTGTACCAAGGATCCCTTGCTGTGTAAAAAATATTGTTCATGTTAGAGATGTATGTTATTTCAAGAGCCTTTTGTTAATTCCTTTTTATTTACTGTTTCATAGCTTTGTGATGTTGAAATCTTGGTTTGGGTATTAGGGAATATGTTTGGTTATTAATAATGTCTTTTTTAAAAGACTTTATTTATTCATTTTAGACAGATGAGAGAGAGAGAGAGAGAGAGAGAGAGAGAGAAGGAGCAGGAAGCATCAACTCCCATATGTGCCTTGACCAGGAAAGCCCAAGGTTTCAAACTGGTGACCTCAGCATTCCAGGTGGATGCTTTATCCACTGCACCACCACAGGTCAGGTCAGGCAATAATGTCTTTTTATGTAATGTTTAGTTTATTATCATTTTTGGAGCAGTATTGTTCAATGTTAGGTCACCAAACCTAGAGTAAAAAATATTACTATTGATTAGCCTAGACAGTAAAATTACAACATAACTAAGGTATGTTTTCTTAAAATATAAAAGGAATTTGTGATTAAGTAAAATATAAAATTTATTGGTCATTTCAATTGGTGCTTGTAACTAAATCGTTAGAATGTAAGGTACAAATGTAATAAAAATTAATTTAAATTTTTATTCCAAGTGACCTCTAGAATTAGAAAACGTAGAATTCCCTTTATCAGGGAAGCCTCAAGCCCTAGCAGGACTGTTAGAATCTGTAAAATCGAGACCACCTCAAGAAAATGTTTTTAATTGCCTAGCTTAAGTAAGATTTTAGCTCCCAGCAAGTGAGAAAAATTTAGACATTTTCCCTCAGTTTCTGTTAGCCAGAATCAGAAAAGATACTAAGGCAGGCAATTTAGCCTTTACATAGCAATCAGCTCTAGAAATTAAAAAATGTATTGTAAATTTCAAAAAGGGTTGCATCAGCTGCTAAAAATAAATAAGTGAATAAAACTAAGCATTTCAGAAGGGATTTTGCCCCTCCCTCAATCACATAGCTGGCCCCCAAAGATGACTGGTTAGTCAATGATGGGTAAGATCCCTGAAAAAAAGGGACAACCTAAGACACGCACAGTCAATGGAGGGTGTGAGGTCGGTTGGCAATGGGGGAAGGTCACGTGAGGAACCAGGCCTGGGAACCTTGGCTGGAACTGCCCACACCCATGTGCGCCAAAAGAAACTTCCCAGAAGCCCTTTGGAAAAAAACGACTCTCAGCCATTGAAATTTTGCCACGTCATATCAACCTGACTACCCTACTGACGCTATAAATTACCCCCAGACAGGGGAGGCGGTGTGACTTCTTTGGCCCCCGTCTTGCAGACCAGAGAACCTCGTCTGGGATGCGCTTTACTAAATAAAACTTTTGCTATTCCACACTTGGTGGCTATGCCCCTTTTTCTTCCTCGGTGGGGAAAATACCCTACATTTGGTGCCAAAACCTGGGAGGGGCTTGAAGTCCACAGGGGATTTCTCCTCTCCCTTTCCCTTCTGAGGAAGAACCAGGACTTCTGACCTCCCACCCACTTCAGCACTCGGTGCAGTAAGTCCCCTGCCTTTAGCCTCAGTTCTTTCTGCTGAGACTCCCTGTCCATAATCGCAGCTGCGTCAGGGACCTCTTTTCTGTTCCGAATGCATGTGTGCCCGTGAGACGTCCTGGTCACTCCTACTCTACCTAACCATCTGGTGGCCAGACCTTGAGTTGCAGGACACCAATTCTCATCTCTGATCACTCCGGGGACTAAGGGTGGCCATGAGAGACACAGGAATCTAAACCTGACTCAAAAACACTTCTGTAGTGCCTTATTCAAAATCTCTCCCTCCCTAAAGAAGAAGAAACTGACTTCTTCTCCACCATGGCCAGGCCACAATACCCACTGGATAATTGAACCAGGTGGCCTCCAGAAGGAACTTTTGATTTTAACACCTTTACCAATTTAATTATTGCCAAAGCACAGGGAAATGGTTGGAAATCCCTTACATTCAGGGCGTCCAGTATTTGTGCTCCTGTCCTAATTTCTGTGCTGCCTGCTCCATGGCACAGACCCTTTTTGGTCAGAGAAAACTCAACTAAACCCTCCACTCCTGATCTTTCCTCTGCCGACCCCCAACTCTCCCCCCTCCTGCCCTTATCTAGGGACCCCTCTCTGGTCCCTCTGCAGACCTCTTCTGCTTGGGTCTCTTCCCTCCAAAAAGCCCCCTCCCCTGCTGACTAGGAGCCCCTCCCTTCTCTGCTGTGTTCTTAAGCCCCTCCTCTGTCAGGCCCTCCACAGGCCATTGGTCCTCATGCCGGTTTGCAGGGCTCCTGGCCCCATGGCCCAACCTTGATCTTCTTGAAGGAAGACCTGGCCTTGTCCTGCCTCTGGCTCCAGTGTTTCTGGCTGGATCTGGGTGCCAGGCAACCCATGAGCCCCCCCCCCCATCTTATTCTCAACCCCCAAACCCCTATCCGAGACATGATGAACATGGCATTTAAAATTTTTAATGGTTGCTGCTAGTAGAAAAAGGCCGAGGCTGCTTGCCAGGCCCTCATGCAGCAGAAGGTAATGCTCCAAAACCAGGCTCTTGTAGTAGCCCTGAGGCCAGCAGAGCAACAGGGGCAAGGCATAGAAAGTGCCTGACCCAAGTCTGGAACTCAAAGAGGAACCCCACCAGGAGCTTGCTTTAAATGTGGCAAGGAGAGTCACTGGACCTGGCAGTGCTTCTGCCCGAGGCCACCCATTAAGCCAGGGGTCAGGAACCTATGGCTCATGAGCCAGATGTGGCTCTTTTGATGGCTGCATCTGGCTTGCAGACAAATCTTTAATAAAAAAAAATAATGTTAAAAAATATAAAACATTCTCATGTATTACAATCCATTCATTTCCTACTGTTCATGTTCATGGTTGCGGGTGGCTGGAGCCAATCACAGCTGTCCCCTGGGACAACAATAAATTTTTATTGGATAGTGCATAATGTACATGGGTCATTGTGAGGTCAGGAAGTAAACTTCCCTCCTTTTAATCAAGTAGTCAGCTAGCTAATTGCAGAAACCCTTTAGATGAAGAAGATAGCTAAAAGAAAAAAAGATGAGGAGTATCATACTTTTCAGCAGGAATGGACAGAAGAATTCGCCTTTGTGGAGAGAGCAGGTTCTGCAGTGTGTCTAATATGCAATGATAAAATTGCATCGATGAAACGTTCAAATATAAAGCAGCACTTCGATACACGCCATACTACATTTTCATCGAAATATCCAGCAGGGACAGCAGGAAGGAAGCATGTCAAGAGCTACTGTGCAGAATGCAAGCTAGTCAGCAGCAACTCCGTGTTTGGACCCAACAAGGTGATTGGAATTTGGCTAGCTTTGCTGGTACTTTAAAATTGTAAGAAACAGAAAGCCATTCACAGATGGAGAGTATGCCAAAACATTCATGATTGATGTTGCCAATAAACTTTTTGATGACTTTTTGGATAAAGACAAGATAATCAAATGAATAAAAGACATGCCTCTGTCGGCAAGAACTGTTCACGATCGTACTATCATGATGGCAAATCAAATTGAGGCAACACAAGTGAAGGACATAAATGCAGCACCATTCTTTTCTCTTGCTTTAAATGAGTCAACAGACGTAAGCCATTTATCCCAGTTCAGCGTGATTGCAAGGTATGCTATTGGTGACACACCACATGAGGAAAGTCTTGCTGTTTTGCCTATGAAAGAGACAACAAGAGGGGAGGATTTATTCAAGTCTTTCACTGAGTTCGTTAAAGAAAAAAATCTACAGGATAAACATTGTGGTGTGTACTGATGGTGCTCCATGCATGGTGGGAAAAACAGAGGATTCGTAGCGCTTCTCCATGAACATGAAAAGAGACCCATCCTAAGTTTTCACTGCATCCTACATCAGGAGGCACTTTGTGCTCAGATGTGTGGCGAGCAGCTTGGTGAGGTGATGTCGCTGGTCATTCGGGTGGTCAACTTTATTGTTGCCCGAGCTTTAAATGATCGCCAGCTTAAAACACTGCTGGATGAAGTTGGGATAATTATTCTGGTATGCTCTGCACAGCAATGTGCGTTGGTTGTCAAGAGGGAAGATGCTCAGCTGTTTTGCGTCTTGTCTGAGCGAAATCCGGACTTTTCTTGAAATGAAAAATGTCGAGCATCCTGAATTAGGTAACACTGAGTGGCTCCTGAAGTTCTACTATGACATGGACATAACTGAACATCTGAACCAGCTCAATGTGAAAATGCAAGGTGTTGGAAATACAGTCTTATCCCTTCAACAAGCATGTTTACATTTGAAAACAAGCTGGAACTCTTCATTACCAACATTGAAAAAGATCGTTTTCTACACTTTGAAAAACTGGGAGAGTTTAAAGATGCATGCACAGCAAGTGACCCTGCTCAACATCTCGATCTCCAGCAGCTAGCAGGATTCACATCTAATCTCCTGCAGTCATTCAAAGTGAGTTTTGGAGAATTTCGTGAGTACACTCATCTTTTTAAGTTCATCACACATCCACATGAGTGTGCAGTGGGCAGCACCAACCTGAGTTACATCTCCAGTGTTTCCGTCAGAGATTTTGAGCTACAAGCTGCTAATCTGAAGGCCTCAGACATGTGGATGAATAAGTTCAACTCACTGAATAAAGGTTTGGAAAGACTTGCACGACAGCAAGCAGAGTTGGCAAGCAAACACAAGTGGGGAGAAATGAGAAAACTTCAACCTGCAGATCAGCTGATTTTCAAAACTTGGAACGTGCTTCCTGTCACATACCACACACTGCAGCATGTGAGTATTGCTGTACTGACAATGTTTGGCTCTACATATGCATGTGAGCAGTCTTTCTCACATCTAAAGAATGTTAAGACCAACCTATGATTACGTTTAATGGATAGAAGTCTTAATGCTTGCATGAAGCTTAACCTCACCACGTATCAACCAGACTACAAAGCCATCAGCAAAACCATGCAGCACCAGAAGTCGCATTAATGGTAAGAAGTACTTTATTCATCATTAGTTAGCAACAGCATAACAATGTTATTAAAAAGAATTCAGAGACTTATTGTATTTTAAAAGTGTTGGTCTTGCATAAAATGCACACATTTATTTGTATTTAGTGTTAAACATATTGTATGGCTCTCACGGAATTACATTTTAAATATGTGGCATTCATGGCTCTCTCAGCCAAAAAGATTTCTGACCCCTGCACTAAATCTGGCCCTAACTGCAAGCAGCCCAGTCACTGGTGGAGTGATTGCCCCCTTTTGGGCAACAGGCTCTTCCTTGGCGCCTCTACATGGAGGACAAGCCACCCAAATGGGAGGCCAAGCCAGCCAGGTGGGCCTATCATTCAAACTCCTTGGCCTCATGGATGACTGACAAAGCCTGACTCGAAGACCCCCATCACCCTCTCCAAGCCCAGGGTAATACTGCAGGTAGCGCATAAGTCCATCTCATTTCTTGTGGACACGGGGGCTTCCTTCTCTGTTTTGCCATCACACTCTGGACTTCTAGTTCCCTCATAGGTCTTGGTTACGGGAGTGGATGGGACTTCTTCTTTTACTCTTTGCACACCATTGCTGACATGCAGTTTGGATGAAATCCCCTTTTCGCACTCCTTAGTTATGCCCTATGGAAGGAAAGGGGCTTCCTTACTACCAAAGGCTCCCCTATAATCAATGCTACCCTCATTTTTAAACTTTTGCAGGCATTACAGCTTCCCACTGGGTGACAGTGGTACATTGTAGGGACCATCAAACCTCTCAAGACCGGGTGGCCTTGGGAAATGCTCGGGCTGACGCAGTGACTCAAAAGCTCACTATGGGGACCTCTCCTACTCCTCTCATGTTTCTCTCTACCTCTTGAAACCTTCCTACACTCCTGAGGAAGAACAGGCCCTCCTCAGAAAGGGTGGAGACGTTTGCAACCAGGGATGGATATTTCTCGAAGATAGAATTGCCTTACCAAAAAGACAGGCTGAAACTCTCCTTTCTGATATTCACTGTTCCTTACACATAGGGCCAAAAGCTCTCTATTGGTTCTTGCAACCACTCTTTTTCTTCCCAGGCCTCCAGCGGACTATCGAAAAGGTACATGCAGCATGCACTATCTGTCCAAAGCCTCTACACAAGGGGGACTCTGCCCCTGCTTTCCCACTCATCAACTGAGGGGGCACATGCCAGGCCAACACTGGCAAATTGACTTCCCTCAAATGCCCCCTCACAAAAAACTCCGTATCTCGTAACTTTTGTTGATACCTTTTCAGGGTGCATAGAAGCCTTTCCCACCTCTCGAGAGAAGGCAGACACCGCTGCCTCCATTCTTGTTAAAAACATCAATGTCCTCAACCGTCTGCAAGAGAAACTGCACAAGGATCTCTCCTACAACCCACTTAACTCCTGGTGGCAGCCACCCATCCTCACCTAAGTTGCCCCTATCCTAGGCCTCTTCTAGTTATCAGCATATTACTCATATTTGCTCCTCTTTTTTAGATTCTTACAGGGCTGCATTCACGAGGTTTCTTGAGTCGCAATCAACCAGATGCTCCTACACCCATATACGCGACTCCCCTTAGAGCCACCACCTTCCGACCTCCCTTCCCCACAACGCCCCTAACCAGCAGGAAGTAGCCAGATGAATAGCGGCACCCCTATCTAACATAAAAGGTCGGAATGTGAGGTTGGTTGGCAATGGAGGAAGGTCACGTGAGGAACCAGGTCCGAGGACTTTGGCTGGAACTGCCCACATCCTTGCGCGCCAAAAGAAACTTCCCAGAGGCCCTGGCCGGTTGGCTCAGCGGTAGAGCGTTGGCCTAGCGTGCGGAGGACCTGGGTTCGATTCCCGGCCAGGGCACACAGGAGAAGCGCCCATTTGCTTCTCCACCCCTCCGCCGCGCTTTCCTCTCTGTCTCTCTCTTCCCCTCCCGCAGCCAAGGCTCCATTGGAGCAAAGATGGCCCGGGCGCTGGGGATGGCTCTGTGGCCTCTGCCCCAGGCGCTAGAGTGGCTCTGGTCGCAACATGGCGACGCCCAGGATGGGCAGAGCATCGCCCCCTGGTGGGCAGAGCGTGCCCCTGGTGGGCGTGCCGGGTGGATCCCGGTCGGGCGCATGCGGGAGTCTGTCAGACTGTCTCTCCCTGTTTCCAGCTTCAGAAAAATGAAAAAAAAAAAAAAAAAGAAACTTCCCAGGAGCCCTTTGAAAAAGAACAACTGTCTGTCAGCCAATAAAATTTTGCCACGTCATATCAACCTGACCACCCTACCAATGCTATAAATTACCCCCAAACAGGGGAGCCGCACGACTTCTCTGGCCCCTGTCTCATGGACCAGAGAACCTCATCTAGGATGCGCTTTACTAAATAAAGCTTTTGCTGTTCCACACTTGGTGGCTATGCTTTCTTTCTTCCTTGGTGGAGAGAATACCTTACAGGGGGCCCTAAAGAGAAGGCTTAAAAACTAACAAAGGTGAGGCTCAAACCCTCACCCCAAAAATGCAGAAGCCTGCTCCCTTAAAATAGTGGTTTTTCATCCACTGATCAGGACACCAAAGGAAGGGAAGGCTCCTTAAAAACTCAGGAAAATCCAGGCAGCTGAAGATGCTACCTAAAACCAGTGGGGATTCTAGAAAATTTGAATAACTTTACTAAAACCCCTGTTGCTAAAGGTTTATTTGCAACCAACTAGAAAAAGATTTTTCCAGCAGGAAAGAAATAATTAAAAGGGCCAGACTTAGAATCTATTACAGAAGGCATAATATCTGAGTATTTAGTTTATGTCCAAGTAAATACTAAGCAAAGTAAGGAAATTGTGAGGAAAAAAAAACAGGGAAAGAGGAACTTTCCCAAGTAAACATTAAAAAATAGACTTTAATAAAATAATTGACAGGTGAATAGAAGCTTTTCCTACTGGAAGTGGGGCCACAGTAACAGTTGTTAGTTGCTATGTGAAATTCTTTCCAAATTTAGCTTGCCCATTCTAATGTTAGGTCTGCATTTGTGTCCAAAATCTCACAGCTAGTAGGAAGGGAACCCAATATTAATTAAAAACTAATTTGAAGTTAAATTGTGCCCACAGGCCCCAAAAGTTCAGGGCAAATAGAATGCATAAATCAAATCATAAAGGAAACATAACCACTCCTTCCTTAAGTACTTGCAGGGTTTGCAAATTACTCAGCAGGCTGTTCAAAAGACTGTCCAAGAGGCACTTCCAGCACTGCCAGGGGATCCGTACATCCTTTTCAGCCTGGGGACTCAGTCTGGGTAAAGAAATACATCACCCAAGGACTGACTCCCACATGGACAGGTCCACACACCATGATCCTGACCACTCCCACTGCTGCCAAGGTAGAAGGCATACCTGCCTGGGTCCACCATAGCCAGTTGAAGCCTGCAGTCCCAGCAGAGACACCTTTGTGGACAGCGGAGACTGACCCCGCCAACCCTTGTAAGTTAACCCTGAGAAGGACAGCATGCCCTGCTCCAACCACAAACTGAAAGCTGGTTGTTCTACGTATGGTTAATGCCTGAGGAAACTCACTGAGGACCTCCTTTTAATCAGACTTTGAGATAAAAGGAAAACTAGGGTAAAAGAAAAGCCAGCTTCATTGTCACTAAAGGTATAAGGTGTAGAAATACTTTTGAAAGAGAAAGGAAGAAAGTAAATTGTTATAAAAGCTGTTGTAAGGTACCAAAAAGCTGCAAAATTAGTGTTGATATTCTAGGAGGAAAAGGTCAGGCTTTCCTGTCCTTTCTTTGGAAAATAGAAGAAAAAGAATATAGAAGTCTCCTGATTTACAAGGACAACTAGAGTCATTTGGTTTTAAATTCTCTGAAAGGAGTAAGGTTATATGAAGAACTCCCTTTCACTTTCAATAAGAGACAAAATTAAAGGACCACCCTACACTGATCTTAGCTCTCCCTCTCTTCCTGGAATCCTGAGATTAACGTGTACCTCTAGGCAAAGGAGGAGAGATAGATACTAAAAGGATTTGTGAATGTCTTTGATTGTATTACCTTGAAAGTTTTAACGTTTTCTGTAAATCTCCTAGACATGTAACGTAAATCTTGTCAGATTTTAATCTTGTTAAATGTTAATCTTGTCATGCTGTCATGCCCCCCCCCCTGTGTGTATTCAAAGGGTACATAACCAGCCTCTGAAATATACTTGGCATGCACGATTTGGAACTGCTATGCCCCGTGTCAGCCATATGCGGCCGGCATATTTAACAAATCTCCTCCTTCAAAAAAATTCTTCAAAATTCATCTGGACTGGGTGTCTCTACTTAAACTCGATGGAATAAGGTATGGTGCCTTTCAGAATCTGGGGTATGGTACTTTATAACAAAGCCAGTTATTTCTGAATAATTAAGAAAATTTATAAAAATTAAGAATTGCCTCATGCACCTCGTTAAATTGAGTCAAGGATTTGATTCAGGATATAAAACCAGTGGGGAATGTGGTAAGATGCCAGAGAACTGTAAAATTTAGTATTGACAACACCATTTTAAAGAGGAAAAGTCAGGCTTTCTGTTCTGTCCTTTCTTTGGAAAATGGAGGGAGGAGGATATGAAAGTCTCCTGACTTACAAGGACAACTGGGTCATTTAGTTTTAGTTCTCTGAAAGAATTAAGATTATCTAAAGAACTTCCTTTCCCTTTCAATAAGAGACAGAATTTACACACCACCCTAAACTGATTTTGGCTCTCCCCCCCTTCCTGGAATCCTGAGATTAATGTGTACCTCTAGGCAAAGGAGGGAAAATAGACACTAGAAGGTTTATGAATGTATTTTGATATGTAAAATGACATCACCATTGTGTTACCTTGAAAGTTTTAACACTTTTTAAATCCCCTAGACAAATGTTATAAGCTTGTTAATGATTGTGTCATGCTGTCATGCCCCCAACTTGTATGTGGTCAAAGGGTGTATAACCAGTCTCTGAGATACATTTGGCACTGCACGA
The DNA here is from genome assembly GCF_036850765.1 of Saccopteryx bilineata. Classification (NCBI taxonomy): domain Eukaryota; kingdom Metazoa; phylum Chordata; class Mammalia; order Chiroptera; family Emballonuridae; genus Saccopteryx; species Saccopteryx bilineata. Next base: position 132,108,178 of record NC_089490.1, read on the forward strand.
TTTGGGTCAGATATGCCCCATGTCAGCCATATGTGGCCAGCATATTAATAAATCTCCTCCTTTTAATAAAACCCTTCAAAATTCATCTGGACTTGATGTCTCTATGTAAACCCGTGGAAGTAAGGTACGGTACTTTACAACATTTTGGGGTACAGTACTTTACAACATAACTACTTGGCCAACCAGCACCTGGCCACCTAAGGTAGAAGTGTATTATTTCTTGAGTGCTCAGGGGGACAGCATTATGAAGGGCACCTTTGTAATTTCTTTGTGCCAATAATGAGTTCTCCCATTTTACTACACAGATAACCAGCAGATCCTGGTGTATTGGCCAATAAGGTTTGATATGCCCACTCAGAGTGGCCTCTGGTACCAGCTACTGTGCTGTTTGCAGACAGAACTCAGGCCTGTATTCTGCCAGAGAAAAAAGATTTGCCTCTCTTGGTGCTGCTGACAGCTCTCTCATTTCACCCACAGATTATGGTAAAGCCAGTAGCCAGGGCCACCATCACAGCCGCCTGGCCCATGCAGGTTTGCATTTGATTTGGACAGTCGGTAATGAAACAACAGAGCCACAAACTGGTAGGCCATTATCTTTAATCCTAGCTTGCACCTGGCAGGCAAGTAAAAACACACACTGGGCTCCAAAACCCACTCATTCAGTGCTCACAAAGCTACTGACTTATTCAAGTTTCCTAGAATCAAAGATATCTACCTTACCAGCTTCATTTACTTTTGTTCCCCATCTCCTTCTCTCTGCAAAAACTCTGCACTAACTGGCTTCTCTTTCAGCATTCTGCCATCTTGGCTGCCTCTCCTCTCCTCCACGTGGCCTTTCTCTGCTCTCCTTTCTAATGTTAATCTCAGGAACCAAGAGAGAGCAAGCTCCGGGTCTGCCTCCACTTTATAGTGTAGAAACCAAAACCTTTAATCCAATATACAAACAAGGAAGTCTCTGACACAAAGTCACTTATCTGAGGCATAATGGGATTCCTCATGAGAGTGCACCACCCCACATCAAAAAGGGTGGGAAAGGCTTAGTCCCAAAACCAAACCTCAGGCTACAAGGATCCTGCCTGTCCACAGCCTGCCCGCAACACACATTAATATAATCATGTCCATACCAAGCAAGAAGGGCAACCAATACCATCACCTGGGCAACAGGCTTCCACATGGGCAGCGCCATCTTTAACAAAGTGAGCATAATATATTTTATCTGCCCAACACTTATGATTTGGTAATTCTGTTGCTGTAGTTTGTACTGTTTCTCTTTATGCAATGTACCTCACTCCTTGCACAGGGACCATCACGAAAGATACCTGTCGTGTAAATTGTGAGGCGAACAACCCTCCAGGAATGGAATGTGAGGAAAATCACTGTCAGGCTTGCTCATAGGTTTACTGGCTGCAAGCCCTTTGTGCAAATAGTGCAGAAGCACGTGACAGCACTATTATAAGTATGTAAATACTTACCCTCAGGGGGGGATAAGGGAGATCCAGTCCTGCCACTGAGAAGTGTTGTTGGGTTTCTTTTTTTGCACCAGGATCCCTTGCCCTCCTCTGTGAAAAGCAGGTTTCTTTTTTTTTTTTTCCTTGGTTTTCTTTTGGCTTGCCTGTCTTGGTGAGCCTGCAATAAATTGGAATGGCCCACCATCCTCCAGCTCTGCTGTTTCTTTACCGTCTGCCTGAATTCAATGAGAACCTGCACGGCCCCTGTGGTGGCCACTGGCTTTATGCAGTGCCTTGGGAACATTCTGGCTTAGAAGTCAGGATAGCATGCAAGCCCCCCCGCCCCCACGCTTGTGTTCCCCTTTTTCCCCTCCCTCCAGATCCAGTCAGATTGAGCTATTTCCTCTGCAGCTTGACTGCCCAGTGCCCACTGAACTCTGACTGTAGGCATTTAACTGCGGCCCTGAGTGCGCAGGGCCTGTTCTCTGGATTGTGGCCAGGTGTGGCAGTGAAGCAAAGATGAGTTGTGTTACAGGCAGGTCTTCTCAGAGCCATTCATGTACTTTGTGCAGCTTTCCAGAACTGATCTGTCCCCCTTGGCATTTTTTGCTCTGAAGCATTTGTTGGGCACTATGGGTTTCTGGAATAGATAAAGGAAACACTGCCTTAACCCAAAGAGGAAACTCAAGTGGTGGAATTTCAGGCAGAGACTCCTGGCGGAGCATCAAAGCTTTCCTCCTGCTTCCTCTTCCCAGGACCTGGGCACTGAGAACAAGGCTGGTGTCCCATGGCTGTCTCTGGGGTGGCCCAGTGGGGTTGCAGACTCTGGGCAGCCAAATTATGAGCTCAGGCCCAGGCTGGATGGGGTCAGCCAAGTCAGAGCTGGGCTGGGCTTAGGGGGGAGGATGAAGGGGCTAGCTGGGGGAGGAGATCAGAGGCATGATTCCTGAAGCCATAGCGTCTCTTGATCTCTGAGGGTTCTCCTGGGGTACAGGCGGGTGTGTCTTCTGGGAAGACTGTGGAGTCCCCTGGGACAAAGCCCAGATTAGCTCAGAAGAGAAACATATGATCCCCCTCCCCCCAGGGCCCAGTCCAGGGTCACAGTGGGAGGCCACAGACTGGCCTCACTGTTCTGAAAGTACACACAAGATTCAGGCCTGGCTTCTCCTCATCTAGCTGCTAGGGCTTTTCTGCCCTGTCTATGGGTCTATGGGGGCTCCAGCATGTTGGCCCCCACCCTCCACTTTGTACTCTGTCTCCTTCTGTTCACCCCTCTGGCCTCTCCCAGCATCTCTGACTGTGGGTACCCTGGGGACTGGGTCACGCTGGCCCTTGCCCCTGTGTTTTCTGATAGGCACAGCTTAATAAGGCACAGGGAAGCGGGGCAGATGTGAGGCTGGCTGCCCCCTACTGGCCTGCTCTGCAGCGTGGTTGTTGTGATTACTGTTGTCATTGTTATTGACAGTGAGGCAGGGATGCTGGGACAGAGCTGAGAGCACAGAAGAAATGCATGTCTTTGAAATGCCTAGACCTTGGGCCTTTCACAGGGCTTGGAGGGTGTAAAGTCAGTGGCTGCCACCGTGGCTGTGGCCATCCAGGTTTTTATTGGATTTGGGCAGACAGTAAAGGAATTGTGGAGCCAGAAGATGGTGGGTATAAGGCCAGGAGCCGCCATCATGGCCATTCACATGCAGGTTCGCATTAGATTTGGACAGATGGTAATGAAACAACGGAGCTAAGAACTGGTGGGCCATTATCTTTCATCCTAGCTTGCACCCAGCCAGCAAGTAAAAACACACACTGGGCTCCAAAACCCACTCATTTAGTGCTCACAAAGCTACTGACTTATCTGAGTTTCCTAGAATCAAAGGTTTCTAGCTCATCAGACGTATTCACCTCTGTTCCCCATCTCCTTTCTTCTCTCTACACAAACTCTGCACAAACTGGCTTCTCACTCAGCACTCCACCATCTTGGCGACTTCCCCTGGCCTCCTCCATGTGGCCTTTCTCTGATCTCCTCTTTAATGCTAATCTCAGGAACAGAGAGAGAGAGAGAGAGAGCAAGCTCCGGGTCTGCCCCCACTTTATAGTGTAGAAACCAAAACATTTAATCTAATATACAAACAAGGAAGTCTCTGATAAAAAGTCACTTATTTGAGGCATAATGGGATTCCTCATGAGAGAACACCACCCCTCATCAAAAAGGGTGGGAAAGGCTTAGTCCCAAAACTAAGCCTCAGGCTACAAGGATCCTGCTTGCCCATAGCCCACCCCCAACACACATTAATATAATCACGTTCATCCCAAGCAAGAAGGGCAACCAATACCATCACCTGGGAGATGGGCTTCCACGTGGGCAGCGCAATCTTTAACAAAGTGAGCATAATATATTTTATCTGCCCAACAGTGGGTCATTTTGTTTATTCAAGTCTTATAACGGTGGATGAGCAAACAGGGCAGGGAAGACTGTTTTGTTTTGTTTTTTCCCATTTCAGGACTCCACTAGTCTCAGCATTCCCCACCCAAACAGGCCGGGCAGATCTCAGGGCTCCTAAGTCCTGACTCAGTCTTCAGTTCCACAACCCAGACTCATTCTTTGGACTCACCCTCCAGACTCTCTGCACTCTGGACTGTGCACATTCCAGCCAAAATCAGCTGAGGGGGAAAAAACCCTTCTTCAGCAAACAATAACAAAAAATAGCCCCTCCCAAGCAGGTAGGCAATCGCAATTTGCAGTCTGGTACCCAGAGGGCAAGCAGCAGCAGCCTTTCATAGACTATACACACATGACACTGCCCTGGGCCAATGCAACAATTAGGCAAAATATAAGTGAGCAAACCTATTATAAACTTGTTTTCCCGACAGAGGGTCAGCCTCCATGTCTCTCTGCCTCACCCACCTCTGACTACCTGAGCTGCACCTGTGGCCATCATGGGGGGCAGTTCCTGGAACTCCCTGAGACAAGTTCCCACTTCGCTGTGGGACCCTGAATCTGTGCGCGGTGGGGGGTGCTGGTGAGGAGGTGGCAGTGGGTGGTGAGGGGCTTGGAGGAGTGGGGGTTGGAATGGGAGGAGGGTGGAGCAGCTCTATGAGTCCTGCAAGGTGGGGCTAGTTGGTTTGGGAGGCCAGAGAGAAGTGGAGACCTTGGGCCCCATTGGAGGGCCCAGTGTGGACACAAGTCTGGAAGTGTTAGAAGGAAAGTGAGGACCCAGACTAGCTGGAGCAGAGGGTTGAGGGGTTCAGATTCAGTGAGGCAGGCAGGAGGGAGCCATGGCAAGTTCTTTTTTTTCTAATTGTGCTAAAATTGAGGAAGGAGAGGCAGGCCCCCCCTTCCCTGAGAAGGAAGAAATGAAAAGAATGCAAGGGAAAGGAGCCTGTAGGGGCAACTGAGACAGACAGTTATAGATTAACTACTTCCTATAATTCTCTGAAAGGTTGCCTGAAGCCTGTTGTGGTCCAAAGCAAGAAAGACAGTGTTATATCTAGACAGCAAGGAAACAAACGTTTTGCCACACAAGTAGCCAAATTAAGGAGTCTATTTCAAAGCCAGCAATCACAATGGGACTATAGTTACCCAAATCATGCGGCCCCGAAAGAACTCAGGGGTTTGCTTTTAAAGGCAAAAAGAAGTGGAGGGTGGGGTGGGAGGTGGATGAGAACCTAGCCACATCAGTTTTACAGAAGTGAAACAGGCTTACTATTATCATTGGAACAATCTAAGGAGAGAGTGCTCAGTGAAGCATTTTACAAAAGCAAAAGAATGTGCTTGGTTATCTTGGCCTTTTACAGAGGTTGTTAAGGCAGTATCCTGAGGGCTTTTCCCAGGATCTGGAGACATTAGGGAACATTTATGGCTTTTACAGTACTAATATTATGGCTTTACACAATTCTTTTCATTTACTCATCTGTAAACCTTGCAAAACTCGTTCTATGGTCAGGGAAATGGTGTTTCTATATTTCAACAGGACTTGTACATAGCTGAGGCCAGTGGTCCGGAAGCCCCTCACTGATTCTACCAAAACTCACCTTACCCTCCTGGAGTCATGAGAGTGATGTATATACCTCTAGACAAAGGAATCACGAGCCCCTTGCATGGACACATGTATCCTGTAAAAGATATATAACCTGTAAGAAAATCAATCTTGGGAAGCACATGTCTTTAGAGCTACTAATCCTGTATGCTCTGCTGGCTTTTTTTTTTTTTTTTCAGAGACAGAGAGAGAGAGTCAGAGAGAGGGATAGACAGGGACAGACAGACAGGAATAGATGGAGATGAGAGGCATCAATCATCAGCTTTTCATTGTGACACCTTAGTTATTCATTGATTGCTTTCTCATATGTGCCTTGACCGCGGCCTTCAGCAGACCAAGTAACCTCTTGCTCGAGCCAGCGACCTTGGGTCCAAGCTGGTGAGCCCTGCTCAAACCAGATGAGCCTGCGCTCAAGCTGGCGACCTCGGGGTCTCAAACCTGGGTCTCCGCTGGCTTTTAATAAATTCTCTTTCCTCTGATCAAGTGTTGGTAAAATAAGTTTGTAAATATGATATATATGTTTGCTCACTTATAGTTTGCATTGGGTGTGGGAGACAGGCTGTAAGCCGGCAAAGTCATTATAGCCTAAGGCTTAGTTTTGAACTAAGCCTTTCCTGCACTTTTAATACCAAGATCTTTTCAAAACTAAGCTTTTCCCCACACCCTTGACTGTTGCATGATGTGGGGTGGTTCACTCTTATAAGGAATCCCATTTATGCCTCAGATAGTGACTTTGTATCAGAGACTTCCTTATTTGTATATTGGCTTAAAGGTTTTGATTGCTACACTATAAAATGGGGGCAGACTGGAAGCTCTCTCACTCAGTTCCTAAAACTAGCATTGCAAGGAGAAGCAGCCAAGATGGTGGAGTGCTGAAGGAGAAGCCAGTTAGTGCAGAGTTTATGCAGAGGGAAGGAGATGGGGAACAGAGGTGAATAAGGCTAGTGAGCTAGAAACCTTTGATTCTAGGAAACTCGGAAAAGTCAATAGCTTTGTGAGCACTGAGTGAGTGGGTTTTGGAGCCCAGTGTGTGTATTTCTTGCCTGCTGGGTGCAAGCTAAGATTAAAGGTAATGGCCCACCAGTTCTTGGCTCCGTTGTTTCATTACCCACTGTCCGAATCCAATGCAAACATGAACGAGTCAGGTGGCTGTGATGGTGGCCATGGCTATTGGCTTTACATCAAGTTATCTGAGTGTCTTATCTTCTGTTGGATCGCTTCCTGCTACAACATAATGTAAAATAAAATTTACCATTTAAAATATTTTAAGTGTGTAGTTCAGTGGCATTAAGCACATTCATGATGTTGTGCCACCGTCTCCGCCATTCATTTCCAGAACTTTCTCATCTTCCCAAACTGAAACTCTGTTTCTATTAAACACTAAGGCCCTATCCTCCTCCCCCAATCCCTGGCACCCACCGTCTGCTTTCTGCCTCTATGAATCACATTCCGCTAGGGATTTCTATGAGTGGAATCACATAGTATTTGTACTTTTGTGTATGGCTTTACATTTTTTAAAAAAATATTTATTTTATTCACTTTAGAGAGAGGAATGGTGTTGGGCAAGTAAATGTGTAAAATGAGTTTTTTAGGTTTGCTTGCTTATATTTTGCATTGGCCTGGCAGCCACGTGTATGTAGTTTGTTGCGGTGCTTGCCCTCCACCACCTTGCTTTTCTACAGCTTCTATGAGTGTAAGGGAACTCAGAAAGGAACCTGTACCTGTAATCAGACTCAATACTCAGAGTGTGACCCAGGGGATAACCAGCCCTACGTCTGTTATAATCCTACAGATCCTGCTACTATGACAATATTTGAAGTAAAAATAGCAGCAGGAGGATGAGGAAAATGGGTGGAAGGACCAACTATAGCCCAGATCAAAGTTAAAGGAAATCCCAGACAAGTTACACTGAAGTTTTTTTTTTTTTTTTTTTTTTTTTCTGAAGCTGGAAACGGGGAGGCAGTAAGACAGACTCCCGCATGCGCCTGACCGGGATCCACTTGGCACGCCCACCAGGGGGCAATGCTCTGCCCATCCGGGGGCGTCGCTCTGTCGTGACCAGAGCCACTCTAGCGCCTGAGGCAGAGGCCAAGGAGCCATCCCCAGCGTCCGGGCCATCTTTTTGCTCCAATGGAGCCTTGGCTGCGGGAGGGGAAGAGAGAGACAGAGAGGAAGGGGGGGGGGTGGAGAAGCAGATGGGCGCTTCTCCTGTGTGCCCTGGCTGGGAATCGAACCTGGGACTCCTGCACGCCAGGCCAATGCTCTACCACTGAGCCAACCGGCCAGGGTACACTGAGGTTTGATGCACGTGCAGCCATAAGCCAGGCGACATGGGATGAAAGAAGGACCTGCGGGTCTCTCCGCTGGGAGAGAAGCTACGGGGTAGAGGAAAAGTACATGTGCTCACAAAGTTTCACCTGTGACACCAGCTGTGTATATTGGTCACGTGTCTTATGGGCAACCTGGGAAAAGGACAGTTCCAAGAAGAGGGAAGTATTCCTGAGGAAAGGAACAGCCCTGTCAAATTGTAGTAGCCATGGGTGCAATCCCTTAGAGCTAGTTATAACCAATCCTCTGGACCCCCGCTGGAGGCAAAATGAAGTATTAACCCTTGGCATCAATGAAGCTGGCCTAGACCTCTATGCTCAACTCACCATCCAAGGCCAGATATAGAACCACCTGGTTCGAGCCTTCCAAGTATATAAGTGCTTTTATGAAGAAGCAATTAGACGCCTACCACCACTCCCATCAACAACTAAGAACTTGTTCCTCAGGATGGCTGAGGGAATAGCCCATTCCCTCTAATGGGGGACAGATGTCTGTCGGAAGCTAAGGAACTAGTTCCCACAGAGGCTAGGCCAAATGTAACGACCCCCCTCACCTCTGATGACAGCCAATGGATTCTAAAACATGCTATCATAGGGAAGTACTACTTAGCCAGAGGAGGAGGAGATCTGGCTGAATCAGTGGGGGAACTGACTTGCCTTGGACAATGGTATTATAATGCCACCTCCAAGCAGAGTGTGTGGTGGGGAAACCAGATGGAGAGAAATTTGTTGGCCAGGTTCCCTGAGCTAACTGGAGCCTGGTGGGACCCAGGCAGGGCCAGAGACTGGATAGCACCACGTGGACTTGACTGGATCTGTGGGAACAGGGCTTATACCCATCTCCCCAAGAATTGGGAAGGAAGCTGTGTCATAAGTACAATAAAGCCTCCTTTTTCCTCTTGCCTCTGGAAACAGGGGAACTGCTTGGCTACCCAGCTCCACAGCCCTTACAATGGGTAAAAAGAGAACTCCAGATTGGAGACTGGAAAGATGATGAGTGGCCCCCAGAGCATATAATCCAATACTATAGACCTGCCACTTGGGCAAAGGAAAGATCTTGGGGGTACTGTACCCCCACTTATATGTTAAACTGGATTATCCGATTGCAGGCAGTTTTAGAAATCATTACTAATGAGACTGGGGGAGCTCTAACCCTCCTTGCACATCAGCAAACTCAGATGAGAAATGCCATCTACCAAATTATCTGCTAGCAGCAGAAGGAGGAATGTGTGAGAAATTCAATTTCACTAATTGTTGCCTGCAAATAGATGACCAGGGCCAGGCAGTTGAGGACTTGTCAAGAAGATGACAAAACTGGAATATGTGCCGTGCAAGTTTGGCATGGATGGGACCTCGATAGCCTTTTGGGGGGATGGTTCTCAGCCTTTGGTGGGTTTAAAACCCTTATAGGAGCAGTCTTACTACTCCTAGAAATTTGCTTAGTAGGTCTGTGTCTGTTGCCACTATTAATGAACAGCATAAGGAACATGATAGAGCCATAGTACAGCAACAAACCACGGCCCGTGTATAATTTACCCACCATTATCAGGCCTCCCCCTTAGGATCAGATGAAGAATGTGAGACTCCAGTATAAAAAGACATTCTGAACTCTCAAAGGGAAAAATGAGGAAGGAGGAGAAGGCCCCTCTTCCCTGAGAAGGAAGAAACCAAAAGAATACAAGGGAAAGGAGCCAGCTGGGGTAACCAAGTCAGCCAGTGATAAATTAACTATATTTTATAATTACAATACAAAGCAAGAATAGTAGGATCTGGATGTAACTGTGGCCAGTGATCTGGAAACTGCTTCCCCCTTGCTGACCCCACAGAAGCTTCCCCTCCCCTCTCCTTGAGTCCTGGGAAACTTTAAACAAAGAAATCACATACCCATTGCTTAGATACTGTAAAGGTATATAACCTGTAAGAAAGTCAGCTTTGGGCAGCCCGTGTTTTGGAGCTACAAGCCCCATGTGCTCCACTGACTTAATAAATTCTCCTTCCTTTATTGATTGAGTTATCTGAGTTTCTATCCTCCGTCGGGTCACTTCCTGAAACACAGCTCTGGTAGGCCAGGCTGACAGTAAAGATGAAAAAATCAAGTATGTCAGATGGAGATAAGTTTTATTTATTTATTTATTTATTTATTTATTTATTTATTTATTCAGGGACAGAGAGAGAGTCAGAGAGAGGGATAGATAGGGACAGACAGACAGGAATGGAGAGAGATGAGAAGCATCAATCATCAGTTTTTTGTTGCGACACCTTAGTTGTTCACTGATTGCTTTCTCATATGCGCCTTGACCCCGGGTCTTCAGCAGACCAAGTAACCCCTTGCTCGAGCCAGCGATCTTGGGTCCAAGCTGGTGAGCTTTTTGCTCAAGCTGGCAACCTTGGGGTCTCGAATCTGGGTCCTCCACATCCCAGTTCGACACTCTATCCACTGCGCCACCGCAGTCAGGCAAGATGGTGATAAGTTTTAAGTGTGTGCATGTGTAGAGGGGTTACCAATGTAGATTGGGAAGCCTCTTGTAGAAGGTGGCATGTGGATAAAGACTGGAAGAATGTGAGGGGAAGAATCTCTCCAGCAGAAGGAGGAGCATACACAAATGTTCTGGGGCTCGGATTGACTTGGCATGTTCACAGAACAGTGAGGAGACCTGTGTGGCTGGAGCAGGGAGAGTGGAGAGATATTTTTCCAAAAAAAAAAAAAAAGTATTACATTTTTGGAATCCATGGGAGTCCGAAAAGACCAGAGTAACAGGCTTTATTGAAAGGAAGAAAGGAACCCTGCCGAGCACTTCTTAGGGGAGAAGAGCACCGGTTACAGACTATGAGGTGAATTTTATAGGGCTTTGGAAAGCCTGAGGGGGTACTGAGTCAAAAGTTCTGGTATGTTCCCTTTTACGGTTTTACTGTTTCTGCTTCCTGGAATGCTTCTCCTTGAGAGGTTGGTCAGATGTTCTGGAACTCTTCTGCCTCAGGGGCGATTATCCAGTAAGGGTGAGGTCAGGCAGCCAGGTGGGACAACAAAAGGGCAGTTGGAATTTCTAGTAAATGCATATATCTATCATACATAAAGTTATTGAACTCAAGTTTTATTTATCATAAAATTCATACAACTCCTTCAGCAGGAAATGCAAGTAAAAAAATCTACAACCACTGTATAAGATGCATCCAGTTTTTAGACCCAAAATTTTTTGAAAAAGATGTGTCTTATTCATGGGGAAATATGGTAACTACTAACTACTCTCTCAAGGCGTGAGAGTAGTTAGTAGAACCTTGTGCAGGGCAAGGGTGAGAGGAACTTCCCTAGGTAGGTCAGGAAGTGGGGGACATGCCCAGAACTGTCTAGTTCCAAGACAAGAGTGCAGGCTGTGTTAGAAAAATGCATTCTGCTCAAGCCTGGACTTTTTTTGTTTCTCTTTAAAAGATTTTATTTATTCATTTTAGAGAGAAGAGAGAGAGAACCCAGGGTTTCGAACCAGCAAACTCAGCATTCCAGGTCAATGCTTTGTCCACTGAGCCACCACAGGTCAGGCCAAGCCTGGACTTAAGAGCAGAGTCATGCTTAGCTTGACCACAGGTCAGTGCTGCTGTCCTTTGGACTGAATTGTACCCAAGACTGTTCTCTATAAGGCCAGCTTGGTTCCCACACAATTGTAATTGTAGCATTTGGTGTCATCCTTACTAGAAACTTAACCTTTGGCATGGAACTTTGAGAGCATATTGTCTGGTATTTCTTAACCTTTCCTGGATCACAAACTCATTGGGGATTCTAACCAAGACCACCTGCAACTCCCTGCCTGTCCCACCCACCTGAATATATTTACCCAGATTTTTTGTGGTGCCTAACTCAGGTTAATTGATTTAACTGATTTTAGTTCAGTTCTCTTATTTTATGTGAGAGGAAATAGTCACAAGAGCACATAGCACCTTGCTCAGGGTTACCCATACAATCATAACAGAGCTGTGTGTCAGTCCAACACTGCAATGAACTGTAGAGTCTAAACTGGATGCAAATACTAACCAGAAAGAGATGTAAATTCCCCGTGCCTCAGTTTCCTGATCTGCAAAATCCAGATAATAATAATAATAACAGTTCATTCTTTAGCCTGTCCTTCTAACTTAAGTGGAAATCTAACCAGACAAAGAATTCCTGCCACCTAGTGGTTCTGTGGTGAATAATGCAAAATTCACGGTACTGAACGTGGTGTCCACACCAGTGTCTTTGTCTGTTACTGTCAGGGAATTAGTGCTGCTCTTTTATGAGCATGGGTTTCCTCTCCCAAAGTGAATATATTTTAAAATTGTATCAGTTAGCCTTTGCTGTGTAACAAAATACCTTATAAAATGTTAGGGCCTTTATTAACATTTGATTCTGTGGGTTGGCCATTTGGGCTGAGTTCAGCGTGATAGTTCTTCTGCTGGTCTTTTTTGGGGTCACTCATGGGACTGCAGTTAGCTGGTGGGGTGGATGATCTTGGAGAGCTTCCAGCTAGGGCTGGATAATCTTGGAGAGCTTCATGCACATGGTCAGGAGTCTCAGGCTGGGGTGCATTGGTCTCCTCTACGTAGACTTTCTAGCAGGCTAGCTCAAGCTCCTTCCCATGCTGGTTGCAGATTTTCCAGGAAAAGCAGAGAGGGCAAGCCCCAACACGCAGGCCCATCTCAAGCTTTCACCTGTGCTGTGTTTGCTAGTGTTTTATTGGCCCAAACGAGGCACATGGTCAAACCCAGATCGAGGAGGAAGAGAAATAGAATCCATAGCTTGATAGGGGAGCTGCCAAATATTGTGGTTATTTTTGTTATCTCTTCAATCTTTTTTTTTTAAGTTTTATTATCTTTTTTTTTTAAAATTCATTTTAGAGAGGAGAGGGATAGACAGAGAGAGAGGAGAGATAGAGAGAGAGAAGGGGGGCAGGAGCTGGAAGCATCAACTCCCATATGTGCCTTGACCAGGCAAGCCCAGGATTTCGAACTGGAGACCTCAGCATTTCCAGGTCGACGCTTTATCCACTGCGCCACCACAGGTCAGGCCTCTTCAATCTTTTATACATGTTTGTTGATGAGTGTCTGGGCATTTTCAGTTTAAAATGTAAAGGATTTTGACTTTAAGCGTTGTTTCCACTTCTCAAAAGAAGAGAACCTAAAGTGTGAGACTGTACCTTCCAGGCTAGCTGACAGTCTGGTTATGGAAAGTGACTTCCTCTGTATGGGACATTTGCATTTCTTAGTTCTGGGGTTCCTTTCTCACCTACCTGCTCTGCTCCCATTACTCCCTCCTCATTGCCTACCTCCTACCTTTCACCTGCCTTATGAATTAAACAGACTTGTGGGCTCACCTGGGAACTCTATAGTCTTTTCGTGCATTGTTCTCAGTGGAACCTGCTGTTCAACAATGGATGAGGTGGTCACAGCTACCTGCTTGTTCCTTGCCATGGAATTAGGGAATGTTTCTCTGTTCTTTGGCTTATGAAAGGGCCCACTGGCAAGGTGGACTTACATGTGTCTTGTACAATACTTGCTTTAGAACAGTGCCTAGCACAGGGCTGACACTCAGTAAATATTGTCCAGTGAATGAATGCCCATGGGCAGGCCCCAAGTCCTGTCTGTGCACTCACACCTCAGAGGGTGCTTGCTCATGTACCGTTCCAGTGGCTAATTCCTATTGCCTGCCATCCTCCAGCCCTTCTGTAACTCTGAGTGTAACCCCTTAGTTACTGTTGGTCAGCTGCCCACAGTGTCCACTGATACCCCCAACCCTGCAAGACAAATTGTCCTCTCCCCACCATTGTAAGTCAGCACTTGACCCTAGACTCAACTTTTGCACCAATGACTCCATAAAGAACTATTTTGTGTGATATACCAGCTGGTTTCACTGTGGGGTGTGAGTGTGCTGCGTGCTTTTATAGTAATTAAATGAAATAAATACAAACTTAAATTTATTCTGACATTAAGACACATTTTTATGTTACATATTTTGAGTTTTGCTTTTTAGAATTCATAAAAAAGAGGTTAAAAAATAAAAAAATGACAAAAAAGTTATCTTTTTATATATACAGATACATTCTTAGTAAGATTTAGTAAATTCGGCAGGTCCTGGCGTGAATGTGTTAAGTTTTTTCATTCTTGTATTTATGAGAAACATGAGCCTGATGTGTCCTAGCAATTTCTTCAATGTTTGGGCATATATTTGAAAGGCAAACTCTCATTTCCTTGTCAATATATTGAAGAATTCCTCTTTTTACTCTTAATTGTGTTGAGGGTAAAAAATCCCAATTCACATAAATAGGATGTTGAAAATTGTAGTAAAATGTTCAAAGCTTTTTTAGATATTGCCACATACTCTTCTTTTATACAAATCCAAAAGGCTTCGAGAGACAATTCCTTATGTTTAATCATCAATCCAAAACCCCCACCATACATATCATCTTAACTTTACACCATAAAAACGATAGAAGAAACTTGCCTCCAGTCTTTCCGGGGAACATGGAGGGTAGTGTAAACCAGTGGTCCCCAACCCCCGGGCTGCGGACTGGTACTGGTCCGTGGGCCATTTGGTATCGGTTCACAGAGAAAGAATAAATAACTTACATTATTTCCGTTTTATTTATATTTAAGTCTGAACGATGTTTTATTTTTTAAAAATGACCAGATTCCCTCTGTTACATCCACCTAAGACTCACTCTTGACACTTGTCTCGGTAACATGATACTTTTATCCATCCCACCCTAAAGGCCGGTCTGTGAAAATATTTTCTTTGTGTTCATGGAGTTGTTTTCTGATTTCCCTATATTGCCTTTCTGTGTTTTCTTGAATATCTCGGAGGATTTTTAGGATTTCTATCTTGAATTCTCTGTCATTTAGCTCCAAGGTTTCCAATATATTAAATTTTTTCTCCATAGATTTTTCCTCATCTAGCTGTGTTACCTCTCTTTCTTTTGTATCCATGATATTCGATTTTCTCTTCCTTAATGGCATCTGAGGGTGGTTTTGTTGATAGTATTAATGAGATTTAATAAAGAATAAAAAGTTAAAAAAAATAAAAAAATAAATCGAAAAGAGTTGTTTTTTTTTAAAAAAAATTAATAATGAAATAAAGAAAAATAAAATAAAATAAAAATTTTTTAAAAAGGAAATTATTCCCCCCCTCTTTTTTTCCTCTCCTCTCCTCTCCCCTCTTTCTTGAGAAAATCTTGTGGTGGACTGTGAGTTATAACAAACAATGCCTGTGATGGAGGGCCTGAATTGGGGAAAAGTAATAAAGGGGCAAAAAAGAGAGAAAGAAAAAAAAAAAAAAAAGGAAAAAAAATAAAAGAAAAAAGAAAAAAAAAAGAGCGTATGGACCCACAAAAAGCAAATAAGGAAAAAATTTGGGTCAAGAATAAAATGATTTGCTTTTAGGTGTTGGTTTTCTAAGAGTTATGATGAGAGGAATAAGAGGAAAATGGAAAAATGGGGGGACAAATTAAAAACTTACTATTGTATTTAGTGGAACAAGAACTAGATAATATGGAGAGCCAGGGATGGGAGCACTGCTAGTGAGTTAAAAAGGTGAAGTAAAAACCCCCCAAAATGCCACAAACATAGGTTTGAGTCCCAGATAAGATAATTTGTTTGTTATTGAGGTTTGAATGAGAGGAGATGTAAAGGAGAAAGGAAGAAACTAATATAGAGGGAGAAAAGAAAGAGAGAGAGAGAAAAAAAGAGGGAACCACTAAAAGAAGAAAAAAGAAAGGAGAGAGAGAGAGAGAGTTAAGGGTTTTGGAGTGCAACCCTCATAGAGAGAAAGGAAGAGAAGAGAAATGATAATGGGAGATGTAACACTTATGGGTAGTGTAGTTCAAGGAGAGGAGAGAGTAAGACCGGTAGAGAGTTAATCGGCCAAATTGGAGGAGGAAAAAAAAGTCTCAAGAATGAAGATAAGAGAAACAAACGAACAAATATAATAAAATGGGATAGGTTATAAAGTCTGCAGATTATTCTTGATTTTGAGAAGTTATCTTCTTGCTTTTTCTTTTCTCTCCCTCTTCCTGGTCGGTGACTCTGTACCCCGGGTTCTGCCCCTTTGGCACGCTCAGGTAGAGGTTTGCAGTTGATAAGTCTCTATGGCAATGTCATGTATTGTGCTTTATTCTCGTTGGGAGTCGAGGCTCATTAGCATTTATAGGCTCCGACAGTGAGAGAGTCCGTGTTCCTGGAGCCTTTCTCCTAGTCTTTCCTTCCTCAATTAGTAGCCTGATAGTCCAGGTATGGGGTTGCTGCTGCCTCTGCCTGGATAGTAAGAGGCTCAAATTGCTGGCAACTCCCCACTCTATTTCCACTCAGCACAGGGCTCTGGGTAAGGCTCAGTCAGTCAGAGCTGCTAGCATAATCAGGCGGGCTTTCCACCCACTCGAAGACCTCTGGCTCTGCCACTCTATCCGGTAACACAAGCGGGCGCCCACTTCCGGGGCGCTTGGAGGAAACTCTCACTCACTGTCTGCAACCAGGATATCCGGCCAGCAGTCTCACGCTCTGAGTGAAACCCCCAACCGCAGGGAAAATTTGCAGCGTTGGAATTGAGTCTCGCTCCGTCCCCGTGTGCGGCTTTTGCAAGGCGCTGGGGCGGCCCGAGATTCCGCTTTGGCCCACACAAAGGCCCCTGACTCTGCCCCTCTCTGCGATAACACGGGCGCACACTGCCGAGGCACTCGGAGGAATTGCTCACTCCTTATGCGCGCGCAAACCAGGATATGAGGCCGGCCGTGGTTCCCTCTGAGTGAAACAGCCTCCAGCACGGAAAATCTCCACCGTTGGGATTAGTTCTCACTCCCTCCCGTGCGTGGCTTTCCCAGGGTGCTGGGGCTGCCCAGAGACTCTGCCCTCAGCCCACAGAAAGGCCTCTGACCCTGCCTCTCCGTGGGGCAACACGGGCACCCACTTCCGCGGCTTAGGAAGAAATCTCTCTTCCACTAACTGCGCACTGACCAGGAGACCAGGTAAAATGGCCGCTCCGCTTGTCTTTCTTTGTTTGGGTTTGGCGCGAGTGTTAGCTTGTATTGCCCGGGTTGCCACAGGATCAGATTTTCCTCGGCTTGGATCTCTGAGCCACAGCCTGGTTCGGCCGTTTTTGCTGCGGGGGCCTGGATCTATTCACCCCCTTTGCCCGCCTCAGTTTCTATATTCACAGTTACCAGAGAAAGCCGCCCTGTTTAGGTTAGTGAGGAAGGCGGAGCATTTCTTACTCCCTATTTCCTTCGGGGTTTGGTTATATATTTAGCCAATTTTTCACTCAATCATACCTTTGGGTGTATTGCGAAGAATCTGGAAGCTCCAAGTATAGGTTTTTCTGTTTCTGGTTGAAGATCTTGTTGAGTTTTGGGGGAGATTTATCGGTATCGCTTCCTACTCCGCCATTACTCTGACGTCATCTCTCGAAAATATTTTCTAACATTAAACCGGTCCGTGGCCCAAAAAATGTTGGGGACCACTGGTGTAAACAATCCAGCACCACAGCTTAACAGCTTAACAACCTAATCAGGTAAGTGGGGTGGGGGTTGGGCAGACTGTCAGCTCACAGCCAATTTCCCACACCTCTCTGTCCCCCAAAAATCTAAACTCCAAAAACCCTGTTGGTTTTTTGATCCCCAACAGGCACATATTTCTCTGGAATACCATAGGGTGCACCTGGAAATCTTCTATGGCGCACCAATGTGCCCTGGCACACACTTTGAGAACCACTGGTCTATTTTGGTGACAAGGTGACTTGTTCTCATTTGCATGAAGGTGTTCTGTAAGCTGGTCACAACCTGCTTTACCTGTGTGGTGTCCATGTGCAGGTGACCAGAACAATGCTTGCTTCCCCCAAAGTAGTGCAAGTCCTAACCCCCGGAACCTTGAATATGTTTCCTTACATGTTTATGGGATTCTGCAGATGTGATGAAGATTACCGATTTTGAGATGGGAGACGATCCTAGATTATCTGGGTGGGCCCAATCTGATCACATGGGCCCTTAAAATCAGAGAACCCTCCTAACTGGACCAGAAATAAAATGGGAGAAGAGGAGAGGAAATTTAAAGGGTATGGGACTTGACTTATTACACAGGCTTTGAAGATGAGCAAGGGGGCCGTGAGCCAAAATGTCTGGGTTCCTCCCATAGCTGGGAATGGGCCTCAGCTGACAGCTGGCCAGGAAACCGGGACCTTAATCCTACAACCACAAGGAAGCAAAACCGAGTAAGCAAGGGAACGCACCCTTCCTGGCTACCTCCAGAACTGAACACAGCCTGTGGACGTCTTTTCAGCTCATGAGCTCTGGGACTTTTGAGCCTGTGGGACTTCTTACCTCCAGATATGAAAAATAACACTTTTGTGCTGTTGTTGGGGTAGCAGTGAGAACCAGTACAGCATGGAAATGACTTTCTCTCTTCCTCAGCAGAATGGTTTCAAGCCCCATTGTTGGAGGCAGTGTGCTACTCTGTTAGTGGTTGAGGGTACACTGTGGATGGCTGGGTGGCTGCCAATGACCAGACATCACCATAGACAGCTGTTTGCCTGTAAACACTGTGAATCATCTGTCTGCTATTTCCCCATCTGTCACTTGGAGGTCTGGAGGTTGGAGGAGGCCTTCACTGTCTCCCCCAGTTTGTGCTGCTTCTCCATGAAGCTCTGGTGGGCAGAGCCCATAGGTATGTTTGGGAAACTGAGGCCCAGAATGCAGGGCTCTATAAGAGAGAGCCCCGGATGCTACAGTGGTGACATCTCCTCCCTTGACCCTCTACTCCCATAATGAGGCCCCAGAGGAGGAGGGCACACGTGTGCTGTCCCTGATCTATTGACCAAGACCAGGTGGGCCTTACTGCATCCTGAGGGGTTGAGCCTGAAGCTCCCCATGTCTGCCTACTGCTGGAGCGAGGCTGTGGCTGGAGGGAGGCTGTGGCTGGGGGAGCGCTGTGGTGGTGGGGGGACCCTGTGCTGGGAGGGGGGAGTGCTACAACCTGTAGAAGAATTCTTGCCCTAATTCTTCTGCCCCAGACTGCAGAGCCTGCTCATTGTCAGTGCCTCGGCCACTTGAGGTAAACGGGAACCAGGAGGTATGGAGGAGGGCGTGTCTCCCGCACAGCTCACTGTCCCTTCCCCCTTTTCTGGGACTGTTCCTCTCATGCTTCCAGCTCATCTGTTCACCATAGTTTTTAGGCATCATGGGGTTATCTTATAGGTGGGAGCTCAGGGATGAAGCTGAGTGGGTGGGAGATGAATCCTGACCCCAGGGGTGACTAGGACAGAGGGGAGTAGTTTGCTGTAGAACTGAAGAGGGTCCCCTCTCAGCATTGTTCCTGTGGAATTCTTCAGAGAGTGTGGGGCTCATGGTAGCAGCAAGAGCCTCAGCTGAGATCCTGCTGCCTCATGACTAGCCTCAGAGATGGATGGAAATTCTCCTGCATCAGGTGAGCTGGTGGATGCGGGGTGTGAAGAGGCTCGTGCTAGACTTGGGGCAGGCGCCCTGGGTATCACATTTGGAGGGGGAAGAAACGGGAGCCAGGTCAGGACTGCGGGAGTTGATGTGGTTTGCCCCTGTGTGCAAAACCCCCTGCAGGGGGACACCTAGGGGCACACCTGCCAGTGTACACACACATCCAAGTAAATGCACATGCTAGTGCACAGTATGTCCCTTCTCCACCTTCACCCAGAAAACAAAACCTAGTTCCCCACTGGCCAAACCCACCTTCAGTGCTCCAACTTCTCACCAGATAATGGGCAACACAGACCAGTGCTAATCCTCAGTTCGTATTCATCACCCCAGCATTCAGCACCCCAGCTCCCATGCAGGTCAGTTTGACACTCAGGAGCTCAACTCCCTAACTCTCACCAGTCAACACTCAATGCGCGGTGGTCTCAGCATCTGGGCGTCAGCAGCTGTGCTTCGCTAGTAGACATGCTACACCTGAATCTCTTACCAGGATGATGCCCTGTGCTCTCATACCTCAGGGTCCTTTTGTCACCCAGCACCCCAAAAGGCCACTATTTGATTATTTGATTCCCCAAGTTTACCACAACCAGGCCCTGTTTTTGCTCATGCTCTGGCTGTGGTCAGTTCTGAGGGGGTAAACTGTTCTGAGTCTACCCCATCCCGTCCTCCACGGGTGGGGGGATGGCCCAGATTTCCTGACTTTGGAGCTGTGCAACTGGACCAGCAAGGCCAGGGGGACTGAGGACACTTGTGTCTGAGCTTCTGCCAGTCTGGGGCTAGAGACCCCGTGCCCCAGCTTTCCCTTCTCTGCCTCCCCAATGTCCCAGGACCTGTGGTTAGGCTGGGCCAGCTTCTCTTGTTGCCTGCCCACCCCCTAGCTGGGCAGTGGTAAGGGGGTGTCCCTTATATCAGTCAGGGTTCTCTAGAGTAACAGAACCAATAGGGTATATGGATATATATATATAAATATGTATATATATATGTATATATATACAGTATGTCCATAAAGTCATGGTGCACTTTTGACCAGTCACAGGAAAGCAACAAAAGATGATAGAAATGTGAAATCTGCACCAAATAAAAGGAAAACTCTCCCAGTTTCATACCTATTCAGTGCAGTTCGATGTGGGCTCACACACAGATTTTTTAGGGCTCCTTAGGTAGCTATCCCGTATAGCCTCTACAGACTTGTCACTGACTGATGACCTACCAGAACGGGGTTTCTCCACCAAACTGCTGGTTTCCTTCAACTGCTTATACCACTGAGTAATGTTATTTCTTTTTTTTTTTTTTTTTTTATTCATTTTAGAAAGGAGAGGGAGGGGAGGAGAGAGAGAGAGGAGAGAAAGAATGGGGGGGAGGAGCAGGAAGCATCAACTCCCGTATGTGCCTTGACCAGGCAAGCCCAGGGTTTCGAACCGGCGACCACAGCATTTCCAGGTCGACGCTTTATCCACTGCGCCACCATAGGTCAGGCATAGAGTAATGTTATTTCTATGTGGTGGCGCTTCGTTATAAATGCGCCGATATTCACATTGCACTTTGGTCACGGATTCGAATTTAGCGAGCCACAGAACACACTGAACTTTCCTCTGCACCATCCACATCTCGACTGGCATGGCCATGGGCTGCTTTGCTGTATACATGGTGTTACGTCATCATCTGTGCATGTGCACATGCTGCCACTCATCCTACAGAGACTGGGAGGGTTTTCCTTTTATTTGGTGCAGATTTCACATTTCTACTGTCTTTTGTTGCTTTCCTGGGACCAGTCAAAAGTGCACCATGACTTTACGGACACACTGTATGTAACACACATTATAGATATATATTGTATTGCATACATACATACATATATGTATAGAGAGAGACAGAAAGACAGAGATTTATTTTGAGCAATTGGCTCTTGCAATTGCACAGGTTACCAAGTCTGAAATGTGGGGGACAGACAGGCAACTTAGGTAGGAGTTGATGCTGCAGTCTTGAGGCAGAGATTCTAGTTCTCTGGAAAACATCAGTTTTTACCCTTAGGTCCTTGAACTGATTGGATGAGGCCTACCCTCATGATCCAGTACAATCCGCTTTACTTAAAGAGAACTGATGGAAGATATGAACCATGTCGACAAAATGCCTTTACAACAACACTTGTGTTAGTGTTTGAGGCCCTGGCCAGATGGCTTAGTGGATAGAATGTCATCTTAGCAGACTGAGGTCATGAGTTTGATTCCCGGTCAGGCATGTAAAGAAACAATGAGTGAACAACTAAGTGGAATGAGTTAATGCTTCTCTTTCTTCCTCCCCCCACCTCAAGTCAATGGAAAAACTAAAACAAACAAACAACAAAAAAAACCCCACTTATGTTAGTGTTTGGATAATGGGATGTGATCATTCAGCCAAGCTGACACATAAAATTAGCCCTGGCATCCTCCTCTGTCCTCTCTGGCTGGGGGAGGGAAAGAGGTGGGAGGAGGATGACCAGGGTGATGGGTTCTCTCAGTCTTATGCCTACTGTGTAGCTTGGACCTGCCCTGGTATCTTGGGATCTCTCCAGAGCTGGAGTGGGTGTTGTTTATAATGAAAAGCCCCTTCCTCTGGCCACTGAAAGAGAAAGACTCCAGGACTTCCCAAGCAGCGGGCCCTAAATCTCCAACATAAACTCAGCTTCCTTCTGTTTACTTTGCTTCAGGTGGGGTAAAAGGAGCCAGCAAGGGCCAGTGGGTCACCTGAGAGCATTGATGAGAATAACAATCCAAAAGCAACCCTTGGGAAGTAGAGGTTGGTGTCTTCACTCTGGAATCAACCTGGAGTGTGGGGGCTAAGGAAAAGTGGAGAAACCGAGGCAAGGTGGGTGACTATCTGTGACTCCAGCGCAGAACCAGGCAACAGGCCTGGCAAAGTGGAGCTAGGATGCTATATTTCTTTTCTTACCATGCTCTCCCATTCTTGGCTGTGATTGGCTTCAGCCCCAGCTCCAGTCATTACCACATCTTTGTGGCCACAGTAATTGGCTCAGGAGTAGGCGTGTCACCCACTCAGAGTCACTTAGATTTTTTTCCCTTTTGGGGTCCTAGATGCTGTGGTTTGAAGATGAGAGGAATGGCAGTGGTCGTTTTGTGGACCACGGATTAAGATTGGGGCTTGAGCTGCTGTTCGGAGCCAGAACACAAAGCCAAGGCAACCTTGGTGATAGCATCTGAGCACCTGGACCAAACCTCACCTGAAGCTGTCATGTTATGTGAGTCCATATTTATTGTGATAATGAAAATAACATATATGACACTATGTATCCCTTATCACCGTTAGACCTTTACAGAAATAAATTAACCTATTTACCTCTCCCAACAACCCTCAGGGGTACGTACTATTATAATGCACAGATGAGAAAACTGAGAAGTAAAACAGAGAGGTAAAGCAGTCTGCCCAATTCCACACAGCTAGTGGTGGGGCAGAGCCAGGAAACCTAGGCTCTTATTCAGGCCCTTATTCAGTAGAGATACCTCCTGCTTCTGACATTTATACCCACAGGATCCCTGACTGATTTCAGGTGATGCCAGAGGCTGCACAACAGGAGATGGGAAATTAGAATCACTCCTCTTTGCCTAGAACCTTTAGTGGCTCTCTGAGGCCCTGCATGTCACCTCCCACTGCTGTTTTTACTTCCCTTGGTTCCAACCCCATGGGACTCCTCTCTGTTTCTCCAACTCACCAAACTTATTCCTGCCTACTCTGCCTAAAATGCCTTTTCTCTACTCTTCCTGGTCAGTCTTGTCATGTCTAACCAGGTACTCAGGGAAGTGGTACCTGACCACCTTCCTCCTGACCCCAAGCCAAGCCCATGGAGCCTAGACATCAAGAACACAGCTGCAGTTAGTCAGCGTGGGTTTCCATCACTTTCTTCCTGTGTGACCTGGGGCCATTACCTTGATCCCTCTGTGTCTCAGCTTCCTTGTGTGTAGAATAGATAACAACAGTACCTGCCTCACAGGTTTGGGTGAAAAATAAAGGAAGTTATTATATGTAAAGTGATTAGACCAGTGCTGGACACTTAGTAGTCTCGTCTGCAGCTAATAATAATAGTAATCATAATAATAATAATTCTGTACTTTTCTATTACTATTTGGGAGATTTTATGTGTTTATTAAAACAGTGGAAACATTGCAAAACCATGCCAATTTTTATTGGCAAGTATAAATATTAGTTTATACATGGACTCCAGTGCTAAATTTGAGTATTATCTTTAAAGTGGAGAGTGATTCTTTTTATCTATTTTATTTTTTCAGTTTTCTTGAGCTATAATTGACAAAACTGTAAGATTTTGAAAGTGTATGAAATTTATTCTTTTTAAATTATTCCTCGTTTTAACACTAAAGAATGAATCAAGAAAATAAAATGTTCCATCAGTGGTACTATGTAGTGGCTTCCCAAATTGTACTGATTGCCAGTATTTCAGTTTTATTGAAATTCATGTAGTTACCGGACAACTATGTACATAGAATGTTATATCAGAAGTTAATAAAACTTTATGTCTGTATTTTTATGGCATTTATTTATTTATTTCATTTAATGATTATTGCTGAGGATAAATTTGTTTTTATAGGAAAGAGGAATTTAAAATACTTTAATGCACCAGGAACAAGGCTGAGATCACAATGTCTGTTGAATAAACCAATGAAGGAGGGTGCAGTTCCAATCGCTCCCACCATGAGTCACTGTTCCCAAACTAGCGCCTTCTCAATCGCACCGCAGGTGAATCTTCCTCAAATCCAGCGTATCCCCCTCCCACAGGACGTGCATGGAGTCTCTAGCTCTTTCCCACCCCCAGGTTCCCATCTGTCCTGCAGTCTGTTCATTCCCTGGGTCATGTGAGGAATCTTTCCTACAAGTGGCTCTAACCCAGTGTTTCCCAACCTTTTTTGTGCCATGCCCCACCTTAACCTTTCTAAAATTTTTATGTCCCCCCTATGTAACATACATAATTTTTAACGTCAAAAAATTGATTTGTTCACTTAGTAAACATAAATGATAGGTTTTAGGAAGAAATAACTATGAAATTGTTAACAAAACACAGTAAGTATAATTTCAAAACATATAATGAAAAACAGAAATTTAAATTCCAAATAATTTTAATACAGATTTTTCTATATTAATTTATTATTTTAATTTAGTGTGATTCTTGCACTTGATGCTTGCTGCACAGAGATTTTATATTAGGTTCCAATTTGGTTAGCTTTAGTCTCAAGTCTCCACGTTGTGTTATATCCAGCCGATTTCTTTTTTTTACCAGTAAATCATTTACAGCACTAAATCCACATTCAGCTAAAAATGAAGATGGAAACGGTAGCAATAGTTTTCTTGCACATTTGGTTGAATTTGGGTATTTGATTTTTGTTTCCTCACAAAGCCATGCCATCACTCCTTTGATATTAAATAAAGCTTTAACTGACGCATCATTTTGCAATTCTGCGAGTTCTTGATACTGCATATTTGACATATCAGATAAATCCACTAACATTGGCTGCATCATCCATGTTGGGAAATCAATTTGTTTTAAATCAGAAAATCTTTCTTTTAAATCAGCCGATAGAATATTCAAATGATTGACAATAACAAGTAAAGCGGTATCAGTTACGTCACATTTTTGGAGCCAATGAAACTGTTTAAATTTTTTGTTGTTAATATGTTTCTGACATAACTCAATATTGGTAATGAAACCAAATATCTTTGCCTTTGCATCGACAAGAGTTTTATTTGTTCCTTGAAGTTGCTTATTTAATATATTTAGTTTTTCAAAGATATCGGCTAAATAACTCACAAATGCTTTACCATCTATTGTTAACAGATACTTCATTTCAGGTTTGTCGCTTAAAAAATCACTAAGAGTATCAAACAGTTCCATAAATCTTTTCAAACAGTTTCCTTTAGATAGCCATCTTACTTCAGTATGAAGTAAAAGTCTCACATGGTCTTCATTTTGTTCTTCACAAAATAGCTTGAAAAGACGCTCACATTTGGCACTAGCTTTAATAGCATTAACACACTTTATTACCATATGTAATACTTCATTCAGAACAGGCGCGATGTTTTTAGCTACCAAGTTTTCCCTATGAATAACACAATGCACAAGAATCATTTCTGGATTCGCATCTTTCATCAATTTTAAGCAGCCATTTTTCTTGGCCATCATATTTGGAGCACCAAC
This sequence comes from Saccopteryx bilineata, assembly GCF_036850765.1. Classification (NCBI taxonomy): domain Eukaryota; kingdom Metazoa; phylum Chordata; class Mammalia; order Chiroptera; family Emballonuridae; genus Saccopteryx; species Saccopteryx bilineata. The sequence continues at coordinate 132,133,633 of NC_089490.1, forward strand.
TGCAGCACAAGATGTTCTATTTTTCATTGGTATATCATTGACATCTAAGTAGTTTTTTAGCTTATTATATATATCTTTGGAGGTAGTGGTGCTTTCTAATCTTTTACAGAACAACATTTCTTCAGCAAAATGTCCTTTATCAATATATCTTACATAAGTTATCAATACTGCCTCACTGTCTCTCAAAGTTGATTCATCCATTTGCAAGGAGAATTTTCTTGTTTTCAGCTTTTTTTTTTTTAATTTATTTTTTATTTTATTTATTCATTTTTAGAGAGGAGAGAGACAGAGGAGAGAGAGACAGTGAGAGAGAAGGGGGAGGAGCTGGAAGCATCAACTCCCATATGTGCCTTGACCAGGCAAGCCCAGGGTTTCGAACCGGCGACCTCAGCATTTCCAGGTCGACGCTTTATCCACTGCGCCACCACAGGTCAGGCCAGCTTTTCAATAAGTTGTTTTTCAATATCCTCACTCATTTCGTCTACTCTTCTGCTAACAGTATTGTCACTGAGTGGCATAGCTTTTACATCTTTGTCATCTTTTTCAAGAACCATTTTAAGAAATGCTGATATTGACGGTTTTATTAAATTCTCTCCTATAGTGTGATTTTCTCCAGTTTTAGCGATGAATAAAGAAATTTGATAACTAGCCTCAAGAACATGATTATTAGTTGAAGTATGAGCAGTAAATGGAGACTTTAATGTTCTTTTTTCAAAATTTTTCTTTAAAGTTTTAAAGTAACTCAAATCTGAATACTTACCAATTATATCTATACAATATATATATATGTATATTTATTAAGTCAACGAGCTTTTACAACAGTTTTGACTGACACTTATTTCAAATTAACACCAACTGAATGATGTGAAACACTACAGAAGTTGCGATGGGCCAATTAGGTGAGAATAACTGCGTTGTTTAGCGAGTTTTTAAAACGTCCAGGGTTCCCCGCGGCAGACGGCATGCTCTGCGGTGAACCCAGGACGAAGTTTACTTGACGACGCCAATCACCCAGTTGATATTTTGGTCTCGTCAAACGAAATTATACTTAATAATTATTTACCGCAATTATTTAAGAATTGCATTTTTTGTTAAATTTGGCACCGATATCTAGCATTGCATTTAAATGGCCCGGGGCGAAAGAATTAAAGTCGTGTCGGGTCCATTTTCAAATTGCCCCCCTTAACTATCGAATTGCCCCCCTGTGGGGCATGGGCCCCATGTTGGGAAACACCGCTCTAACCTCTTCCCTCTGCTTCCCTCCAGCGTTCCCCAACATATCCACTCTGAAACTAACCTCTGGGCCTTTGTATGTGCAGTTCCTTCTGCCTGGAATATCTTACATCTGTGTTTACTGATGTCAGTGAAGTTGATACATGAAATTCACCATCATGACATCTAATTTTTGATGGCATCATGTGGGAAAATACAATTCCCCAAAGAAAATAATGTTGAAACTATGCACTTTATTACTTAAGTAGGAGAACCAGAATTATTTTGCCTGGTTTTATTGAGGTATAATTAACATACTACTTTGTCTAACTTTGTAAGTTTAAGGTGTATGACATAGTGCATATATATATATTATATATATAACTAAAAATGGTTCATAGACACAGCAATCACTTCACATAATTGCAGTATTTTATGTTCAGTGAGAAAACATGCTTGAACTGTAAGCTGGAACACTCAGAAGCCAGAGAACTGCCTGGTCTGACCGGCGGTGGCGCAGTGGATAGAGCGCAGGACTGGGACACCGAGAACCCAGGTTTGAAACCCCGAGGTCGCCGGCTTGAGCGCGGGCCCCATCCAGCTTGAACATGGGCTCATCCTGCTTGAGCAGGGGCTCACAAACTTAAGCAAGGGGTGGCTGGCTTGAGCGTGGGATCCTAGGCATGACCTCATGATTGCTGGCTTGAGCAAGGGATCATTCGCTCTGCTGTAGCCCCCTTACCCTGCCCTGGGTAAGGCACATATGATAAAGCAATCCCTGAACAACTAAGGAGCTGCAACGAACAATTGATGCATCTCATCTCTCTCCCTTCCTGTCTGTCTGATTCTTTGTCTCTGTAAAAAAAAAAAAAAAAAAAAAAAAGGGCAGGGAACTGTATTTCAGGATTTGAAATGAGTACAGTAATGTCAACCTGGAATAGGAGTGCACATCCTGTATACATTTTTTAAGCAAGGGTAAATGGGGGAATGAATATATTCCTAGTAGCAACTTCAGCAATCTAAATATTGTCATGTTGTGTTTCTCCATACTTATGAGACTTGATTATTTAAAGAACCATTTTACAAACAAGTGCTGCTTTGAATCCTGGAGATAGTTTGATGTTATATGACTATGTGTTGTCGATATTTCTATTTATATCTATTGATAATTGAAATTTTTGGTCACTAGGTGGTGGTCTTTCACTTTGAAATAAGATATATTTTTCTATTGAGGCTTTTTACTCTCTATTTTCTTTGTTGTGCTGTTAATGCAGAGATGGTGGGAAATTACATTCTTTCTTAAACTGCATCTGAGGTTTCCAGTGCCTCTACAGATGTCTAGGAATTTTATTTCTTTTTCTTTTTTTAATCAAGTGAGAGGCAGGAAGGCAGAGAGACAGACTCCTACATACACCCCGACCGGAATCCATCTGGCAACCCCCTACTGGGGCTGATGCTTCTCAGATGTCTAACCTTTGTCTGAAAAGTTTATTGAGCAATGTATATTTTCTCCACTGATAGACAGTGCCTTCTTAATATATAGTAATTAGCCATATATATTTGTGCATTTAAAAAATTCATGGTCTTAAAGCCAGATGGCCAAATCCAGATAGCTACCTTATTTTGGTAAATAAAGTTTTATTGGAATAGAGCTTTGCCCATGTAATTATGTATTGTTTATGGCTATTTTTGTACTACAATATCAAAATTGACTAATCATGACAGAGACTGTTTGGCCCACAAAGCCAAAAATATTTACCCTGTGGATTTTGATAGAAAAACTGCCAACTCCTAGTAATCCACTAATCAATACCATATTGTTTTAATTACTGTATCTTTGTAATATATTTAGAACTTATTAAGTTAGTATTTTCTATTCATTTTCTTTTGCACAAATTCCCTGGACATTCCTGATGTTTTTTTCTCCATATGCATTTAGTATTAGGTAATGTAGTATTTGTATATTCCTGATGGCATTATTTTATTTCTACTTATATTCCCCTCTTGAGGTTGCCGGTTTGAGACCCCAGGCTTGCCTGGTCAAGGCACCTACTAGAAGCAACTACTACTACAAGTTGGTGATTCCTGCTCTTCCCCCTGCCTTTCTCTCTCTCTCTCTCTCTCTCCTCTCTATAAAACAAACAAACAAAAACAAAACAAACAAATATTGAGCACCTTTTATGTCTTATTAATTCTGTGAGGTTTTTGCATTCGTTATCCTTTCCTCTCACAAAATCATGGGCTCTGTTTCACAGAGGAGAAGACTGAAGCTCGGAAAGGCCAGCGGTTTATCCAGGGTCTCACAGCCCCCTAATATTGAGGCAGAACTCAACCCCAGGCCTCTTTGAATCCAGAGACCATGCTTTTTCAAAGGGATGACAAAGGTAAAGTCAGAAGAGTTAGGGACACAGGGAGAGCTCTCTCCCTTTCTCCAGTAAGACAGCACAGCAAATTGAGCCTGGCTTCTACATTTCTGAGTGGCTTCCAGGGTGCTTTCCTCTACAGCTAGTGCTCGACTTACGACCACGATTGGTTCTGACAGACTGGTTGTTACCAGGATTTGGTTGTAAGTTGAATAGGCTATATGTACAGTACTGTGAAATGATGTTTTAAAAATCTTTAAGTCATATTTTATCATAATTTTCTTTCATTATTGTTATATATCATAATTTTCTTTGTTCATTTTATGCCATTTGTATCATCTCTACACCCTTTTGTTTCTTATTTTAACATTCGTCAGGTTTAAGTAAAACTGCATTACCAGTACAACTGGTTTAATATTTGCAAAACATACAAAATTACAAAATACAGGTGCATACAAAAATACAAAATACAGGGATAACAGTTGAAATTGTACACGCGGAGATGGTAGTGCTGCCAGAAGCTGGTCCACACAGTCGTACGCCTGGGCAATGCTTGAGCTGACAGATGCGGAGCAGTCGCAGCTAGTGATTGTGGTCGTAAAGTCAAATGGTCGTAAGTTGCATAGGTCATAAGTTGATCAATACCTGTAGTTCCTTTAGAAATATTCCTGTAACCAAAGATAGGGAAAAAAAAAGTCTGTTGTGAAAGTTAAGCCACAGGTTGAGCTTTGTCAGCTGCAACAGTCAACAAAATAAATACAAACAGAGAATAATATCTTCATTTTTGGTTGGAGGAAGAGCTGCCTTCCCTGCTCTGGTGAGTGATGCGAAAATTCTTCATTCTGGCTGTGCCCAGCGGGGAGACTGTTCCCTGAGAGGTGGTTAAGGGAAGACCAGTAGCCAGCCCTGACTTAGGCAGGTCCCCTTGCTGAAGAGCTTGCCATACACACTCCCTTTCTTTATTTCTTTCATATTCTGGATCAAAATCTCTCCTTCTAAATCGCTGCTAAAGCTAACCAGCTCTCACAGATTTCTTTACCATTTTTTTGGTTGCCCTAGAAATGTGTTGTTTTGTTCTCTCAGACTTAGGGGAGGGTTTGGAAGCAAAGCAACATTTATTCTGATCTGAGTGTTTAACGTCAGGCTTGCATGTGTAAATAATTCTGTGGCTAGAGCAAAGGAGAGGGAAAGATGAAGCTCTACTGTTCATTGATCGGTGTGGTAAGCTTCCATACACGTTGTCTCACCTGATCTTCACCTCCTCCACAGGAGGCAGAAATTGTTGGTCCCAATTTACAGATGAAAAGACTGGGATGCAGACAGGTGAGCTCATCTCAGAGCACCTTCCCTGTGACCTCTTATGTCTCCAAAGCCTCTCAGCACACTATCTGTTGAAAAGCACTCAGAAGACAGTTACTAATATTTAAGAAACTAATTTCTGCTATTCACTTACAGTCTGAACATGACTAGGAAGCAGAAAAGATGGGCAAGAAGAAAACCAAGGATTTTAGGCTCCGTTGAGCAGCTCGACAATCCATTAATAATTTCTGGAGTGATTTTGCTGGTGGATATAGAGGGGTGCCCAGGAGCAGCAAGTAGGCTTTTCCTGGAGTGCTAATTCCTGGCATTAAGAAATTAATTCATTGAGAGACTGCTTCAAGTTAAGTGTCTGGGAATTTCCATGGACCAGCAGGCCTTAGATGGCTGGAAAATCAGTGTGACAGCAGAAGGGAAAGGCTCAGGAGTGGAGAGTTTCAATGAGGTACTTCACATGTAAATAGTCTGGAGCAGGGTCTGTAATGTCTAAGGAGTTGCACACAAGGGTGCTTTCCTTTTCTCCTTCCTTCCCCTTCTCTATCCCTCTCTGCCTCCACTCCCCTGCCATTTCTCCCTCTTTCTCCTACCCATTGTGTGTGTTTATCCAGGGCCTCAGTTGTCAATGAGTCAAGACATTTCTTAGAAATCCAGCAATTTCAGAACAAGCAAGTCTCACTCCAAACTCAAGAATTAGACTGCACTGTGCCTCTGGGGGAAGTGAATTGACATGCCATCACATTGGGGATTGGGATTTTAACATATGTATTTGGAGGGGACATAATCATTCAGTGTGGACCCCTGCAGGGCAGCAGACTCCCTGTAGAAGAAGAAGGTAGTCTTCTGTTCCTTGGACATACCACATTGCTCCCATCATGGGCTTTCCTGTCAGCCCCTCCATCTGGAACTCTGTCCTCTCAGATCCAAGTATTGACTCTGCGGCTTATTTAGGCCTCAGATTAAATGTCACCTGCTTAGACTGCACTTTCCTCATCACCCATTCTAGTAGTCTAGTGCAGACTTTTCTATCACACCCTCATTTTCTTTTCTTTTTTTTTTTTTTTTTTGCATTTTTCTGAAACAGGGAGGCAGTCAGACAGACTCCCACATGTGCCCGACCGGGAGCCACCCAGCTTGCCCACCAGGGGGCGATGCTCTGCCTCAATCAGAGCCATTCTAGCGCCTGAGGCAGAGGCCACAGAGCCATCCTAAGCGCCCCTGCAAACTTTTGCTCCAATGGAGCCTTGGCTGCGGGAGGGGAAGAGAGAGACAGAGAGGAAGGAGAGGGGGAGGGGTGGAGAAGCAGCTGGGCGCTTCTCCTGTGTGCCTTGGCCGGGAATCGAACCTGGGACTCCTGCACGCCAGGCCAACACTCTGCCACTGAGCTAACTGGCCAGGGCCTCATTTTATTTTCTTTAGACCATTTCCTGAAATTTTCTTGCTTATGGTTTGTGTACCCTTCATTGTTTTGTTTTTTTTTAATTTAGAAATTAAATTTAATGGGGTGACATTAATGAGAGTACATAAGTTTCAGGTAAAAATTTCTATAGCATATGAACTGTTGATTGCCTTGTGTGCCCATCACCCAAAGTCAAATCATTTTCTGTCACTGTATATTTGTCCCTCTATTTCCCTCCTCCTGGTAGCCACTTCACTTTTATCTATGTCCATGAGTCTTAGTTTTATATCCCATCTATGTGTGAAATCATATAGTTCTTAGCTTTTCCTGATTTACTTATTTCACTTAGTATAATGTTCTCAATGTCTATCCATGTCGTAAATGACAATATATCATCATTTCTTATGGCTGAGTAGTATTTTATTGTATATATGTACCACATCTTCTTTATTTAGTCCTCCATAAAAGGACACTTTGGTTGTTTTTATGTCTTGGTCACTGTGAACAATGCTGCGGTGAACATAGGGGTTGCGCGTGTCTTTATGTACCAATGTTTTTGAGTTTTTTTGGTATACACCCAGGAAAGAGATTGCTGGGTCATATAGTAGCTCTATTCTTAATTTTTTAAGGAACCAAGATACTTTCTTCCATAATGCCTGAACCAGTTCACATTCCTACTAGCAGTGCATGAGGGTTCCTTTATCTCCATAGCTTCTCCAACACTTGTTATTACCTGCCTTGTTGATAATGGCCAATCTAACAGGTGTGACGTGGTATCTTATTATAGTTTTGATTTGCATTTCTTTAATAACTAGTAAAGATGAGCATCTTTTCATATATCTATTTCTTGTTTGTATGTCTTCATGGGAGAAGTGTCTGTTCAGGTCCTCTCCCCATTTTTTTTAAAGCATTTTTAAATTTTATTTATTTATTTTGTGACAGAGAGAGTCAGAGAGAGGGACAGACAGGAAGGGAGAGAGATGAGAAGCACCAATTCTTCGTTGCGGCACCTTAGTTGTTCGTTGATTGCTTTCTCATATGTACCTTGACCGGAGGGCTACAGCAGCCTGAGTGACCCTTTGCTTGAGCCAGCGACCTTGGGCTCAAGCTGGAGAGCCTTGCTCAAACCTGATGAGCCTGTGCTCAAGCTGGCGACCTTGGGGTCTCTAACCTGGGTCCTCTGCATCCCAGTCCAACGCTCTATCCACTGCTCCACTGCCCGCTCAGGCCTCTCCCCATTTTTTAATTGGATTGTTTGTTTGTTTGTTGCTGAGCTTTGTTTGAGTTCTGTATATATTTTGAATATTAACGCCTTATCAGAGCTGTTGTTTGTGACTATTTACTCCCATTTGGTTGACTGCCTGTTTGTTTTGTCAATTTCTTTTGCTGTGCAGAAGCTTTTTAGTTTGATATAGTCTCATTCATTTATTTTTACCTTTACTTCCCTTGCCTTTGGGGTCAAATTAATAAAATGTTCACTACTGCCAAGGTCCATAAGTTTAGTACCTATGTTTTCTTCTATGTAATTTATTATTTCAGAGCTTATATTTAGGTCTTTGATCCATTTTGAATTAATTTTTGTGAATGGAGACAAACTATAGTCAAGTTTCATTCTTTTGCATGTGGCTTTACAATTTCCCCAGCACCGTTTATTGAAGAGGTTTTCTTTTCTTCATTTGTGTATTTTTGGCTCCTTTATGGAAGATGATTTGTCCATATACATGTGGTTTTATTTCTAGGCTCTTGATTCTGTTCCATTGGTCTGTGTGTCTGTTTTTCTGTCAATACCATGCTGTTTTATTATTGTGGCTCTATAGAATAATTTGTAGTATGATACCTCTGGCTTCGTTCTTTTTTCTCAGAATTGCTTTGACTCTTTGGGGTTTCTAATGGTTCCATAGAAATGTGCTGGTGTTCTTTACTGCCAAGGTTCATTAATTTTTTTCTGAGCTTATTAAATTGCCTATCAGTGTTTTCTCACATCTCACTGATTATTTTCAGAGGTTCAATTTTTAATTCCCTATTATTTAACTCCAAGGTGTCCATGTAATTGAGATTTAGTTTAGAGATTTTTTAAATTTTCTTTCTGAACTGCATTTCTTTCTTGGATAGCTATGGTATTATAGTGTTTTCCTATGTTGATGGCATTTAAGAGTGGTACTGCATTGTTAAGAAATCCAACAAAAAACAACTATAAAAATTATTTAAAAAACCAAATAAAAATAAAAAAAGGAAAAAGCACAAAAATATAAAGGACAATAATTAAAGACAAACAAAACACTACACTCAAAAAATTAAAAATAAATAAAAATAAAAATAAAAAATAAAAAAGAAGTGGTGTTTTGCTTCCAAGACTTTTTATTTCCCCAGTAGGTGGCACTGGATTACAAGTTTTAATTCTGTGAAATTCCCAAGCTGACTTCCACTGAGATGTTGCTGTCCTGATGATGGGGGTGGAGGTGAAGTCCCGATGATAGGTGGGGCATGTTGTGAGGGCTTTTGGCTTTAGCAATGGTGATCTCAGGTCTCCAGTTCTGCTTCCCACATCTCAACAAACCAGGGTACCAAACACAGAACACCTCTGCCCTTCAGGGGAAAGAGAAGTCTTATAGAACTAGCTATAGGATATGTCTCTGCCACTCTTGGCATCCAGCAAGGGGAAGGAAGTGGGATCTGGGAGGCTGGGGGGCTGCACTTTGTCTTTTTGTGTCTTTGTTGGAGTGTAGGCTGCCGGCAGAACAGAGGAACACTGGTAGTGTCCCCTTGTTCTACCGCATCTTTGGGTCATTATCTCTCTAAATGTCCCCCAATCTCTCTGGGAGAACAAGTTACTCCTGGTTTCTCCCTTCTCTGGAGCCCTGGCAAATAAAAACCCCAGACTGTCTGGTTTCTCTCCTCTCCACAGCAGACCGCGAATGCGTCTTATCTTTTGCTCCCATTTAACCCTTCTCACCTGTAATCAATTCATTGCATATATATTTTCAGGCAAGCCTGCAAACCCAGCTGGGGTTCCTTTGCTGTGTTATAGCTGTTCAATTTGTTGAAATTTCAAGGGAAGAAATCAAGGGTATGTTTCATGCCACCATTACTCTGACGTCATTTAAACTCAATAGAGCAACACTTCTGCTTACTTTTCCATCTCTCTCATTAGCTCCTGGAATCATGTCTTACAATAACAGGAACTCAAGAAACATTTGCAGAATGTTGAGGAAAGATAACGTGCATTTTTGTAACATATGCCCAAATAATGCACTCTAGCCTTAATTTTTAAAGGAGGAAATGGCAGCCAGCCAGTTGTCAAGGGAGGGGGTGCTGGGTGAGTGAGTGGAGGGATTGAGCAAAATAAATGGTGATGGGTGGAGACTTGATTTGAGTGGGTGAGCACAGAATACAGTGTACAAACGATGTGGTGTAGAATTGTGCACCTGAATCCTTTATAATTTTGTTAACTAGTGTTACCACAATAAACTCAATAAAAAGGAAAAAGAAAAAGAAAAAAATAACCTGAAAAAAAACATAGCATGCTTAAAAATCTTGGTTTGTGTTTTAAATTTTTGCAAAGGAGACACCATTTAAGTGTTTCATTCTGCTTTTGGACCTCTGACAGCAAAATTAGCATGAAGAAATAGAGCACATAATAGGAAATATAGGTAAGCACTAAAATGTTGTCTGTCTTATGCAATTGCACAACCCCATTTGAATTTATGATTTGAAGAAAATACAACTTGTTTTCAGGAATCTTAGAATTGAAAGATATCAATTTAAATGCTTCAGAAAAAGCCTTGACACTGAGTGAGGAACTCTGTACATGTAATAACTTTTTACTGAACTTTTCTGAAATGCTGTCTACAACCCTAGGCACCAGGTGACAATGATAAATGAGACATAGTTGTCCCTTCCCATCTAAAAGGTGGCAGAGATAACAAAGGTCAATGCAGCATAGTGTAATCAATGGTGTAAATAGGGCTTCTCTAAGAGCACAGGGGGTGGTATTGGTGGCTTCATGAAGATTTTGGCTATGAAATAATGGAATGGAGAAAAATTAAATGGTCTTCAAAGACATGCCTACATAATAAAAACTGATGCATACATAAGAAACATGCAGAAATCAAATCTAACGACAAGCAGTTGTGACACAATAATCAATCCTCAAGCATTTCCCGAGGGTCTGCCCTGTTCCAGGAACTCTCCTAGGTGCTGTGACTCAAGCTCACAGCTTACTGTAATGGTAGGACTGTGAAACCATCCAAAAGAAGCAAGAGATCTGCTTTCTGCTTTCATAGGGCCTCAGACCTCAGTAGTCCATGAGAAGAGCTCTGGCACTTACAGAAATGATCAGGTTGCTTTATATCACCCCACTAGTGTGCTGATCAAACCCTCAGAGGAAGTTGAAATGAGAAGCAGGAGTCTGTCAGTAACCCAGAGGCCAACCATAGCCTCTGGGAACTTACTCTGGATCCTTTGGAAAAGGTCTGTGCCCTCACTCACTTCTGTTTGCAGTAGATATCTTCCCTTTTCAAAAGCCATTCATCTCTCTGTTTTTCATGCAACTCTTGGGTAGGGCCCAGTTCTACAGAGGGTTTTGAATTTATTTATTTATTTATTTATGACAGAGACAGAGAGAAACACAGAGAGGGGCAGATAGGCACAGACAGACCAAAAGGGAGAGAGATGAGAAGCATCGATTCTTCGTTGCGGCACCTTGGTTTCTCATTTATTGCTTTCTCGCATGTGCCTTGATGGGGTGGGGGGGCTATAGCAGAGTGAGTGACCTGGTCAGGCGAGATTGTTTTTTTTTTAATTTTTAATTTTTTAGAGACAGAGAGACAGTCAGAGAGAAGGATAGATAGGGACAGACAGACAGGAACAGAGATGAGAAGTATCAATCATCAGTTTTTTATTGCGACACCTTAGTTGTTCATTGATTGCTCTCATATGTGCCTTGACTGTGGGCCTTCAGCAGACTGAGTAACCTTTTGCTCAAGCCATCGACCTTCAGTCCAAGCTGGTGAGCTTTTGCTTTAACCAAATGAGCCCACACTCAAGCTGGAGACCTCGGGATCTCGAACCTGGGTCCTCCGCATCCCATCCAACGCTCTATCCACTGCGCAACATGAGATTGGTCAGGCACGAGATTGTTTTTTATTTATTTATTTTTTAAATTTAATGCAGTGACATTGATAAATCAGGGTACATAGGTTGAGAGAAAACATCCCCAGATTATTTTGACATTTGATTATGCTGTATACCCCTCACCCAAAGTCAAACTGTCCTCCGTCACCTTCTATCTGGTTCTCTTTGTGCCCCTCCCCTCCCCCACCCCCCTCTCTCCTTCCCGCCCCGTCCCTACCCCTCACCCCTCGTTACCATTACATTCTTGTCCATGGCTCTGAGTCTCATTTTTATGTCCCATCTATGTATAGATTCATATAGTTCTTAGTTTTTTTCTGATTTACTTATTTCACTCTGTATAATGTTATCAAGGTCCATCCATGTTATTGTAAATGATCCGATGTCATCATTTCTTATGGCTGAGTAGTATTCCATAGTACATATGTACCAAACCTTTTTAATCCATTCATCCTCTGAAAGACACTTGGGCTGTTTCCAGATCTTCGCTACTGTGAACAATGCTGCCACAAACATGGGGGTGCATTTCTCCTTTTGGAGTAGGTCTATGATGTTCTTGGGGTATATTCCTAACAGTGTTATAGCTGTGTCAAAAGACAGTTTGATTTTCAATTTTTTGAGGAATCTCCATACTGTTTTCCATAGTGGCTGCACCAGTCTGCATTCCCACCAGCAGTGCAGGAGGATTCCCTTTTCTCCACATCCTCGCCAGCACTTATTCTGTGTTGTTTTGTTGATGAGCGCCATTCTGACTGGTGTGAGGTGATATCTCATTGTGGTTTTAATTTGCATTTCTCTAATGATTAGTGATGTTGAGCATTTTTTCATCTGCCTATGGGCCATCTGTATATCCTCTTTGGAGAAGTGTCTATTCATTTCTTTTTCCCATTTTTTGATTGGATTATTTGTCTTTCTGGTGTTGAGATTTACAAGTTCTTTATAAATTTTGGTTATTAACCCCTTATCAGACGTATTGTCAAATATGTTCTCCCATTGTATAGTTTGTCTTTTTATTCTGTTCTTATTGTCTTTAGCTGTGCAAAAGCTTTTTAGTTTGATATAGTCCCATTTGTTTATCCTGTCTTTTATTTCACTTGCCCGTGGAGATAAATCAGCAAATGTATTGCTGCAAGAGATGTTGGAGAGCTTACTGCCTATGCTTTCTTCTAAGATGCTTATGGTTTCATGGCTTACGTTTAAGTCTTTTATTTGTTTTGAGTTTATTTTTGTGAAAGGTGTAAGTTGGTGGTCTAGTTTCATTTTTTTGCAGGTAGCTGTCCAATTTTCCCAACACCATTTATTAAAGAGGCTGTCTTTACTCCATTGTATGCTCTTACCTCCTTTGCCAAATATCAGTTGTCCATAGAGCTGTGAGTTTATTTCTGGGTTCTCTGTTCTGTTCCATTGATCTATATGCCTGTTCTTATGCCAGTATCAGGCTGTTTTGAGTACAATGGCTTTGTATAATAGTATAACTTGATATCAGGAAGTGTGATACTTCCCCCTTTATTCTTCTTTTTTAAGATTGCTGAAGCTATTCGTGTTCTTTTTTGGTTCCATATAAATTTTTGGAATATGTGATCTATATCTTTGAAGTATGTTATTGGTATTTTAATTGGTATTGCATTGAATTTATAGATTGCTTTGGGTAGTATAGACATTTTAATAATGTTTATTCTTCCTAACCATGAGCTGGGTTTGTGCTTCCACTTGTTTTTATCTTCCTTGATTTCTTTTATCAATGTTTTATAATTTTCTGAGTACAAGTCTTTAGTCTCTTTAGTTAAATGTACTCCTAGGCTTGACCTGTGGTGGTGCAGTGGATAAAGCGTCGACCTGGAAATGCTGAGGTCGTTGGTTCGAAACGCTGGGCTTGCCTGGTCAAGGCACATATGGGAGTTGATGCTTCCAGCTCCTCCCCCCATCTCTCTCTCCTCTCTCTCTCTGTCTCTCTCTCTCTCCTCTCTAAAATGAATAAAGATTAAAAAAATAAATAAAAAATTAAAAAAGGAAAAAATTAAATGTACTCCTAGGTGTTTTATTTTTTTGGTTGTAATAGTGAAGGGGATTGTTTCCTTAATTTCTCTTTCTGACTGTTCATTGTTGGTGTATAAAAATGCCTCTGATTTCTGAGTATTAATTTTATATTCTGCTACCTTGCTGAATTCATTTATCAGGTCCAGTAGTTTTTTGACTGAGACTTAAGGGTTTTCTATATACAATATCATATCATCTGCAAATAATGATAGTTTTACTTCTTCTTTTCCAACTTGAATGCCTTTTATTTCTTCTTCTTGTCTGATTGCTGTGGCTACGCCTTCCAGGACTATGTTGAATAAGAATGGTGAAAGGGGGCACCCCTGCCTTGTTCCTGATCTTAAGGGTATTGCTTTTAATTTTTGCCCATTGAGTATGATGTTGGCTGTGGGTTTGTCATAGATGGCCTTTATCATGTTGAGGTATATTCCCTGTATTCCCACTTTGCTGAGGGTTTTGATCATGAATGGATGCTGGATTTTATCAAATGCTTTTTCTGCATCTATTGAAATTATCATGTGGTTTTTCTCCTTCCTTTTGTTTATGTGATGAATCACATTGATTGATTTGTGAATATTATACCAGCCTTGCCTCCCAATAATAAATCCCACTTGATCATGGTATATGATTTTTTCCATATATTGTTGGATCTGGTTTGCTAATACTTTGTTGTGAATTTTAGCATCTATATTCATCAGGGATATTGGCCTATAATTTTCTTTTTCTGTGTTCTCTTTGCCTGGTTTTGTAATTAGTATTATGTTTGCTTCATAAAAGCAGCTTGAAAATCTTTCTTTCTCTTGAATTTTTTGAAATAGCTTGAGAAGGATATGAGTCAGTTCTTCTTTGAATATTTGGTAGAATTCACTTGTGAAGCCATGAGGCCCTGGACTTTTCTTTCTTGGGAGTTTTTTGATAACTGTTTCGATCTCATTTGCTGTAATCGGTCTGTTTAGGTTTTCTGATTCTTCCAGATTGATTTTTGGAAGATTGTATGTTTCAAGGAATTTGTCCATTTCATCTAGGTTGTCTAGTTTTTTGGCATACAGTTCTTCATAGTATTTTCTTACAATATTTTGTATTTCTGTTGTGTCAGTTGTTATGTCTCCACTCTCATTTCTGATTTTATTTATTTGAGTCCTCTTTCTTTTTTTTTTGGTGAGTTTAGTTAAAGGTTCATTGATCTTGTTTACCTTTATAAAGAACCAGCTCCTAGATTCATTGACCCTCTGTATTGTTTCTTTAGCCACTATGTCATTTATTTCTCCTCTGATTTTTATTATTTCCTTCCTTCTACTACATTTGGGCTTTATTTGCTGTTCTTTTTCTAGTTCTTTTAGATGCAGGGTTAAGTTGTTTATTTGAGCTTTTTCTAGTGTCTTAAAGTGTGCCTGTGGTGCTATGAACTTCCCTCTCAGTACTGCTTTTGCTGTGTTCCATAAATTTTGAGTTGTTTTATGGTCATTGTCATTCATTCCTTTTTTTTTTTTTTTTGTATTTTTCTGAAGCTGGAAACGGGGAGAGACAGTCAGACAGACTCCCGCATGCGCCCGACCAGGATCCACCCGGCACGCCCACCAGGGGCGAAGCTCTGCCCACCAGGGGGGGATGTTCTGCCCCTCCGGGACATCGCTCTGCCATGACCAGAGCCACTCTAGCGCCTGGGGCAGAGGCCACAGAGCCATCCCCAGCGCCTGGGCCATCTTTGCTCCAATGGAGCCTTGGCTGCGGGAGGGGAAGAGAGAGACAGAGAGGAAGGAGGGGGGGTGGAGAAGCAAATGGGCGCTTCTCCTATGTGCCCTGACCGGGAACCAAACCCGGGTCCCCCGCACACCAGGCCGACCATTGTCATTCATTTCTAGGAATTTTTTTTTATTACTTCTTTGATCTCATTCTTAATCCATTTGTTATTTAACAACCTGCTATTCAGTTTCCATGTGTTTGAGAATTTTTGAGCTTTTCTGTTGTGGTTCATTTCTAGTTTCATGCCATTGTGATCAGAGAAAGTGCTTGATATGATTTCAATCTTCTTAAATTTGTTGAGACCAATTTTGTGCCCTAACATGTGGTCTATCCTAGAGAATGTACCATGAGTACTTGAAAAGAATGTGTATTCTGCTGCTTTAGGGTGAAAGATTCTGAAGATATCTATTAAATCGAGTTGATCTAGATTCCAGTGTGTCCTTTAAGTCTGCTGTTTCTTTGTTAATTTTGTTTCTTGAGGATCTATCTAGTGATGTTAGTGGGGTATTGAAATCCCCTACTATTATAGTATTGCTGTTGATCTCGCTCTTTATATCCATCAAAATCTGCTTTATATGTTTAGGTGCTCCTATATTAGGTGCGTAGATATTTATAATAGTTATATCTTCCTGTTGGATTGCTCCCTTTATCATTATGTAGTGGCCTTCTTTATCTCTTGCTATATTCTTTGTTTTAAAGTCCATTTTGTCTGATATAAGTATTGCTACCCCAGCTTTTTTTTTCATTTCCATTTGTATGAAATATTTTTTTCCATTCTTTTACCTTTAGTTTATGTGCATCTTTTGTTTTAAAGTGTGTCTCTTGTAGACAGCATATGTATGGTTCTGTTTTCTTATCCATGCAGCTACCCTATGTCTTTTGACTGGATCATTTAATCCATTTACATTTAAGATTATTATTGATATGTAGTTGTTTATTGCCATTTTATTCTTTAAAGCTGTATTCCTCTTTTGCTATATTCTTTTCCCACTTTGATCTGTTTATACCATGCCCCTTAACATTTCCTGCAGCATTGGTTTGGTTGTAATGAATTCCTTGAATTTTTTGTTTGTCTGGGAAGCTTTTTATTTCTCCTTTAATTTTAAATGATAGCTTTGCTGGATAAAGTAGTCTTGGTTGTAGGCTCTTGTTCTGCATTACTTTGAATATTTCTTGCCATTCCCTTCTGGCCTCAAGTGTTTCTGTTGAGAAGTCTGATGTCATCCTTATGGGGGCTCCTTTGTAGGTGATGGCCTTTTTTTCTCTAGCAGCTTTTAATATTTTCTCTTCATCACTTAGCTTTGGTATTTTAATTATGTGTCTTGGTGTAGGTTTCTTTGGGTTTCTCTTTAATGGAGTTCTCTGTGCTTCTTGAACTTGTGAGAGTTTCTCCTGCATTAATTTAAGGAAGTTTTCCGCTATGATATGATTCAACAAAGTCTCTATCCCTTTTTCTTTCTCTTCTATGATGCGGATGTTATTTCTCTTTATTTTGTCACAGAGCTCTCTAAGAGTTTCCTCAGACTTTTTAAGTCTCTTCTTTTTTCTTCTCTGCTCTCTTGCCTTCATTCAAGTAATCCTCCAACTCACTGATTCGATCCTCAGCTTTATCCATCCTGTTTTTAATTCCTTTCATTGTGTTCTTCATTTCTGATATTGTGTTTGTCATCTCCAACTGATTATTTTTTAATATTTCAATATCCTTTTTTATACTTGCTATTTCTTTATTTAGATGTTTGTAATGATCACCTATTGTTGTTCTAAGGTCCCTAAGCATCCTTACAATCATTATTTTGAACTCCGCATCTGGAAGTTCAGTCATTTCCATATCACTCAGTTCATTTCCTGGATGTTTCTCTTGTGGTTTCATTTGGATTGCACTTTTTTGTCTTCTCATTTATGTGTTTGGGTATTTTGCTTGTAGAGCTGGTTGAGTCTAGGCTTGGTGTTGTCTGCCTCCAATTTTCAATTGTGTTATTTCTAAGTCTTCTTGGGTTGGCATCAGCTATTATTTGTAATCCACTTTTGGTTTTGGGTCACTTTGAAGTCTTGATTTGTTTGTTTTCTTAACAGGTGATTGTCTTATTTGCTGATCTCAGCAGGGGACTTCCTTGAAACTGTATAAAGGAATGTGATGGGTGTAACCTGAGACTCTGAAGGCCTCTTCCACCAACTAATCTCTCTGGGGGCAGGGTGTTTTCTCAGCTTCAGTAGGGGGAGGTGTATCTCAGAGCTCCATGGAGACCTGAGTTACTGCTCCTCCTCCCACTTCTTGTTTTCAGCTGTGTCTTGTTGCGCTGATTGGAGCTGGAGAGATGTCTGGAGATCTGTGATCTGGAAGCAATTCAGTTCTGTTTTGTGAAGGGATCAGTCCCTCCCCTAGCTATGGCTGCCTCCAGTACTGGATGAGTCAGCTTTTTTAGGTCATCCCTTGCATTCCTCTGCTCCTCACTGTCTGTCCTTCTCTCTCCCCTTTCCACTTGGAAGATAAGCCAGTCCTTTCAACATGCCTCACTCCCTGGTTGCCAGGAAAGTGGCTGTGAGCAGTATTTTCTGCTCTTTTCCCTGGAGTGAGAGCCCCTCTGGGCTCTCAGCCTCACCCCCACTCTGTTCCTCTAAACAGGGGAGATTCAGGCGCTCCCTACCAGGTTTGTTATGGCTTCTTCTTTGCTTTTTGGTTTTTGAGAGTTGTTCTTGTAGTCCAGAGTTAGTTTTTCATGCTGATTGTTACTAAGTAGATTTGTATTCCAGTTTGGTGGTGAGAGCTGGGAGTCTGTGCATCTGCCTACTCCACTGCCATCTTCAGCTGAACCAAAATATTTCGATGAGTTGGATGGACTGGGGAGTTTCTACTTTTCATGTACTTCACATCAATCCCGTAACATACATTCCCAGTGACATACAGCAGAACTTCATATAGCCTTGGCAACCATCTTCCTTGGAGCCCCAGTGGTGGTCTTGGTCCTGCTGCCACTTCTCACCACAGGTCCAACTGCGCTGTGCCTAGCGAGATTGGTTTTGATTTGATTTGTGACAATAGAGCAATAGACTTTCAGTTATTTTTTTTAAGTGAGAAGTGGGGGCAGAGACAGACTGCCACATGTGCCCTGATTGGGATCCACCTTGCAAGCCCCCTGTGGGACATGCTCTGCCTATTTGGAGCCATTGCTTCATTGCCCGGCAACTGAGCTATTTTAGTGCCTGAAGTTAGGCAATGGAGCCATCCTCAGTGCCCGGGGCCAACTTGCTCCAACCTAGCCATGGCTGCAGGAAGGGATGAGAGAGACAGAGAGAGAAGGGAGAGGGGGACAGGTACAGAAGCAGATGGTTGCTTCTCCTGTGTGCCCTGACCAGGAATCGAACCAGGACATCCACACACCAGGCCAGCACCATACCACTGGCTTTCAGTTAGTTTTTAGAGTCAGAAACACTTTTTAAGTCCAGAATAAGTTGTGACGGGAAGTTCCATTCAAGGCAAACGCCCCGAGTCATGCTGAGTTAAAGTGTCAAATTTAAAGAGAATGTTAAAAGCATTTGCTCCCTAAGAAATTTTCTACTTCCTTGCTCAGGAAGCCATGATATTCTCCAAAAGGATGGCCTTCTTTTTTCTCGTTTTTAAACTCAAATCTGGTTTACTCTTGGACTTCTTTTTCTTGTGAGTGTGGTTTGGGTTCAGGAGATTCCAGGGAGACTGATAGTCAGAATTAGATTCTACAGATGTTCCTCTGGCATAGTCTTTGTGACTGGAATGTGAGACCAGTTGCAAAGGAGGGCTGGCCATTGCTACTCCTTCTAGCAGTGCCTTGTGGGTAAGGGAAGTGAGAACAAGGCCACCAGCATCACTGTTAGGGACAAGGGGTCTCAACTACTGCTTAGACAACTCCAGGTGACACCAGCCCTCCCATAAGCACCTAGCAGCTAAGACACTCCCTCTCTGCCTTGGTTGTCCTTGGAGGACTTTTGATTGTGGTTCATCTGATAACCAAGAGAGAGAGTTGCAAGATCCTGGGTTAACAATCCCAGAGCTGAAAACTCATTGTATGTACTTACAGGCAGATATATTTAGAATGCTTTATCCTGACAAGCATATAAAGTATCAATAGATTCAGTGAAGGTTTAAATATAGTCTCTAACCTTATTAAGAAAAGATTGGAGATCTCTGGACCATGTCATCAAAGTTTTTAAATCAACATTATGAAAAGCAACTCCCACAAATCTTGCCAGAGACAGATAGATGAGTCTGTCTTTTTATATAAAGGAACATTTGAGAACGTGCTTATGTCTAAAGGGTTCCAGGTTATTAATTTGTAGTTAAAGTGGATTATTACACTGACTTAAATAAAGAGATGAGGACACTGCAGTAGAAATAAATAGTAAAGAACCACCCCCTTCCCTTCCTTTGTCCATTGCACCTCCACGACCATCACCACTGCCATGATCAAGGTATCATGGGTCCAACATAGGGAGGTCTACTTATAGGTAAGATCTCATTTAATCATTACAGAGAAACCTATTATTTTCATTTTACAAATGAAAAAAGTTAGGATTTTAAAGGTTATACAATAGATCCAAGGTTACACTGAGTAATTCATACAGCCAACCTTAACAGACTCTATGACATACGGCCTCTCCTTATGAGAAGTAGCTATGAGAAATGGGGCCTCCACTTTTTCTCCAACCAGTGTTTCCCAGGCCTGGGTTTGACCTCTGGTGGGGTTGTGCATTTCCAGTTTTCTCATTCCACTAATGGACTCTTCTTACATGTATCATATGGCTCCTCTTAAGACAGAAACTCATGCACAAGACAAATGCCACTAAAGAAATACCAGACCAAGATAGAATCTTTAATTTTATCTTTAAAAAATCCCCCAGAAGAATGATAAATTACATTGCTTAGTGTAATGCTAAATGTCCTCCCTCTAGTTATTTGCTTTTGTGGTCCATTCTCTGGTGTGTGTGTATGTGTGTGTGTGTGTGTGTGTGTGTGTGTATGTGTGTCAGAGACAGAGAGAGAGTCAGAGATTGGGACAGATAGGAATAGACAGACAGGAAGGGAGAGAGATGAGAAGCATCAATTCTTCGTTGCAGCAACTTAGTTGTTCAATGATTGCTTTCTCGTATGTGCCTTGATGGGGGGGGGGAGGCTATAGCAGAGCTAGTGACACCTTGCTCAAGCCAGCGACCCTACGCTGAAGCTGGTGAGTCGGGGCTCAAACCAGATAAGTCTGCGCTCAAGTTGGTGATCTCAGGGTTTCCAACCTGGGTTCTCCATGTCCCAGTCCGACACTCCATTCACTGCGCCACCGCCTGGTCAGGTGTCCAGTCTCTGTTCTGCTGCTCTCTGTAGGTCTTACTGAGATTTACTTGAAACCTAGCAGTTCTGTGTCTTCTTCCTCTTTACTTATTTCTTAGGAACATGTCACCCCTGCTTATTCCTGACCTGGGAGCTATGCGTACCACACTTCTCAGTTGAAGCTTCAGGAGCTTTTGACTTGGGCCCTGACATCTTTTTAAAATTTTTATTTTTCCTCATTTGTTCATGAACTCAGTCAGTTTCTTGCTGGTCTCTGGCTTTTTTCTGCTAGCATTATCTGCACTGAGGTTTACCAGATACTTCTCTTGAGCCTTGTTTATTTAGGTCCAATTGTTAGTGCTATAGGCCCCTCTCTTCTTCCCACTAGACTGTGATTCTGTGGCAGGAACTCGTTCTCGTTTAGCTTTGTGGTTCTGATACCTGGCATGGGCCGGACATGGAGGGAGTGGGTGCTCCATGAAATTTAGCAAGGAAGGGAGGAAGGAAGAATGATAAGAAGTTATTATTTCTAGTATTAATAGGTTATTTTTATATGGTATAATTTCTGGTGGAGGGACCTGGACCAGAGAAAAGATAGAGACGAGGAGGAAGACTCTTCTACCTGACCTCTTGGACTTTTCTTGAAAGAAGTGACTCCATGGAAAGTTAAGAGGTCTGACTCTGAAAGAAGACTGTTGAGTGTTCCCAATCCAAGCTCTGCTGCTCACTTTTTAGATGACCTAGATGGATTTCTTAACTCTCTGATTCTCAGTTCTCTCCTATTTAAAGTGGAGAAAATGAGAATACCTTTTTCATAAGGGTTTGATGGGAAGTGAGTGAGTTAATCTATGGAAAGCACTAGGAGTAGTTTCAGCACATAGAAAGAACCATTTTATTATTGTTAGAGAGGTTTAGCAGCCAAAACTAAAGGATTTGTCTCTAGGAAAAACCTTCAATCATTCATTGTATCTATCAAACACCTAATCTGTGCCAAGAATTGTGCTAAGTGTTGGAAAGGAAGCTTAATCAAAGATAGAAATGGCATAAAATCTATATCATGAATTCTATATCAGAGCGTTAGAGATGTGAAGGCAAGGACAGAGTGCTGTGGTGGGAACGAGGCCGGATGGGCAGGGGAGGTGGTACCCATGAGCATCATTATCGGACTTTCCCCATGTTTGATCCCAACGGTACCACACAGAGGTTCTCAAAAACATCTCTGTAAGTAGAAGATATGGGCCAGGACAAGCATAGAGCAGAGCAGAGGTTGGGCATGGAATGAAGCTGATGGAGTAATCTGGAAGATGCCAGAGGACAAGATCCTGCCTTCCTGGGTGGTGGCTCAGAGCCAATGTCATTTGGATGTTAGTATGTCCTCATTTGTACTCAGAGATTGGTGATGTCCATGGCCATTTAGGTCAGCAAAATAAGAGAATTCTACAATTTTTTTCTATTGACTATGGCTATTTTCAGAACAGCTTCAACTCCTTCCTTAGAGGTCTAAAAATGACTATAAACTGGTTTTCTGGACTCTTCTTCATTTTTAAAACTTTGGTGTATGGAATATTTGATAAGTATATATTTTTTCCACTTAGGATATTATTAGGAATTGATCTCTATTTTCTTTTATTTATTTTTTTAGCACGTGTTTTTTTTCTTTATGACCTAACATTGCTATCTTATTCTATATTTTTAAGTGGGATTCATTTTAAAATCTTTTAGCCTCTGGCAATATTAAGACTCCTTTGGTATTTCTGGATCTTTATATGAACAAGATGTCAAACTCCTTATTCCATTAAATCATTGAAGGACTGGCAATGGCTGCTTCGTAAATAATAACAAAGATCTGGTTTTCTTTTTTTAAAAAAAAGAACAAGGATGAGCATAAGAAGCAGCAATTATTCATATACGTTTTTACATGAGGCTTCTATTTTCTTCTGTATTTGAAATTTACCAGATATTCTCTCCAAAAATGAGCTCTATTTATGAGAACTGGACACAGACAGCAGTGTGGTGATTGCTGGGAGTGGGGGAGGTGGAGGAGGGTGTGTGGGGATAAGTGGTGATGGATGAAGACTTGACTCTGGGGTGGCCACACAGTGCCCTGTGGTGTACAGAGAGGCGATGTGCGCTGAGAACCTGAAGCCTGTATGATGATGTTAGCTGGTGAGAACTGGGCTGATGAATCTGGGAGGTAACACTGCATTTCTTATAGCGCCAGCTCTGTATCAGTCCTGCCGACAAGTGTACATATAATATAATTAATATAATATATAATAGTGTATAGTATATAACATTTCAGAAAGAAAACTATTAATACCTATTTTATTCACTATAGGTATTATAATATGTAAAAAATACATAGCAAATACCTTACTATATGTTTACAATATATAATATTATTTCCTATTGTAGAATAGGTCTTAGTTATTTACTACATACAATATTGTGAAATGACCCCTTTCCTTCTCTCCATAAGATTTCCAGATAAAAACACAAGATACTCATAGACATTTTAATTTTAGGAAACAAATACATTTTTAGTATATATACCCAATATTGCATGGATCACACTTACACTAAAAATTATTCATTGTTGTCTGAAATTCAATTTAGGCATCCTCTGTTTTAATTTGCAAAATCTGGAAAACTTATCTTTTTGAACTTTTTGCAGAATTTTTAAGAATAGAAAAAATGAAATTTTGTGGAAGTTCTCTAGCCCTTAGCCTTATTATCAAAGCCCCAAACCTGCTATAATCTGAAGAATTTCTGAGAAAAGAAAGCACATATTTTGAATGAACTTGGGCAATAGACTAGAGGTGCTCTTTTCTAACATTGGAACGCAGCACGTGCTTTGCTGCCTGGGCAACGCAGTTACTGGTGGGGCATGCAGGACAGCGGGAAGCGCGGGCAGCATCACGGTCTGGGGAGCTCTGTGCCACACTCAGTTTTTTTAAAAATTTTTTTTATTTATTTATTCATTTTAGAGAGGAGGGGGGGAGAGAGAGAGAGAGAGAGAGAGAGAGAGAGAGAAGGGGGAGGAGCAGGAAGCATCAACTCCCATATGTGCCTTGACCAGGCAAGCCAGCGTTTTGAACCAGCAACCTCAGTGTTTCCAGGTTGACGCTTTATCCACTGCGCCACCACAAGTCAGGCCACACTCAGTTTTAAGAAGTGGCCACTGAGGAATTCAATGGGGACACATTTTCCATGCAGTTAGTTTTTTCCCAGGCACACTGTGGGTTGGCATCCCTTAGGATTCGAAAGGGTTAGAGATATTGTACAAAGGACACCTTGAAGATGGTATTTAATTTTTCTTTCCCATTGCAATAACAGTCTCATCTCTCTTTTTTTTGAATTAATATATTTAATTTATTGGAATGATGCTGGTTATCATAATTATACAGGTTTCAGGCGCCCAATTCCACAACACCTCTCTGTACACCATATTGTGCATTCATCCTCTCAAGTCAAGTGTTCATCACCATTTATCCCCCCATCCCCTCCTCCACTTCCACCCTGCCTGGCAATCATCACATTAACAACCTCATCTTAATATGAGAAAAGCAAACTGTCAACAGTATCAGGTTTTCATATTTGTTATTTAGAATTTTAAACATGCATTTCTAGAATGCCATTCAACTCTGACTAGGTGGAGAACAGTATTTTTTATTGGGTAGAGAGAGTGGAAAGGGCCCGTCACTAGAGCCAAGACACTAAAGCCCCCAGGTTGGCACTGCTGCTCTCTGGCTGTGTGACCTAGAACACATGAATAGGCATCTCTGATCCCTAAAGTGGAGTGGGTATGAGATCTCTAAGGTCCATTCCTTGTCACAACCCTCTGATTTCATAATGATCCAGAAACATTACCAGTGGATCCCTGTGAAATTCTCCCTTCTCCCAAAATGCAGACGAACTGGCTTTTCCCTGTCTTCTTCTGTGTCTCCCCTTTGCTCTGTATAGTCAACAGCAGGGAAAATTTTGTGGAAAGCCCTGAAATAGCAACAGACAAAAACCCACACTGAGTCCGCTGGGCTCCACTGGGCCCAGACCCTGCCAAATACCTGTCATCAAGTCACCAGTAGGACAGGGGAAGAAACCAATTCTCGGGCAGCAGCGACTTAGAATTGTGACTGGAGTCATTAACTTTCCCAGAGAACCTGGGGCAGTAAGAAAGTCTCTCAAGGAGACCCCGAAAGCCAAAATACCAAGTATAGCAAAAATGCCAGTGGGGCCGGCAGCCCATTCTGGCTGGCTTGAGGGCCAAAGCAGTGCCTGTCAGGGTCTTCTCATCCTGCTCCCAGAACCCCTGAGTTTCTATGGCACTCGGGGGGCACTTCGAAAAGACTCTGAGACTGAGCAATTTTATTAATTGTGTCCTGGAGTCAGACTTGGGTGCCACCCAAAATTGACAGCGAGTAGAATTCTAGACCTTGAAAAATAGCTCCTGGTGCCACTGGCTCCAAACTTTCTAAACAAAACAAAACAAAAAAACTGAAACCATAGTATGTTTCACATTCTGACCCTTGAGAATACTGGCTCAGGAAGAAAGTGGTTTCTGATTCTTGGTACCTGAGAATAGAGTTTCATGGTCATCCTTCCCAGCTTTTTCAGGAGTTGGACTTGAAACCCTGGGAAATAAAGGTGACTTTAGCTCTATATGATGGTGGTTTGTACCCCCTTCTGAATCCAGTTTGGTAAAAGTTCTTCAGGGAATAACTAACTGTTCATTGAAACACAGATTTATATATTACCCCAAATTCATTTTATTGGGTATCTTTCACACTGATCTTCCATGCACAGCTTGCTCCCAGCTTGGAGATGCAGAGTGTGAAATGCTCTGAATTTCCATTAAGAGATTGAAAAAGTTCTTGTCTTGGATGATAAGCCTTCTGCAACGTAAATCACAAGGTTGCTGCATTTAGAATGCAGTGCTCCTGTAATTTCAGTGAAAGAGCTTGTATTCTATAGCAAACTTTTCCTATATGATCAATTTGTCCTAAGTCTACCAATGTACACTGAGTACCTATGATTGACAGGACTTCACACAGGGCACTGGAGATACACACACAAATAAATAATTAAAATACAGTGCATTAATCACTAATCATTAGAAGAAATGCACATTAAAACCACAATGAGATATCACCTCACACTAGTCAGAATGGCGCTCATTAAAAAACAACACAGAATAAGTGCTGGCAAGGATGTGGAGAAAAGGGAACCCTCCTGCACTGTTGGTGGGAATGCAGACTGGTGCAGCCACTGTGAAAAACAGTATGGAGATTCCTCAAAAACTTAAAAATTGAACTGTCTTTTTTTTTTTTTTTCATTTTTCTGAAGCTGGAAACAGGGAGACAGACTCCCGCATGTGCCCGACCGGGATCCACCCGGCACGCCCACCAGGGGCGACGCTCTGCCCACCAGGGGGCGATGCTCTGCCCATCCTGGGCGTCGCCATGTTGCGACCAGAGCCACTCTAGCGCCTGGGGCAGAGGCCACAGAGCCATCCCCAGCGCCCGGGCCATCTTTGTTCCAATGGAGCCTTGGCTGCGGGAGGGGAAGAGAGAGACAGAGAGGAAAGCGCGGCGGAGGGGTGGAGAAGCAAATGGGCGCTTCTCCTGTGTGCCCTGGCTGGGAATCGAACCCGGGTCCTCCGCACGCTAGGCCAACGCTCTACCGCTGAGCCAACCGGCCAGGGCCCAAACTGTCTTTTGACCCAGCCATCCCACTTTTAGGAATATATCCCAAGAACATCATAGCACTGTTTCAAAAGGAGAAATGCACCTCCATGTTTACAACAGCACTGTTCACAATAGCGAAGATCTGGAAATAGCCCAAGTGTCTGTCAGTGGACGAGTGGATTAAAAAGCAGTGGTACATATATACAATGGAATACTATGGGGTCATGAAAAAGAAGGAAATCTTACCTTTTGCAACAACATAGATGGACATGGAAACTATTATGTTAAGTGAAATAAGCCAGACAGAGAAAGAAAAATATCATATGACCTCAATCATTTGAGGAATCCAATGAACAATGTGAACTGAGGAACGAAATTGAGACAGAGGAGAGATCAAAGGGACCAGAGGAAAAGAGGACAGAGGGAAGGGGGATGATAGGATGGGGTAAATCTGAAGGGAAGGGGTAGGGCGCTATGGGGAGGGGGCAAGGGAGATGTTGAGGGGAATATGGGGGAGGGGGATGCATTCAGGGCAACACTAGAATCTATGTAAACACAATAAATTAAAATCAATAAAAAAATCAAAAAATAAAATAAAATACAGTGCATTAATTGAAAAATATGTAGGATGTGCCATGAGAACAACAGATGTACTTATCTAGGAGGTGAACCTATTGAGAACTTAATCCTTTGCAGTAAATTTAATCTCTCTATTTAACAGACAAGAAAACTAAAGCTGTGAAGTTCAGGGGAGTATTTCTTCCAAAGAGCAGAGCCTATGCTGGAATTCATATTGAGTCTATGCTTTTTGCAGTATCTGGGTGCCAAATCTTTTCCACTTTCACTTTTCCAAAAAAAAAATTACCTATGCAATGAACACAATGATTTTTTAACAATGAGAATAAATCTTAGGCATCTAAGCTTTCTCATCTTGACAGTATAATTCCAGACTGAAAAATTGCACTCATCAAGAAAATATTATGGTCTGAATATCTAATAATGTTAGCTTTTCTTTATCTTTTTATTCCACCAGCATATGAAATCCTTTAAATTTTTTCCCACTGGAAATAGCAGGCTTGAGTCTCAACCTTAGAAGTGACTTAACGTTAAACTGATCTGTGTGGAACCAGACCACTGACTGAATGTAAATGGCAATGTCTCGCCTAAACACTGCGGTCATGCATTGCGCCAGATGTTAGTTTTGTAGAAGAACCTTCATGTTGGAAAACAAGCTGAATAAGAGGACTTTAGTGACTTGGCATAATCTAAAAAATTTTGACCAAGAACATGAAGATGGTAGAGAAGAGGAGAGAAATTCTTCCCATGTATTGGTTAACCAGGAGATGAATAAGAAGGATTCCAAATAAAGGTGCAGGCCCTGGCTGGTTGGCTCAGTGGTAGAGTGTTGGCCCAGTGTGTGGCTGTGTCAGGTTCGATTCCTGGTCAGAGCACACAGGAGAAGCACCCATCTGCTTCTCCACTCCTTCCCCTCTCACTTCTCTCTCTCTCTTTCTCCTTCTCTCCCCCCCTGCAACCATGGCTCAACTGGAGTGAGTTGGCCTCAGGCACTGAGGTTGGCTCCATGGCCTCTGCCTCAGGCACTAAGAAGAGCTTGGTTGCTGAGCAATGGAAAAATGCCCCAAATGGGCATAGCATTGCCCCTTCCTGGGCATGCCAGGTGGATCCCAGTTGGGGTGTATGTGGGGGTCTGTCTCTGCCTCCCCTCCTCTCAATAAATAAAAAAATAAAGATACAGAAAGTATATGAACCTTTGAAGCTCGAGTGTATTTTGACTTATAGCACTGGGAATAGAATAGGTCTTATAAGAATCAGAAATATTAGTGGCTTGTAAACACTGCTGCTTTGGGATTCACAGGGAAATGGGCATGAACAACAAATAGGCAAAATTGATGTGTGAACGGTGATTTGAGCACTAGTGTAGGAAACATGCCACAATCGTTGGAGAAGTTTCAACTGGACATAGAGAAAATGGGTCTCAACTAAAGAAAGATATTTGCAGTAACTCTGGGAACTACCCATGTTTCCATTTTTGCCAACGTTAAGGAAATGAGAATTGGTGTTTAGTAGTTTTAACTGGCAAACTCTTGGATTACAAAATGAAATGATAACCTCTGGCAATGCTTTTGGCAATCTTTGCACTGTCTGTACTGTCTGTATAGTTTTGGCTTTCGAGAATGTTATGTAGGAAAAATCATGCAGTATGAAGCCCTTTCAGACTGGTTTCTTTCACTAAGAAATACGCATTTAAGTTTCCTCTGTGTCCTTTCATGGCTTGATAGCTCACTTCTTTTTTTTTTTTTTTCAGATTTCTTTTTTTTTTTTCATTTTTCTGAAGCTGGAAACAGGGAGAGACAGTCAGACAGACTCCCGCATGCGCCCGACCGGGATCCACCCGGCACGCCCACCAGGGGCGACGCTCTGCCCACCAGGGGGCGATGCTCTGCCCATCCTGGGCGTCGCCATGTTGCGACCAGAGCCACTCTAGCGCCTGGGGCAGAGGCCACAGAGCCATCCCCAGCGCCCGGGCCATTTTTGCTCCAATGGAGCCTTGGCTGCGGGAGGGGAAGAGAGAGACAGAGAGGGAAAGCGCGGCGGAGGGGTGGAGAAGCAAATGGGCGCCTCTCCTGTGTGCCCTGGCCGGGAATCGAACCCGGGTCCTCCGCACGCTAGGCCGACGCTCTACCGCTGAGCCAACCGGCCAGGGCAGCTCACTTCTTTTTAACACTGGTTAATATTGCATTGTGGGACTATAACGCAATTTATTTATGCACCTGTTGAAGAACAACTTGGTTGCTTCCAAGTTTTGACAATTATAAATAAAGCTGCTGTAAACATTTGTGCACAGGTTTTTATGTGAATGTAAGTTTTCAACTCATTTAAGTACAGGCCAACGAGTGCAATTGCTGGATTGCATGGAAAGAGTACGTTTAGTTTCTTAAGAAACTGTCAAATGGTCTTCTTAATGCAACTGTACCATTTTGCATTCTCATTAGCAATGAACTAGAGTTCCTGTTGCTCTCCATCCACTGTGGCGTGAAGTGTGGTCAGTGCTTTGCACGTTAGCCATTCTAATATGTGTGCAGTGGTGTTATTGTTTTAATTTGAATTGTTCAATTCCCTAATGACATGTGATATTGAGCATCTTTTCACAAGGGCTTGTTTGCCATCTGCACATGTTCTTTGGCATATCTTTCTTCAGATGTTTTACTTATTTTTAAGCGGTTGCTTATTTTCTTATTGTTGAATTTTAAGAGTTTTTTTTTGGGGGGAGGGATCTATTTTAGATCCAAACCCTTTATCATATAAAAGTTCTGCAAAATTTTTTCCAGTCAGTAGCTTGTCTTTTCATTCTCTTGAAGGTGTCTTTTGTAGAGCAGGAGCTTTTAATTTAATGAAGCCCAAATTATCAATTTTTGCTTTTATAAAATGTACTGATAGTGTTATATAAACGGGCCAACGATGGCCCCCATATTTTGGCTTAAAATGGTCCTTAAGTTGTTACTCCTTCACATCAGGCTAGAACCATGAACCCAAAGCCCATTGATACCCCAGTCAAATTCTTACACATTCAATTGCTTTAAGTATAATCCAAGTAAAGAAACATTCTTAGTTATTTAGAGCCTACCTACTCTGCACATCCTGTGAAACTGCACCCAACATCTTCAAGTCATAAACAAGGACCAGACACTGCTGTTGCCCTGTGGAGCTCTCTGGCCCAGAGACTCCTCACCTTGCTGCAGAGCTACATCATCCAGACATGGGACCCTCTCTGATGTTCCCTCTTTCCTGGGAGGTCTGCTGTCTTCCCCCTTTCTGTGTAATCGTCTTGTGCCACTATTTCTGGAAAGTCCCTTGTTGGGAAGGACTTCCCCTCTCATGTAGTCCTGTTTAATAAACATTGTTAGTGTCACTGCCTCTAGTGGCCTTCTTTCTTCCGTGGTCTGCCCAAAACCTCAAATTTACCATAGTGTGAGCCTCCCTATGAAAGGGCCTTCCTAGAGATTTTAACTCTTGGGGTTGCCCATATGGAGCCTCTGGTAATCTATCAAATCTAGTTCAGGTATTTCTGTCCCAGCACTGGTTCCATGGCAGGTTCTGCTGTGAGTCTCTGCTCCAGTAAGTCAGACCCTGTGTCTGCCTGTCTGTCTCTTCAGTCTTGGGGCCACTGGCCTGTTCTGTGTCCACATCATATTTATGGACCCTAGAAGAGGTGCTGATTTTTCAGTCTGTTCACTTTTCACTTGTTGCTGGTATGGAATGGTGACCTCCAAGATCCTTACATGTGGAACTGGAAATAAGAAGTTACTATTAATATATATAGTTTTTAAAAAATATCTCTTTGGCCCTGGCCGGTTGGCTCAGTGGTAGTATCAGCCTGGCGTACAGGAGTCCCGGGTTTGACTCCTGGCCAGGGCACACAGGAGAAGCGCCCATCTGCTTCTCCACCCCTCCCCCTCTCCTTCCTCTCTGTCTCTCTCTTCCCCTCCTGCAGCCAAGGCTCCATTGGAGCAAAGTTGGCCCAGGCGCTGAGGATGGCTCTGTGGCCTCTGCCTCAGGCACTAGAATGGCTCTGATTGTGGCAGAGCTACGCCCCACATGGGCAGAGCATCACCCCCTGGTGGGCATGCCGGGTGGATCCTGGTCGGGCACATGTGGGATTCTGTCTGACTGCCTCCCATTTCCAACTTCAGAAAAATACAAAAAAAAAATCTCTTTGTGCAGTATATTTCATAGTTGTTGCTCTGGGTATTGCAACATACATATGTCTATATGTATACATATTACATGCATATTTTACCACTTTGGATGAAGTATACAAACCTCCCTTACTTTTTCCTTCTCCACTTTTAAATATCATTGTCTTGAGTATCCAATGATGTTAAAAATCAAATATGATTTATACCACTCCTAAGGAAAAGGACAATGTATTTTATGTATCTATATTTCTGCTTTTTATTTTGTCTTCCTTCTTGATGCTCCAGATTTAAAAGATATTTTTTTCTTAAGTGAAAAGTGGAGAGGCAGAGAGACAGACTCCCACATACCCCCTGACTGGGATCCAGCTGGCAAGTCCACTAGGGGGTGATGCTCTGCCCACCTGAGGCCGTTGTTCCATTGCTCAGCAACTGAGCTATTTTAGAGCCTGAGGTGAGGCCATGGAGTCATCCTCAGCACCTGGGGCCAATTTGCTCCAACTGAGCCATGGCTGCAGGAGGAGAAGGGGGGGGGAAGAGGTGGAGAAGCAGATGGTCGCTTCTCCTGTGTTCCCTGACTAGGAATCAAACCTGGGACATCCACAGGCTGGGCTGATGCTCTACTGCTGAGCTAGCTGGCCAGGGCCCAAAATTTTTTATATTATCATTTTCTTTTTGCCTGCTAGAAAGCTTTTCTTTAGGTGTTCTTTTAGGAGAGGTTTACTAACAACATATTCTTTTAGGTTTCCTTTATCTGAACATACCATTATTTCCCTTTCATTCTTGAAGTGTGGTTCATGAGATACAGAATTGGTGGTGAACAGTCCTTTCTTTTCCCCTGCCACTTCCTTTTGGCCTCCATGTTTCAGATAAGAAATCTGCTGTCATTCAAATTGATCTTCCCCAATTATTTCTCTCTGCTTTCAAGCTTTTCCTTTGTTTCTAAAAGTTTAACTATGATGCAAGTTGGTCTGTGTGTCTGTGAATTATGTTTGCAGCTTGTTCACTCGGCTTCTTGGGTCTGTAGGTTTATAAAGTTTGGGATGTTTTTAGCCATTGCTTTGTCAAATCCTGTTTTAGTTCCATTCTTTTTTCTATCCTTCTAAGGTTTTCTATTTTTCCATTTATCTCAAGCAATTTTAGAATTGATTGTTAGAGCACTTTTATGATGGATACTTGAAAATTCTTGTCAGAGAATTTCAACATCTAATTCATTTCTATGTTGGAGTCAGAAAAATTCAAGTTTTGTTTTTCTTGGTTCTTGACATAGGACATTATTTTGTATTGTATCCTGGACATTTCATCTAATGCATTAGGAAGTTGTAGGTCCTGATTACCTTTTAGGTGTTAGTAGGAAGTCTTTTGGTTCTGGTGGCTGATCCCATCCCTCTGGGACTCCCTCTCATCTCTGTTGGTGCTGCCTGGTGGACAGAAAGGGCTTTCCCAGGCCAGGCTTTCAGCGTTTCTTTGTGGGGGAATGCCATGTTCAGACCCTTCAGGAGTGCTCTTGGGCTTCCCTCGTTCTCTGGCACAAAAAGGGATTCTTGAACCCACTGGGTCAGAAAGTCTTGTTAGGATGGTGTTTATTGTTGCTTCATCCTTCTATCTGGTTCCACTTACTCACCCTGGTGCCTTCTGGAGAGTGGGCCTGGCATTTGTTATGGCTGGGTCCTTCCAGCTGATTCCACTTGCTGGCCCTGTTGGCTCCTGTAGGGGAAGGAACATCTGGAGTGTGAGATCTGTGGGGACCATGAGATAAACGAGTTTTCCAGACTGGGCCTCCCATGGTAAGTGGGTCTCCATGGCCACTTTTGTCCCCCTGCCTCAGCATCTCAGCACTGTGGGCATCTGAGGCCACTTAGTGTTGGTGGGGCTCTGATTAGCTTGCCTTGCTGGTGGTGTTGGGCTCACTGATGTTGTCAGAGGGTCTCCCATTTAATCCAGGGAAGGAATGAGTCTACCTGAGCTGCATTTTGTTGCCAGGTTGGGGATTCAGGAAGCAATGTGTCTTAATGGCCTTCCACTGTTGGGTTCTGTGTGTAGGGGGAACAAGACAACCTACTATTTGTTGTTTCTCCCAACCTGGGTTCTAGACATGCTCACTTCTCCTTGACACCATTCAGGAAATCCTTGCTCATCTTTTGCATTATTTCAAAGGTTCACAGATATGCTTGGGAGGAGGAGTGGGGAGAAACTGCTCTGTGCCATCTTGTCAGAACTGGGAGCTCTATTATGTTTGCTAAAAGCTTAGAATTTATTTTTGTGGAGATTTCATCAAAGTAATGTCAGCTTTTACACATCATCACACCAAATAACCCCCCAAAAATCTGAGAAATGAGCATAGTGTGAAGAGATGTATCACTTTAATATAATTAGCCCTCCAT
The DNA here is from genome assembly GCF_036850765.1 of Saccopteryx bilineata. Classification (NCBI taxonomy): domain Eukaryota; kingdom Metazoa; phylum Chordata; class Mammalia; order Chiroptera; family Emballonuridae; genus Saccopteryx; species Saccopteryx bilineata. Next base: position 132,166,907 of record NC_089490.1, read on the forward strand.
AAGTTTTGCCTCATTTATGGCTAGTACTGACTTGAGATGCAAACGTGTAGAGGGAAGAAAAGCGTTTTGCTCTATAGTGATGATGTATGAAGTTTCTCTCTTAATGAACACAAGAAAATTTGCTAAATATTAATATAGACATATGTATATTCTCTAAAGACAACATATTTAAAGCAACTTGCAGAATTTTTACAAGGTTTTAGATTAAATCTGTATTATTAAAATTATATCCACTTGCAAACCATGTATGGGGTGCTGTATCAAGATCCCCTCACCTCTTTCAACTGCAGTTTACAACTGTAATTAATTGTGGGTGACTTTGACTCATGACTTTGTCATTTATTCCAGGCTAGAGATTTCAGCAACAAAGTATCTCCATCTATCTTTGTCTTCAGCCCTTATGTGAGGATCTTGTTTATCAGCCTTCTTTATTGATTTTTTATTTGGAGAAATGACACATGCACTAGACATCCCAATTAATTATCTTCTTTGCATGGTTCTGAATGAAAAAAAATTATATGTATATATGACATAGATCATTCTGTTATATATGAATAATTTATAATACCTAGTGAATATCTCCCCCACTTAAAACATACATTTACAAACAAATATATAATCTTACTGGCATTTTTTTTTTGTTTATAAATGAGAATTCTATTGACAGGCTCTTTTTGATGTCCCTAATAATTTATGTTATCATTATGATATGTCAGTGTATTGATGCATATACTATTTGGATGTTTTATATTGTTTCATTAAATTTTTTCAGTACACAAATAGGATCTTGTTTTGTTTCTTCAGCTTTTTTATTTTGCAACAGAGACAGAGAGACAGAGAAAGGGACAGATAGGGACAGACAGAAAGTAAGGGAGAGAGATGAGAAGCATCAATTCTTTGTTGCAGCATCTTAGTTGTTCATTGATTGCTTTCTCATATGTGCCTTGACTGAGGGGCTACAGCAGAGCGAGTGACCCCTTGCTCAAGCCAGCAACCTTGGGCTTCAAGCCAGTGACAATGAGGTCATGTCTATGATCCTGCGCTCAAGCCAGTGACCCCGTGCTCAAGCCAAATGAGCCTGTGCTCAAGCCAGTGACCTTGGGGTTTCGAACCTGGGTTCTCTGCATCCCACTCCGACACTCTATCCACTTTAGCTTTATAAAGCTTTATAAAGTGTCTTTAGCTTTATAAAGAATCTTCATTTACTTATTTCCCCCCTAAGGTCACAAAGTTAACTTTTAGTAGCCCTGAGACCAGAAGATAGATCTGATGCCAGGCTCTTTGCTGTAAGTATCAATCCCTCTGTGACTGAAGTCTACACACAGGATGAAGGGAAATATGGAGCAGAATACACAAGGGGTGATTTTGTGATGCATTTAGCAGTGTCAGCTGTACCCAGGAAACACTGCTAATTGCCAACCTGGTGTTAATTTACTGATATGTGTCTAGTCTGCGACTAAATATCATTCAGCCCATGCTGATTAATTCTTATCTGAATTGATAATTTCATCATTGGCTAAAATTCACACTTTAGCCATACCTCTATAAGTAGTCTCCTACTCTGTATACCTCATATCCCAGAGACTATTAGTAGTTATTTTTAATGACTATAAAATGTTTCATTATTAGTAATTATTTTTAAAATTGTGATTTATAGAATTTTAATTTATAAATTGCCCAAAATGTGTAGACTAATTATTATATAAAAAATAATTTTAGATTCATTACACTGGAAAACAAAATTTTTGTTGCATCCACAAAAGCACTTGTTCTTACCTAATTCGAGTGTGCTGATCTCAAATTTGACATTAGTTTTTCTCTGTAAGCTACAGTTTTTTTTGAATTCAAGATTTTAGGTTTTCATCTTATTGTAAAATTTTCAACATTTAGTTTAACATAATGAAGTAGAATGTCTTCTGGGGCATCATTTTTGTGAAAATATAATAATTTATATAATGCAGTAAATACACTAATACACTAAAAGATATGATTGCATCAGAATTTGTCTACAATTTCAAAATAGAACATATTAAAACACTTATTTTAATCATAAAATTTGTGCAAAACTTATTAAAATTCTATTCAGGCAAAAATTTGCATTTGTAGCTCTTGCGTTTGTGTACTTGTTGAGGACAATCTCATTTGATGCTCCAGCAGTAGTCTGCTCATCACTAACAGCTCCAAGATTTTCGGGAAACTTATCAAGGTGACTGTTCAGGAAGTGAATCTTAATGCTCATGTTACATCCAATGTCGCGGAAATCCAACAGCATCCTTTGAACCAGAAGTGCATAGATTTCTGCTTTTTTGTTGCCAAGAAAGTTTTTTGTAACTGCCACAAAAGACTGCCATGCTGCTTTCTCCTCCTTATTCATCTTCCTGGCAAATTCTTCGTCATGTATGAGGCTTCAAATTTGAGGTCTATTGAATACACCTGCTTATATCTTCTTAAAAGACAAGGCCGGAAAAACAGAAATACTATGTTGAAAGCATTCACTATCTCTATTCAAAACCTGAACAAACTGCTTCATTAAGACAAGTTTGATGTGAAGTGGGGGAAAAATGATCCTGTCTTGATTAACAACAGGTTTATTCACAATATTTTGCATCCCTACTTCCAGAGCTTCACGTTTTGGCCACTCCTTCTATGTCCAGTGTTTTTCCTGAGCTCGGCTGTCCCACAAACACAGAAAGCAAGGATACTTGGTGAAACCTCTCTGTTGTCCTAGCAGGAAATTTACCATTTTAAGATCCACACAAATGATCAAGTTATGCTCCTCATACTTCAGAAAGTCGAGGACAATTTTTATGTTATTATAATCTTCTCGCAGATGAGTTGAATCCAATTGAAACCCCTGCATAAACATTACCATTGTGTAGGTGAACACATTTTAGACTCCAGTTTACAGCTGTCAAGAAATAGCCGTCATTCTGTTGGACTGTAAGCAGTAACACCTAGCTGGCTGAGAAGACTACTGATATCATGACAGTAAACAAAGTGTTTGTCTTCGGAAAAAAAGTCCACAAAAATTTGTTCACGCTTCCTGAAATGGGATACTTTAGCTGACCAGTGAAGTACTTTCTTTTCTTGAAGCCTGGAGGCTAATAATTCAGCTGCTTTCTTTGATAGGCCCAAATCTCTTACTAAGTCATTCAATTCGGGTTGGCTAAACTGCTGAGGGGTTAATGACTGCTTGGCATCAGAAGAAGAGCTTTCAGATTCTACAACCATTTCCTCATGGATCTTATCAAAATACACTTGATCACCATGTTCATTTTCTTCGTCCTTAGGAGAAATAAAACCATTGAAAACTGGAACCAGAAGTGTCTCAGAGTGTGGGATAGGTCATATTGCTGAAAGAATATTAGGATATGCGGTCATATGCCATTTTTTCTTGCTGATTCCCTTTGTATGGATCAGACAGAAATAACAGTCACTGCTGTTGTCCTTAGGTTCACGCCAAACCATGGGAATACCAAAGGCATTCCTTTGCATTTTCCTTTTGTCCAGTCACGAAGCATTTCCTCACAATGATGACACACAATATGAGGAGCCCAATTCTTGTCTTGATCGCCAAGGGGAACTTGAAAATAGGCAATATATGCACGTGTCACAAATGATGAAATATTGTGCCTTTGATGTTGAAGTGTGTAACAGCCACATATATAACAGAAGATGTCAGGACTATTCTTACATTTACACCTACTCAAAGAAGCCATGATTCAATCTTAAAACAAAATAAGAGGGTATTTTTTTTTATCAGATAATGATTTTTTACATTTAAAAACAACTACAATTATGTAAAAGTGATGTTTGTAAAACATTAATTGTCTTGAGGTTATGTTCAATCCAAGAGTTGTTGCCCTTTAACTCCAATTTAAAAACCAATGCACGCCATTAACTGTAACAAAAAGAAATTAAAATTGCATAAAAACTAGAACATGCACCAAAAAAATGGATTTCAGATTTGGAATCAGTGATGAAGAAGTATATAGAAACAGTTCTAAAACCTCATGCAACAGAAAATGAAAAAAATTTGTTCCCCAGTGTTATCTGCCAATTAATCTAACTTCCATTCAGAATTCTATATGGAACAGGAGACTAAATTTGGAACACAATTTTTCATATGCTCACAAGTTTAACCAGAGAATCCATCTCCACCTCATAGGGAACAGTATAATTTTCTTTATTTAATATGCTGCAATATTCATTTTATTATAAAATGTCTGTGCACAAGGCTTTAAAATAATTGAATTTATTTGTTTCATTTTCCCTGATGTACTAATATTTTTTGGCACCATGCTTTAGATAATGTATGCCATAGAAAGCAGCCAAATTCTTGTCTTAGCCATAACCTTACTGAGGCAGAAAATTTGGCATTTATATAAAATGAAACCATCTCTAATCTTTTGTTTTCTCTTCTAGAATTGCCTTGTTTAATCATCATATTTGGAACCTCTGAAAAGGGATTGGTTTTTAGGAATAAGGGCTAGGAATGAGGGGCTGAATAAAATGATGATATAAAATAAAATTGATCTTTTCCCCCCAGCTGCAGTCGGTGAGACTGCCTGCCTGCCTGGTAATTGTTTGAGGCAGTCCCTGATTGGTGAGTTCCTGTCCTATTCCCTCCCAGATCAGGATTTCTCGCTTTGTTTCCATGGTGCCATGTTTCCTTATCATAACACGTTATTGTCATTGCTTCTATATTCTCTGCTAGATGTTCGGAGTCAGGGATTGTGTCCTTGCTTCCCCTTGTTGTACAACATCTAGCACAGTGCTGGGGGAGGGGCAGGGGCTGGTACTTAATAAATGTTTGTTCAATCAAAGGTTTAAATGCAGTTTAAATGCAGTTTAAAATTTCAGCTATTGGAGTGACGTCACGGAAATGGCGCCGTGAGAAGCGCGTCCGACAGCTCTCCCCTAAATCACAACAAATTTATCAACTAGAAACAGAAAAATTTATCCTCGGAGCATTCCGGAGTTCCACACAAACTGAAAGCAAAAGGACTGTTATCACTTGAATCTGAGAGACGAGGGTGTGGAGGAAGCTACCGCAGCGACGCTCATTCAAGCCGCCAGGGAGTGCGCCTGCAGTGAGTCAGCCCATATACTTGGGAACCGCAAGCCGCCGCGAGCGGCCGACTGCGAGCCGCCGCGAGCCCCCGCGAGCTGCCGCGAACCCCCGCGAACCGCCACCGCGAGCTGCCGCGAACCCCCGCGAACCGCCACCGCGAGCGGCCGCCACGAGCCGCGGCGCGCGCGCGCCCGGTCCGGTTGAGCACCGCTGACGTTCCCAGCGGCCCGCACACTGCCAGTGGGGGTCGCCGGCCACCGGTGCCCGGAGCGCCACATTCGCGCGCGTGCCTTGGGCATTCCACGCGCCCAGGGCGCCCTGCTGGCCCGCACACCCAGGGGGCTCCATTATCCTGCGCCTGGTGCGGTCCAGCCGCCAGCGGCTGGGCGAGCGGGAGAGGCTTGGGAGATTCTCTCCGTGGGCGGGGCACCTCACCCAGCCATTCAAGCTAACAATCAAGCGTTGGGGGAGGGGCGCGCGCAGGCAGCCTAAAATACCTTCGGAAACACAGCTGCGACCCAATCACTGAAATTAGCTTAACCCATAAAATCTGCGCACCCTCGGTTCTAATTGATAAGATCTCTCTCAGTTCAGCGATCCAAGACAAGAGGCGTGATATTTTTTAGTGCCTCTCGCTAAAGGGGCGGGGGCAACTTCTGATTGATAGAGCCTCCATATTCAGGGATAAACGCTAACAAGAAGGACTTGGCAGATAATAAGGTCTATACTACACTAATCGTAAGCAGAGACTAGTGCCTCTTCTTCCCTGCAAAAACAGGCTACAAAGTGTGGAAAGCCTGGGTTGAGAGGTCCAACTAAATGATAGGCGCTGAACAGTCACCTTGACAACAATTGACTCCCACCCCCGCCTGATTACACTGGAGGCCCTGACTGTCAGAGCCTTTCCCAAAGCCTTGCACTGAGTGGGGATAGAGTGGGGATTTCCCAGCTCTTTGAGCCTCTTACTCCCCAGGCAGAAGCAGTTGCAGCCTTATAGCTGGATCACCAGGCTGCTAATTCAGAAAGGGGGGACTAGGAGAGAGAATCCAGGAAAGCAAACTCTCTCATCGTTGGACCCTGCAAACGCCAACAAGCCTTTACTTCCAGCAAGACTAAAGCCAATTATATGACATTGCCATAGAATCCCATCAACTGCAAATCCCTAACTAAGAGTAACACAGGGGCAGAGCCTGGGGTACAGAGTCACCGACTAGGAAGAGGGAGAGAAAAGAAAAAGGAAGAAGTTAACCTCTCAAAATCAAGAAAAACCCACAGACTTTACAACTTGATCCACTAATTTTTTTTTTATTGTTGTTGTTGTTGCTTGTTTCTTCTATCTTTTTGCCTTTATTTCCTCCACCTCGGTCCTTCTATTCTCTGCCCATCTTATGCTTCCCCTTTCTTGAACTACACTACCCATGAGTGTTGCATTTTATTTTTCTTCTTCATCCTCACCCTCCTTTAAGGTTATACTCCAAAACACTTAACTCTCACTCTCTCCTCTTTTGTTTTTTTTTTTGTCTTGCTTTATTTTGTTTTTTTTCTCCTCCTATTTTATTTCTTCCATCGTTTTTCTCTTTTTCTTATTTTTTCCTTTCTATTCGTTTTTTCTTTTCTCATTTTACTTTCCTCCCATATAATCCTCAATCACGAACAAATTAGTTAATTTGGGACTCAAGGCTTTTTTTTGGCTTTATTTCTCTTTTTTGCTTTTGTTTTTATTTTTTTTCTCTTGTTTGTTTATTTTTGTGGCATTTTGGGTCCTCCCAACCCAAGGTCTCCATTGTATTTAGTCTTCGCTCCACTTAATACAACAGATTTTTACTTATTATTTTTATTTTTTCTTCTTTATTATTCTTTTTTGGTCCTTTTTTCTGATTCCCTCTTATCCCTCTCATTATATCTCTTAGTTGACCATCACTTACAAGCAAATCATCTTATGCTTGTCTAAGATTTTCTTCCTTTTTTTTTTTTTTTTTTTTTTTTTTTTTTTTGCATTTAGTAGGTCCCTACTCCCTTTTTTTGCCCCTTGAACTCTTCACCCCAAATCAGGCCCTCCATTATAGGCACGATATTTCCCTGAGGAGGGGAGAGGAGGGAAAGAGAAGAGAGAAAAAAGGGGGAAATAATAAATTATTACTGTTTTTTTTGTGGGGTGTTTTACCTTTTTTTTTTTCTTTTTACTCTTTATTAATTCTAATTAGTGCTATCAATAAGACCACCCTCAGATGCCGATAAGAAAGAGGAAATCGAATATTATGGATACAAAAGAAAGAGAGGTAACACAAATAGATGTGGAAAAATCTATGGAGAAAAGACTTAACATATTGGAAGCCTTGGAGCTAAATGACAGAGAATTTAAACTAGAAATCTTAAAAATACTCAGAGATATACAAGAAAACACAGAAAGGCAATATAGGGAGATCAGAAAACAACTCAATGAACACAAAGAATATATTACCAAGGAAATTGAAACTATAAAAACAAATCAAACAGAAATGAAAAACTCAATTCACGAGCTGAAAAACGAGGTAACAAGCTTAGCTAACAGAACAGCCCAGATTGAAGATAGGATTAGTGAAATAGAAGACAAACAACTTGAGGCACAACAGAGAGAGGAAGAAAGAGACTCAAAAATAATAAAAAATGAGAAAGCCCTACAGGAATTGTCTGACTCCATCAGAAAGAATAACATAAGAATAATAGGTATATCAGAGGGAGAAGAGAAAGAAAATGGAATGGAGAATATACTCAAACAAATAATAGACGAGAACTTCCCAAGCCTGTGGAAGGAACTAAAGCCTCAAATTCAAGAAGCAAACAGAACACCAAGTTTTCTTAACCCCAACAAACCCACTCCAAGGCACATCATAATAAAGATGACACAAACCAATGACAAAGAAAAAATTCTCAAGGCAGCCAGGGAAAAGAAGAGTACAACATATAAAGGAAGGCCTATTAGATTATCATCAGATTTCTCAGCAGAAACTCTACAAGCTAGAAGAGAGTGGACCCCAATATTTAAAGCCCTGAAAGAGAGGAACTTTCAGCCAAGAATACTATACCCATCAAAGCTATCCTTCAAGTATGAAGGAGATATAAAAACATTCACAAATACAGAAAAGATGAGAGAATTTATCAACAGAAAGCCCCCACTCCAGGAAATACTAAGGGGGGTTTTCCAACCAGATTCAAAGAACAAAAGAAAACAACACCACAAGTAACAGCTCCACCAAGAACACAATAAAACCAAACTTAAACTGTGACAACAAAGGAAAAAAAGGGGGGAGAGGATGGAGATTAACAGTAGCAAAGGATGATGAAGTGCAGAAATACTTATAAGATAGGGTACTACAATGAATATAGTAGGTACCCTTTTCATTACTTAATGGTAACCACCCTTAAAAAAACCACCACAAAAACACTTGACTTAAAAAAAGGTAGCAACAGAGGAAAGAAGTATGGAACACAAACAAACAAAAACAAATGATAGAAAAACAAAAGAGAAGAATCAAACTAGATACAAAACTAACAGAAAGCAATTTATAAAATGGCAGTAGGGAACCCACAAGTGTCAATAATTACACTAAATGTAAATGGATTAAACTTACCAATAAAAAGACACAGAGTAGCAGAATGGATTACAAAAGAAAATCCAACTATATGCTGCCTACAAGAAACACATCTAAGCAACAAGGATAAAAACAAATTCAAAGTGAAAGGCTGGAAAACAATACTCCAAGCAAACAACACCCCAAAAAAAGCAGGTGTAGCAATACTCATATCTAATAATGCTGACTACAAGACAGAAAAAGTACTCAGAGACAAAAATGGTCATTTCATAATGATTAAGGGGAAGTTGAATCAAGAAGACATAACAATCCTTAATATATATGCACCAAACCAAGGAGTACCAAAATATATAAGACAGCTACTTATTGACCTTAAAACAAAAACTAACAAAAATACAATCATACTTGGAGACCTCAATAAAATTTCAGCTATTTTCCAACGTCTATAATTCTCCTTTTAGACAGTTTTATTGAGGTAAAATCAATATACAAAAAACTGCATCTTTGATATACAATTTTGTGGACTTAGACATATGCATGCACCCACAAAACCCTCACCACAGTCAAGCTAAAAAACACACCTGTTACCTTCGAGAAAGCTTCCTCATGTCTCTTATTTTTCTTTTCTTTTTGTAGTTAAGATATTACAGAAAATTTAAAGCCAAACTTTAATATATGACTTGTTGGAATCCATGGGAGTCTGAAAGACCAGAGTAACAGGCTTTATTGAAAGGAATCGGATGTCAGAGAAATGGTGCCATAAGGAGCGATACCGATAAATCTCCCCAAAATTTCAACAAGTTCTTCAACCAGAGACAGAAAAATCTATCCTTGGAGCGTCTAGAAGTCCCACACTGAACACGAAGGTATGATCGAGTGAAAAATTGACTAAATATATAATCAACCCCGAAGGAAATAGGACAGAGAAAGGAACACTCTGCCTTCCTCACTAACCTAAACAAGGGCTGCTTTTACTTGGAATTGAGAGTATAGGAACTAAGGCAGGCAAAGGATCGGTAAATAGAGCCAGGCTGTGGCATAAATGTCCAACCCAGGCTGTGGCACAGACATCCAAGCCGAGGAAAAATTGTACTTGTGGCGACCCAGTCAACACAAGCTAACACTCGCGCCAAACCCAGACAAAGAAAGGCAAGTGCGGCAGCAATCAGCCCTGATATCCTGGTCGGTGAGCGTGGATAGAATGAGAGAGGTTTCTCCTAGCGCCCTGGGAGTGGACGCCTGTGGTACCAGACAGAGGGGCAGAGTCAGAGGCCTTTGTGTTGGCCGAGACTGGAGTCTCGGGGTCACCCTTGCAATCTGAAGAGCGGCACACGGGAAGTGTGTGAAAGTGAACTTCCCTACGCTCGAACTTCTCTGGGCGGGCAGGGTGCCTCAACCGGAATGAGTGGCGGCCACCCCAATACCCAGGTCGGAGAGCACGGATAGCGTGTGAGAGGTTCCTCCTAGCACCCCGGGAGTGGGCGCCCAGGTTCCCGAACAGAGGGGCAGAGTCAGAGGCCTTTGCATGGGCTGTGACCGAAGTCTTGGTGTTGCCCCTGCGTCCTGAGGAGCAGCGCGTAGGGAGTGCGTGAAAGCGAAATTCCCTATGCTCAAACTTCTCTGGGCAGGTGAGGCGCCTCACCCAGCCATACAAGCTAACAGACCCAGGGAGGATTAGCTTAATCCACAGTCTGCTTACCTCCCAACTGACCTATGTGACCCTAACTGACAAGATCTCTCTCAGTTCAGCAATCTAAGACAAGAGGCATGATATTTTTTATTGCCTCTTGCTATGCTATGCACGTAGGGGTGGGGGAAACTTCTGATTGGCAGAGCTTTCATACTCAGGGCTATATGTTAAAAAGAGGGATTTGGCAGCTTGTAAGTCCTCTTGCTTTGCAAACAGCGACTAGTGCATCTTCTACCCAGCCAAAACAGGTTACAAAGTGCCAAAAGCCTGAGGAAAGTGGTCCCACAGAGCGCTGAGGCATTCTGGACACGCCTAGAGGCACGTAGAAAGGCACCTTAAAAACAATTGGCTCCCAGCCCTGCCTGATTATGCTAGCAGCTCTGACTGATAGAGCCTTACCCAGAGCCCTGCGCTGAGTGGGGATAGAGTAGGGATTTGCCAGCTCTTTGAGCCTCTTACTCTCCAGGCAGAGGCAGCAGAAACCCCATAGCTGGATCATCAGGCTGCTAATTTGGGAAGGACAGACTAGGAGAGAGGCTCTGGGAAAATGGACTCTCTCATTGTCGGAGCCTGCAAATGCTAATGAGCCTCAACTGCCAACGAGACTGAAGCCCAATATATGACATTGCCATAGAGACTTATCAACTGCAAACCTCTACCTAAGTGTGCCACAGGGGCAGAGCCTGGGGTACAGAGTCACTGACCAGGAAGAGGGAGAGAGAAAAAAAGCAAGAAGATAACCTCTCAAAATCAAGAAAAATTCACAGACTTTATAATCTTTTCCATTTTATTTTATTTGTTCACTTGTTTTACTCCAAACCCCTTAACTCTCTCTCTCTCTGTGTGTTCTTTTTTCTTCTTTTTGTTTTTTCCTCTTTCTTTTTTTCTTCCTCTATATTAGTCTCTTCTTTTCTCCTTTACTTTTCCTCTCATTCAATTCTCAATCACAAACAAATTATTTTATTTGAGACTCAAATTTTTCTTTGTGGCACTTTGGGTGTTTTTTACTTTGCCTTTTTAACTCATTAGCAGTGCTCCCAACCCTGGCTCTCCATTTTATCTAGTTTTTGCTCCATTAAATACAATAGCAATTTTTAAAATTTTTTTTCCCTTTTTTCTGTTTTCCTCTTATCCCTTTCATTATATCTCTTAGTCAACCATCACTTAAAAGCAAATTATTTTATTCTTGACTCAAATTTTTTCTTTTTTGCATTTTGCAGGTCTATACCCCCCTTTTTTTTTGCTCCTTTATCACTTCTCCCCAACTCAGGTCCTCCATTATAGGTAGTTTTTGTTCTATTTAACACAATATAATTCACAGGTCATCACAATTTTTTCTCAAGAAGGAGGGGAGAGGAGAGGAGAGGGAAAAAAAGGGGGGGGTCAATAATAATTTTTTTTTTACTTTTTATTCTTTTTTAATTCTCATTAGTACTATCAACAAAACCACCCTCAGATGCCATTAAGGGAAAGGAAATTGAATATCATGGATACAAAAGACAGAATTAGCACAGAGAGATGAGGAAAAATCTATGGAGAAAAAATTTAATATATTGGAAACCTTGGAGCTAAATGACAGAGAATTTAAATTAGAAATCCTAAAAATACTTAGAAATATACAAGAAAACACAGAAAGGCAATTTAGGGAGTTCAGAAAACAACTCAATGAACACAAAGAATATATTACCAAGGAAATTGAAACTATAAAAACAAATCAGCCTGACTAGGTGGTGGCGCAGTGGACAGAGCATTGGACTGGGATGCAGAGGACCCAGGTTCAAGACCCTGAGGTCACCAGCTTGAGCATCAGCTCATCTGGTTTGAGCAAAAGCTCACTAGCTTGGACCCAAGCTTGCTAGCTGCTGAAGGCCCGTGGTCAAGGCACATATGAGAAAGCAATCAATGAACAACTAAGGTGTTACAATGCGCAATGAAAAACTAATGATTGATGCTTCTCATCTCTCCATTCCTGTCTGTCTGTCCATGTATATCCCTATCTCTGTCTCTGTAAAGAAAAAAAAATCAAACAAAGATGAAAACCTCAATTCACGAACTGAAAAACGAGGTAACAAGCTTAGCTAATAGAAAAGGCCAGATAGAAGAGAGGATTAGTGAAATAGAAGACAAGCAACTTGAGGCACAACAGAGAGAAGAAGAAAGAGACTCAAAAATTTAAAAAAAAAAGAGAAAGCCCTACAGGAATTGACTGACTCCATCAAAAAGAATAACATAAGAATAATATGTATATCAGAGGGAGAAGAGAGAGAAAATGGAATGGAGAACATATTCAAACAAATAATAGATGAGAACTTCCCAAGCCTGTGGAAAGAACTGAAGCCTCAAATTCAAGAAACAAACAGAACATCCAGTTTTCTTAACCCCAACAAACCTACTCCAAGGCACATCATAATGAAATTGGCACAAACCAATGACAAAGAAAAAATTCTCAAGGCAGCCAGGGAAAAGAAGAATACAACATATAAAGGAAGGCCTATTAGATTATCATCGGATTTCTCAACAGAAACTCTACAAGCTAGAAGAGACTGGACCCTAATATTTAAAGCCCTGAAAGAGAGGAACTTTCAGCCAAGAATACTATACCCATCAAAGCTATCTTCAAATATGAAGGAGAAATAAAAACATTCACAGATACAGAAAAGATGAGGGAATTTATCATTATAAAACTCCCACTCCAGGAATTACTAAAGAGGGTTTTCCAACCAGATACAAAGAACAAAACAAAACAAAACCACAAGTAAAAGCTCCACCAAGAACACAAACCCAAACTTAAACTGTGACAACAAAAACAAAAAACAAAAAAGGGAGGAGAGGACGGAGATTAATAGTAGCAAAGAACGATGAAGTGCAGAAGTACTCACAAGATAATGTACTACAATGAACAAGGTAGGAACCCTTTTTATTACTTAATGGTAACCTCCCCTGAAAAAACCACTACAGAAGCACATGACTTAAAAAAGATAGCAACAGAGGAAAGAAGTATGGAATACAACCAAACAAAAACAAAGGATAGAAAAACAAAAGAGAAGAATCAAACAAGATACAAAACTAACAGAAAGCAATTTATAAAATGGCAATAGGGAACCCACAAGTGTCAATAATTACTCTAAATGTAAATGGATTAAACTCACCAATAAAAAGACAGAGTAGCAGAATGGATTAAAAAAGAAAATCCAACTGTATGCTGCCTACAATAAATACATCTAAGCAACAAAGATAAAAACAAATTCAAAGTGAAAGGCTGGAAAACAATACTCCAAGCAAATAACATCCAAAAAAAGCAGGTGTAGCAATACTCATATCTAATAATGCTGACTACAAGACAGCAAAAGTACTCAGAGACAAAAATGGTCATTTCATAATGATTAAGGGGACTCTGAATCAAGAAGACATAACAATCCTTAATATATATGCACCAAACCAAGGAGCACCAAAATATATAAGACAGCTACTTATTGACCTTAAAACAAAAACTGACAAAAATACAATCATACTTGGAGACCTCAATACACCACTAACGACTCTAGATCGTTCATCCAAACAGAGAATCAATAAAGATATATTGGCCTTAAACAAAACACTAGAGCACCTGGATATGATAGACATCTACAGGACATTTCATCCCAAAGTGACTGAGTATACATTTTTCTCCAGTGTACATGGATCATTCTCAAGAATTGACCATATTTTGGGCACAAAAATAATATCAGCAAATTCAGAAAAATTGAAATTGTACCAAGCATATTTTCTGATCATAAAGCCTTGAAACTAGAATTCAACTGCAAAAAAGAGAAAAAAAACCTCACAAAAATGTGGAAACTAAACAACATACTTTTTAAAAATGAATGGGTCAAAGAAATAAGCGCAGAGATCAAAAGATATATACAGACAAATGAAAATGACAATACGACATATCCGAATCTATGGGATGCAGCAAAAGCAGTGATAAGAGGGAAGTTCATATTACTTCAGGCCTATATGAACAAACAAGAGAGAGCCCAAGTGAACCATTTAACTTCACACCTTAAGGAACTAGAAAAAGAAGAACAAAACAACCCAAAACGAGCTGAAGAAAGGAGATAATAAAAATCAGAGCAGAAATAAATGAAATAGAGAACAGAAAATCCATAGAAAAAATTAATAGAACAAGGAGCTGGTTCTTTGAAAAGATCAACAAAATTGACAAACCCTTGGCAAGACTCACCAACGAAAAAAGAGAAAGGGCTCATATAAACAAAATCCAAAATGAAAGAGGAGGAATCACCACGGATATCATAGATATACAAAGAATTATTGAAGAATACTATGAAAAACTATATACCACTAAATTCAACAATCTAGAAGAAATGGATAAATTCCTAGAACAATACAACCTGCCTAGACTGAGTCAAGAAGAAGCAGAAAGCCTAAATAGACCAATTAGCAGGGAAGAAATAGAAAAAACTATTAAAAACCTCTCCCAAATAAAAGTCCAGGCCCAGACGGTTATACTAGTAAATTCTATCAAACATTCAAAGAAGACTTGGTTCCTATTCTACTCAAAGTCTTCCAAAAAATTGAAGAAGAAGCAATACTTCCAAACACATTTTATGAGGCCAACATAACCCTTATACTGAAACCTGGCAAGGATGGCACAAAAAAAGAAAATTACAGACCAATATCTCTAATGAATACACATGCTAAAATACTAAACAAAATACCAGCAAATCGAATACAACCTATTAAAAAAATAATACATCATGATATAGTGGGATTCACCCCAGAATCTCAAGGATGGTTCAACATATGTAAAACGGTTAATGTAATACACCATATCAACAAAACAAAGAACAAAAACCACATGATCTTATCAATAGATGCAGAAAAGACATTCGATAAAATACAACACAATTTTATGTTTAAGACTCTCAACAAAATGGGTATAGAAGGAAAATATCTCAACATGATAAAGGCCATATATGAGAAACCATCAGTTAACATCATATTAAATGGCACTAAACTGAAGGCTTTCCTCCTTAAATCAGGAACAAGACAGGTGTCCACTCTCTCCACTTGCATTTAATGTGCTGCTAGAGGTTCTAGGGAGAGCAATCAGACAAGACAAAGAAATAAAAGGCATCCATATCGGAAAAGAAGAAGTAAAGGTATCACTTTTTGCAGATGATATGATCCTATACATCGAAAACCCCAAAGAATCTACAAAAAGACTACTAGAAACAATAAGCCAATACAGTAAGGTCGCAGGATACAAAATTAATATACAAAAGTCCATAGCCTTTCTGTATGCCAACAATGAAACATTAGAGAACAAACTCAAAAAAATAATCCCCTTCACGACTGCAACAACAACAACAACAACAAAATACCTAGGAATAAACATAACAAAGAATGTAAAGGACCTATATAATGAAAACTACAAAGTATTGTTAAGGGAAATCAAAAAAGATACAATGAGATGGAAAAATATTTCTTGTTCTTGGATAGGAAGAATAAATATAATCAAAATGGCCATATTACCCAAAGCAATATATATATTTAATGCAATTTTCATCAAAATTCCTATGACATTTTTAAAAGAAATGGAACAAAAAAATCATCAGATTCATATGGAACTATAAAAAAACCCAAATAGCCAAAGCAATCCTAAAAAACCAGAATGAAGCTGGGGACATTACAATACCTGACTTCAAAATATATTATAGAGCCACGACAATTAAAACAGCATGGTATTGGCAGAAAAATAGACACTCAGACCAATGGAACAGAATAGAAAGTCCAGAAATAAAACCACATATATATGGTCAAGTAATTTTTGATAAAGGGGCCAACAATACACAACAGAGAAAAGAAAGCCTCTTCAACAAATGGTGCTGGGAAAACTGGAAAGCTACATGCAAAAGAATGAAACTCGACTACAGTTTGTCCCTTTGTATTAAAATTAATTTAAAATGGATCAAAGACCTAAATATAAGACCTGAAACAATAAAGTACATAGAAGAAGACATAGATTCTAAACTCATGGACCTTGGTTTTACAGAGCATTTTATGAATTTAACTCCAAAGGCAAGAGAAGTGAAGGCAAAGATAAATGAATGGAATTATATCAGACTAAGAAGTTTTTGCTCAGCAAGAGAAACTGACAACAAAACAAACAGACAGCCAACTAAATGGGAAATGATATTTTCAAACAACAGCTCAGATAAGGGCCTAATATCCGAAATATACAAAAACTCATAAAACTCAACAACAATTTAAAAAATAAAAATAAAAAAATAAACAAACAAAAACTCAACAACAAACAAACAAATAATCCAATAAAAAAATGGGAAGAGGACATGAACAGACACTTCTCCCAGGAAGAAATACAAATGGCCAACAGATATATGAAAAGATGTTCATCTTCTTTAGTTATTAGAGAAATGCAAATCAAAACTGCAATGAGATACCACCTCACACCTGTTAGATTAGCTATTATTAACAAGACAGGTAATAGCAAATGTTGGAGAGGCTGTGGAGAAAAAGGAACCCTTATTCACTGTTGGTGGGAATGTAAAAGTAGTACAACCATTATGGAAGAAAGTATGGTGGTTTCTCAAAAAACTGAAAATAGAACTACCTTATGACCCAGCAATCCCTCTACTGGGCATATACCCCCAAAACTCAGAAACATTGATATGTAAAGACACATGTAGCCCCATGTTCATTGCAGCATTGTTCACAGTGGCCAAGACATGGAAACAATAAAAAAGCCCTTCAATAGAAGACTGGATAAAGAAGATGTGGCACATATACACTATGGAATACTACTCAGCCATAAGAAATGATGACATCGGATCATACAACAAAATGGTGGGATCTTGATAACATTATACGGAGTGAAATAAGTAAATCAGAAAAACCAAGAACTGCATTAGTCCATACGTAGGTGGGACATAAAAATGAGACTAAGAGACATGGACAAGAGTGTGGTGGTTATGGGGGGGGAGAAGAGGGAGGGAGAAGGGAAGGGGGAGGAGAGGGGCACAAAGAAGACTAGATAGAAGGTGACGGAGGACATTCTGACTTTGGGGGATGGGTATGCAACATAATTGATTGACAAGATAACCTGGTCATGTTTTCTTTGAACATATGTACCCTGATTTATTGATGTCACCCCATTAAAATTAATAAAAATTTTAAAAAAGAAAGAAAGAAAGTAACCCTGCCGGGCACTTCTCTTGGGGAGAAGAGTGCCGGTTACAGACTAGGGGTGAGTTATATAGTGTTTGGGGGAGCCTGAGGCGATACTGAGGCAAAAGTCCTGGTATGTCTGGAGCCCCTCCTTGGGGCGGCTTGTCAGCTTCTTGGAATTTCTCTGTCTCAGGGGCGATAGTCCAGTAAGGGTGAGGTCTGACAGATAAGCAAAACATCAAGAGGGCAGTTTGGAATCTATCATTTCTCAACTCTGTGGTTACCTATAAAAGAAAGGCAGTTATTAATTTTATAATATATGGTGAGGGGTGATGAGGAGAAACAGGAGAAAAAATTGGAAAATTATTGCTTCTTCTGGAGAGAACTCAAGAAAAGAACCTTGCCAAGCCAAGTCCCTCATTCAGTTAAGGAGGTCATCAATTTCCATTCTGTAAGGTCTGAACCAGGTGATGTCCTTGAAAACTTGAGAGAGGAAGTAAAAAAATTTTGCAAGGTAATAATTGTTAGTTGCTTGCTGCGAGTGCTGATTGAACAGGGTGACATGGTGATACATGGTCTCCTGGATGAGCCTCATGAGACGTGCTGGTCGGGTACCTCTTGAATGGAAGGACATGTGGAGATTTTTAGAGACAGGGAACTTGTTGGTGTAAGTTTTTAGAAGGACTGAATATGTATGGTTTAAAAGGAAGGAGATTTGGAGAACATTCAGGAGGGAACTTCTCAGGCTGTGGGGCGGCTTCTTCCTGGTGTCATCCCTACCTATTTGATATTTCCCTCATGAAGTTCTCCTTGGGGTATTGGAGAATAAGAGTGTAGGAGCATTTGATTGTAGGTAATCCTAGAGATTTCTCTCATCCGGGCCTGTAGGAACCTGATAAGAAAGAGGCAATTATTTGGAGATCAGGAATGCAGAGATAAGGAGGGTTGTATAGCAGGGGGGTGAAAGTCCTTCCATGGTAATGTTAGAGATATTTAGATATTTTTTCCTGGAAGCCCTAGAGAGAGCAATTAGCTTGAGTTAAAAGAAATGTTTCATGTCTGTTTGTAGGCTCTTCTTCAGCCAAGAAGACCTAGCGATCTTGTCCCCTTACTATGTGAAGGATAAAACAACTGAGAAGCATTAAGAGGTGAATGTTATTTATTCTTCTAGTTCTTCAAGGATACAGGAGAGCTTTAGGGTTAGGGGACCTGTAGGGGTTGAAAGATAGTATTTAGGAGGTTTGCTGATATAGGGTTTCAGATATTTCTGTTTCGTGAGGGCAGGTTTCAGGGTTGGTGTGTAGGGTTAAGTAGATTTTTTCAATTTTCTGATTGGTGAAGGTCTGCATGCAGTTCTATAAGAAACTACTGAACAAATGTAAGAGGCAGGGTCTAAAAGTTAGAAAAATAAATAGGAGTGTGAGAGGACCAATGAAAGGCAATAGTCAAGACACCCAGTTTGTGTGAAACCATTGATTCCATGTTTACAAATTTGCTGGGCTTCAGAGAGAGAAAGAGAGAGAGAGAGAGTAGGAATAAGACAGGGCAGTGGCCAGTCCCCCTGCCCCTAGACCTACTTTTATAGAAATTTTAAAAACAACAAGAAGAGAAATTACCTGTATATCTCATTTGGTCCTTAGATTGACGGGTAGTGTATTAGGAACTGGAAGAGGCTCATGGGGTGGTATTAGGTTGATATTTAGGGTGAGATACATTAGGATACAGGTTTTTGTCCAATTAGTAGGGCGACACCTATAGGTGTTGGTCCCATATGAGTAGAAAACCCCTGATTGGGTGAGGCAGGCTGAGAGGTGAATAGAGAATAGAAGGACAAGGGGTCAGTTTTGTTTCTCTGTTTCTGAGCTCAGATGGTCAGGGTGGAGGAAAGAGTCATCCCAATAAGTGGGGAGAGTAGAGGATTGTTAATTAGTGTGACTAATTAAACTTTCTTTGAAAAACCTGTTTTCTGACTGTACAAATTCTTTTTTCTCTGTACAAACTTCCTACAATCTGCACAAACCTTCTACAACTTACATGAACCTTCAGCTTTCATGTACTTTCTTATCCAGAAATAACTGGCCTTCATAACAACTTGCTTTTTCTTTTTCTTTCAAAAAGTATATCCATACCTTATACCTTCTATTATCAAAACCATACAATTCCTTTCTAGTCAGAACTCTTGGTTTAGAAATCTTTAACCTTTAGTGACAATTAAGTTGACTTTCTTTTTATCCTAGTTTCCCTTTTCCCAAAGCCTGATTAAAAGAGTCCTTAGTTTTTTCATATATTTGCCATACGTAGACCAACCAGCTTCAGGTTTGTGGTTGGAGTAAGGCATGCTGTTTTTCTACTTTAGCAGCAGTGGGAGTTGTCAGGATCACGTTGTGTGAACCTGTCCATGTGAAAGTCAGTCCTTGGGTGATGTAATGCTGGAAGTGCCTCTTGGACAGTCTTTGAACAGTTTGCTGAGTAACCTGTAAATCCTGCAAGTACTTAGGGAAAGAGTGGTTACATTTCTACACTTTGCAGTTAGAGTTTAAGTCTTAGTGGCCACTGCTTCTAGCTGGAATTAGCAGCAGGTCCCAGCCTATAATAGGAATGGGGCACTGAGATAAGAGGAATAAAGGAGATACTATACATTAAATAAAGTAACAAAATCAGACTATCAATACCCACAGTAAAGATCTTTGAGGGATAAATAAAACTCAAATATTCAAGTGAGGAATAGTATATGGCCCTTGTGTTTACAAGAAACGAGATCAATTTATCTGCTACTTGGAAGAAATACCTTAGGCTTGTGAGTGATGTCCTTGGGCCTTCAGTGGCAATTCCCAGTGCACTGGGAAAGGTCAGGTCACAGGTAGCTGTAGCAGGGCTAGAAGAAACTGAACCCTCCCTCCATGGAGCAAGGGGGGCAACTTACCTTCTTGTGTCCCTCTTTCCACAGCAGAGTTGTGTCCTGTGATGGGGCCGGGAAGCCTGGCAGGCTTCAGTTCAATGATCTTTTTTTCACTCTTGAAGTAGGGCCCTGACGGAATTCTATGAAGCCCTTTAGGGTGCTGGAGCCAAAAGCTGGTATTTCCTGACTTCTTTTGGGCCTTATTTGCCTTTTCTGTTACTTCTTTGGCCATTATAGACCTTAAAAGCCATGCTCAGAAGATCTCACTGAGGGGCTTGACTAAGAGAGTAAAATTGGGAATCCAGTGTATAAAGAAGCCTATTTGACCAAGAAAAGAAAAGATTTGATTTGCAGTGGTATGTGGTTGGAGACTGTGGAGGGTCTGAGTTTGATCTAGGGTGAGAGTTCAGGTGGTGGGGGTTAAGGTGATGCCTAGATAGACTACGGACTGAGAATGAAGTTGAGCCTTAGTAGAGAAGACATGATATCCCTTCACAGTGAGGAAGTTAAGAAGGGTGGTGGTGTGTCTCCTTGAAGCAGACAGGGAGGGGCTGTAGAGGAGTAGGTTATCTACATATTGTAAGAGAGTACTAGTTTTGAGATTGCATGCTGCTAAATCCTGAGCTAGTGCCTGCCCAAACAGGTCTGGGCTGTTTTTGATCCCCTGGGGTAAAATAGTTCATGTAAGTTGCTGGGCTGTATCAGTGTCCAGGTCAGTCCAGGTGAATGCAAACAGAAAGTAAGAGTCAGGGTATAGAGGAATGGTAAAGAAAGCATTCCTGAGGTCTAGGACCCTGAAGTGAGTGGTGTTTGAGGGAATATGTGACAGTAACTTGTAGAGATTAGGGACTACTGGATGGAGGAGAACTATTGCCTCATTGATTAGGCGTAATTCTTGTACGAGGCGATAAGCCCCTGGAGGTTTTTGAACAGGAAGGATGGCAGTATTGCAGGGAGAGTCCATGGGGATGAGTAAGCCTCGGTTTATGAGGTGGGTAATTATTGGTTTAAGGCCTTAGAAACAGACAGAGTTACACATTAAACAAAGACTTCATATACAAATTATAAAGTAAGAGATTTAAATGAGCGTGCTTTACTTGTTTCAATTAAAATTATACTAGAGATATTTTCTGACAAAGAGACAAGACAGATTACTTACATAGTTTAATATACAATTCTGTTTTTTTAAGTTTTTCGAGGTGACAGGGAGTTGCCAGCATAGATGGGAGGAAGAGAGAAAGCAGATGGATGGACAGCATGAATAGCTGAATGGAAAAGAAGGAGGGTCAGAATCTGCAGCAGGAGGAGGGTAAAGTACTGGTGTGGTGCCATGTGGTCAGAGGAGTCAAAAAAGATTTAGAGCTCTAAGGAGAGGGGAGAAAAGAAGGAGGAAAGAGGCTCAGTCACAGTTTGTAACGAGGGAGGAAGGGTCGGAGAAGATACAGGCACAGCAGCCGGAGCCACAGCTTCTAAGGAGGAGGGAGGGGATGAAGAACACAGTGGAAAAGGGAGGGGGCTCTTGGAGGAAAGAGACTTGAGTGGAAAAAATTTGCAGAGGGACCAGAGAGGGGTCCTGAGAGAGGGGTGCCCTTGAAGGTCAGGCAGGAGGGAGAGAGTTGGGAGTCCACAGAGAAAGAAAGATTAGGAGCAGAGGTTTTAGGTGAGGTTTCTCTGGCCAAAAATGGCCTGCATGTAGAACAGAAGGTACAGAAATTAAGGACAGGACAGAAGGGAGAAGAAAAGCCTGCACGTAAGGAGTTTCTGATGCCCTCCCTGTTTGGTGGCAGAAATTGTCAAGATCTCTTAAGATATTGTAATCAAATGTCTCATTTTAAGGCCAATGGGAGTCATTGTCTAGTCTGCATTGAGGCCATACTGTGTTACAGAAGATTAATTTCTTCAGTTTGAGGTCTGAGAGACCGAGTTTGGTGAGGTTTTTTATGAGACATCCTAGAGGGGTCTGGTCGAAAGGCTTAGACACTGAAGAGCTTTGGAGACAGGTGAGCAAGAGGGGGCATCCCTGCCTTTTGTCACTGTCCTAAGAGGAGAGAATCTCCATGTGGGGGAGTCATCCCTGACAGAGGTCATCATCGCCTATCAGGGAGCTCCGAGGACAAAAAGTCCGAGAGAGTGAGAGGTTTGGCTAGGCGCCTAGTCTTCCGTGCAGTACACTGAGGATGAAAGTCAAACCCCTCAAAACGTGAGTCGTGTCAGAGAAAACTGTCCAACCAGGAAGGGGTGTTTTTAGAGAGAAATTTGGAGGTCACCGGGGAAGGGGGAGGGAGAAACTCCTTACCTTTCTGGTCCAGCAGGGGTTCAGGACAGGGTTAGACTGCTGGCCAATCAACCTATAACTACACGTCCAAACAGAATCAGGGAGTAAGCCCAGGATGAGCTGCTGCTGCCCATTGCTTCCCTGGTTGTAAGTTTGGATGGCAAAGAGGGATTGTCAAGTGGGATTTATTCTTGGGAGGCAAGGCTGGTATAATATTCACAAATCAATCAATGTGATTCATCACATAAACAAAAGGAAGGAGAAAAACCACATGATAATTTTAATAGATGCAGAAACGGCATTTGATAAAATTCAGCACCCATTCATGGTCAAAACTCTCAACAAAGTGGGAATACAGGGAACATACCTCAACATGATAAAAGCCATCTATGACAAACCCACAGCCAACATCATACTCAATGGGCAAAAATTAAAAGCAATCCCCTTAAGATCAGGAACAAGGCAGGGGTGCCCCCTTTCACCACTCTTATTCAACATAGTCCTGGAAGTCCTAGCCACAGCAATCAGACAAGAAGAAGAAATAAAAGGCATTCAAGTTGGAAAAGAAGAAGTAAAACTATCATTATTTGCAGATGATATGATATTGTATATAGAAAACCCTGAAGTCTCAGTCAAAAAACTACTGGACCTCATAAATGAATTCAGCAAAGTGGCAGGATATAAAATTAATACTCAGAAATCAGAGGCATTTTTATACACCAACAATGAACAGCCAGAAAGAAAAATTAAGGAAACAATCCCTTTCACTATTACAACCAAAAAAATAAAGTACCTAGGAGTACATTTAACCAAGGAGACTAAAGACTTGTACTCGAAAAATTATAAAACATTGATAAAAGAAATCAAGGAAGATACAAACAAGTGGAAGCATATACCATGCTCATGGTTAGGAAGAATAAACATTAAAATGTCTATATTACCCAAAGCAATTTATAAATTCAATGCAATACCAATTAAAATACCAATGACATACTTTAAAGATATAGATCACATATTCCAAAAATTTATATGGAACCAAAAAAGAACACGAATAGCTTCAGCAATCTTAAAAAAGAAGAATAAAGGGTGAGGTATCACACTTCCTGATATCAAGTTATACTACAAGGCTATTGTACTCAAAACAGCCTGGTACTAGTATAAGAACAGGCACACAGATCAATGGAACAGAACAGAGAACTCAAAATAAATCCACAGCTCTATGGACAACTGATATTTGACAAAGGAGGTAAGGGCATACAATGGAGTAAAGACAGCCTCTTTAACAAATGGTGTTGGGAAAATTGGACAGCTACCTGCAAAAAAATGAAACTAGACCACCAACTTATACCATTCACAAAAATAAACTCAAAATGGATAAAAGACTTAAATGTAAGGCATGAAACCATAAGCATCTTAGAAGAAAACATAGGCAGTAAGCTCTCCGACATCTCTTGCAGGAATATATTTGCTGATTTATCTCCACAGGTAAGTGAAATAAAAGACAGGATAAACAAATGGGACTATATCAAACTAAGAAGCTTTTGCACAGCCAAAGACAATAAGAACAGAATAAAAACACAAACTACACAATGGGAGAACATATTTGACAATACATCTGATAAGGGGTTAATAACCATAATTTAAGAACTTATAAATCTCAACACCAGAAAGACAAACAATTCACTCAAAAAATGGTCAAAAGTAATGAATAGACACTTCTCCAAAGAGGACATACAGATGGCCAATAGGCAGATGAAGAAATGCTCAACATCACTAATCATTAGAGAAATGCAAATTAAAACCACAATGAGATGTCACCTCACACCAGTCAGAATGGCGCTCATCAACAAAACAACACAGAATAAGTGCTGGCGAGGATGTGGAGAAAAGGGAACCCTCCTGCACTGCTGGTGGGAATGCAGACTGGTGCAGCCACTGTGGAAAACAGTATGGAGATTCCTCAAAAAATTGAAAATGGAACTGCCTTTTGACTCAGCTATCCCACTTTTAGGAATATACCACAAGAACACCATAGAACTGTTCCAGAAGGAGAAATGCACCCCCATGTTTATGGCAGCATTGTTCACAATAGTGAAGATCTGGAAACAGCCCAAGTGTCCGTCAGAGGATGAGTGGATTAAAAAGCTTTGGTACATATATACTATGGAATAGTACTCAGCCATAAGAAATGATGACATCGGATCATTTACAATAACATGGATAGACCTTGATAACATTATACGGAGTGAAATAAGTAAATCAGAAAAAACTAAGAACTATATGAACCCATACATAGATGGGACATAAAAATGAGACTCAGAGACATGGACAAGAATGTGATAGTAACAGTTGGTGGGGTAGGGGGGTGGGCGGGGGCGAGGAAGGAGGGTTGGGATGGGGGGAGGGGCACAAAGAAAACCAGATAGAAGGTGACAGAAGACAATTTGACTATGGGTGAGGGGTATGCAGCATAATCAAATGTCAAAATAATCTGGAGATGTTTTCTTGGAACATATGTACTCTGATTTATCAATGTCACTGCATTAAAATTAATAAAAATAAGATTAAAAAAAAGATAAAATAAGTGATGAACACGGGCTTATCTGGTTAGAGCAAAAGCTCACCAGCTTGGATCCAAGGTCGCTGGCTCAAGCAAGGGGTCACTCGGTCTGCTTTAGCCCCCTGGTCAAGGCACATATGAGAAAGCAATCAATGAACAACTAAGGTGCCACAACAAAAAATTGATGCTTCTCATCTCTCTCCATTCTTGTTTGTTTCTATCTGTCCTTCTCTCTGACTCTCTCTGTCTCTGTCACAAAAAAAAAAAGAAAAAAGATAAAATAAGTGAGAACATGGTGCTAGACACTAAAAATATAGTGGTTAAAAGAGATTTGATCAGTCTGAATATAGAAGGTCAGTCTCAGATATTGACAAATTATAGTTCCCTAATGACCAACCACGAAGGGTTTCAAGTGTGCAATTCTATAATGCCTCATCTGAATCAGTGATGGGATTCAAATATTTTAACAACTGGCTCTCTGCCCTAATGACCATTTTAACCTTATAAAACAATATACTGAAACATAGTTTATTATTTCATGCATTTAATACTTAAATAAAAACAATAAAATAGGTATACAAAACTAGACTGTGTTATGAGTTTAAAAATATTAATGAAAAAATATTCAATAATATTGTACCTGACAAAAACAATAAAACTGTTATTTAATCTATTTCCAATGACAGCTTGTCATCCCTTGGTGGTTTGGCACTTTTTCTCTTTATGTTATATATTTGTTTACTGAAGTACCAAATGCAAGGAAATTAAAAATGTAGTATTTCATCAAAGATATAATGACTTTTATGAAATAAATAAATAAATATTACAAGCATAGTTCCATCATATTTTTTTTTACCTATGGACAAAATGAGCATTACTATGGGTGGTTAGAATATACTGTTGCACAGATGACCATTAAAAAAGAGTAAGAAATATAAATTTGTGATTTCCACATTGGACAGCTGTCCAGGCTGCTAACTTATAGAGAACCCTGATGACAAGTGCCATTTTAACAACTAACTTGCCGAACTCAACAAAAAATTAGGTATTGGTTCTGCCAAACTGGTGCGAATCGGCTGAATCGCACCATAGACTAAGTCACAACCTTAATAGAGTCCAAAAACCAGAACTTGCACAAGCCACATTTTCTGGAACACAGAAACATGTATGAAATAAATATGTAAAAGTAAATTATTCTTAATTATAAACATGAAAAAGGAAATAAAAACTGTAGTGACAGTGTATTTGAAGATAAGTCAATCATGACATCAAATCTCATGAATATAGTCACAAGATAATTTTTTTTGACAGAGATATAGAGAGAGACAGAGAGAGGGACAGACAGACAGGAAGGGAGAGATGAGAAGCATCAGTTCTTTGTTGTGGCTCCTTAGTTGTTCATTGATTGCTTTCTCATACGTGCCTTGACTGGGGGGCTACAGCAGAGCAAGTGACCCCTTAATCAAGTGAGTGACCTCGGGCTCAAGCCAGTGACATTTGGGCTCAAGCCAGCAACCATGGGGTCATGATCCCATGCTCATGATCCCATGCTCAAGCCAGTGACCCCATGGTCAAGCTGATGAACCTGTGCTCAAGCCGGATGAGCCCACGCTCAAGCCGGTGACCTTGGCGTTTTGAACCTGGGTCTTCTGTATCCCAGTCTGACACTTATCCACTGCGCCATTGCCTGGTCAGGCACAAAATAATTTTTTGTATAAAAATGTATAGCTTTTAAAAGTGCTTTTGTTTTTAAGGAATAGTTTTAAAAGTAAATAAAGGAGATAACACAAGGAGCTAGGAAACGCAAAAAAGTGACCCTAAGAAAGCAGGATGAGGAAACTGATAAAGACAAAAGTAAAATAAGACAAGAACCAAAAACATAATCTGGTAGCTAACATTTATAAAGCATTTCCTACATGACAATTCATGAGCTAAATGTTTTACTCAGACTGTCCTTGAGTTTCCAATGCAATCTTATGATGTGGGTACTATCATTATTCCCAGTCTACAGATGTAGAGACTGAGGCTTTGAGAGGTAAAGGTAACTTGTTTAAGGTCACAATATGAGAGGCAGCATTTTGCCCCAGAAAGTGTGACTTCAGATCACAAGTTCTTTTTTTTTTTTTTTTTAAATAAATTTTTATTAATGGTAATGGGATGACATTAATAAATCAGGGTACATATATTCAAAGAAAACATGTCTAGGTTATTTTGTCATTAAATTATGTTGCGTACCCCTCGCCCAAAGTCAGATTGTCCACCGCCACCCTCTATCTAGTTCTCTGTGCCCCTCCCCCTCCCCCTAACTCTCTCCCTCCCTCCCTCCCATGTCCTCCCTCCCCCCACCCCTGGTAACCACCACACTCTTGTCCATGTCTCTTAGTCTCATTTTTATGTTCCACCAATGTATGGAATCATGTAGTTCTTGTTTTTTCTGATTTACTTATTTCACTCCTTATAATGTTATCAAGATCCCACCATTTTGCTGTAAATGATCTGATGTCATCATTTCTTATGACTGAGTAGTATTCCATAGTGTATATGTGCCACATCTTCTTTATCCAGTCTTCTATTGAAGGGCTTTTTGGTTGTTTCCATGTCTTGGCCACTGTGAACAGTGCTGCCATGAACATGGGGCTACATGTGTCTTCACGTATCAATGTTTCTGAGGTTTTGGGGTATATACCCAGTAGAGGGATTGCTGGGTCATAAGATAGTTCTATTTGCAGTTTTTTGAGGAACCACCATACTTTCCTCCATAATGGTTGTACTACTTTACAGTCCCACCAACAGTGAATGAGGGTTCCTTTTTCTCCACAGCCTCTTCAACATTTGCTATTACCCGTCTTGTTGATAATAGCTAATCTAACAGGGGTGAGGTGGTATCTCATTGTAGTTTTGATTTGCATTTCTCTAATAACTAATGAAGCTGAGCATCTTTTCATATATCTGTTGGCCATTTGTATCTCTTCCTGGGAGAAGTGTCTGTTCATGTCCTCTTCCCATTTTTTTATGGGATTGTTTGTTTGTTTGTTGTTGAGTTTTATGAGTTCTTTGTAAATTTTGGATATTAGGCCCTTATCTGAGCTGTTGTTTGAAAATATCATTTCCCATTTAGTTGGCTGTCTGTTTATTTTGATATCAGTTTCTCTTGCTGAGCAAAAACTTTTTATTCTGATGTAGTCCCATTCATTTATCTTTGCCTTCACTTCTCTTGCCATTGGAGTCAAGTTCATAAAATGTTCTTTAAAACCCAGGTCCATGATTTTAGTACCTATGTCTTCTTCTATGTACTTTATTGTTTCAGGTCTTATATTTAGGTCTTTGATCCATTTTGAATTAATTTTAGTACACGGGGACAGGCTGTAGTCGAGTTTCATTCTTTTGCATGTGGCTTTCCAGTTTTCCCAACACCATTTGTTGAAGAGGCTTTCTTTTCTCCATTGTGTGTTGTTGGCCCCTTTATCAAAGATTATTTGACCATATATATGTGGTTTTATTTCTGGGCTTTCTATTCTGTTCCATTGGTCTGAGTGTCTATTTTTCTGCCAATACCATGCTGTTTTGATTATCATGGCCCTATAATATAGTTTAAAGTCAGGTATTGTAATGCCCCCAGCTTCATTCTTTTTCCTTAGGATTGTTTTGGCTATTCGGGGTTTTTTATAGTTCCATATAAATCTGATGATTTTTTGTTCCATTTCTTTAAAAAATCTCATAGGGATTTTGATGGGAATTGCATTAAATTTGTATATTGCTTTGGGTAATATGGCCATTTTGATTATATTTATTCTTCCTATCCAAGAACAAGGAATATTTTTCCATCTCATTGTATCTTTTTCGATTTCCCTTAACAATGCTTTGTAATTTTCATTATATAGGTCCTTTACATTCTTTGTTATGTTTATTCCTAGGTATTTTATTTTTTTTGTTGCAATCGTGAAGGGGATTATTTTTTTGAGTTCATTTTCTAATATTTCATTGTTGGCATATAGAAAGGCTATGGACTTTTGTATATTAATTTTGTATCCTGCGACCTTACTGTATTGGTTTATTGTTTCTAATAATCTTTTTGTGGAGTCCTTCGGGTTTTCGATGTATAGGATCATATCATCAGCAAAAAGTGATACCTTTCCTTCTTCTTTTCCGATATGGATGCCTTTTATTTCTTTGTCTTGTCTGATTGCTCTGGCCAGAACTTCTAGCACCACGTTAAATAAGAGTGGAGAGAGTGGACAACCCTGTCCTGTTCCTGATTTAAGGTAGAAAGTCCTCAGTTTTATGCCATTTAATAGGATGTTGGCTGATGGTTTATCATATATGGCCTTTCAGATCACAAGTTCTTACTCACTGTCCATGACACAGTCTTCTTTATCCAGGATACAGGGGGTCACATTCTAGGGAAGACCTCACTGCTTCTCTTATACTATTTCTAACTAAATGTCCCATTAGGTATTAGTCAAGTAAATTTAATTATTTCTTATAATCCACTCTGACAACCATCCCACCTAGCCCCCCCCCCCAACACCACCTGACACTCAGCTGAGCTGTCTCCACAAGTAGACAAGAATGACAAAACAAAAAGGAATGACTTCTCATTCCTAGGGTGAACCTCTAACTGTTGATGACTCCCTGGGCCTCCTACCATTCAGATATAGGGAGGTTACATACTGCATAGCCCTCCTTGTGTCCACCTTACATGTGGTTATGTCCATCCAGCTGTTGGATGTACACATGTGGCTCATGGACCCCATATCTGCTCACACTTTGCTGTCAGTTCTGACTGTCTTACTCTATCCTTCTAAAGGTTTTTAAAATTTTACATCCATGATCTTCTTTACCCACGAATGATTTAAAGTCAAACTGAGAGAAGATTATTTTTTTCTTCACTTAAAAGCCACAAATAAGGACAAGTTTCAAGAACAGAAAAATTTAAAAATATTTAAAATTAAAAAACATTTGTAAATTTCTGGTCCTTATCAGTTCACCAGACTATTGTAAATTTTTTCTAAACCTCCAACTTCATGTTATGCTCTCATAAAAATTAAATGCAGTTAACTGAAATATATGTTTATTTGACTATTGTACATTTTTCAGATCTGACAAAAGTACATCTTTTTTTTTTTTTAAAGGATCTTGATATGAAGTCAGTTGGCATGTGCCAAGTTAAACTCTACAAGGGGAAGAAAGGTAAATTGCAATTAGCTGTTTTGTAAGCATTGTCTTCAGAAAACCAAGTGTTTATTTCAGGGTTGCACATACTGTATAATGATACAGTGTATCCGAAACTACACACATATAGGAACCATAATTACAGCAATGCTGTCTTCCACTCCTTTACTGGATAAGCACAGCTGAAAACTGAAGCTACCAGTCAGCCAGTCTACCAGTTTATTCTACAAATTTGTCCCGGTTAGAAATAAAATTACCAAAACAATAATGCTTTTAAAAAGGAATAAAACTTCTGGATTTTTTATCCCGCTAGAGTTTGATACTCACTTAAGGTAGAAAGCAGAAAAATGGGTTTTCACTGGATTTTTATTGCCATTCAAGGAAGCAAGTTGGGTTCTGCATTTTGGTTTCTATTAATGTTACTGTTACAACTGAGGATGGTTGGGCTTCACTTGGCGGTCTCTGCACATTTCATACCTTTTATAAAAATGTTTTGGGTTCAGAGAAATTCAGAATGTACTTTGTCCTAAACACTCTTTCTTTTCATTTTTAAGTGGTTATGTAAATATTTATATCAGTTTCAGATTCATTTACACTTATCAAAACTTTTCACAGCGTATCTGGAGGGACTAAAATAAAACCAAACAATCTTGCTTATAAAAGGCACCGGGTTCCAGAATCTTGCTGCAGACTCTACCAGGCACTTTCTTCTTGGAAGCACAAAGTCATGTTTCGTCAAATAAAATTGGATAAAAATATTCGTTGGATTTTCAGTCTAGCTGAAGTTTACTACTATCCCATCTGAACATGGAGGAACTGCTGGGCTTAAGTCTTCCATCTGCGTGGTTCTTGGTCCATGCTCATTCCATAATTAAAGCCCATGGTACTCAAAATTCATCATGTCCTCTCCCAAATCTGTCTTTCCTTTTCAGGTCTGTTTTCTTGGGCATTGGCACCTTTCTCACACTACCCCGCCCAGAGCCCTGAAAGTCATCTTAGACTCCTATTTCTCCTTCACTTCCTGCCATTCCACCAAATCCTGTTTATTTCACCTGCTAACTTAATTTACTTTGCATGTTGACTCCTCTAATTGATGCAGCACAACTTCTTGTCCATATTTGTACAGCTGGACTTCTCTCTTCCCCATTCATTGCTCACCTAAAGTCAGTGATCTTTCTTTCTTTTTTTTTCTTTTTTTTTTAAATTCAGTGAGAGGAAGGGAGGCAGAGACAGACTCCCGCATGCCCTGGCTGGAATCCACCTGGCAAGCCCACTAGGGAGCAATGCTTTGTCCATCTGGAGTGTTGCTCCATTGCTCAGCAACTGAGCTCTTCTTAGCATCTGAGGTGGAGGCCATGGAGGCCTCCAATAGAGCCATGGCTGCAGAAGGGGAAGAGAGAGAAAGAGAGAAAAGTGAGAGGGGAGAGGTGGAAAAGCAGATGGTTGCTTCTCCTGTGTGCCCTGACTGGGAATCGAACCTGGGACATCCACAGGCTGGGCTGACTCTTTACCACTGAGCCAACAAGCCAGGGCCCAGTGATCTTTCTAAAAGGAAAATTTGATCATCTGAATCCCCTTCTCAAAACCTTTCAATGGTCTCCCATTACTTTTAGATTAAACTTTATTACTTTAGAATAAAGCTGAAATTTCTTAGTTGATTTTACCAGGCTTTCTTAACTTGCTTCTAAAAGACACTCTTTTTTATTTCTCCCTGTTGCATCTCACAAAGGCAAGGGACCTTGCCTCAGTTTGTCAAACATGTGCTGATATTTTTTTCCTCCAGGCCATCTATTTGTTTTGCATATTTATAGCGTTGATTTATTGAATGTTTTATCATGTATAGGCACTGTTCTAAATAACTGTAAGTTCTGCTATAATGTGATATTTTTATTGCAAAAATATTGTGCTATGCAGAACATGCAATGAAAAACCTTCATGAAAAAAATGGAGTTGGGGCATAGCACTCAAAAACTTCATCAGTGACACATTTAAAAAGATAGGAAGACCAACCTGACCAGGCGGTGGCACAGTGGATAGAGCATGGAACTGGGATGCAGAGGACCCAGGTTCAAAACCCTAAGGTTGCCAGCTTGAATATGGGCTCATCTGGCTTGAGTGCAGGCTCACCGGCTTGAGCAAAGGGTCACTCGCTCTGCTGTATTCCCCTGGTCAAGGCACATATGAGAGAGCAATCAATGAACAACTACGGTGCTGCAACAAAGAACTGATGCTTCTCATCTCTCTCCATTCCTATCTGTCTGTCCTTAACTGTGTCTCTTTGTCTTTCTGTCTCTGTCACAAAAAAAAGAAAAAAAAAGAAAATAAAAAGATAGACCAATAAAAATGTAGCACACTTTGATACATATGAAATGTTAGAAATACATGTATGTTATAATAAATATAGTCCTTTGCCTCTAACAAGGCTTGAAGTTTGCTTATGGAATTGGGCTTTGGGATGAATGTAGCATATGAGGTATTTTGAAGTGGTGGAAGGAAGATCATCCTTCCACAAATGTGTGCATGTGTGTGCATGTACATGGTTTATGCATTCCCACCATGCAGCTGAGTGCAGTTTTCTGTGTTCACCTGGTAGTTTTATGGGTAAAAGCTTTATGGGTAAGCCAATGCAAAATT
This sequence comes from Saccopteryx bilineata, assembly GCF_036850765.1. NCBI lineage: Eukaryota > Metazoa > Chordata > Mammalia > Chiroptera > Emballonuridae > Saccopteryx > Saccopteryx bilineata. The sequence continues at coordinate 132,199,971 of NC_089490.1, forward strand.
CAAGGGAATGTTCAAATTGTTCCCTAATATATGAAGCATGTTCAGCAAATTTTTATATTCAAAGCAAGGATTACAGCAGAGCTGATAGTAAGTTTAAATTTTTAAATTTATAATCTGGATACAAAGCCAAAAAGGTCAACATTATATTTATCTCTATTTTATTAACAAAGAGAATGAGGCATAGAAAGTTGAATTAACTTGTTCAAGATACACACTTAGAACACAAGCAATTTGTTTTATGGCTTTGCTCCTAATCATTATGTTATATCACTATGATATTGTGATATAATAAGATTTATCATTCTTTATATGTATAGATGTATATAGATTTATATCTATGTATGTCTGTATATCTACCTATATCTATATACTGTATATATATTCTTGATCCCTGGTTCCTGATGCAGAGTTCCTAAAACTCTTGGAATTTCCTGAGTGATAGAGATAGAGGTTATTCATAATAAGCCTTATGCATACAACCTTAGGCTAATTAGCTTATGGATTTGAGTTTATGCTAATGCCAGAGTAATCAACTGTGTGATTATAATAGTTAGAACTTTCAGCCTTTCTTCCTCCCCCAATTGTTGATCTTTTGGGAGGACAGTAGAGCTGGAGATTGAGTTAACCACCCATGATTAATAATTTAATCAATCATGCCCATTTAGTGGGGTCTCCATAAACACATTAACTGAAGGGGTTCCAAGAGCCTTGGGACTGGTGACCACATGGGGTGCTGGGAAGGCATGGAAGCTCTGCCCCTGTCCCCACACCTCGCCTTATGAATCACTGCCATTTGGCTGTTCCTGGACTGTAGCTTTTATTTTTTTATGATTTATTTTAGAAAGACAGAGAAAGGGAGTGAGTGAGAGAGAGGAATTCATTTGTTGTTCTACTTTAATTGTGCATTCATTGGTTGCTTCCTTATGTGTCCCTGACTGGGGATTGAACCTGAAACTTTAGTGTTTCAGAACAATGCTCTAACCCAGTGGTCCCCAACCTTTTTTGGGCCACGGACTGGTTTAATGCCAGAAAATATTTTCACGGACCGGCCTTTAGGGTGGGACGGATAAATGTATCACATGACCGAGACAAGCATCAAGAATAAGTCTTAGAGGGATGTAACAGAGGGAATATGGTCATTTTTAAAAAATAAAACACCGTTCAGACTTAAATATAAATAAAAGGGAAATAATGTAATTCTGCGGCCCGGGGGTTGGGGACCACTGCTCTAACCAACTGAGCTAACTGGCTAGGGCAAGATTGTATCCTTTATAGTAAATTGGTATAGTAAATAAAGCATTTCCCTGAGTCCTGTGAGCCATTCTAGTGAATTATTGAAACTAAGGATAGGGCAATAAAAACCTCTAATTTATAGCTAGTCAGTCAGAAATACAGGTGGCCTAGACTTGAAATTGGCATGTGAAGCAAAAGCAGTCTCATGAGACTGAGCCCTTCACCTGCATGATCTCCAGGCACTTGGTGTCAGAATTAAACTGAACTGTGGGACACTCAGTTGGTGTCCAGAGTGGTGGAGAATTAGTTGGTGCTGGAAGTGTTGGTAATACGAAAGAACTCAGATATCACTATATTTTTCTGTATTATAGTCTGTATTAGAACTTATATTTTAATTGTATTGAATAGTGCTATCCAGGAATCAAACATGGCTTGACTTCCTCATAACTCTCATTCAAAGGAAGAATGAAGAATTCACTGAGTCAATTGCTTCTCTAAACATCTGGAGATCTGGGGTTATGTGGGTCTGAAAATGCATCAAGGTCATAAGATGTAGGGAAAGAGAATATGTTTTGAGCCACACAGATGTCAAAGTTTGGTTCTTTGATGCTGCAGACCAGCATGGCTAGTAATTGTCCAGGTCCTGAGTGCGAATGGTGCAGAATGAAGAAATAAACTCAGAGAGAAAAAGAATGGGATCAGAAGGCCTCTTTCCAGCCTTTAGCTTGCAAGAGCTAAAAGCAAAGCCCCCATCTGCTTTATTATATAATGCAGAACCACACATCTCCAAGGCAACCCAAGAATTCTCCCAAGTGCAAAAAACCCTTCACCCTGCATAACTGAAATTAATCAACATCAGAACAAACAAAGGGTGAGAGGAAGGACATGTAAATTGCCTCTAGCAACTTAATCAAGCGAGGTGGTTGATGGGACGGGAACAAATATTCAGCTTCATAGCCAATATGGAAGTGTGGGAATAGAATTTCCCTTTGACTAAGCTTTAAACTGTGAGGGTTTTTCCAGCTTGCAGTCTCCCACACTTTGATATATAAATATAAACTCTGATTGAGGCAGGTTAGTAAGAAGTTAGGAAAATTCCTTGGCAAGCGGAATGGGGAAGCTGACACAGGTAGCTGATTCAAACTGGCCCCATCTGCACCCTGCCTCACCTGCCTCCTTCTCTCTTGCAAGACTGCTCCCTTAATCATTAAGCTCTCAGGACAATGAGGTTCTGATCAGCATCAAATAATCTCAGAGACAAAGCCTCAGGTCTGTTGACCACAGAGACAGAGTTTTGCCCAAACTAAAGATGATATCTAGGCCTCAGTTGTGTTTTAGCTCCAGGCCCAGAAAAGCAGCAAAGCCAGATGAAGCAACACCATGGCTGACGTTGGAGCCCTAATGAATAATCTCTTACCATTGTGCTGACCAGTCAGTAGTGACCAGGACTCTGAAAGGACACACTTGAAAGCTGATGAAGATCCTATTGAAATCCTCTCCTGAGACCTATCCTAAAATTCCTGCCTTTAGAGAACAGATAAAAACCCCATGACAGATCTTTTCCAGATCTTAAGATCTGGAAACAGCCCAAGTGTCCGTCAGAGGACGAGTGGATTAAAAAGCTTTGGTACATATATACTATGGAATAGTACTCAGCCATAAGAAATGATGACATCGGATCATTTACAATAACATGGATGGACCTTGATAACATTATACGGAGTGAAATAAGTAAATCAGAAAAAAACTAAGAACTATATGAACCAATGCATAGATGGGACATAAAAATAGGACTCAGAGACATGGACAAGAATGTGATGGTAACAGGGAGTGGGGTGGAGGGGTGGGGAAGGGGCAAGGAAGGAGAGGGAGGAGGGGGGAGGGGAGGGGCACAAAGAAAACCAGATGGAAGGTGACGGAGGACGATTTGACTTTGAGTGAGGGGTATGCAGCATAATCAAAGGTCAAAATAATCTGGAGATGTTTTCCCTCAACATATGTACCCTGATTTAAATTAATAAAATTAAATAATAAAATAAAATCACTGCATTAAAATTAATAAAAATAAGATAAAAAAAAACCCATGACAAAGGACCCAAGCCCCCCAACTCCAGAGCACGCCCACACCTTACGCATACCCCTTCCTAAATCACATATCTCTGCTTTCTTTTTTCAATGACCCCTTTTTTTTTTTACCTTGGTAACTTGTTTCCTGAGTCCACACAGCCCAACTGGCTCACTTTTTCTGCCTCTGTGACTTTCTTTCTAAAGGACCTAGGCTCCGTCCTGTTGCTGTGATATTGCCTCTTTGATCTTAAGCCTTCCTTTGTTTCACAGAATCCAGCTTTAATAAACATACCCGTTATGCCTTAGGTCATTTCCCTTGTTCCTGAGTTGTGGATGCTGCCAGGTTAGGACATGTGCAAGACCGACCTCTAACACAGCTCCAAGGAGCACAGACTGGAGACGAAACAGAAGGAGCATGAGAAAGTGAGAACTTCCAGCCAAGAAGGGGACCTGATGTTAGATCTCTTGAACAGGCTGTCTTGAGGCTCAAAGGTATGTCTGGAAAAGGATCTGGGACATGGGCCAAGGAGGGGCCAAGAAGAACCTTCCTCCAAATGTCAGACTCTATCTTGCCTCTGCCTCCTTAACAGTAGACACTCAGAGTGGAGGAATAGGAGGACCAGAGGACCAAGATCTTAGGAGTTCAGCTGTTCCTTCCTCCCTCCCAACCCAGACTTAGGCACTTGTCCTCACATGGAGACAATGTAGAATGGACTCTTTGGCTTGCCAAATCTCTCAGCCCCTGCTGTCTTTGGAGAAACAGGGATCATGGGGACTGTTCCACGTCTGAGCCTGAACCTTCTTCAAAGAGCTTGAAGGCTGGCTTTTGGTGGAGGGTGTTGGGGGAGCTTGCTCTCAGCCTGTGCTCCCCCTACCCGCTTCACCAGTGTGTTTGCCACCTAAAGAGACTGAGATAAAACAGGACATGTATCAATAAAGAACTACACTGCTTTACAGTATATAATGTAAGAACTGACACAAGAAACTTTTCATCTGTATTTCAAATCAATAATCTAATACATTCTAAAATAGATGAAAAGCTACTTATCAATGTGCAAAGAAACAACCTCTTTGCCCACTGATGAAAATAATCCAAGACCTTTGAAAAGCCAGTAGGCACGGCCACCATCACAGCTGCCTGGCCCATGCAGGTTCGCATTTGATTTGGACAGACGGTAATGAAACAACAGAGCCAAGAATTGGTGGGTCATCATCTTTATCCTAGCTTGCACCCGGCGGGCAAAAAATACACACAGTGGGAAAACACTTCGCTTTTCATTCAGGGCTTCCAAAGCCACTGACTTATCCTAGTTTCCTAGAATCAAAGGTTTCTACCTCACCAGCCTTATTCACCTCTGTTTCCCATCTCCTTCTCTCTGCACAAACTCTGCACAAACTGGCTTCTCCTTCAGTACTCCATCATCTTGGCTGCTTCTCCTCTCCTCCATGTGGACTTTCTCTGCTCTCCTCCAGCATGGGCTCCTCTGCCCCCATTTTATAGTGCAGAAATCAAAACCTTTAATCCAATATACAAACAAGGAAATCTCTGATACAAATTCACTTATTTTAGGCATAATGGGATCCTCATGAGAGTGCACCATCCCCTATCATGCAACAGTCAAGGGTGTGGGGAAAAGCTTAGTCTCAAAACTAAGCCTTAGGCTATAATGACCCTGCTTGCTTACAGCCTGTCCCCCACACCCAATGCAAACTATAAGCAAGCAAACATATATATCATATATATCATATTTACAAACTTATTTGACCAACAACCTTATTTTACAGTGATGGTGAGTTCCTGGTCTCTACACGGCCATATCTGAGCTCATTGTGGCTCTCTGATTGATGATTTTTAGGGTTGTCTGTCATTATAGTCCTGTCTTTTATCATACTTTCCCTCTTTAATACACAGCCTCTGTGCTTCATCTCAGCTTTTGCAAAGGTGTTATGCAATTTAAAAATCACCTCAATTGTAAAATGGACAAATGAGTTTTCTGTGAGCATGAAAGGAATTAGATAAATGGTCCTGCCTCTTCTGGGAGCCAGAACTTCAGAGATTTCCCTAGTTTCAAATAAAAACAATGCAATTTCACATAGCATGTTATTCTTCATCCCATTTTAGTACTTTGAATCCTGAATTTGACATTTGTATGTGTAAGGCCAGTAGCCACGGCCACCATCACAGCCTCCTGGCCCATGCAGGTTCCCATTGGATTCGGACAGTTGGTAAAGAAACGACAGAGCCAAAAACCGGTGGGCCATCATTTTTAATCCTAGCTTGCACCCAGCGGGCAAATAAAAACACACACTGGGTTCCAAAACCCACTCATTCAGTGCTCACAAAGCTACTGACTTATCCGAGTTTCCTAGAATCAAAGGTTTCTACTCACCAAACTTATTCACCTCTGTTCCCCATCTCCTTCCAGCTCCCTGCACAAACTCTGCACAAACTGGCTTCTCACTCAACACTCCGCCATCTTGGCTGCTTCTCCTGGCCTCCTCCATGTGGCCTTTCTCTGCTCTCTTCTCTGCTCTCTCCTCTAATGATAATCTCAGGAACCAAGAGAGCAAGCTCCCGTTCTACCCCTATTTTATTGATTTTTTTAGAGAGAGAGGAGTGAGAGAGAGAGGCAGAGAGAGAGAGAAGGGGGAGGAGCAGGAAGCATCAACTCCCATATGTGCCTTGACCAGGCAAGCCCAAGGTTTCGAACCGACGACCTCAGTGTTCCAGGTCGACACTTTATCCCACTGCGCCACCACAGGTCAGGCCTCTACCCCTATTTTATAGTGTAGAAATCAAAACCTTTTAATCCAATTGTACCACCCCACATCAAAAAGGGTGGGAAAGGCTTAGTCCTAAAACCAAGCCCTAGGCTACAAGGATCCTGCCTGCCCACAGCCCGCCCCCAACACACTTTAATATCACCTGGGTGGCAGCTTCCACGTGGGCAGTGCCATCTTTAATAAAGTGAGCATAATATATTTTATCTGCCCAACAGCATGACAAGAAACTATCTTGTAGCTAGATCCTGGATTCAGGTGCATTGAACCTGGGAAAGCTCTGGTTCAGCGAGTGCCATTCACAGAAAAGTTCCATCCTAGGGTAAAAGAATGGTCCTTTCTCCCTTGCCATCTTTGGACTGCTGGATCCTCCCCAAAACTGTCAGGGAAAAGATATCTTTTCTTTCGAGGGGAAAGGAAATTCTAATAAAAAGAGTCACCATTTAAATAATGACTTTAAAGTTGGAGGGCGGAGTCCGTTCAGCGAGGAAGTACAGACTACATCACTGTTCAGTTTGCTCCTTCCTGGAGCCCTGCAAGAAAACGTGTTCACTCCAAGGCCAAGGAGAAACATCCCTGCCAGTCCAGCAAAGGGATAAGATTGAGCTCTTTTGGTCATATCCAGAATGCCCCAAAGCCTCTCTAGAAGTATAACTGAATGAAATGTTTGGTCTCCTTGACTCGGTCTTGTTCACACCTGCATAGTTCCTGTGGCCTGCAGGTTAATAGTTCCTGCTTTAGACACCTACTCATTAGAGAAAATCAGCCTGGGGCTTGAGTCTTTTTAAAAACAGTCCCGTAAAGTAGTACAACCATTATGGAGGAAAGTATGGTGGTTCCTCAAAAAACTGCAAATAGAACTACCTTATGACCCAGCAATCCCTCTACTGGGTATATACCCCAAAACCTCAGAAACATTGATACGTGAAGACACATGTAGCCCCATGTTCATTGCAGCACTGTTCACAGTGGCCAAGACATGGAAACAACCAAAAAGCCCTTCAATAGAAGACTGGATAAAGAAGATGTGGCACATATACACTATGGAATACTACTCAGCCATAAGAAATGATGACATCAGATCATTTACAGCAAAAGGGTGGGATCTTGATAACATTATAAGGAGTGAAATAAGCAAATCAGAAAAAAACAAGAACTACATGATTCCATACATTGGTGGAACATAAAAATGAGACTAAGAGACATGGACAAGAGTGTGGTGGTTACCAAGGGTGGGGGGGGAGGGAGGACATGGGAGGGAGGGAGGGAGAGAGTTAGGGGGAGGGGGAGGGGCACAGAGAACTAGATAGAGGGTGACGGAGGACAATCTGACTTTGGGCGAGGGGTGTGCAACATAATTTGATGACAAAATAACCTAGACATGTTTTCTTTGAATATATGTACCCTGATTTATTAATGTCATCCCATTACCATTAATAAAAATTTATTAAAAAAAAAAAAAAAAAAAGAAAAACAAAAACAAAAAAAACCAGTCCCTCCCATTTCCCTTCACCTTGACAAAAGGAAGCCTGAACTTCGTACTTCCTTAGGATGGATTTGAGGATTAGAGCTCCTGTCTTCTAGGTTGGTGACTTCTCAATCAATAACCATATCCCTACTCCAAACTCTTGACATTTTGACTTTTGGCCTTTAAAGCAGTGGTTCTCAACCCCTGGTCCGCGGACCGGTAATGGTCCATGGGCCATTTGGTACCAGTCTTCAGAGAAAGAATAAATAACTTACATATTTCCCTTTTATTTATATTTAAGTCTGAACGATGTTTCATTTTTAAAAAATGAACAGATTCCCTCTGTTATATCCGTCTAAGACTCACTTTTTTCTTTCTTTCTTTCTTTTTTTTATTATTATTAAATTTAATGCAGTGACATTGATAAATCAGGGTACATATGTTGAGGGAAAACATCTCCAGATTATTTTGACATTTGATTGTGTTGTATACCCCTCCCCCAAAGTCAAATAGTCTTCTGTCACCTTCTATCTGGTTTTCTTTGTGCCCCTCCCCTCCCCTCCCCCACCCCCTCTCTCCTTCCTCGCCCCCTCCCCCTCCTCCCACCCCATTGCCATCACATTCTTGTTCATGTCTTTGAGTCTCATTTTTATGTCCCATCTATGTATGGATTCATATAGTTCTTAGTTTTTTCTGATTTACTTATTTCACTCCATATAATGTTATCAAGGTCCATCCATGTTATTGTAAATGATCCGATGTCATCATTTCTTATGGCTGAGTAGTATTCCATAGTATATATGTACCAAAGCTTTTTAATCCACTCATCCTCTGATGGACACTTGGGCTGTTTCCAGATCTTCGCTATTGTGAACAATGCTGCCATACACATGGGGGTGCATTTCTCCTTTTGGAGCCGTTCTATGGTGTTTTGGGGGTATATTCCTAAAAGTGGGATAGCTGGGTCAAAAGGCAGTTCGATTTTCAGTTTTTTGAGGAATCTCTATACTGTTTTTCACAGTGGCTGCACCAGTCTGCATTCCCACCAGCAGTGCAGGAGGATTCCCTTTTCTCCACATCCTCGCCAGCATTATTCTGTGTTGTTTTGTTGATGAGCGCCATTCTGACTGGTGTGAGGTGATATCATTATGGTTTTAATTTGCATTTTTCTAATGATTAGTGATGTTGAGCATTTTTTCATATGCCTATTGGCCATCTGTATGTCCTCTTTGGAGAAGTGCCTATTCATTTCTTTTTCCCACTTTCTGATTGGATTGTTTGTCTTCCTGGTGTTGAGATTTACAAGTTCTTTATAAATTTTGGTTACTAACCCCTTATCAGACGTATTGTCAAATATGTTCTCCCATTGTGTAGTTTGTCTTTTTATTCTGTTCTTGTTGTCTTTAGAGGTGCAAAAACTTTTGAGTTTGATATAGTCCCATTTGTTTATCCTGTCTTTTATTTCCCTTGCCCGTGGAGATACATCAGCAAGTATATTGCTCCGAGAGATGTCGGAGAGCTTACTACCTATGTTTTCTTCTAAGATGCTTATGGTTTCACGGCCTACATTTAAGTCTTTTATCCATTTTGAGTTTATTTTTGTGAGTGGTATAAGCTGGTGATCTAGTTTCATTTTTTTGCAGGTAGCTGTCCAATTTTCCCAACACCATTTATTAAAGAGGCTGTCTTTACTCCATTGTATTTCCTTGCCTCCTTTGTCAAATATCAGTTTTTCATAGAGCTGTGGGTTTATTTCTGGGTTCTCTGTTCTGTTCCACTGATCTATATGCCTGTTCTTATGCCAGTACCAGGCTGTTTTGAGTACAATGGCCTTGTAGTATAACTTGACATCAGGAAGTGTGATACCTCCCACTTTATTCTTCTTTTTTAAGATTGCTGAGGCTATTCGTGTTCTTTTTTGGTTCCATATAAATTTTTGGAATATGTGATCTATATCTTTGAAGTATGTCATTGGTATTTTAATTGGTATTGCATTGAATTTATAGATTGCTTTGGGTAATATAGACATTTTAATGTTTATTCTTCCTAACCATGAGCATGGTATATGCTTCCACTTGTTTGTATCTTCCTTGATTTCTTTTATCAATGTTTTATAATTTTCTGAGTACAAGTCTTTAGTCTCCTTGGTTAAGTTTACTCCTAGGTACTTTATTTTTTTGGTTGTAATAGTGAAGGGAATTGTTTCCTTAATTTCTCTTTCTGACTGTTCATTGTTGGCATATAAAAATGCCTCTGATTTCTGAGTATTGATTTTATATCCTGCCACTTTGCTGAATTCATTTATCATTTTGACTGAGACTTTAGGGTTTTCTATATACAATATCATATCATCTGCAGATAATGATAGTTTTACTTCTTCTTTTCCAACTTGAATGCCTTTTATTTCTTCTTGTCTGACTGCTGTGGCTAGGACTTCCAGGACTATGTTAAATAAGAGTGGTGAAAGGGGGCACCCCTGCCTTGTTCCTGATTTTAGGGTATTGCTTTTAATTTTTTCCCATTGAGTATGATGTTGGCTGTGGGTTTGTCATAGATGGCTTTTATCATGTTGAGGTATGTTCCCTGTATTCCCACTTTGCTGAGAGTTTTGATCATGGAATGGGTGCTGGATTTTATCAAATGCTTTTTCTGCATCTATTGAAATTATCATATGGTTTTTCTCCTTCTTTTTGTTTATGTGATGAATCACATTGATTGATTTACAAATATTGTACCAGCCTTGCCTTCCCAGAATAAATCCCACTTGATCATGGTGTATAATTTTTTCCATATATTGTTGGATCCGGTTTGCTAATATTTTGTTGATGATTTTAGCATCTAAGACTCACTCTTGACGCTTGTCTCGGTCATGTGATACATTTATCCATCCCACCCTAAAGGCCGGTCCATGAAAATATTTTCTGACATTAAACCAGTCCGTGGTCCAAAAAAGGTTGGGGACCACTGTTTTAAAGCATTTGGTACATGGATGTTGAACCAATAACAGAAGTTATAAAATAAGAATTAAATACATAGACAAACAGAAATTAATGAATGAAAAATAGGAAGCTAGTAGAATTGATAAATAAATCCAAGGACTCATTCTTTTAAAAGAATAATATAACACAAATGCCATAACTAATCACAGTCCTGATAAATGTTGCCTACCCTGAGAAGGCTTCTTTAACTTCCTTAAAGTAATTCTATACCTGTCTTACCACTCTTTCATTCCTGTGCTTTCCTTTATTTTCTTGGGCACTGAGTTCCATTGCATGTCTACTTGTTTCCTTTCTATTGGCCCTTCTCTTTTGCAATATGACCTCAGAAATAAAGGAACCATTTTCTGTTTCATTCACAAAGATGCTCTCAGAACTTATTATTTATAGCACATGGAGTATACTCGGAGCTTTATAATTATTGTTATCTGTTGTGGACCGTAAATGGCAAAAAGCCATTGAGATTCGAGGTTTAGCAAAAGGCTAAGTTCTCCCCCCACCTCCATATTGGCTATGATACTGAGTATTTGCACCCACTTCACTTGCTTCCTTAAGTTGCTGGAAGCAATTTACATGCCCTTCCTCTTACTCTTTGTTTGTTCAGATGTTGGTTGATTTCACTTATGCATGGTAGGGGGATTCCTGTTTATGCCTTGGGAGAGTTCCTGTTTTAGCCTTGGATGTGTAACTTTGTATCAAGGACTTCCTTGATTTGCATATGGCTATATAATAAAGCAAACTGGGGCTATGGGGCACTTGGATATTGCCATCAGCATTTAAAGAGTCCTCCTGGTCCCATCTTTTTTCTTAATGAATCTGTTTCCTTAATTCTGCATCATTATTAGGAGCCACGCTGGTCCGCAGCAGTTATCTATATGGATAATAAAGAAGGGAAAAAATATGCTCAGTGGTAAACATAATATAAATATCCTGACCAGGTGGTGGAGCAGTGGATAGAGTGTTGAACTGGGACCCTGACAATCCAGGTTTGAAACCAACCTTGGCTTGCGCATGGGCTAATCTGGTTTGAGTGCTCACCAGCTTCAGCACGGAGGTCACTGGCTTGAATATGGGATCACTGACATGATCCCATAGTCGCTGGGTTTAGCCCACAGGTCGTTGGCTTGAAGCCCAAGGTTGCTGGCTTGAGCCCAATGTCCCTGGGTTAAGCAAGGGGTCACTGGCTTGGCTGAAACCTACCTCCTCTGTTGGGCAGATAAAATATTTTATGCTAACTTTGTTAAAGATGGCGCTGCCTACATGGAAGCTGTCGCCCAGGTGATATTAATGTGTGTTGGGGGTGGGCTGTGGGCAGGCAGGATCCTTGTAGCCTGGGGCTTGATTTTGGGGTTAAGCCTTTCCCACCCTTTTTTATGTGGGGTGGTACAATCCCATTATGCCTCAGATAAGTGACTTTGTATCAGAGACTTCCTTATTTGTATATCGGATTAAAGGTTTTGATTTCTACACTATAAAATGGGGGCAGAATGGGAGCTTGCTCTCTTAGTTCCTGAGATTAGCATTAGACAGGAGAGAGCAGAGAGAAGAGCAGAGAGAGGCCATGTGGAGGAGGCCAGGAAAAGCAGCCAAGATAGTGGAGTGTTGAGGGAGAAGCCAGTTTGTGCAGAGTTTGTGCAGGGAGAAGGAAGGAGATGGGGAACAGAGGTGAATAAGTCTGGTGAGCTAGAAACCTTTGATTCTAGGAAACTCGGATAAGTCAGTAGCTTTGTGAGCACTGAATGTGAGTGGGTTTTGGAGCCCAGTGTGTGTTTTTTACTTGCCTGCTGGGTGCAAGCTAGGATTAAAGATGATGGCCCACCAGTTTTTGGCTCTGTTGTTTCTTTACCGACTGTCCGAATCCAATGCGAACCTGCATGGGCCAGGTAGCTGTTATGGTAGCTCTGGCTACTGGCTTTACACCCTCCATTAAGGCAATATGAGAAGCAATCAGTGAACAACTAAAGAAATGCAACTGAGTGGATGCTTCTCATCTCTCTCCCTGCCTGTGTCTCTCTCGCTAAAAGAAAAGATATGTATGTTATATCTATCTGTCTATCTATCTATCTATCTATCTATCTATCTATCTATCTATCTATCAATCATCTATCTATCTATCTATCTATCTATCTATCATCTATCTATCTTACCTATAAATTGGTTAAATATATAAAACAATAAAGTCACATATCAATTACACTTTATTTAAGTAATCCCCTCCCCAAATTAATGATGATAAACTTTTAATTATAATATTCAAATAATATTTCTCCATGTATAAGACACATCCTGTTTTGAAAAATTTGGGGCTTTAAAAACTGGGTGTGTTATACAGTGGTTGTGGCATTTCTTTTTTTCTTTATTTTTAAATTTTTATTACTTTTAATTTATTGTGTTAATATGGATTCAAGTGTCCCATTGAATATAACACCCTCACCCCAACACCGTGTCCCTCATTATATCCCCAACACTGTGTTTCCCATTACATCCCCTTTGCCCCCTCCCCCTAACTCCTTCTGGGACTTCCCTCTGGGATTTGCTGTCCTGTTATCTATATCTATGAGTTATGTATATATAATTTCATTAATCCCTTCACCTTCTCTGATCCCATCCCTTTATCCTGCTTCCCATGACCTGGCCGCTGCCTCTATTCCGTTCCTCAGTTCACTTTGTTCATTAGATTCCACATATATGTGAGATCATATGATATTTGTCTTTCTCTGCCTGGCTTATTTCACTGAGCATAATAATCTTCAGGTCCACCCACGCCATCGCAAAAGGTAAGATTTCCTTTTTCACAGCCTCGTAGTATTCCATTATGTATATGCACCACAATTTTTAATCCAGTCATCCACTTGATGGACACTTGGGCTGTTTCCAGACCTTGGCTATTGTAAACAATGCTGCAATAAACATGGGAGTGCATATCTTCTTTTGAATCAGTGCTTTGGTGTTCTTAAGATATATTCTTAAAAGTAGAATAGCTGCATTAAAGGGCAGTTCCATTTTTAATTTTTTGAGGAAACCATATACTGTTTTTCACAGTGGCTGCACCAGTCTGCATTCCCACCTGCAGTGCAGGAGGGTTCCCTTTTCTCCACACTCTCACCAGCACTTATTGTGTGCTGTTTTTGTTTTGTTAATGAGCGCCATTCTGACTGATGTGAGGTGGTATCTCATTGTGATTTTAATTTGCACTTCTCTGATGATTAATGACATTGCACATTTTTTCATATTCCTATTGGCCATTCATACGTCCTCTTTAAAAAGTGACTATTCAGTTCTTTTGCTCATTTTTTAATTGGATTGTTTACCTTCCTGGTGTTGAGTTTTAGAAGTTCTTTATAAATTTTGGTTATTAACCCCTTATCAGATGTATTGGCGAATATGTTCTCCCATTGTGTGGGTTGTCTTTTTATTTTGTTCATGGTGTCTTTTGCTGTGCAAAAGCTTTCTAGTTTCATATAATCCCATTTGTTCATCCTGTTTTTTATTTCACTTGCCCATGGAGATAAATCAGCAAAATATTGCTACAAGAAATATTGGAGAGTTTATTGCCTATGTTTTCTTCCAAGATGTTTATGGTTTCATGACTTACATTTAAGTCTTTTATCCATTTTGAGTTTATTTTTGCAAATGGTGTAAGTTGGTGGTCTAGTTTTATTTTTTTTGCATGTACCTGTCCATTTTTCCCAACACTATTAATGAAAGAGACTGTTTTTATTCCACTGTATGCTCTTACCTCCTTTGTCAAATATCAATTGACCATAAAGGCATGGGTTTATTTCTGGGTTCTCTGTTCTGTTCTGTTGATCTGTATGCCTGTTCTTATGCCAGTACCAAGCTGTTTTGAGTACAATGGCCTTGTAGTATAACTTGATATCTGAAAGTGTGATACCTCCCACTTTATTCTTCATTTTCAAGACTGCTGAGGCTATTCATGGGTTGTTGTTTTTTTTTTGATTTCATATAAATTTTTGGAATATTTGTTCTATATCTTTGAAATGTGCCATTGGTATTTTAATAGGAATTGTATTGAATTTATAGATTGCTTTGGGTAATATAAACATTTTAATGATGTTTATTCTTCCTATCCATAAACATGGTATATGTTTCCACTTGTTTATATCTTCCTTGATTTCTTTTATCAATGTTTTATAATTTTTCGAGTACAAGTCTTTAGTCTCCTTGGTTAAATTTGCTCCTAGGTACTTTTGGTTTTTGGTTACAATAGTGAAGGGGATTGTTTCCTTAATTTCTCTTTCAGACAGTTTATTGTTGGTGTATAAAAATGCCACTGATTTCTGAACATTAATTTTATATACTGCCGCCTTGCTGAATTCATTTATCCGTTCTAGTAATTTTTTGACTGAGATTTTAGGGTTTTCTATGTACCAATATCATGTCATCAGCAAATAATGATAGTTTTACTTCTTCTTTTACAGTTTGGATGCTTTTTATTTCTTCTTCTTGTCTGATGACTGTGGCTAGGACTTCTAGGACTATGTTGAATAAGAGTGGTGAAAGGGGGCACCCCTGCCTTGTTCCCGATCTTAAGGGATTGCTTTTCATGTTTGCCCATTGTGTATGATGTTGGCTGTCATGTTTGTCATAGATGGCCTTTATTATGTTGAAGTATGGGTCCTGTATTCTCACTTTGCTGAGAGTTTTGATCATAAATGGGTGCTGGATTTTATCAAATGCTTTTTCTGCATCTATTGATATAATCATGTGATTTTTATTCTTCCTTTTGTTTATGTGATGAATCACACTTATTAATTTGAGAATATTGTACTAGCCTTGCTTCCCTAGAATAAATCCCACTAGATCATGATGTATGATTTTTAAAATTTGTTGCTGGATCTGGTTTGCTAATATTTGGTTGAGAATTTTAGCATCTATGTTCATCAGGGATATTGGCTTTTAGTTTTTTTTCTTTGTAGTGTTTTTATCTAGTTTTGGAATGAAGATAATGCTTGCCTCATAAAAGGAGCTTAAAAGTCTTCCCTCTTGAATTTTTTGAAGTAGCTTGAGAAGGAGAAGTATTAGTTCTTCTATGAATGTTTGCTAAAATTTGCCTGTGAAGTCATCTGGTCCAGGACGTTTTTTTCCTGGGAGTTTTTTGATGACCGTTTCAATTTTATTTGTTGTAATCAGTCTGTTTAGGTTTTCTGATTCTTCCAGGTTGAGTTTTGGAAGGTTGTATGTTTCTAGGAATTTATCCATTTCACCTAGGTTGTCCAATTTATTGGGATATAGATCTTCATAGTATTTTCTTACAATCCTTTGTATTTCTGAGGTGTCAGTTGTTACTTCTCCACTTTCATTTCTAATTTTATTTATTTGAGGCCTCTCCCTTTTTTTCTGGATGAGTCTGGTGAAAAGCTTGTCAATCTTGTTTACCTTTTCAAAGAACCAGCTCTTGGTTTCATTGATTTTTTTGTATTTTTCTTTTTTAGCCTCCATGTTATTTATTTTTGCTCTGATGTTTATTATTTCCTTCCTTCTACTTCCTCTGGGCTTTATTTGTTGTTCTCTTTCTAGTTCTTTTAGATGCAGGGTTATGTTGTTTATTTGAGTTTTTTCTTGCTTCTTAAAGTATGCCTGTAATGCTATGAACTTCCCTCTCAGGACTGCTTTTTCTGTGTTCCATAAATATTGAGTTGTTGTATGTTCATTTTCATTTGTTTCAAGAAAATTTTTTATTTCTTTCTCAATCTTGTTGCTAACCCATTTGTTATTTAATAACATGCTATTTAGCCTCCAAGTTTTTGAATATTTTTAGTTTTTCTGTTGTAGTTGATTTCTATTTTCTTGCCACTGTGATCAGAGAAGATGCTTGATATGATTTCAATCTTCTTAAATTTATTGATATTTGTTTTGTGTCTTAACATGTGATCTATCCTAGAGGATGTACAATGAATATTTGAAAAGAATGTATATTCTGCTCCTTTGGGTTGAAAGGTTCTAAAGATATCAATTAAATTCAGTTGATCTAGTGTGTCATTTAATACCACTCTTGCTTTGTTAATTTTCTGTCTGGAGGATCTATCTAGTGATGTTATTGGGGTATTAAAATCCCCTACTATTATAGTATTGCTATTGATCTCACCTTTTATGTCCATCAAAATCTGCTTTATATATTTAGGTGCTCCTATATAAGGTGCATAAGTATTTACAATGGTTATATCCTCCTGTTGGATTGCTCCCTTTATTATTATGTGGTGACCTTCTTTATCCCTTACTATATAGCTTTTGTTTTAAAAGCTATTTTGTCAGATATAAGTATTGCTACCCAGCTTTTTTTTTCACTTCCATTTGCATAAAACACTTTTTTCCAGCCCTTCACAGTCTATGTGTATATTTTGTTCTTAGGTGTGTCTCTTGTAGACAGCATATGTACAGGTCCTGTTTTCTTATCCATGCTGCTACCCTATGTCTTTTGATTGGAGCATTTAATCAATTTACAATTAAGGTTATTATTAATATATACTTATTTATTGCCATTTTATTCTTTAAATCTACAATCCTCTTTTTCTCGATTTTATATTTTTTCCTTTGCTCTTTTTATAGCAGGTCCCTTAACATTTCGTATGGTACTTGTTTGGCTGTAATTAATTCCTTGAGTTTTGTTTTTTTGTCTGGAAAGCTTTTTATTTCTTATTCAACTTTAAACAATAACCTTGCTGGATAAAAAAGTCTTGGTTGTAGGTTCTTGTTTTGCATCACTTTGAATATTTTTTGCCATTTCCTTCTGGCCTCAAGTGTTTATGTTGAGAAGTCAGATGTCATCCATATGGAGGCTCTTCTGTAGGTAATTAACTGCTTTTCTTTTGCAGCTTTTAGTATTCATTCTTTTTCTCTTAACTTTGACATTTTAATTATGATATGTCTTGCTGTAGGTCTTTTTGGGTTCGTCTTTAATGGGACTCTCTGTGCTTCTTGAACTCCTGTGAATTTTTCCTTCATCAATTTAGGAAAATTTTCAACTGATTTCTTCAAACAGGTTCTCTATTCCTTGTTCGTTCTGTTCTCCTTTAGAAGCCCCTATGATGTGGATGTTGTTTCTCTTCATGTTGTCACAGAGGTCTCTAAGAGTTTCCTCAGTCTTTTGCACCTCTTTTCATTTTTTTGCTCTACTTCTGTGCTTATGTTTACCTTGTCTTCTAAATTGGTGATTCGATCCTCTGCTTCATCCAGCCTGCTGCTGATTCCTTCTAGTGTGTCTTCATTTCTGACTGGTTCTTTTTATGATTTCAATATCCTTTTAGATGCTTGTTATCTCTTTATTTAGGCACTCACTATGTCCATTCATTGTGGCTCTAAGATCTTTGAGCATCCTAAAAATTATTGTTTTAAACTTAGCATCTGGTAGTTTGGTTACTTCCATTTCATTTAGTTATTTTTCTAGGGATTTCTCTTATTGATTCATTTGGGCTGCATTTCTTTGCCTGCCTATTTTTTCTGTGTAGTGGTGTTTGACTTTGAAATTTTTGTAGTGTCTTTATGAGGAAGATGGGCTCAGTGGTATTGACCTCCAGGCCACCTAGTTGTTTTTTTGGGTTTGTTTTTTTTTAGGAATACTTCTTGAGGGTACTATTTTCCATCCTCTTGTGAGTATTGAATGCAGTTGGTCCTTCTGTGCATATGGTTATTTCTTCAGTATGGCTGGCTCTAAAGGTCAGCCTTGATCATCTGTGTTACACACTGTGCAATGTTTGTCTTGTTGGGCATATTTATTCTTCACAGTGTCTGGTGCCTGCTAGACTTCTCTTTTGGGCCTGCTGCTTGTGTAGCTAGCTGAGTCTAGGATTGGTGCTGTCTGCCACCCACTATCAGTTGTATTGGTTCTCGATATTCTTAGGCTGGTATCAGCTGTTGTTTGTAACTGTCTGTGGGCTACCTGTCTGCAGCTACTGCTCTTTTTGCTGTTTGTGTCTGTGTTTTCTGTGCCTGGGTGCCATGAAGCAGTGCAACTTGTAATTGTCCAGGTCCTGAGTGAGAATGTGCAGTATGAAGAAATAAACTCAGAGAAAAAAAGTATGGGATTGGGAGGTCTCTGCAAGCTGATGGAGAGCCAGAGCAAAGCAGAACCACTGGTTTGCTTTATTATATAGGGCAGAGCCATATGCAAAATAAAAAAGTTTCTGATACAGAGTCACATATCTGAGGCATAAACAGGAATCCTTCTAAAGGTATTGTTGGGCAGATAAAATGTATTATGCTCACTTTGTTAAGGATGACGCTGCCCACATGGAGGCCGTTGCCCAGGTGATATTAATGTGTGTTGGGGGCTGGCTGTGGGCAGGCAGGGTCCTTGTGGCCTGGGGCTTGGTTTTGGGACTGGGCCTTTCCCACCCTTTTTGATGTGGGGTGGTGCAATCTCATCAAGCCTCAGATAAGTGACTTTGTATTAGAGACTTCCCTATTTTGTATATTGGATTAAGGGTTTGGATTTCTACACTATAAAATAGGGGCAGAATGGGAGCTTACTCTCTTGGTTCCTGGGATGATTAGCATGAGAGAGCAGAGGGAGCAGAGCAGAGAGCAGAAAGAGGCCATGTGGCCAGGAGAAGCAGCCAAGATGGCGGAGTGCTGAGTGAGATGCCAGTTTGTGTAGAGTTTGTGTAGAGAGAAGGAAGGAGATGAGGAACTGAGGAGAATAAGGCTGGTGAGCTAGAAACCTTTGATTCTAGGAAACTCGGATAAGTCAGTGGCTTTGTGAGCACTGAATGTGAGTGGGTTTTGGAGCCCAGTGTATGTTTTTACTTGCCCGCCGGGTGCAAGCTTAGGATTAAAGACTATGGCCCACCAGTTTGTGGCTCCATTGTTTCTTTACCGACTGTCCGAATCCAATGCAAACCTGCATGGGCCGGGCGGCTGTGATAGTGGCCCTGACACCGGCTGCTGGCTTTACAGATATAAACAGGAATTCTCTTAAGACATAAATAAGAATCCCTCCACTGTGCATAACATTTCAACCAACAGTTGAACAAACAAAGGGTGAGAGAAAGGGCTTCTAAATTGCCTCGAGCAACTTAATCAAGCAAGTGAGGTGGGGGATAGGATGAGTAGAAACAATCAGCATCACAACTAACATGGAGGTGTGGGGAAGAGTTTATTTAGCCTTTAGTTTTACCCTTAAACTGCAAGGATCTTTGTCAGCTTGCAGTCTCTCACACCTGCGTAATGTGGGTGAGGGGGCAACCTGTGTAAAAGGATCAGCTTCCTCCTACTTAGAGATGACAGCAGCTCCATAAAAGCTCTAAGCTCCATAAGATTTGCCTCCACTTTTCAGCTGCTGCTTCTCCTCTTGCAGCTGCCTGGTCTTCCCACAGAGTCTTCTGTAGAAAGACTGTAGTGTGGACCCAGACTGGCCTTACCCAACCAACCCCTATATAGGTTGCAAGCTTGTTGGGTTAGGGCAGCTGAGGTTGGGAATACAATGTTAGTGGGACCCCCTACTTCAGGGGTCTCTTGGTCAGGAGCTCAGTACAGGGAATGTGGCCCCTACTCCAGAGCCTAATCCCTCAGCCACTGCTGGTTACTCAAATTTTATTTCTCCTCAATAAGATGAGCAGTAGTTTTAGATATAGTGTGCCTGACAGTCCCCTCTGCAGAAGTTATTTCAGGTGGTGAGACTCTGGTCTTAGGGAGGAAGACTGAGAGAGTCCTCTGACTGTGCCACCCTTGAAAATGGCTAAACTCCTCGACCAGATCCAACAATAGGCTCACAGGGACCCACACCTTAAATGTCCATGCTCCAAGCCTCTTTTCCTTCCCCCCTGTGGAATCTAGCCCAGCAGCTCAGAATATCCAGCTCCAGACCAGCTGACTGTGAAGCTCCACTCTATCCAATAATGCACATGAACTGCTGTGGTGGTGCTAATCACAGAAAGTGGAAGTTGCCTCAGCTGGGCCAGGTGTGAGGAGCCCTTCCTTAGGATACCACTTTAGCTAGGGTTGTTAGGTCCTGAACCGATACTCTCTGCAGCTGGCCACTGGATGTGTCAGCCCTGGGCCTTCCTGGTAGGAACTCAGTGCAGACCAGTGGGAGACACTGCCTGAGACTGGCCCTCAGCAACCTTCTTGGAGCTACAAACAATCCAGAGTTTGTGGTTGCCTCTGCTGGGCCCAAGTACACACGGAAATACCAAGCTGCACACCTAGGCTGGCTTTTACCCACAGTGGGCCTGGCGGAAGGTCTGCTTAAAAGGCCAAGGTTCCCTGAGTCCTGCCTCTTGTAGCCTCTGTCTGCTTACTGCTTGTTGGATTCGGCCACTGAAAAAACCTTTGGTAGAGTCTAGAGCCTGCAGCAATTCAGGAATTATGAAAGGTAGTGGGTGTGGCTCCACCCCTCTGCCCCAGATGTGAGTCTGTCCAGACTTTTTTCACAGACCTCAGTAGGGTGTGTCCCCAGGAGTCTGGTGGGTGTGCCCTCTGAGACCCAGAGGTGTGGTCTGCATGCACTTCAGACAGTTTCAATTGAATCTCCCATGAGGTGGAATTATCAGTCTTAGACTCAGTAGCTTGGGGGCAGGGGGTAGCTCTGGCCCAACACCAGGAAACTGAGCCACTGATGTGCCCCCTGCTTCCTGGCCTCTCAGAATGACCCTCACCCTAAATGGAGCAGGAGAGACTCCTGAGGGCGGAGCTGTTGCTTTTCCACAGGCTGATGCTTCACAAAGGGGATACTCTGCCCAAGAAAGATGGCAACTGCAGTATTGGAGAATGATTCAGCACAGGGGTTTGGTGGCCATCTCCCACAGTGTCTCTCTCTGGGCCTCCAACGTTACACTCTCCTCATGCAACTCCAGTTCTCTCAGCTCTCCCTCTGTTGGAGCCCCGGATAAATGGCTTTGAATGAGATTTTCTGCACAGGCCCTTTAAGATGGAGCTTGCACCTCTGAAAGCTCAGTCTGTTTCTTGCAGAGAGAAACCCGGCTCTTTTCACGTCCAAATGCTGTGTGGACATCTCTTCTAGGCTCTGAAGCTCTAGGGTGGGGCTCCAGGCCTGGGGTTGAGCACCCACATCTCTCAGGTGACCCTCCCTATAGTGAGAATCCCTCTGGACCTCAGCTGCCACTCACTCTTGGGAGCAAGGAAGTCCCCTCCGCATCTCCTCCCTTCCTACCAGTCTCAGTGTGACTTCTTCTGTGACCCTTGGCTATAGACTCCTCTTCATTTAGTCCAAAGTTGGTTTTTCAAAATGACTGTTCTTAAATTAAGTTGTAATCCAATTTGGTCCTGACAGGTGGCAGTTGGAATGTTTGCCTACTCTATCGCCATCTTGGAATCTTATGGTTGTGGCATTTCAAATGTCAAAGATGAAACTGAGGACAAGGCAATATATGAAGACTGTGATTCGTCATCAGATACAGATGATGACAAGCTAATGGATGGGAGTTTTGACAGTGATGAAGAGTTGTATGAATTTTATGATGAATAAAACTTGAGTTCAATAACTTTATGTAATACCTTTTTTTTAATTTTGGTGCATCTTATACACAGGGAAATACAGTATATATATATAACTGTATAATCTTTCGGTCTTGCATTGAGAAAGGGTTTTATAAAAATGATCCCAGAGCAAGCATAAGTAAAACATTGATAGTTGTGAATGTCCTGAAACAAAAATAAAGCCAACATTTTAAAAACAAACAAACTAGTATTTACAACATAAACAAAAGCTGAGCATTTTAATATAAAAGAGCCTTTAAAATTCAAGAGAAAGATGAGGACCTTTTTCAAAATAGACAAAATGTATAAAGCGTCTATGGACATACCACCCTGAATGTGTCCGATCTCGTCTGATCTCGGAAGCTAAGCAGGGTTGGGCCTGGTTAGTACTTGGATGGGAGACAAAATGTATAGGCAGGCAATTTACCAAATGAGAGAAAGAGGTGGCCAGAAAACATATTACAATAACTTGTCTGCAGTTAGCATTGAAATGCAAGCTCAATGCAATTCATTTTCTGCTATTTTAATGCCCCCCAAGGGGCTAATAAAGGTTAGTGTTCAGTCTTGGTGAAGATGCAGAGAAAGAGAAGCTCAAATGCTGATTATGATGGCTGGCAAATTGATTGAATCTTTCTGAAAGTCTCTTAATTATATATCTTATACAATATAAATTACATATATCTTTACCATGAACATAACCTTTGCAACAGCAGTTTTATCTCTAGGAATTTATCATGAGAAAAATGCTGAAGAATTCCACAGAGATTTAGTTGCAAGGACTTTCATAATAATGTTGCTACAGTAACCCTAAGTTAGAAATCAAATATCTATAACATTTGAAGTTATTAAATAAATTATGACTTATTCATGTGATTTATACAGCCATTAAAAACAATTATAGGCTAGATATTAGGTGATATTTAAGAACTAATTTTAATATGATTAAGGGTAGTAGCAGTTTATTGTTATGTTTTCCTTTAAAGGTCTGTTAGAAACTGCTCACAAAAATTAGGGGATATTTTAAAATGAATATAAAGCAATAAAGTATCCCCTAATTTTTGTGAGCCCTATTCATTCAGATATAGGTGAAATATCATATCTTCACTTAGATTATTTTAAAATACTGCATCCTTGCCCATGCCAAAATATATATGCAGGTAAGATAGATGACAGATAACCAGACTCTGGAGGCCCCTACTCTGTGACTCTGGGCATGTGACTCTGCAATGGTCCCCATGTGTTGTGGGCTGAGAATACAGCCTACTTCTTCAGTTGTTGTGGAGGTTGAATAAGACAATGCTGGTATTACCATGTGTCAAGCACAAAGTCAGGAGATTTCCCAGGATGTGCAACATGCAAGATTATAGTAGGAACTCAGAAACACAACCACTCTGGTTTTGAAAAGTTAGCTTCTTTCTTTGAACTGATGTCCAAATTTTGGTGGTGCAGGGCAGGAAAAGCCTGAGGAAGACAGAAAACCAGTGAAGAGAACCCCAAGCCACTGGGAGAGAGGCAGAGACCAGCAAAGAGAGCTACTTAATGGGTAAGAGTGTATCTGATAGAGAAAAAAGAAATACAACTTTCCAAATTTTGCCAGAAGCTTTCCTGACTGCCTGTAATAACCAAAAGGCAATAGCAATGGGGCAGGAATTGGATGAGGAGGCCAGTCCAACCGTTCAAAAATAACTTAAGATCCTGCTGTCAAAGCCACTGGCTCCTTCTCTGGTAGCCCGTACTCATGATGGATTTTCCTTCCGGAACATCATTTTCATTCAGGTAGAAGCTTTACTGTTGGATGCAAAAGACTGACAAGTTTAGGGGTGGGGGAAGTTTACTCTCTTAATTCTTCTGTCTGGTCTAATAATAAAATTGACATAAGACAGATAAACAGGAGAAAGTGACTAAATTTATTCTGTACTTATATATAGGGATAAGAAATGAGATCCAAGGACAAATACAACAGGTGACACTTATATGCTACCTTGAGCTAAGGAGAAAGGGAACTAGTGGTTTAGACTTCCAAGGGCAGGAAGGCAATTCATATGCAGATGAAGAAGCAAATGTTTGGTACCCAAATGTTGCAGGGCCATCTTTACCAATAGAACACAGAGAGGACTTTGATTGAAGGGCCTTTACTAGGTTTCTCCCTGTCCGTCACACCTAGTTTATATTAAACTGTAGTTGTCTGTGATGATGGTGTTGTAGGAAGCAACACCGGAGGGAGGAGTGTTGTGGACTGTAAATGGCAAAAAGCCATTGTAGATTTGAGGCTTAGCAAAAGGCTAAGTTCTCCCCACTCCATCTCCATATTTGGCTATGATGCTGAGTATTTGCACCCACTCCACTTGCTTCCTTGGGTTGCTGGAAGCAATATATTGATACATGCCCTTCCTCTGACTCTTTGTTTGTTTTTGGATGTTGGTAGATTTCACTAATGCATCCTGTTTTATGCCTTGGGAGAGTTCCCGTCTTAGCCTTGGATGTGCAAATTTGTATCAGGGTCCTTGATTTGCATATGGCTATATAATAAAGCAAACTGGGGCTATGGGGCACTCGGATACTGCCAGGCAGTTTGAAGAGTCCTCCCAGTCCCATCGTTTTTGTTTTGATAAATTTGTTTTCTTAATTCCGCACCGTTATTAGGAGCCATGCTGGTCCGCGGCAAGTGGCACCCGAACAGATGACTTGAGTACGAGGAAACTAAAACTGAACGAAGGTGATGGAACTCCCCAAAGTGAAGTGCGCACAGTGAGTAAAGAAAGTTTTTGGGGAAAGTGTAGTCGGGAGTAAAAGATTATGGGACAGATAGCGTAAAAAATAAGGGACCTTTATGTAGAAATATTTCCGTATGAAGACAAATCGTTGTCTGAAGAGTATCAGGGTGAGCTGGAAACAGAGGGATGTGAATATGAGGATAACTTGGAGCCTGAGGATGACAGGGGGGATAAAAAATCCGTGGCTATGGCTGCCTTAGCCACAGGGCCAACGCTGCCCTCAGCTCCTTCCTACATTCAACCCTCTGCTCCTCTGTTCCCTTATTGGGCTGATTGCGGAGTCTATAGCTCAAAATCTGGGAAATCCCCTCTCCAACAATCTATAGACCAGGCTCAAAATGTAGGGGAAACAATAGATGATGGCTTTATCCATTTTCCTGTTGTAGAAATACAGGATGATACAGGGAGACTAGTGCAAGAACATGAACCTGTACCTTTTAGAACTCTGAAAGAGCTTAAACTTGCTTGTGTTCAGTATGAGCCTACTGCCCCTTTTTCACTTGATTTATTAGATACTATTAGGGCAAAGGCTCTTCCCCCAAATGACTGGAAGGCAATTGCTTGTGCTTGTCTCTCCGGGGGTGATTATTTGCTGTGGAAATTGGACTTTCTTGAGAATGGAAAGGAGACTCAGGTATTAGGAAGATTGCAGCTTTTCCTGTCATGGTCTGATTTTCTTTAATGTTTTGACTGCAGTCTTCTGAACTATCATTTTGTTTCTTTCTTCTTCTTTGCCTGGAGGTTGAGGCAGGGGACCTGTGTTGGATTTGACTATCGAAAATATCCCAGCAGCTGCTGAGAGCAAATTTTCTCGGGGAGATTTTGTTTAGTCACATCCTTCAGTCCCTCTGTCTGAAAATGCCCTGACTAATATCAGGCAGGCATCTTTCTAATCTGGATGTGCTCTGAAATCCCAGGCTTCTCTCTGGTTTGTCTGGTTCGTCTAATTCTTGTCTCTGTTTAGTCTTTGTTTAATGTTGTCTAAAATGTGTCTGTTTTTAAGGCCTGAATTAAGTTTTTTTTGCATGCAAAAATTGGAAATGGTGGCTCTAATATTTAGAAAAAATAAAATGTTTTTTTAAAACTTGTAAGGAGCGCTCATTTAAATTTAAATAGAATAGAATAGAATAGAATATAGATCCTTAAGACTTATGATTTGGTTAGTGCATTGTGAGGTGTGTTCAGAGTTAGGAGCCAAATAGCAACTCAAGTATTAGGATTGATCAAAGTTATATGTTATACTTGTGTTTTTGTGCATAAATTGTCTTGTTTATGTGTAAGGTTATACTCAGGCAAAACAAAGGAATTGAGCAAAATTAAGCAGGGCCCTAATCAGTAATTTCAAGAATTTGTCTCACAGCTAATTCAGGCAGTTAGAAGAATAGTATAAGGATGCTAATTCTGCTTCTCAGGCCACATCCTGCAAAAGGGGCCCCAAGGAAATCGGTGATTTGGCTCCTCTGATTTTGCCAATTGGATTAAGAAAAAAGAGGTCAGGAATGCCCTGAAATGGAACTAACAATACAAGGGTGTAAATTTAAAGGACTTTTAGTTACTGGTGGAGCTGATGTATCTGTTATTGCTAAGCTACATTGGTCTCCTTCCTGGCCCACTCATGTAGCAGCCACAGAATTACAAGGTGTATAGGGCAGAGTAAATCCCCACAACAAAGTTCTAGTTTTTTACATTGGGAAGATTAAGAAGGTCATTCTGGATTTTTTCAGCCTTATGTGCTCCCTGGATTGCCAGTGAATTTGTGGGGTAGAGATGTTTTGAAAAATATGGGAGCATTGCTTGTCAGTCCTAATAGTTTAGTTAGCACTCAAATGCTTGATCAGGAATTTTTGCCACTAAGGGCTTAGGAAAAGAAGAGCAGGGAATTCTCACCCCCATAAAAGTGGCACCCAATACTAGAAGGCATGGATTAGTATATCAAAATTTAGCATAGGGGCCTTGGTAGCTCCTGCTACCCCAATAATGCATTGTGCAGACCCAATTACTTGGAAATCAGATAATCCTGTATGGGTAGACCAATGGCCCCTTTCTCAGGAGAAACTTGGGGCAGCTGCTCAATTGGTACAAGAGCAGTTACAGCTTGGGCACATTGAACCATCTAATAGTTCATGGAATACGCCTATATTTCTCATTAAAAAGAAATCAGAAACTGTTAGGAGACATTAACTGGCTTAGACCTTCCTTGAAATTAACTACTGGGGAACTGAAACCACTCTTTTATATTCTTAGAGGCTCAGCTGAACTAGCTTCTCCTCAGCTACTTACACCTGCGGGATAACAAGCTTTAAAGCTTGTAGAAAAGCCTTGCAACAAGCACAACTAAAATGCATAAATCCTGAAGAATCAATTGCCTTACTAATTTGTCCCTCAAGTTACACTCCAACGGGACTATTGTGGCAAGCTTCATAACCTATTGAATGGATTCATTTAGCTGTTCTCCATATTTTGATCTTGTTGCCTCCTTGATTATCAAGGGGTATAGGCGACCCTTACAGCTTATAGGTTTTGAGCTTCAAAATTATTGTTGTTTCTTTTTTCAAAGGATCGACAACAATGGCTCTGGGAAACTTCCACAAAATGGCAAATTGCTTTTGCAAATTTTACAGGCCAAATTGATTCTCACTATTTACTTATGGTTGTTTCCACTATAGAGACTGCTGTCTTAGGGACAAATGCTGATGAACTATTTCAGCAATTTCTCCTTCTTCAAAGACTTGTACATCAACATAGAGCTCCATGTTTCATAGGACATACTTGAGCTCACTCTATGCTCCCTGGAGTTTTAGCACAAGGGAATGCCCTTGTTGATCAAAGTACCCAAAAGAAAATTATTGGAGCAACCATGATAGATCAAGCAATTCAGTCTCATACTATTCATCACCAGAACGCTGTTATGTCCCTGTTATGCAGCCCTGCATAAACAGTTTCAGCTTTCTCAGGAAGCAGCATGGCAGATTAGTAAATCCTGTCCGAGGTGTCCTATACTACAATCTGTCTCTTCATTTGGAGTTAACCCTCAAGGACTCCTACCAGGACAGCTTTGGCAAATGGATGTTACTCATATACCTTCATTTGGCAAACAGTCCTATGTCCACATTATAGTGGATACTTATTCTGGATTTATGGTAGCCTCTGCTAGGACAGGAAAAGCTGCTAAGCATGTTATAGCTCATTGTATGCATTTTTTATTATTGGACTTCTTGATGTGATTAAAACTGACAATGTTCCTTCATATGTAGCTAAAGCATTTACTGTATTTTATCAAACCTTTCGAATTGTGGGTATTTCTTACAATCTTTAAAGTCAAGGTATTAAAGTGCACCCAGCAAATATTTAAGGTCAATTTTAAAAATATAAAAGGGGGAGTCATATCCTGGAATTCCTGCAAATCTACCTTATCTTTTAAAAATTTTTCTTTTGAATGTTGATGAACAGGAGACACCAAATCCTTTTCTCCTGCAAACTTCTACCCTCTTTTATTTGATCCAGCTAATAACACTGTTTTGTCTTTTTCCAAATAGCTCCAGATATACGGAAAAGGTTTATATAGGCGAATGGGGATCCTTAAACCCCTCAGCGAGATCTTCTGAGCATGGCTTTTAAGGTACCAAAAGGCAGAAAAAGCCCAAAAGAGATCAGGTGAAATACTAGCTCTTGGGATACACCCTCAAAAGGCTCCAATGCCCCAACGGGGCTTCATAGAACTCCATCTGGACCCTGCTTTAATAGTGGAAAGGAAGATCATTGAGGCAAAGCCTGCCAGGCTTACATGCCTCTGCTGTGATGAAGAAGGGACACTGGAAGGTAGGCTTCCCCCTCGCTCCTCTAAGGGAGGGTTCAGTCTCTTCCAGCCCTGCTCCAGCCACCTGTTACCTAACCTTGCCCAGAATACTGGGATTTGCCACTGAAGGCTAAAAGGTGGCCAGGGCCATGGGCCCCATCTACGACACTGTGGACGAGCCTATGGTATTTCTTTCAAGTAGCAGGTAAACTGATTTCATTTACACAAGGGCCACTTAACTATGTCTTATCTGAATATTCTGGTATTTTATTCTTCCCTCGAAGATCTCTGTTGTGGGTGTTGATAGTCCTATTTTCTGCTGCTTTGCTTAATATATAGTTTTCCTTTATTCCTCCTGCCTCAATGCCCCATTCATATTTTAGGCTGGGACCTACTCCTAATTTAGAGCTTTTTTCCCCCTTTTTTGCCAACTTACAAATTTACCTCTGCCACCCAGCTTAGTGTATCCCAAGGTTCTCCTTACCACCCCATGGCTGTAAAGCTCCAGTATAAGGCCCCTGGGTTCATCTTTCCAGTTTAAAGAAAACGAAAGCTCCGTCTTCATGCGTGCTGCGGATGGCTTTTCCAGTCTACCTGGGTCATTACCAGCTAGAAGCAGTGGTCTTTGGGACTTGGACGTGAGCTGCAAAGTATAGAAGTTTGACAGCAATTCCAGTGCCATGTGGACTTTTCTTGGATTTGCTTCCTGGACTCCTGCTCCTGTGACAGCTTTTGATGGACTGAACTGGGGTTGGGTTGCATTTGCAGAAATTTAAAATGGTGTTGGTGCCAACTTGGACTTGGTGAACATGTTAAGGACAGTACTCTTTTATGGATTCAAGAGTTTGCTTAAAGGCTTTAATCACTGTAATGTATTAGAATGTTTGTTTGGGTATCTGTTAGCATTGACTATACTAATTTTGTGTTTGTTCTGTATTTTTTTTTGTCTGCCTCCAAATTAGAATCTGGGAGACTAGGAAATCAGATGAGTGCAAATCTCAGCACACAAATTAAAAATAAAAAAGAAAAGGAGGATATGTTGTGGACCGTAAATGGCAAAAAGCCATTGTAGATTCAAGGCTTAGCAAAAGGCTAAGTTCTCTCCACTCCATCTCCATATTTGGCTATGATGCTGAGTATTGCTACCCACTCCACTTGCTTCCTTGGGTTGCTGGAAGCAATATACATGCCCTTCCTCTGACTCTTTGTTTGTTTTTGGATGTTGGTAGATTTCACTAATGCATCCTGTTTTATGCCTTGGGAGAGTTCCTGTCTTAGCCTTGGATGTGCAACTCTGTATCAGGGTCCTTGATTTGCATATAGCTATATAATAAAGCAAACTGGGGCTATGGGGCACTCGGATACTGCCAGGCAGTTTGAAGAGTCCTCCCAGTCCCATCGTTTTTGTTTTGATAAGTGTGTTTTCTTAATTCCGCACCGTTATTAGGAGCCGCGCTGGTCCGCGGCAGAGGAGACACTCAGACAACTTAATTAATAAAAGAAGTAGAATTTATTAGTGATAGGGTTGCAGGTGGGGGCCATGACCCCCTCCACCCTTAAGTGGGCAGAGGACATTGACAAACTGGACTTTCCAGATCACCTTTTTCCAGGCACCTGGACTGACTCACCTGGGTTACCTAAGTTAATTCTTTTTACCCCCTGTAAGGACTACCAACCCTCACCCTTGAATCCTCTATTTAACCCTACCTGTTAGAGAACCGGTTGCTGACCTCACCTTAGGAGTCAGCCCAGCAGATGACCCCCTAATAAACTTTTCTTGCCTGAACTTGGGTGTCCTCCTTCAGCCGAGCTTTCATTTTGGTGCTGAAACCCGGGAGGGGCACCTGCCATGACCTGCTGGAGAGCCCTTCTCTCCTGCTTCCCTTCCCCTGGGCTTGATGCGCCTTCTGGCTGCCCTTCCTGAACCTGCCAAGAGGACACCCTTCTCCGGGGCTTTCCACCCTTGCCATTGCTGACCCTGCAAGGATCACTGGCCTGATTTCTTCTCTCACAGGCGAGTAACGAGTTCTCCTAGTTCTCACGTCTCCTGCTTCTCTCTCTCTCTCTTGGCTCCTGGTCTCTCAAAAGTCCTAGCACTAGGCCAGGAAGACTCTCTTGGCCTCTGGGCCTGATCCTCACAGATCTGGGGATGCCCAATTTGTGAGTGATCCTCGCTCTTGCTTTTGGAGACTGGCCAGGGAACAGGGACACCTCTTCCCTTGGCCCTTCATCCTTCTAGGATTTCTCACACTCACCCTTCATAGTCTCCAACTTCATATCATGGGAGCATTGCAATCTTGCCCTCACAGGGACACCCCATTAGGATGCCTCCTTTGGAATCTCGACTCTCTTGGTCTCTGAGGAGTAGTCAGACACAAAAGACTTATCTATTACTGTAATACTGCCTGACACCAATATTGACTAGATAATGGGTCTCAATGGTCCAAAAATGGCACTTTTGATTTTAACACACTTCGAGACCTTGATAACTTTTGTCAACGCAATGGCAAGTTGTTGGAAATCCCCTACGTTCAGGCCTTCTTTACTCTCCACTCTTGTCCCTTTCTCTGTCAAACCTGTTCCACTTATCAAATCCTCTCAGCATGCTCCAAACCTCCTCCTCCTTCCTACAAAATTCTGACCCTCCTTCTTTTGATCCAGCTGATCATGCTGTCTCTCTATCTGCTCCCTCTCTTCCTCCCCCCTATGCTGACAACTCCCCGCCATCTGGGGATCATTCAAGCTCAGGATACTGGCCTCCCAGACATCCTTTCTTTCCTCATACTCACTTCCATACAAGTCAACGTACCTCCCAGGACCCTCTGGCTCCCCTCCTCCCTCTCTGTAAGGTAGTAGGTGCTGAGGGAATTGTTAGAGTCCATGTTCCATTCTCTCTCTCGGACCTGTCACAGATAGAGAAGAGACTAGGCTCTTTCTCCACAGACCCAGACACCTACATAAAGGAATTTAAATATCTAACCTAGTCTTATGATCTGACCTGGCATGACCTCTATATCATTTTGTCTTCCACCTTACTACCCGAAGAGAAGGAGCTAGTCTCACTGGCTACACAGGCACACGCTGAGGACTTCCACAGGACAGACAATCAAAAACCTGTGGGAGTGGCAGCTGTTCCCCGGGAAGACCCTAATTGGGACTATCAAATTGACAAACCTGGCAGAGACCTTCATAACTGTATGGTCACCTGCTTAATAGTAGGACTCCAAGAGGCCACTTATAGGTAATTAATTACAAAAAACTCCAAGAAATTACACAAGTGGACAAAAATCTGACCCAATTCCACTCCTGCCTAACAAAGGCAGTCCAAAAATATACTAAAATCGACCCCAATTTGGTTGAGGGGGGCATAGTTCTTAACAATCATTTCATCACCCAATCAGCCCCTGATATACAGAAAAAGCTTAAAAAGGAAGAGGAGGCTACTCAAACCCCTCAGTGAGATCCCCTGAGCACGACTTTTAAGGTCTATAATGACCAAGAGGTCAGACAGAACCCAAAGAGATCTGGCAAAATACCAGCTTTTGGTGGCCCCCCAAAAGGCTCCAATGCCCCTAAGGGGCCTTGTAAGACTCCACTGGGGCCCTGCTTCAACTGTGGAAAGGAAGGTCATTGGGCAAAAGCCTGTCTGGTTCCTTGGCCCCCGCCAAGTCCTTGCCCTTGCTGTGAGGAAAAGGGACACTGGAAGGTAGAGTGCCCCCTTGCTCCTCCAAGGGAGGGTTCAGTCTCTCCCACCCCTACCCAGCCACCTGTGACCTAACCTTACCCAGTCTGCTGGGACTTGCTACTGAAGACTGAAGGTGCCCAGGGCCATTGGCCCTATCGCACATCACTATCAAAGAGCCTAGGGTAATCATCCAAGTAGCAAGTAAGCTGATCTCATTTCTTACAGACATGGGGGCCACTTACTCTGCCTTGCTGAAATATTTGGGTCCTGCTCATCCCTTGAAGATCTCTGTTGTGGTTGTTGATGGTCTTATTTCCTCCTTATTGGCCACAGATCCACTGCCTTGTCTAATACATGGTGTCTCCTTTGCACATTCTTTTCCCCTCCTGCCTCAATGCCCTATGCCTATTTTAGGCCGGAACCTACTCTCCAAATTCAGAGCCTTTCTCTCCTTTCACTTCCCATCCTCAGAGTTGGCCCTGTTACTGCTTCTTGGCCAGCCATATTTGCCCACTTCTGTTACAAATTTACCTCTACCACTCAGCATAGTGAATCTCAAGGTTCTCCTCATCACCTCCACAGTTGCAAAGCTCCAGGAAAAGGCCCCCTAGTTTAATCTCTCTAGATTAAAAAAGATGAAAACTCCATCACCACACATGCCCTTTCAGTCTACCTGAATCATTGCCCAGATATACCTGTTCCCTCTTAGGGCCCACCAATGTCAGACTGATTCAAATCCCAGAAGAAGAGTCCATTTGGTCCCTGTCTCCTGTGCCTTTTCTCTAATTTTCTCCAGGACCACCTGAAGGCCTTCACTAACCAGACTGTTCACGAGCTCCTGTTACTTCAAGCCACCTACCAGAAGGTCTCTACTTTGCCACCACAGCCCAAGGCCAGCTGCCCCTTCCCATAACTTGCTGCCCCTAGTCAGCTGGAAGCAGTTATAGAAAAATGATCAGCACCCATTAACCAAATAATGAAAGGCTGGAATGATAGGGTTGCAGGTGGGAGTCATAACCCCCTCCTCCCTTAAGTGGACAAAGGGACATTGACAAACTAGAGTTTCCAGATCACTTTTCCCCAGGCATCTGGACGGACTCACCTGGGTGTGGAAGGTCCCCTAGTTTATTTACGGTTAATCCTCTTTTCCCATAATGACTTCCAGCCCCCACCTTTGAATCCCCTATTTAACCCTACCTGTTAGAGAACTGGTCACTGACCTCCTTCTTAGGAGTCAGCCTGGCAGATGACCCCCTAATAAACTTTTCTTGCCTGAACTCAGTCCTTCTTTGGTTGACCTTACAATTATTATTAGACAGTGGAGCATGCGGGGCTAGTAGCACCAAAGCATGAACTCCCTGGATTAAATTTTCTTACAGGTTATATACCTTTACAGTATCCAAGTAATGGGCACGTGATTCCTTTGTTAAGGTTTCCCAGGACTCAAGGAGAGGGGAGGGGAAGTTTCAGCAAGGGGGACAGGGTTCCCTGATTACTGCTTGTAGCTATATACAGATCTTACTTTCCTCGCTTTGTGTTGCAAAGTGGCTCCAAGCAACCATTTAGAGAACTATGGGATGTAGTTAATTTATAATTGGTTGACTCAGTTATCCCTGCTGGCTCCTTTACCTTGTATTCTTCTGGTTTCTCTCCTCTTAAGGGAGAAGGGAGAGAACTCCCAACTCCTACCTTCTTTCAGCATGACTCATAGTGGAACATGCATTGAACCTTAAGGTGATTTGTTCTGGGCTTCCTTTGACCCTAGTTTGAGCCATGGTTGGTCTGTCTTTCCAACCCCAGACTCCTCCTCCCTTTGCTATTTTCACCTCGAACACCATTTCAGTAGGAGGGTCTGTGGGGTCATAATAAATATAAGGTTGGTTATTGCCTGGGTCACATACTGAATATTGAGTCTGATGATAGGTACAGGTCTCTTTTTTAGTTCCTTTACACTCATAGAAGCTATAGAAAAGCAAGGTAGTGGAAACTTTTTGACCTTTCTTGGTGATATGGATACACAGTTCATATTCTTCTGCCCTAATTCCCCTCCCTCCCTAGAGTCTTACTGTAAAGAGCCCCATGGTAAGGTTCCTGAGGTTTTGGCTATGTGTGGACCAGCCAGCTTCTGGTTTGTGACTGGAGCAGGGCATGTTGTCTTTCTTAAAGTCAACTTACAAGGGTTGGTGGGGCCAGTCTCTGCTATCCATGAGGATGTTTCTGCAGGGGCAGAGGACTTTAGCTGGCTGTGGTTAATACAGGCAGGTATCACAGTGTAAGGTCCTTTCCAGCTGGGCCGGAGGAGAGCTGGATTTGAACTTGACTCACACCTGGTCTTCTTTGGCAGATCTGAGCCTTCTTCTTCAAGACCTTGTATCCATTCTTCTCTAGGTGACATAGATGCTCGTCTGTTCCTCGAGCACATCCTTGGAGAGTCTTGTGACCCAGCAACAGGTCATCCATGTACTGAAGTGGGACACATCTAATGTCCTGTGCAGGAAACCGCTGGAGGTCCCAAGTGAGGGCCTCCTCAAAGATGGTGGGGAGTTCTTGAACCCTTGTGGGATCCTAGTCCAGGTGTACTGCACCTTTGCCCCTGTAGCCAGGTCCTCCCGTTGGAAGACAAATAGCTCCTGGCTTTCAGGAGCCAGTCTTATACTAAAGAAGGCATCTCTTAAGTCCAAGCAAGTGAACCAGGAGACTCGGGCATGAAGTAAGCTTAAGAGAGTGTAGGGGTACAGAGTCACTGCTGCCTCATTTATGACTCTCAAGTCCTATACTGGCCGATGACCACTGGTTTCTGGTTTTCTGATAGGGAGCAAAGGACTATTCCAGTGTGAATGGCACAGGATAATAATGCCATGCTCCTTGAGTCTCTGTAAATGCACCTGAATTTCTTCCAAGCCTTCTCTAGGAATTGGGTATTGTTTCTGGCTGACAGGTAGTACCCTAGGCTTTAACTCTATCTGCACTGGCACTTGGTTTATTGCCAGCCTGGGAGGACTGACCTCAGCCCATACTCCATTTCTGAGTCAGTCTCTAGCTGGGTGGCTTCCCAGACTCAGTAGCAAAAATCCTTCATTCCTCCTATCTGGAGATGGTTAGAATTAGAACTAGTCTTGGCTTAGGCACTTGCAAGTCTAGCCAGCTATTGTCAGCAAAAGATATAGTAGCCTTTAGTTTGCTTAGCAGATTGCACCCGAGCAGGGACACTGGACAGTCAGGCATGAACAAAAACTGATGCATAACCTCATGACCCCCTATAGGACATTTATGGGCAGGCAGAATACCTATTCTGCTTGTTTTCCTGTGGCTCCTACAATGTCCACCCTATGGGAGAGAGTGGCACCACTGGCCAGGTCACTACTTAGTGTTCAGCCCCTGTATCAATCAGGAAGTCCATCAGTTGACCCCCTACCATCATATGGACCATAGACTCATTGGGGGCCCCTGAGTCCAGTCACCCTCAGTCCAAGGGGACTCCCCAGCTACATTGAACAGTGTCTTCCTCTTTGAAGGTGGTACAAGGACACCTCCCCCTTGTCCCAGTTGGGATATTTATTTTTTCAGTGACTGGTTCTCTGGTAGATGGCACACTGATCACACCACAAGGGGGTCCTGCCTGACTGTCCTTTCTTTCCCTTGCCTGTCTTCTTCCCATTTTCAAATGGGGGAGGCTTTCCTTTGCCCTTGTGCTGAAGGGCAGTAGCTATGAGCTCAGCCTCCTTCTTCATTTGGCGCTCATCCTCCTGCCTACAACCTCTCTGTTGACATAGACCTTATTGGCTACTCCCAGGAGTTGGGAAATGTTCATCCCAGCAAAGCTTTTTAATTTCTAGAGCTTCCTTTATATATCTTCTGCACTCTGGCTGATGAAGGGCATATTAACCATTCTCTGGTTTTCTGGACTTTCTGGATCGAAAGGAGTATAGATCCTGTAGGCCTCACATAATTTCTCATAAAAGTCACCCAGACTTTTGGCCTTCCTTTGCAAAGTCTCTGCTACTTTGTTGATATTAGTGGCCTTCTGGCTTTCCTTATGGAGGCCTTGGAGGAGAGCCTCTCTGTATCTTCTGAGCCATCTCTGGCCTTCCACTATATTCAGGTCCCACTTAAGGTCCTATCTTGGCATTTGGACCCTCACCTATTCCTGGGGGTTCTGGTATTCCTCAGGGGTATTTCTCTCTAGCCATTTAGTCACTGTCTATATTATTCAGCATCTTTCTCTTATGTTGAACACAGAGAGGAGCAATTGATAGCAATTCGCCCATGTGGGATTGTGGGTCTGGAATATGGATTGCATGAGATCTATTAAAGCCTGAGGCTTTTCTATAGAAGAGGGAGTGTGGTGCTTCCAATTGAGGAGGTCAGTAGTGGTGACAGGTTGGTACACCAGCACCTGCTGTTCTGCCATCCACCCCTGTTTGTTTATCACTGTGTTCCTAATTTCTCTCAGAGGCATGTACTCTGAGCCTTGTCTTTGAGTGCAATCTCCCACCTAGGGGATGAGAGCCTGGACCTGATTCTGGCGGGGCAGTGGGAGGCACCTCTGGCTTGGGTGAGCTTACGCTGGGACTTGATAGATCTGGTGATGATGGGTCTGAGTTAGTAGCCTTGTCTGGGGTAGACAGGGTGCCAAGTATGGAAGGGTAAAGCCTTGCTGGTGCATAAGGTAGAAGAGCCAAAGTTTTTGCTTCTTCTGGTTCACTAGGAGTTAAAGGTTCTGGCACTGGAGTGGCAGTGGCTCTCTGGGTTTGGGGGAATGCTTCCCTGCTTTAGTTATTAACAGAGTGAAAGCCTGACCTCTAAGCCAAGGTGGAGGGTGCTATACCAGTGTGAACCAGGTGCTGATGTAGGGAAACTGTTTGGGGTAGCCTGGATCTCTAGTGACTACCTGCCACACTTTCTGCACAAGGGACCTATCCAGGCTCCCTTCTGCTCGCCACCCCACCCCAAAATTGGGCCATTCTAGTTCACACAAGGTCCTCAATTTCTCTGGGGACATAATAACTCTGTAATCCTCTGAGAACCCTTTCTTAAAGTTCTTGATCATCATGTCTGGGGAGTAGGTTTTCTCTGTGAACTTCTCATGCCTCCCAGACAAACACCAGTCATGCCACAAGAATGGATTGAGGGTAAGGTACAGGAAACTTGGAGGGGACACCACTTGCTTTGTCCATCACTAGCCACTCCCTTCGTGGAGATATTGGACTTTCTTGGCTTAACTGTCAGCATGCAATTTTGCCTCTTAGCCATAGGAGGTGCCCTATGGAACCATGGTTGGGGACTCAACACTCACTTCGGCTCTGTGGGAGAGAGTCGGAACCCTCTCTCAGTGTCTGTCTTGTTCACTCCACACTCACTCTCTTTCACACAACCTACCACCACATCTAATCTGTCCTGTGAAGAGTGATCAGTCACCACTCCTAACCTATGGAAGACAATCAGTCACTTTCTGAAGGTGATCAGACCTCCCTTCTGCCCAGTAAGGCAAGAAGACCTCAGCTAGCTACCCTTGCCCAGCACGTCTTACCATGCTTTAGACATGCTCCTGCTTTCCTGTTCCTCCTTTGTCTGATACTTTCTGGGACTGGCAGATGGGATTTCCCCTTCCATCTGTGAGGTGTCCACACAGGGAAATACCCAGTGCACACTCAGTGGGCACATCTACAGGGCGGTTTAGGGGTTCCCAAGTGAGGTACCTGAAGTTCGCCAAATGTGAGCATCATTCCTTCTCACTTCCCAGCCAATGCACCAGAAATCTGCTGCAGGAAGTGGCACCTGAGGGAGGAGACACTCAGACAACTTAATTAACAGAGGAAGGAGAATTTATTAGTAGCTGGCAGAGCATGTGGGACCGGTAGCACCAAAGCATGAGCTCCCTGAATTAGATTTTTTTTACAGCTTATATACCTTTACAGTATTCAA
This sequence comes from Saccopteryx bilineata, assembly GCF_036850765.1. NCBI lineage: Eukaryota > Metazoa > Chordata > Mammalia > Chiroptera > Emballonuridae > Saccopteryx > Saccopteryx bilineata. The sequence goes on from NC_089490.1 coordinate 132,238,153, forward strand.
GCAATGGGCACGTGATTCCTTTGTTTAAGGTTTCCCAGGACTCAAGGAGAGGGAAGGGGGAGTTTCAGTAGGGTCAGCAACGGGGAAGGGGTTCCCTGATTACTGGTCGTAGCTACATACAGATTCTGCTTTTCTCACTTTGTGTTGCAAGTGGCTCCAAGCAACCATTTAGAGAACTACGGGATGTAGTTAATTTATAACTGGCTGACTCAGTTATCCCTGCTGGCTCCATTCCCTTGTATTCTTCTGGTTTCTCCCCTCTCAAGGGAGAAGGGAGGCTTGCTCCCTCCCCAATAGCTCCCTTCCTGGAGCAAGTCTGCTATCTAAATTCTTTTAGGCTCTTAGAAGGATGGTCAAAGATTCTTCTTGAGCCTTTTATTTCTTAAAAATAACCATCGTAACATAATTAATATTTTAAAAAGGGATATTTTTGGGTTGCAAACTCTGCTCCCCCTCACTAGTCTGGGAATTAACTAATGTAGGCTGTCCAGCTTGGCCCTGGGGCAGCCTAGTGCAGAGATCTGTTTCTGGGCCTGCAAGGAAATCTGTCCCACCAAAGCAAACATTCTGAGTTGCTGATCCCTCCCTTTTCCAATCAGATTCTCGGGGAGCCATGGCTTAATAAATGAAAGGGATTACAGGGTGGGATAGGAGGATCGATAAAGGATAAAGAAAAAAAAGTTCTTGGTCTGCTTCAAGTTAGACTAAAGCATGAAGTGCAGTAAGTGAACTGAGAGTGAAAGGAGTCCAAGTTACTTTTTTATTTAAAACATTCAGACTAATTGCCAAAGCACTGGGTATACCAGATAAATAGCTGTGGCTTCTAATGCAGGCTTAAAATAAGACACAATAAAGGGAAATATTTTGTCCTTCCTGTTTTATGTGCTTATGCTATACTCTCAGTGTGAAATCACTGTTTCTTTTGTGAATGAATATTGCCAACTGTCCCAGTGAAACAGTCATGACAAATCACATTGACCAGCTTAAAACTGATTCCGCTCCCTTAAAGCAAATTGGTGATTAATGTAATCCTTGAATTATCTTACAGAGACAGCCCTGCACATGTACCACCCCTGTTCTCCAGCTGCACCCAGAACTGAAGTCTCACCACTCTCCCTGGGACCAAAGGACTAGGACATGAATGGAGCTTGAACACTGGAACCCTTCAGAAGGAATGGTTTGTTGTCCAGGATAAGCTGGTGCTGAAAGCCCTTACTATAAATGGCCAATTCCTAGGTTCTCCAATTAAAACTTGCTCCTCCAGCACTTCTGCATACCTATTTCCCTTAACTCCTTAAAACCCTTTGATTGTCAGCCATCAGGAGTTCAAATTTTGAGCCACAGCTTCCCAAATTTTCTTGCATGCCGCCTAGCAGTAAGGAGATTCTAATTTCTCCACCACAGTTCTTGGTGTTCCGTGTTTGGCTCTGCTGTGTGCTGGAAGGGATGAGCTCTCTTTTCCATCACACCAGTCTCTTGCAAAGAAGCAGCAATGCAGAGCTTCTCCGTTTTCGTTGTTCTCTCCTTAGGTACATCTTTTTTAAACACGAAGGAAGATTTTACTTTTATAAGTAATCTAGGAATGTAGAATCTAAGACTGTTATCCTATTTTTAATCCTCCATCCACATCCTTGGTTATTATAGCCACATCTTAATGTGTAATGAATGAGTAACTTACCTAAATCCAGTGTAAGGAAATTAGTGCAGGAAAATGAGATAGTCCAGATATACTGCTTGTGCTTTGGACAGTACAGGCATGCACTACTTAACAAGGGAATGCTTTCTGAGAAATGAATGGCTAGGCAATTTGGTTTTTGTGTGAACATCATCAAGTGCACTTACATATACCTACTAATAGGTGTATGTAATAGCCTACTACTGTGATTGCCTTTTATGCAACTGGCAGAGCTGTAGGTGTGCTCACTTCAGCACTACCACAAACACATAAGTAATGCATTGTGCTGTGAGGATATGATGGCTATACCTTCACAAGGGATACAAAAATTTCAGGTCCATGACAACCTGGGGGACTACAATTGTCTGTCATGACTGACAGAAATGTCATCATGTGGCACATGACTGTGCAATCAAAGGGGATGTGTTAGTTTTCTAGGGCTGCCAAATTGGCCTCAACAAACAAATTTATTTTTTCATAGCTCTGAAGGCTAAAAGTAGATCCAAGGGCAAAATGTCAGCAAGGGTGATCTCTTCTGAGGCCACTCTGCTTGGCTTGTAGACAGTTGCTTTTTGTTTTTTTGTTTTTTTGGTTTTTTTTTGCAAGACTCATGCCTGCTTGGTCTTCCTTTTGTGCATATATGTGTCCTAATTTTCTCTTCTTATCGAATTAGAGCTCACCCATAAGGCCTCATTTACCTTAATTTCCTCATTAAAGTCCCTGTCTCTGAATAGTCACATTATGAAGTACTGGGGGTTAGAACTTTAACATAAGAATTTTGGGAGGACACAATTTCATCCATAATACTCAACCTTTTGGCCCCCCAAATTTATGCCCTTCTCATATGAAGAATACATTCACCTTATTCCAACAGCTTCAAAAGTCAACTTGGTCTGGTAACTCAAAGTCCAAAATCTTATCTAAATATAATTCAAATCAGACATGAGTGAGACTCGAGGTATGATTCATCCTGTATTAACTTCCTCCACAGCTGTGAAACTGTGAAACCAGGAAACAAATCTGCTTCTAAAACACAATGATGGAACAGCATGAGATAGTCATTTTTATTTCAAAATAAGAAATAAGAAAAGAGCCATAAGTTCAAACAAGTGAGAAGATAGCGGGGAAATTTTCATTAGATTCTAAGGCTTAATAATAATTCTATTTGGCTTGGTGCTCTGTTTTCCAAGCCCATCCTGGTGGCACCCCTGTTTTTCAGACCCTAATTGGACAGACCATGTGGTTTGGAGAGAAGAGCACTAGATTTAAGAGACACTATTGTGTCTCTATTCAATAATTATCTCTGTGACCATGAACATGACATCCAATGTCCCAGCATCATGACTTCTTTATCTGTAAAATGAGATGGCTACCATTTCTAAGGCTGCTTTTATATTTAAAATTATTTAGTTTGATAGAAAACATTAGCCCTCCCTTCTTTTGGACAATTTCTTTCCTCACAAGAGGGTAGATAGTCAATGATTCCAAATAGAAAAGTGCAATAATATGTAGGGCATATTAATCTGTCTACAGAGATCACAAAATAGTGAAGGGGAAGTGGCAATTTTTCTGTATTTCCAATCAAGCAATCAATCACTAAAACTTGAAACTAAATTGAAAGACATGCTTATTTCAATAAAATGTAGACTTCATAGGTGCTGATCCAAAAATACGAGGTTCAGGTGCTTATTTTCAGACTTGCAATTATGATAGCTCCAATTGCATTGTGGAGAAGTGCTCTCTGTAATCGAATCCCTTCCTTCAAATCTAGGGAAGAGTATATTTCTGATAATACTTGGCACATCCTTCGGCAAGTAATTGCCTGCTCATTCAGCAATTCTCCAGTTCTCTAGTTAAAATCCCCAATCCTTTGTCTTTAAGATGCAGGCAAGAAGTGTCTCAGCAGGGAAATTAGAAAAAAAAAAAGCAGGAAAGTTAAAATGAGAGCTGATTCATGCCATTAGAAAAATATGACTTAGTAGGAGGTAAAACTAAATGATAAGAACCCTGAGGTTAGCAAATGTCCCAGGCTGCAGGGCATCAGCACTGTCATCCCACTAGGGAGCAGATCATGCCAGTGAATTGCTCAGCACTGTCCTTATTTACTAACATTAGAAGAACCTCAAGAAAACCCCTACAGCATCTTCAACAATCCAAATCTCTGTAAATTTAGATTAATCTTCATTCAAAGTATTCCACTGAATAGGATCCAAGCCACAAGTTAATGATATTGGTCACTCATGAAGCTGAGTATGGGGGTTGGTGCCATTTGTATTTGGGTGATGACTGTGCATATTTTAGGAGATCTGTAGGTGACTGGGATTATTAAATATTAGAGGCAAGAAAAAATTTAGAAGTCATCTAACCTAATGTCATCACTTAATGGGTGAATCTCAGGTACGGGAAAGTGAACTTGCCAGTTATTCCCAAATAAGGTCACAGTTCCAGGTTCCAGGTAACTCATTTCCTTTGTTCATTTCTCATCACTTTCTGGACACTGCCATGTTTACATCTCAGTCCCCTCTGTGGTCAATCTCACTCATCATCTCTGTATCTTTAGTTTCCTTATCTTTAATTTGAACAATTACCTTATCTTCTGCAGATTTCTGCATTCATTAAGGGTTTCATTTAAAAAATTTTTATCAGTAACTTCCTTTTTTTTTTTTTTTGCTACATCCAATTTATACTTTAATGCAGAGCTAAAATTCTACAGCCAACTTACTTATTTCCGTTTCCCACTTGGGGAAAATGATAAAAAAAAATCTTAGAGCACTGCTAAATCATACATATATCGGTTTTAGAAATACCATTTAAATATTCCTCTATAGTATAAATCTACATATCATACAAAATGGTCACTGTGTTCTAAAATTGACCAGAGTGATAAATAATTATATTAAAAATTGGCAAGATGTCTGTTTCCTACAGAGCAGGGGTTGGGAACCTATGGCTCATGAGCCAGATGTGGCTCTTTTGATGGCTGCATCTGGCTTGCAGACAAATCTTTAATAAAAAAATAATAACGTTAAAAATATAAGACATTCTCATGTATTACAATCCATTCATTTCCTACTGCTCATGTTCATGGTTGCGGGTGGCTGGAGCCACTCACAGCTGTCCTCTGAGACAACACCAAATTTGTATTGAATAATGCGTAAAGTACACGGGTCATTGTATGGCTTTCACAGAATTACATTTTAAAATATGTGGCATTCATACCCCTGCTACAGAGGTAATGAAGTATATGACTCTGTGTGTAACATAGGTTGTTCAATTGTTTCTTTGGCATCAGAGAGTCTAAATTTATTTTTAATAGTGCACGTTTATATAGCCTTTTATAATTTTCAAGGAAATTTCATATCCATTATTTTATTTGATTCTTACAATAGCCCTGTAAAATACTAGTATTCATCTAATTGAATGAGGCTCCTGAAGTCTACATGACCACTGAACACAATCCAGCTAGTACTTGACTTAAACCATTACCTCAGTGGCTCCGCTTTGAGTGCACATTAGAATCACCTGAAGAGTTCTGAGAAATCTTGACACCAGACTGCAACCACACCAATCAAACCAGAATCTCTGGAGGCGAGGCCAGGCAGCAGTATTGTTAAAAACTCTCCTGATAATTTTAATGTGCAGCTAAGGCTGAAAACTAGCACATCGCCCTGTCCTTGCTAGAACACTGAAGTCTCTCTAATTCAATCTTCTCGGCTCTCACCTTTTAAAATAATTTTTACTGTATTTTAAAGAAGATGACACTTTTGGGACCCACTTTCTTGCAACATAGATGTCAGCCTTTTATAAGGGAAAAAACGAAGGGACAATATCTGTCACTTTAAATATATAATTTTCTTCCAAGCTTCTGATTGATGGCTCTACATCTGTATTGATTAGAAAATAAAAGATGTCCAAAAGTGTACAGCATTCTTTGTGGGGAGTATCCAAGCATTTGAACTTAACTAATATGTTTTCATATCATATGGATATCATATTCAAATTTGTATTCAGGCCCTGGCCGGGTTGCTCAGTGGTAGAGTGGCGGCCTGGCGTGCAGGAGTCCTGGGTTCAATTCCCAGCCAGAGCACACAGGAGAAGCGCCCATCTGCTTTTCCACCCCTCCCTGTCTCCTTCCTCTCTGTCTCTTTCTTCCCCTCCCGCAGCCAAGGCTCCATTGGAGCAAAGATGGCCCGGGCGCTGGGGATGGCTCCATGGCCTCTGCCTCAGGTGCTAGAATGGTTCTGGTTGCAATGGAGCAATGCCCCAGATGGGCAGAGCATCGCCCCCTGGTGGGCATGCCAGGTGGATCCTGGTTGGGCGCATGCAGGAGTTTGTCTGACTGCCTCCCCGTTTCCAACTTCAGAAAAAAAAAATTTGTATTCAGATAGTTAATGAATATTATCATCTTCTTACTCTTTCTAAAGGAATGACAAATGTGGCTCTGAGTATTGGTTTCACCTGTTTCTAATAGCTAAGGATAACTTCAGAATGGTTAGAAAAGGAGCTTAAGTGACACTTGCCCTACAAAAGGACCCTACACATGTAAGGTCTGAGAAATCTTAGCTGTACAATAATTTTTACATTTTTCCACTGAGGCTGAATAGAAAAATGGCAATTATTCGGCTATGATGATGAAATAACTCTTCTCCCAAGCACGCACTGGGAGACGCAATGTTGGTAAAATGTAAACTGGTAGAGAGAGAGAGAGAGAGAGAGAGAGAGACAGGTGGGGACAGACAGACAGGAAGTAACAGAGATAAGAAGCATCAACTCATAGTTGCACATTTTAGTTGTTCATTGATTGCTTTCTCATATGTGCCTCTATGTTGGAGAGTGTGTTAATAATAGTAATGCTTAGGCTTACCTCTGGAGATTCAGATGGATTTCATCTGCTGACTACTTTCACTCATGTTTCCTCAGTGCCAGGTAGAGAACTAATATTAATCTCTCTGACGCTAAGATTTCTGCCAGAGCCCTGGAATTGACATCTTTTGCTTCCGGAGCAAAGGCCAGCCCACTGGTGACAACTATTTCCAGACCCAAAGTCATTTTATTTAGGGATTTTCTTGCTCTTTGCTGCCCTACAGTTTTGATCAGGGTCATTCGAGTTTTACAAATCGATTGATCTAACATTGAACCTAAGAAGAGGAGATTAGGAGAATTTTATGTGTTTTTCTCTCTCTGAGTTCCTTAAACAAAATATTTTATGATACCCCCAATGCACCCCCCCCGATTTCCACATCTTAAACAGTCTGCCTTTGCCAGAGAGAGAAAGGCAAAGGCAGAGGGTCTTTAACACCCTTCTTCAGAGTAAAACACCTTGCCTTGTATTTATAAACTTAGAAAAAACAAACTTATTGGTATTTACCATACTAAAGATTGTGCCCCTAGATGACTTGCTGTTTGTTACCTCTGGATATACATGTAGCTGAAACTTTTTAATTGGCAGTTTCCCTTCCTTAGAAACAAATAGGTAGATAGAAAGATAGAGTTCTTTAGCCTTCTACACAGGTTTATGTTTTCTACCACCACATCCACTGTTTCCAATAGAGTCTTAATTAATCAGTGTTTAAATGTTCAACATCTTATCTTTCTTTATCGGACAGTGTAGTCTCCTCCTTTCCTTCCCCTGACTTCCAATGCTGGTAGCATTCCTTCCAATCATTTTGACAACACAGAATTTCTTTCCCCATGCAGTTCCAAATTATGTTTTTAAAAAACGATGATCTAAAAATATCCAAATCTATGTCTTTAGCTAGGACAATTCTGTCCCCTAAATCCATGACTTAAATTTCTTTTTTTTTTTTTAATTTTTTTTTTAATTTTTTTTTAATTAAATTTAATGCAGTGACATTGATAAATCAGGGTACATATGTTAAGAGAAAATATCTCTAGATTATTTTGACATTTGATTGTGCTGTATACCCCTCCCCCAAAGTTAAATTTTCTTCTGTCACCTTCTATCTGGTTTTCTTTATGCCCCTCCCCTCCCCTAACCCTTCTCTCCTTCTTCACCCCCTCCCCCCTCCCCCAACCCCCCGCCCCAGTTGCCATCACATTCTTGTTCATGTCTCTGAGTCTCAGTTTTATGTCCCTTCTATGCATGGATTCATCTTAGTTTTTTTTTTTCTGATTTACTTATTTCACTCCGTATAATGTTGTCAAGGTCCATCCATGTTATTGTAAATGATCCGATGTCATCATTTCTTATGGCTGAGTAGTATTCCATAGTATATTTGTACCAAAGCTTTTTAATCCACTCATCCTCTGACGGACACTTGGGCTGTTTCCAGATCTTCGCTATTGTGAACAATGCTGCCACAAACATGCGGGTGCATTTCTCCTTTTCGAGCCGTTCTATGGTGTTCTTGGGGTATATTCCTAAAAGTGGGATAGCTGGGTCAAAAGGCAGTTCGATTTTCAGATTTTTGAGGAATCTCCATACTGTTTTCTACAGTGGCTGCACCAGTCTGCATTCCCACCAGCAGTGCAGGAGGGTTCCCTTTTCTCCACATCCTCTCCAGCACTTATTCTGTGTTGTTTTGTTGATGAGCGCCATTCTGACTGGTGTGAGGTGATATCTCATTGTGGTTTTAATTTGCATTTCTCTAATGATTAATGATGTTGAGCATTTTTTCATATGCCTATTGGCCATCTGTATGTCCTCTTTGGAGAAGTGTCTATTCATCTCTTTTGCCCATTTTTTGATTGGGTTGTTTGTCTTCCTGGTGTTGAGTTTTACAAGTTCTTTATAAATTTTGGTTATTAACCCCTTATCAGATGTATTGTCAAATATGTTCTCCCATTGTGTAGTTTGTCTTTTTATTCTGTTCTTGTTGTCTTTAGCTGTGCAAAAGCTTTTTAGTTTGATATAGTCCCATTTGTTTATCCTGTCTTTTATTTCACTTCCCCGTGGAGATAAATCAGCAAATATATTGCTCCGAGAGATGTCGGAGAGCTTACTGCCTATGTTTTCTTCTAAGATGCTTATGGTTTCACGGCCTACATTTAAGTCTTTTATCCATTTTGAGTTTATTTTTGTGAGTGGTGTAAGCTGGCGATCTAGTTTCATTTTTTTGCAGGTAGCTGTCCAATTATCCCAACACCATTTGTTAAAGAGGCTGTCTTTACTCCATTGTATTTCCTTACCTCCTTTGTCAAATATCAGTTGTCCATAGAACTGTGGGTTTATTTCTGGGTTCTCTGTTCTGTTCCATTGATCTATATGCCTGTTCTTATGCCAGTACCAGGCTGTTTTGAGTACAACAGCCTTGTAGTATAACTTGATATCAGGAAGTGTGATACCTCCCACTTTATTCTTCTTTTTTAAGATTGCTGAGGCTATTCGTGTCCTCTTTTGGTTCCATATAAATTTTTGGAATATGTGTTCTATATCTTTGAAGTATGTCATTGGTATTTTAATTGGTATTGCATTGAGTTTATAGATTGCTTTGGGTAATATAGACATTTTAATGATGTTTATTCTTCCTAACCATGAGCACGGTATATGCTTCCACTTGTTTGTATCTTCCTTGATTTTTTTTATCAATGCTTTGTAATTTTCCGAGTACAAGTCTTTAGTCTCCTTGGTTAAGTTTACTCCTAGGCACTTTATTTTTTTGGTTGTAATTGTGAAGGGGATTGTTTCCTTAATTTCTCTTTCTGACTGTTCATTGTTGGTGTATAAAAATGCTTCTGATTTCTGAGTATTGATTTTATATCCTGCCACTTTGCTGAATTTATTTATCAGGCCCAGTAGTTTTTTGACTGAGACTTTAGGGTTTTCTATATACAATATCATATCATCTGCAAATAATGATAGTTTTACTTCTTCTTTTCCAACTTGAATGCCTTTTATTTCTTCTTCTTTTCTGATTGCTGTGGCTAGGACTTCCAGGACTATGTTAAATAAGAGTGGTGAAAGGGGGCACCCCTGCCTTGTTCCTGATCTTAAGGGTATTGCTTTTAATTTTTTCCCATTGAGTATGATGTTGGCTGTGGGTTTGTCATAGATGGCTTTTATCATGTTGAGGTATGTTCCCTGTATTCCCACTTTGCTGAGAGTTTTGATCATGGAATGGGTGCTGGATTTTATCAAATGCTTTTTCTGCATCTATTGAAATTATCATATGGTTTTTCTTCTTCTTTTTGTTTATGTGATGAATCACATTGATTGATTTACGAATATTGTACCAGCCTTGCCTCCCCAGAATAAATCCCACTTGATCGTGGTGTATAATTTTTTCCATATATTGTTGGATCCGGTTTGCTAATATTTTGTTGAGGATTTTAGCATCTATATTCATCAGAGATATTGGCCTATAATTTTCTTTCTTTGTGTTGTCTTTGCCTGGTTTTGGAATCAGAATTATGCTCGCCTCATAAAAGGAGCTTGGAAGTCTTCCTTCCTCTTGAATTTTTTGAAATAGTTTGAGAAGGATAGGAGTTAGTTCTTCTTTGAATATTTGGTAGAATTCCATTGTGAAGCCATCGGGCCCTGGACTTTTCTTTGTTGGGAGTTTTTTGATAACTGTTTCGATCTCATTTGGTGTAATCGGTCTGTTTAGGTTTTCTGATTCTTCCAGGTTGATTTTTGGAAGATTGTATGTTTCAAGGAATTTGTCCATTTCATCTAGGTTGTCTAGTTTTTTGGCATACAGTTCTTCATAGTATTTTCTTACAATATTTTGTATTTCTGTTGTGTCAGTTGTTATTTCTCCTCTCTCATTTCTAATTTTATTTATTTGAGTCCTCTCTCTCTTTTTCTTGGTGAGTCTACTTAAAGGTTCATCAATCCTGTTTACCTTTTCAAAGAACCAGCTCCTAGTTTCATTGATCCTCTGTATTGTTTCTTTAGCCTCTATGTCATTTATTTCTGCTCTGATCTTTATTATTTCCTTCCTTCTACTACATTTGGGCTTTACTTGCTGTTCTTTTTCTAATTCTTTTAGATGCAGTGTTAAGTTGTTTATTTGAGCTTTTTCTAGCTTCTGAAAGTGTGCCTGTAGTGCTATGAACTTCCCTCTCAGCACTGCTTTCGCTGTGTCCCATAAATTTTGAGTTATTGTATGCTCATTGTCATTCATTTCTAGGAATTTTTTTATTTCTTCTTTGATCTCATTCTTGATCCATTCATTATTTAACACCCTGCTATTTAGTTTCCATGTGTTTGAGAATTTTTGAGCTTTTCTGCTGTGATTCATTTCTAGTTTCATGCTGTTGTGATCGGAAAAGTGCTTGATATGATTTCAATCTTCTTAAATTTGTTGAGAGCACTTTTGTGCCCTAACATGTGGTCTATCCTAGAGAATGTACCATGAGCACTTGAAAAGAATGTATATTCTGCTGCTTTAGGGTGAAAGGATCTGAAGATATCTATTAAATCGAGTTGATCTAGTGTTTCCAATAAGTCTGCTGTTTCTTTGTTAATTTTCTTTCTTGAGGATCTATCTAGTGATGTTAGTGGGGTATTGAAATCCCCTACTATTATAGTATTGCTGTTGATCTCGCCCTTTAAATCCATCAAAGTCTGTTTTATATATCTGGGTGCTCGTATATTAGGTGCATAGATATTTATAATAGTTATATCTTCCTGTTGGATTACTCCCTTTATCATTATGTAGTGGCCTTCTTTATCTCTTACTATATCCTTTGTTTTAAAGTCCAATTTGTCTGATATAAGTATTGCTACCCCAGCTTTTTTTTCATTTCCATTTGCATGAAATGTTTTTCCATCCTTTTACCTTCAATCTATGTGTGTCTTTTGTTCTAAGGTGTGTCTCTTGTAGACAACATATGTATGGGTCCTGTTTTCTTATCCACGCAGCTACCCTATGTCTTTTGATTGGATCATTTAATCCATTTACATTTAAGGTTATTATTGATATGTAGTTGATTATTGCCATTTTCTTCTTTAAAGGTGTATTCCTTTTTTTGCTATATTCTTTTCCAACTTTGATCTGTTTACAACAGGCCCCTTAACATTTCTTGCAGCGTTGGTTTGGTTGTAATGAATTCCTTGAGTTGTTTTTTGTCTGGGAAGCTTTTTATTTCTCCTTCGATTTTAAACGATAGCCTTGCTGGATAAAGTAGTCTTGGTTGTAGGTTCTTGTTCTACATTACTTTGAATATTTCTTGCCATTCCCTTCTGGCCTCAAGTGTTTCTGTTGAGAAGTCGGATGTCATCCTTATGGGGGCTCCTTTGTAGGTGATAACTTTTTTTTCTCTTGCAGCTTTCAATATTTTCTCTTTATCACTTAGCTTTGGTATTTTAATTATGATGTGTCTTGGTGTAGGTTTCTTTGGGTTTCTCTTTAATGGAGTCCTCTGTGCTTCTTGGACTTGTGAGAGTTTCTCTTGCATTAATTTAGGGAAGTTTTCAGTTATGATATGATTGAACAAAGTCTCTATCCCTTGTTCTTTTTCTTCTTCTTCAGGAACCCCTATGATGCGGATGTTATTTCTCTTCATGTTGTCACAGAGCTCTCTAAGTGTTTCCTCTGACTTTTTGAGTCTCTTTTCTCTTTTCTTCTCTGCTTTCATGCCTTCATTCCAGTTGTCCTCCAACTCGCTGATTCGATCCTCAGCTGTATCCATCCTGTTTTTAATTCCTTCCATTGTGGTCTTCATTTCTGATATTGTATTTGTCATCTCTGACTGATTCTTTTTTAATATTTCAATATCCTTTTTTATACTTGCTATTTCTTTATTTAGGTTTTCAAACTGCCCCGCCATTGTTGTTATAAGATCCCTAAGCATCCTTACAATCATTATTTTGAACTCCGCATCTGGAAGTTTGATTATTTCCATATCACTCAGCTCATCTCTCAAAGGTGTCTCTTGTGGTTTCATTTGGGTTGCACTCCTTTGTCTTCTCATAATGGTGTTTTATTTGTAGAGTTGGTTGAGTCTAGGCTTGGTGTTGTCTTCCTCCAGTTTTCAGTTGTGTTATTTCTAGGTCTTCTTGGGTTGGTATCAGCTATTATTTGTAATCCACTTTCAGATTTGGGCAGCTTTGAAGTCTTGATTTGTTTGTTTTCTTAACAGGTGATAGTCTTGTTAACTGATCTCAGCAGGGGGCTTCCTTGAAACTGTAACCAGGAATGCTGTGGGTGTAACCTGAGACGCTGAAGGTCTCTTCCACCAACTAATCTCACGGGGGGCAGGGTTTTTTCTCAGCTTCAGTAGGGGGAGGTGTATCTCAGATCTCCATGGAGACCTGAGTTACTGCCCCTCCTCCCCACTTCTTGTTTTCAGCTGTGTCTTGTTGCGCCGATTGGAGCTGGATAGATGTCCAGAGATCTCTGATCCGGAAGCACTTCAGCTCTGTTTTGTGAAAGGTTCAGTCCCTCCCCCAGCTATGACCGCCTCCAGCATGAATGAGTCAGCTTTTTAATTTTGTTTCTTGCATACCTTAGCCCCTCACAGTCTGTCCCTCTCCTTGTCCTTTCCACTTGGGAGATAAGCTGGTCTTTTCAACCCACCTTGCTCCCTGGTCGCCAGGTAAGTGGCTGTGAGCAGTAGTTTTTGCTCTTTTTCCTCTGTGAAATCCTCTCTGGGCTCTCAGCCTCACCCCCCCCCCTTCCATTCCTGTAAGCAGAGGAGATTCAGGCACTCCTTACCAGGATTATTGTGGCTTCCTCTTTGCTCCTTGGTTTTTGAGAGCTGTTCTTGCAGTTCAGTGTTGATTTTTCATGCTGATTTTTCCTAAATTGATTTGTATTCCAGTTTGGTGTTGAGAGCTGGGCGTCTGTGCATCCGCCTACTCCGCTGCCATCTTCAAAAGCCTCCATGACTTAAATTTCTTAACTGCCAGTGCCATGGACCAGTCCATGTATCAATCCCACAGGCAACTGAAACTCAACATGTCCCAGGAAAACCCACCTTCTCTCCCTGCAAACCTGCTCTCTTTTGAATTCCTTATCCAACGATGCAGCCAGCACCTCAGGCTCTTAATTTCTCCTCCTGCTTTCCTCCAACTTCATTACTGTGTTCTGTTGACTCTACGTCCTAAAAATCTGTGGCTTCATTCCTTCAAATTTCTGCTCACTAACCCTTACCTGGGGACTGTTGCAATAGCTCCCACTTGTTTCCCTGCATTCAGTGGTATCATTGCCCAGTCCAGAGTGACTTTTCTAAAAGAAAAATTTAATTAAATGTGTTCCCTGCTTAAATTCCTTTCCTGGCCTCTCATCAATGCTGGTGGCTCTGCCCAGCAGGTAGTTAAGGAGCACTTGGGGGTTTAATGAAGAGGTTCCAGAAGGTTCATGTCATTCACAATGGCACCTGTTCCTTTCTAGTTTCTATCAGTTGGTTAATAGAATAGAAAAAAAGTTTAAAACTAACAAATAAATTAATTAATGATTTAAAATATTTTTCCCTTTAAAAAAGAATACTTTGCTAACTTCTCTCTTCATATCCAGTAAACAGATGTGCTGTGGCTGGGGAATTTCAAATTGAACAAACTCATGTCTCACCCAGTTTCTTACTCGGTTGAATCCCACCAGATGTGATGGTTTTGAATTCCTTTTAGTTGTAGTCATAGAATTTTCCTTTTATATCTATAATGGGCCATTTGCTTAGAAAAAGCATATAAGCTGCAATGTCAAAATTCAAGTTATAAGAAAAACGATAACAACTTTTCAATCTTATTTCAAATTGATCTTCACCAGGACTGTGTCTTGTAGAAATTATAAATTTAACTTTGCAGCAGACCACAATGCGTATTGATCATTTATTTATTTATTTTGTATTCTTCTGAAGCTGGAAACGGGGAGGCAGTCAGACAGACTCCCGTGTATGCCTGACCGGGATCCACCCAGCATGCCCACCAGGGGGTGATGCTCTGCCCATCTGGGGACGTTGCTCTGCCGCAATCAGAGCCATTCTAGCACCTGAGGCAGAGGCCACAGAGCCATTCTCAGCGCCCGGGCAAACTTTGCTCCAGTGGAGCCTTGGCTGTGGGAGGGGATGAAAGAGACAGAGAGGAAGGAGAGGGGGAGGGGTAGAGAAGCAGATGGGCGCTTCTCCTGTGTGCCCTGGCCAGGAATCGAACCCAGGACTCCTGCACACCAGGCCAACGCTCTACCACTGAGCCTACTGGCCAGGGCCTGCATATTGATTTTATATAGCAGATCAATATTTATGAACTACTTTTGTATTACTATAGTAATAAATATATTTAAATAAGATACGAAACCTGATCAAGCAGTGAAGCAGTGGATAGAGCATCAGACTGGGATGCAGAGGACCCAGATTTGAAACCCCGAGGTCACCGGCTTGAGTGTGGGCTCATCCAGCTTGAGTGCAGGCTCGCTGGCTTGAATGTGAGTCACTGGCTTGAGTGTGGGATTACAGACATGACCACAAGGTCACTGGCTTGAGCAAGGGGTTACTCTCTCTGCTGTAGGCCCCTGGTCATGGCACATATGAGAAAGCCGTCAATGAACAACTAAGGTCCAGCAATGAAGAATTGATGTTTCTCATCTCTCTCTCTTCCTGTATATCTGTCCTTATCTGTCCTTCCCTCTGTTTCTCTCTCTGCCTGTCACATACACAAAAAAAAGATATGAAGAATAACACTATATATTATATAAACTATAATAACTATGTTTTTTAAAAAATAAATGGAATGCAGTAATAAATAATTATACTTTAATATATAAGTTACCATACAGTACATTCCCAATTCAAAAATAACTTAATCGTTCATAATTTACTTATCAACATTATATTTTCCTTAAACAATATAAACTGAATCAAATTATGCAAATCTTTGGTGTTGGGAAAAAGACAGATTTGATCTGCAATGACACTTTGGTAAAATTATATTAAAAAAGTTTTATAAATCTAGAAAGAATGACAATCAACTAAGTTGAATGGTGCTGATATGTAAAGAAAAATGAGGGCTGAGAACTCACTCTTCTAGTTTCCCAGAAAACCTACAGAAAATTCCAGCTTATTTTAGGCAATGTTTTCAAATCCTGAATTAATCTAGTCCTCAATTATTTATTCAGCAAATATTTTGAATATCTGTTATGTTATACAGATACTGATATGTTATACAGATACTGTATAACATAGATACAATGCTAGCAAGTGGTTCCTGCCCTCATGAAGTGTAGAGTTTAAAAGGGAAAAACTAAAAAAAAAAAAAAATAGCTAAGCAACAAGGCAATGGATTAGGTAATTACATATTGTTATAAGTACTAGGTAAATCAGGGGCCCCCAAACTTTTTACACATGGGGCCAGTTCACTGTCCCTCAGACCGTTGGAGGGCCGGACTATAAAAAAAACTATGAACAAATCCCTATTCACACTGCACATATCTTATTTTAAAATAAAAAACAAAATGGGAACAAATACAATATTTAAAATAAAGAACAAGTAAATTTAAATCAACAAACTGACCAGTATTTCAATGGGAACTATGCTCCTCTCACCTCTCACTGACCACCAATGAAAGAGGTGCCCCTTCCGGAAGTGCGGCGGGGGCCGGATAAATGGCCTCAGGGGGCTGCATGTGGCCCATGGGCCGTAGTTTGGGGACCCCTGAGGTAAATGTTACTTTCAGCCTACCTGAGAAGAGGGCATTTGAGCTGAGACCTATAGGATAAGAAACAAAAACCAGATAGAGAAACTTTTGTACCAAAGCCCGGAGGGCAGGTCAGCTTGGAGGACTCGCGGAGGTTACAGGGAGCAGGAATGCTGGAGCTCAGGGAGGCATGAGAGAGGGGGGTCGCCGTGGCGAGGTTAGGATGGTAGGAAAGGGCCTGTGGTGAAAAGATTTGGTTTTTAAAAAATAATAAAAATGGAAAAAAATAGTTAAGATATTTTAAACAACTGATTTGATTTACGTTTAAAAAGTACATAACCAGAGAATTCTATTTTTGGTATAGAGCAGTAAGCTCCTAACAGAAAAATCTCCCATGAATGAAAGTATAGTATCTGGCCAGAGCAGAAAAGGCAACTACTTGAGGTCTATCAAAACTTAAAGGTAGGCAGCCTCAGGGCCCCACTTGAGCTGGTTCTCACCACCTTTCTCTATATGATATTATTATTTTTTGAATTTATTGATTTCAGTGAGAGAGAAAGGGAGATAGAAAGATAGGAACATCACGCTGTTTCTGTATGTGCCCTGACCAGGCATCGGACCAGCAACCGTTGTGTTTCAGGATGATGCTCTAACCAATCGGGCTATCTGGCCAGGGCCCTACCTCCTTTCTGATTTTATTTCTTTTCACTCTTCTACTTGCTCATTCTTCTCCAGCTGCTTTAAGCACACTCTAGGCACTTATTGCCCTGTCTACCTGGAACCATCCTCCCTAATGCATGCTTGGCTAGTTCACATCCCCTGCACACCTGCACAAATCCTTTTCATGACCTATCATGGAAAATAGAAACCCTCCCCTCCTTTACTATGCCAGGATATTCTGCCCCCTTCCTCTGCTTTATTCTTCTCTAGAACACCTGTCACTATCAGACACACCATGAATTTATTTATTTATTTGTCTCTTTTATTCATGCATGCCCATTAGAATGTAAGCTTCATCAGAGCAGGGGCAACCCTGGCACCTAGAATGGTGCCTGGAACAAAAGCAGTTGAAGAAAAAAACAGAGAGAGTAATTGAATGGATAGATGAATGTAAGATTTTCTAAAAGATTGGGGGGATCTTGTTCGACAGTATGTAACAGAAGGTCCTTCTTGACATAGTGATGTCTGTGGACAAGGGAACAACAGCTGATCAAGGGTAGCATGCGTATGTGGTGACAGGCCACTGACCTGCCTGTATAGCTGGAACATGTCTGATTTACTGAGAACTGTAAAACCTGGCAGGGTCAAGCTGTCAGGAGCCTTGTGATTTTCTCATGCAAGCATCTCAGATAAGATAATTCACCTAGAAACTAGAGGGAGACAATGGGTTTTCTTATGCCTGGTCCAAATCTCTCCACATTTATCCCCATAGCCCAGTTTAGCCGCTATGGATGAAATTGTGTCTTCACCCAAATTCATATGTTGAAACTCTAATCCTCAGTGTAACTGTCTTTGGAAGTAGGGCCTACAAAAGAGTTGGTAAGGTTAAATGAGGTTATAAGGGTGGGGCCCTGTTCTGATAATATTAGTGCCCTTAAGAGAGGAGACACCAGGGAGCTTGCTCTCTTGCTGTCCTTCACACACACACACACACACACACACACACACACACACCTTGCTCTCTTGCTGTACACACACACACACACACACACACACACACACACACACTGAGAAATGGCCATGTAAGAACACTATTAGAAGGTCAGAAAGAGTGCCTCATCAAGAACTAAACCTTGCCAGCAATTTGATCTTGAACATTCCAGGCTCTAGAACAGTGAGAAAATAAATGTCTGTTGTTTAAGCCACCAAGTTTAGAGAATATTATTATGGCAGTCTGTGCTGACTTCCCTTCTTCTGTACTGCCTCTTGATAAAACAGGATTCATAACCACTCATCTATGTGACCAGGCAGTTGTGCCAATCACTAAGAAGGGAATAAAAAATAAAACTGGAAAATGGGCTATAAATAATATCTTTTGGGTGCCTAGCCATCTTTAGTCAGCTCACATTCTCAGACATAGTCTTTACAGGTGACCCATTCAACTAATCCAGTGGCTTAGTTTTGACATTTATAACAGCTATTAGAACCATATTTATGTGAACATTTCAGAAGAGATTTAAACAGTGTTCTGTTGTCTTGTTATTGGGTACAAGCTGACTATGAGAATGGGAGCAGGAGCAGTCAGGGAGAGACAAGCTGCTGTTTTCATTTTTAGTCTGTTGGCTTCCAGGGGCAGTTGTCCCCATGCGAAAACAGTGAAGCATGGATTTCACTTGTAATGACACAGATCCAGGCATATTAACCCAATTATTTTATTAAATAACTTACAGAAAATTTATCTTGTCTGGTACTCCCATATTACTTTTTTATTCCTAAAACTGAAAAAAAAACCATCCAAAAAACCAACCCAAAAACTGGAGACTGAATTCTTATTTGAGAAGAATCCCAGTGTTAAGAAAATCTACAGCCTTCTCTCTGCCATGTAGTTACAGGTGTGTACGAGGCTCAACAGGAAGCGTGCAGAAGCAATGTGGAGACCAGACAAGATGATATGTGCACAGATGTCAAATTGCTCCTCCTCCATTCCTACTGAAATGATTATAAATATGAAGAGCTATCCAGTGCTGCAGTTCAAGGAAAGATTATGTATATGCCAAAAGCAATGAAGAAATCATTTAGATAAGTGAGATGGGATTAATGAAAAGGAAGAACCATCTACTACTGTGCTGTCTGCTCAGAAAGTAAGTGGAAGAGAAACAAAACTGCATAAAATCCTGTATGTAAAGTAGTAAGGGTTGGTACTGCTGGAATGTGAGGTAATGTGCAGAGAGATGGGGATGGACTACCTCTACTATTTAATATTCAGTGCAATATTGAATAGCTGGGTGAAACACTTTCACTCTACCAGGACCTGTAGGACATTCTACTGAGCTGGTGCCACACAGACAGGACACGTCAAGGACATGCATTGGAGAAGTGTTGCACTGGGGATCAGCACAGGGGAGGAAGGTACCTGCTGAGATGCCTTCTAGCCTTGGCTCTGGGCTTCCAGATGCTGTACAAGGACTGGTGTTGAAGCGGGCTGGGCAGTTCCTTGCTGCCAGGTAGACCAGAGAAAAGCTGATCTGTCCTGCCTCTCTCCCCCGGACTGAAAGATTGAGAAAGAGGCAAAGCCATCCACTTAGACAAAGTACGCGCGCGCACACACACACACACACACACACACACACACACACACGAAACTCTAACTCCACAAGCCAATCTGGAACAAACTTGGATCTTCCTCTTGAAGGAAGAATAAACAGAAAGCCATTGAAACCATCATTTCATAAGAAGAGTGTTGGGCAGAAAAAATATATTATGCTCAATTTGTTAAAGATGGCGCTGCCCACGTGGAGGCCCATTGCCCAGGTGATATTAATGTGTGTTGGGGGTGGGCTGTGGGCAGGCAGGATCTTTTAGCCTGGGGCTTGGTTTTAGGACTAAGCCTTTCCCACCCTTTTTGATGTGGGGTGGGCTTTGTATCAGAGACTTCCCTATTTTGTATATTGGATTAAAGGTTTTGATTTCTGCACTATAAAGTGGGGAAGACCAGGAGCTTGCTCTCTTGGTTCCTGAGATTAGCATTAGAGAGGAGAGCAGAGAAAGGCCATGTGGAGGAGAGGAGAAGCAGCCAAGATGGTGGAGTGCTGAGTGAGAAGCCAGTTTGTGCAGAGTTTGTGCAGAGAAAGGAGAGGGGGAACAGAGGTGAATAAGGCTGGTGAGCTAGAAACCTTTGATTCTTGGAACCTCGGATAAGTCAGTAGCTTTGTGAGCACTGAATGAGTGGGTTTTGGAGCCCAGTGAGTGTTTTTACTTGCCCGCCGGGTGCAAGCTAGGATTACAGCTAATGGCCCACCAGTTTGTGGCTCTGTTGTTTCATTATCATCTGTTTGAATCTAATGCGAACCTGCATGGGCCAGGCGGCTGTGATGGTGGCCGTGCCTACTGGCCACACAAAGAGGAAAAAATGTCATTCTGAAACCCACAGTTATCAGAAACAGGAACATTTTAAAGAAATTGTGTAATTTTTGTTCTTTTATTTGTCATTAAAAATTGTATTTTCTTCCAAGTTAATGTCATGAAAAAAGGTGTAGTCAATTGCCTTGTATTAAAAAGGTATTTTAGTCATCAGAGAAATGCAAATTAAAACCACAATGAGATATCACCTCATGCTTGTCAGAATGGCTACCATCAATAAATCAGCAAAAAAGTGCTGGCGAGGATGTGGAGAAAAGGGAACCCTTGTGCACTACTGATGGGAATGCAGATTGGTACAGCCACTGTGGAAAACAGTATGGAGTAATTTCAAAAAATTAAAAATGGCACTGCCTTATGACCCAGTGATTCCACTTCTGGGAATTAATCTGAAGAAACCTGAAACACCAATTCGAAAAAATATATGCACCCCTATGTTCACTGCAGTGTTATTTACAATAGCCAAGTTATGGAAGCAGCCCAAGTAGCCATTAGTAGATGAGTGGATAAAAAAGTTGTATATTTACATAATAGAATACTACTTAGCCATAAAAGGAAAGGAAATCTTACCCTTTTCAATAGCATGGATGGATCTGGAAAGCATTATGTAAGTGAAACAAGCCAGTTAGAGAAAGACAAGCACCATACGATTTCTCTCATACATGGAATCTAATGAACAAAGTGAACTAGTAAACAAAATAGAAACAGACTCATAGAGAATAGGCTGGCCCCTGTTGGGGTGGGAAGGATTGGGGAACTGGTGGAAGGAGAGAAGAGATTGTGTAAAAAGAAAAGAAGGGGAAAAAACCTATGGGATTGCTTGGAGAAGGGGAGATGGGGAGAATTGGAGGAAGGTATAAGAGGGATAAATGGTGATGGAAGGAGATGACTTAGGGTGAACATACAATACAGAGTATAGATGATGTGTTATGGAATTATGCACCTAAAACCTGTATTATTTTGTTAACTACTGTCACCCCAAAAATTCAATGAAAAGGAAAAACAATAAGGAAAAAAAGAGAATTTTAAAGCATAAAACCCAAGGAAATGTGTGGACCATAATTGGTTCAAACAAACCAAAGGTTGAAAAATATCTGGGGGACAACTGGAGAAATTTGACTAAAGACTAGGTATTAGGCAGTGTCACAGATTTTTTTGTTAATTTTTACTAGTTGTGATTATAGTGTGCATTGTGGTTATATAGGCAAGTGTCATTATTGAGAGATACATGTCAATAGCCATAATTTTTTGAATTAAGAAAAATACATAAAACAAATATAGAAAATGTTAATAACCATTGAATGTAGGTGAGGAGGACTAAGAAGATTGTTATAATATTTTTTCTCCAGCAGTGTCAGCGCACTGAGCGGTTTTCTGAGTTTGATAAAGAATTAGAACACCACGCTTGCTCGGAGAATTGTGACTCGAGAGTGCATCAATATCATGCTGAGCCATATTTTCATTTTCCTCCCACTTTAACTGTTTATGCTCTGGGAGAATTAATTGAAAATCCAGGTCTTTTGGTGGATATTAACATTAAACCTTCTACTCTGCCACTTGGAAAATCATAAGTTCCAGAAAACAGCTCCAAATTCCAATGTGTATTGTCTTCTAAGAAAATAATTAGTAGATTCTGAGTGTTTTTTCCTTATAGCCTACCACATACTGACTTTCTCACTAATCACTAACAGTCTTGCCAATTGAAGGCATCGGGTATATGATTATCACAAATCTTTATTCTCCAATTTAACAGGTTCCTCCATTGTCCCTACACGTGTTTTGGTCTCTTCTTGTCAATAACACTATTTCCCTTATCTACCATGGAACAGATCTTAATAGAATGCTTGCCTTTATGGTATAAGGTTAATGACTATGAAATTAAACAATAGCCTGACTGATGATGGCACAGTGGATGAAGTGTTGACCTGGGACGCTCAGGTCCCAGGTTCGAAACCCTGCGGTTACCAGGGTGAGTGCGGGCTTGAGCACAGGCTCACTGGCTTGAGCTAAGGGTCTTTGGATTGAAGCCCAAGGTTGCTGGCTTGAGCAAGAAAGAGGTCACTGGCTTGGCTGGAGCTTCCCAGGTCAAGGCACATATAAAAAGCAACCAACTAACAACTAAAAAAGGCCAAAACTACGAGTTGATGCTTTTTATTTCTCTCCCTTCCTGTCTGTCTGTCTGTCTCTCTGAAAATAAGTAAATAAAAAAGAAACTAAAAGATAATATATTCCTTTGGCGAATGAGGTTTCTGAAGAACAGACATTATATACTAAGGTGACCAACTTTTTTACAATGAAAAGGAGGACAAAAATAAATCGAAGAAAACAATATTGTAAATAAAAGAAACATTTTATTCATTGCAACAATAATACACTATAATATGATAAATGCATAATAAAAACATTTGTAATATTTTATATTGTAATTATGCTTATATGCCTATTAATTTTTAATAATTGTAAGAAAAAAGTACTAATTTAATAAAACTAAATATCAAACAAAACCACTAATTTGGAGTGATATTTGGGTGTATTTATCATTTTCTAATTTAAAAATGTCTGTTTTATACAACTATTTAATCAAAATACATTATTAATAGATATAGTCCAAGGTTAGATTTCCATCTTAAAACTCAAATTTCAGGAAAATACTTGTAAATAAAATGATATGTATTTGGAAATTATTAAATAGATAATGAATTAATAAAATGTGAATTGTGCTTACCTGATTGAATATTCTATGATTGAATATTCACTGACAAAGAAATAATCCTGAGTCTACAGCATAGTATGTGCTATGTTGTATTTCAGTAAGAAGTACACAAAGCCATTTCCAAGCTCTGTATATTGCGTGCTCTCTCAAAGTCTCCCATGCAGAGTGCATGTGTCTCATAATCCCGTCTCGCCAAACTGTACTGATCCTTGACGAATGGTCATGTCAAATACAAATACATCACACCACACGCAATGGGTCCACTCTGCATCGATCGAATACAGACATTTACAGATTAGTCTTCCAATATCAAAAAGTAAGACATGTAGGAAGACACTTTTCGAGGGAGGACAGAACTTACAAAAGAAGGACTGTCCTCCCTAAAGGAGGACGATTGGTCACCTTATATAAATATATACATATTTTTGATGATAAAATGTAAGAGTCGGGATTTCAAGATGGCAACGAAGTAGGTGGATGTTCCCACTGCCACCTCCTAGGACCAAACTGGACTACAACTTAATTTAAGAACACAAGAAGCCACTGAGACTGGTAGGAAGGGCAGAGATGTGGAAAGGGCTGCCCTGCTCCCAGGAGTGAGGGGCAGCTGAGGGTCCAAAGGGACTCTCATTGTGGGGAGGGTCACCTTGAGAGGTGTGGGTGCTCAGCTCCAAGCTCGGAACTCCAGCCTAGAGCTCCAGAGCCTAGAAGAAGTGCCCAGACAGCATTTGGCAGTGAAAAGAGCAGGGTTTTTGTCTTCAAGAAAGAGACTGAGCTCTCAGAGATGCAAGCTCTGTCTTAAAGGGCCCATGCAGAATATCTCATTCACAGCCACTTACCCAGGGCTCCGGTGGAGGGAGAGCTAAGAGGATTGGAGTTGCGTGAAGACAGTATAAAGTTGGAGGCCCAGGGAGAGACACTGTGGGGGATGGCCACCAAACCCCTGAGCTGAGTCATTCTCCAATACTGCAGTCGCCATCTTTTTTGAGTGGAGTATCCCCTCTGTACAGCATCAGCTATGGCTGCAGGAGGGGAAGAGAGAAAGAAGAGAGAAGTGAGAGGGGAGGGGTGGTAGGCATATCTCCTGTGTGCCCTAACTGGGAATCAAGCCTGGGACATCCACATGCCAGGCTGAAGCTCTACTACTGAGCCAACTGGCCAGGGCCTACAATTCTTTTAAAATTTATTTGGCTACAGAAATGAGAGGCAAATCCTATTTAATAAGGCTTAGATATGCTCATTTTATCTTCTTGGAATTATAATTTTATTACAATCAGATTTATTGAATTTTATCTGATTTTACTTACATCTTAAAACATCTGCAGATAATATAATTTACCCACATATTGGCATAAGAACATGCTTCTTTCTGATTTTAACAAAATGTAGTCCAAGCATTAATTGAATCAAGCTGGGCATTTCAAAAAGGCTTTTTTTTTTTTAACAGACAGTAAATAACACGTCTGGCCCTTGTCAGTTTGACTTTATTTTTAAAATAAGATCATATAAAGAAGTTATCCATTACAAATAAAAATTTCCCACCACACACTTTTAAACATTTAATTTTTATTAGGTTTATTGGGGTAATTGGTTAATAAGATCACATAAGTATCAAGTGTGCATTAGCGAAATCCAAGCTACTCACAGCAAGGGAAAAAAAATATGGCTTTGCTTATGTGTCTGGATGCAGAGCTACGACCTGAGGCTACTGCCTCCATGAGGTGACATTAACAAGAGTTGCAAAGTTCCTTGCCAGTTAGTTCTTTGCTGATTTCAAGTAGCTGAAAATGCAAAGGGTGAATGTGGAGTTATAGATCAGCTGTATTTTTAATTTTTTTAAATTTGCCTATTTTCACCCTTTATTTAAAACTCTCTCGATAAAGGATAGCGAGTCAGGAGCATAAAGACACTGCTGGTGGAGAGGTGAGTCAGGGAGTGGTGCAAAAGGACAAGGAATTGGTTCCTGGAAGAGAAGGTCCCCTCTCCCTGCAGTGAGAAGCCGGCAGGGCTGCTCCGGGGACAGAAATCTCGCTCACCCTGGCCGTGGGCAGGCGGCTGGCTGTGCCTGGGTGCTCCAGGTGAGTAAGCAAAGGAACGGGGTACAGGCATCCATAAGGGCCGGGTGGGTGAATGGAACCCCCACTTTTCCCAAGCGCCTCCCACCTTTTCCACATGCTCTAACACCAGTATTCCCACCTTACCCCGTTTCTCTTATATATTTTGGGAGGCTACCTCATAGTCAACAAGTGTGTTTTAAACCCATTATCATCCTCAGATGGGGGAAAGAATTGCAGTTGCTTGCTTTTATTACCAACTGTGAGCTCTTGAACTTGTGATTTTCACAGTAGTTTCTGCCTGGGGGTTCCGCCTCAGCGCCCAACCTCAGAGTCCTTAGAAGCCAAGATGGGTTCCCACTTCTCCAACGCACTCCTGCCTGAGTCCCTTAGGTCAGCTTGTAGCAGTGGAAATCTGGGGTTTCCTCTGCGGACCACGATCCCCTTCAGCAGGGGTCCCCAAATTTTTTACACAGAGGGCCAGTTCACTGTCCCTCAGACCGTTGGAGGGCAGGACTATAAAAAAAAACACACTATGAACAAATCCCTATGCATACTGCACATATTTTAAAGTAAAAAAACAAAATGGGAACAAATACAATATTTAAAATAAAGAATAAGTAAATTTAAATCAACAAACTGACCAGTATTTCAATGGGAACTATAGGCCTGCTTTTGGCTAATGAGATGGTCACTGTCCAGTTCCATATTTGTCACTGCTAGTCCTAACAAGTGATATGACGCGCTTCCGGAGCGTGATGCGTGCCTCCTGCGTCACCGGAAGTAGTACTGTATGTGAGCTACACTGCATCCGCATCCTGTGCTCCTCTTCTCACTGACCACCAATGAAAGAGGTGCCCCTTCCGGCAGTGCGGTGGGCCGGCATGCCACCCGTGGGTGTAGTTTGGGGACCCCTGCCCCACAGTCTATTCGGGAAATCCTCTGTCAGCTGGCTGGCTGGCTTTTTTGCGACTACAAAATCAGCAGTGACTGCCACTTGCAAAGCCCCTTCTGCAGAAAGAAGCTTCCCTCACCCCCCAAATCTTCCCCCTGCGCCCCAGCAGCCCACTTAGGTGTGGCTCAAGGCTCAAGTCCCCAGGACCTCTGACCCTGTGTATTGGAAAAGAAGTCTGGACCGACCTAGGTCACGTTTCGCCCTGGGGACTCATCGGGCTTTGCTCCGATCCTGACTCTCAGGCCGACTTGGCTGGTCGACAAATCCACGTGCTTCGCACACCCAAGTTTGATTTCTTCCGGCACGGGGGTGCGCGTGGCATTGGCCCCGTGGTCCCGAGGGCGCAGCGGTTCCCTCTCCCCAGCGGGCGCCTCCAGAGGACTGCGAAGCAACCTGTTCAAATGGCAAACGGGTAGATCCTCCTGTTTCCACTGGCTCAGCTCGGTGCGACACGCTCGCCGGCTGCAGTAGCGCCTCGCGGGCTTCAGGGATTTTAATTTCACCGCAAGTCACCCGGCCGCCGGGGGGCTGCGGTTTGGGCTGTATTTGCTTCGGATTTGCACCCCGCCAGTGGCCGTGCGGCGGAGCGCGCCAGAGCAGGTTCCCAGCGGCGGGGGCATTGCGCGCGGAACACCTCTCGGGGGCACACGGTGGCAGCCTGGCTAGCCGCTCCGGGACCGCAGAGTCTGTGAGGCTCCCAGCCGGTTCTACCCGTCGAGCCCGGCACGACCGCGATCCCTCTTGCGTTCGGTTTACACCCCGCCTTTTTGCGCTCTTTCAAGAAATCGCCAGCTAGCTAAAGCTCTGCAGCCGCCTGGGATTTAGCAAGCAATTCACATTCAGGACCCCGTGCCTGCTCTCCTAGAAGCTGGATCTAGCACGAGTCCACCGCTGACTATCTATCTACACTGTGGGCAATTGTGGACCGGGAGCAGTGAGTGCCCAGATGTCAACAATCCCCTCCTTTAAGGGTCGACGGCAGACCGGTACTTGCTTGTGGTTTGGGAGGAGACTGGCGCTGGATTTTTGAATTCCAAATAATGTGCAGAATGCTGAATCTTCTAATCAGGACAGATCAGCCAGTGCAGAGAAGAGGACTCTCGTAATCCTGGGATTGCATTTTGCAATTTGTCTCCTCGAGTTTGGCGCCAAGCCTCGGGTAGGTAGGGAGTTGGGGTCTGGGGCTCAAGGCAGCGGGTGGAGGGCGTCCACGGGCAAACCCGCGTGCCCCTGGCCATGTCGTCTTTAATGCCCTGCCCCTTTGCGTGGTCTTTTGAGGGTTTACAGGGTTGGCCCTGGTTGCTCCCCACCTGCGCGCTCTCTGTCACCCCTATCCAATTCTAGTGGGCAAGACTCCCTCAAGCCGAGACCTTTTGATTTTCTGCTCCCTCGTTCCCGTCTCTGCCCCAGTCCCCAACAAGGGGACCTCGGCCGACCTGGCTAGGACCATGGTGTTTCTTTCCGGAAATGCCTCAGACAGCTCCAACTGCACTCACCCTCCGGCACCGGTGAACATTTACAAAGCCATACTGCTCGGGGTGATCTTGGGGAGCCTCATCATTTTCGGGGTACTGGGGAATATTTTAGTGATCCTCTCCGTGGCCTGCCACCGGCATCTGCACTCGGTCACTCACTACTACATCGTCAATCTGGCAGTGGCAGACCTTCTGCTCACCTCCACCGTGCTGCCTTTCTCTGCTATCTTCGAGATTCTGGGTTACTGGGCCTTTGGCAGGGTCTTCTGCAATATCTGGGCGGCGGTGGACGTCCTGTGCTGCACCGCGTCCATCATGGGGCTCTGCATCATCTCCATTGACCGCTATATCGGCGTGAGCTACCCGCTGCGATACCCCACCATCGTCACCCAGAAGAGAGGTCTCATGGCTCTGCTCTGTGTCTGGGCGCTCTCCCTCGTCATCTCCATCGGGCCTCTGTTCGGCTGGAGGCAGCCGGCCCCGGAGGATGAGACCATCTGCCAGATAACCGAGGAGCCTGGCTACGTGCTCTTCTCGGCGCTGGGTTCTTTCTATGTGCCGCTGGCCATCATCCTGGTCATGTACTGCCGGGTCTACGTGGTGGCCAAGAGGGAGAGCCGAGGCCTCAAGGCCGGCCTCAAGACCCATAAGTCGGACTCGGAGCAGGTGACGCTCCGCATCCATCGGAAAAATGCCCCGGTAGGAGGTAGTGGGGTGTCCAGCGCCAGGAACAAAACCCACTTTTCTGTGAGACTCCTCAAGTTTTCCCGGGAAAAGAAAGCAGCCAAAACTCTGGGCATCGTGGTTGGCTGCTTCGTCCTCTGCTGGCTGCCTTTCTTCTTAGTGATGCCGATTGGTAAGTCTTTGCAACACTCCATCTTAGTATGTAGGGTTTTCACCCTCTTTCCGGTTTGCTGCGGGAGATTCACAGTCGGGGTGAGTCAGGAAGGATCTGCATTTCAAAACAGCAAAGCCAGGAGGGCAGTTTGGAAAGTCTCCCTTGTAGAAACGTAAATTTCCATTTCCTTTCTACTCCAATCTCATTTATATTTTGCCCTATGGGCACTTTTTCAACTACTGTAAAGTGGCTTTCAACTGGTGCAGATTAATTGCTCTCTTTAATAAGAACGTCAACTTTTCTCAGTGCCGTTAAGCCTGTGTTTAATTTAAATACATCCCGTCCTCTCTCTGTAGGAGTCTCTGCCAACTTAGGCAGGGCTGTGGAATGCCCCTTCCACCTCTGCTGTTAAGGAGTGCTAATTCTCTTGGCCTAAATAAGCACCATGCTTATTCTGAACACATGTGTAATTTTACTATTAGATTAGATTATTCCTAAAGATTAGTTATAATGGTCTGCTTATGCTCTATCTCTGTGTTAATTATATGTCCTGAATTCCATATGGAAGAAATTATGGTAAGCTTCTGACAAGAAAAAAAATTATTTTATGTCTATATCAATTCAAGATTTAAATACTTCAATATAACGTTTCCAGTAAGAAAGACTTTCCCTTTTTTTTAAAATAGTAAATATTAAGGCTAACACTACTATTATCCAAAGCCGTTCAGAAAGTTGCAGCTGACACAGTTTGAAAATAATATAGTAATGTTATAAATCCTGTTCTTGCAAATGCTAAATTAGCTGTTGTTAAAACTCACTAGCCCAGAAGTTTCAGCAAGCTGATCCACTTGGAATAGTCATCTATTTCTGAAAAGTTTTCATGGATTCCAAAATGGTTGTTTGCTATTTTTAGTTTGCAAGTTCAAATATAGACCCACATATTGGTTGGTTATCCACTAACTCTAGCAAACAAAAAATTATGATAAAAATTAATGAAAACCTGCTTCCAGCACTTTAGAGCCAAATTTAAATAGTGTGTACTTAAGAGTACTTTAATTGCAACTCTGTAATAATAGCAGCTATAATTGAGACATTTGACAATGATTTTTATTGCATTTGTCATCTCAACAACTTACAATATGAAGTATGCATTGTTACCCTGAAATCACATTGTGGGCAAGGGGTTCTTCAGGTTCCAGAGCTTCACTGTCTAATGCCATAGCCATTAGCCACATGTGACTATTTATTTTTTATTTTTATTTTTATTTATTTATTTATTTTTTGTATTTTTCTGAAGCTGGAAACGGGGAGGCAGTCAGACAGACTCCCGCATGCGCCCGACCGGGATCCACCTGGCATGCCCACCAGGGGGCGATGCTCTGCCCATCCAGGGCGTTGCTCTGTTGCGACCAGAGCCACTCTAGCTCCTGAGGCAGAGGCCATGGAGCCATCCCCAGCGCCTGGGCCTTCCTTGCTCCAATGGAGCCTTGGCTGCGGGAGGGGAAGAGAGAGACAGAGAGGAAGGAGAGGGGGAGGGGTGGAGAAGCAGATGGGAGCTTCTCCTGTGTGCCCTGGCTGGGAATCGAACCCGGGACTTCCACACACCAGGCCGATGCTCTACCACTGAGCCAACCGGCTAGGGCCCACATGTGACTATTTAATGTGAATTAAAAATGAAAGAAAATTAATATTCAGTTCCTCAGTCCCACTCATCACATTTTTAGTGCTCAGTAGTCACATGTGGCCAGTGGCTTCGGTTTTGGACAGCAGAAATAAAGAGGATTTTATAATTGCAGAAATAAAGAGGATTTTATAATTGCAGAAATTTCTTTCCAACAGAGGCCCTTCTGAGGCCTCTGCCTCACCTTTTGCTGTCTGTCCATTGTTACTGCTTACTCTGCCCCTGGAAGTACTTCACAACTTTGAATTTAGATAGTACTCTCTACGTGAGCCACTGCCTGCTTACCTAGCTTCTGCATCCCAGCTTTTACTCCCCCTGAGGTTTGCACACTCTTGTGTCCATGCAGCTCAGCAAGTGTTTACTGAGCAGTTGTTCGAGATGCTCAGAATGAACAAGAAGGAAAAGTCTTTGCCAGTAAGATGTTTGCATTCTTTTGGGGGACATAGACATGACCAAAAAAATATGTTAAGAATTCAGGATTATATACCTGCAACTACTATAAAATACTATTGAAATTAAAAGTTAAAAACAAACAAACAAAAAAGAAAGCAAGAATAGATAGATTAATATCAGATCAAGCATACTTCAGAACAAAGAAAGCCAGCAGTGGTTTCTGTTGGAATCCATGGGAGTCCAAAGACCAGAGTAACAGGCTTTATTGAAAGGAAGAAAGGAACCCTGCCGGGCACTTCTCAGGGGACAAGAGTGCCCATTACAGACTAGGGGTGAGTTATATAGTGTTTGGGAGAGCCTGAGGGGATACTGAGGCAAAAGTCCTGGTATGTCCGGAATGCTCCTCCTTGGGGGGCTTCGAGCATGTGGGTGTTGAATCAAAAGTCCTGGTATGTCCGGAGCCCCTTCTTGGGGCAGCTTGTCAGCTTTTTGGAATTTCTCTGTCTCAGGGGCGATAGTCCAGTAAGGGTGAGGTCTGACAGATAAGCAGAACATCAAGAGGGCAGTTTGAAATACACATACCTATCAGTTTCCAGAAGTTCAAGAGGGAGGGAAGAGTAGGAGGGACCAAGGGGATTTTTGGGGGTGTGACACTATTCTGTACGATACTGTAATGTGGATACCTGACAGCCACCCATTGTCAAAGCTCACAGAACTACACAACACAAAAGGTGAACCTTAATGTAAGCTATGGACTTTAGTTGATGATAATGTGAACACATTGGTTTATCAATTGTCACAAATGCACCACACTAATGCAAGCTGTTAATAGTAAGCAGAGGCATATATGTAAACTCCACCCTTCAGACTGCAGTCCGCACCCCCCACCTGCCCCAGTGCCTGCGTACATGAGATCACTTTCTGTTTCAGAACAGTAGGGAAAACTGTTCTAGAACTTGCTGGCCTCCCCTCCCCCAGCCCAGCTGATCTCACCTGGTTGCTGGGCATCTGTTTACCTTAGAGACAGAACACTCTGTGGGCTTTGGCGTGGTCAGATGTGGCCCACAGGACATGGGCACTCAGGGTCAGCTGTGAGCCCAACCAGGCATGGAGACCCCCACAGCCTCCGCCCCGCTGCTCCTGGAGCACCTGTGCGTGCTCTGCGGCGGATCTGAGAGCTCCAGACATGCCCGTGTCTCCCGTGCATGTTCCTGGGAGACCCTGGTATGGGCTGTGTGTTGGTGTTTTTGATAGTAAAGAGACAACACACTTTAAGAAGTGTGAAGGAACTGGGCAATGATGTCTGAGGAAGACACAGTGAGAGTATTGAGCCAGTGACACACACGATGACTCCCTCAGGCTGCCTGGGTGGTGTCCCCCACCCCCCAGACCCTGTGCTACTTAGCACTGAATACAAACTGAGCAGGACAAGAGCATGGCTCTACAAACAGCCTGGAAGAGTCAGGCTCCTGAGCTTTCCCAGCTGACTGATGAAAACTATCTCAAAAGCATCAGAGATAAATGGAGAGCAACTTCAGAAGAAAATAGTGAATGATTTCAACGAAAAAATTCATTTTTCAGAAAGTCCACAATGGCTCCACCAAGAAATCATGCGATGGAGGAAGAGAGTCCGGGAAAAGGAGCAGGAAAAGGGCTGGAGCAGAGACACAAGCGGAGCAGGTCCTGAAAGAATTACTATCAGTGGCTAAAAACCTGCCGCAGACCGTCCTTGTTTTGATTCCCTTAGTGATCACTGAGATCACTCCAAGGCAGGTCAAACAGAACAGGGAAGCAGAAAATGCCGATCACCCCGCCCTTCAGCCACAGGTTGATCTGAAGGGTGTCCCTGAGGATGCCCACTTCAATGTGTCCCTTCAGTGTCCTGAAGAGAAACACCACGAAATAGCCAGATATTTGTGGTACCAAAAAAATGAACGAAGAGTTCATAGAACAGAAAACCAACCCCCAATTCAAGGAAGCATCTTTGTAGCGTGTACATTCAAACCTAGAAAGTGAAATTCAGCAGCTGAAGCGAAGTTTCAAAGGCGTCCTGGATCCCATGCAGATTGCTGAGTGCAACGTCAGCGAAAACAGAGGAGGAAATGAGCTGCTTAGAAATGGAGAAGACACGTGTCACCGTGTGCAGACACATGCACTCTGCCCAGCAGACACCCCTCCCCCGACCCCCACAGGAAGATGGCCCAGACCTGGGCCAGGAGCTGGGGAGAAGCACCTCCTACTGCGGAAGGAGATGGTCTTCTGCGTAAAAGCGTGGAGGGCTGGACCGCAACCCTGCCGACCGAGAGAAAGCCCAAGGAGGTAAGGAAGGGCAATGATCACAACAGGCAAATGCTGGCCAAGGTCGAGTCCAAGTTCCAACCTTTCCCAAGTGGCCCCTTTGCTCCCGCGGCTCCACCTGCAGCCCGCAGGCCTGGAAGTGTCAGGGGATCCCATGGGTCATTAGGCCCCCCAGCAAGGAGGGACATGGCAGTAAGAGCTCAAGGGTCACCAGCAGGTTTGACTCGGTTTCCACAGCATCTAGGTCCTGAACACCCACAACCACTCAGAACATCTGTATCATTTCTCTTTAAATTAGTTTTGGTTGATTTCTTTTTAGTTTAGCTACTATTATTTAATTGATGCTACAATTCCTCTTACTCAAGTAGATACTGCATTATAATTTTAAATTAGTATTTTAAAATAACTTCACTTAAAAAAGATAATAAAGTTCATTTAATATTAAAAAATAATTCAGGGTTAATAAGCACTGTTTAAAAAGTCAACAGAATAAGAGGCCAGAGAGTAGCAGGACAATGAAGGGTGAGTGAGGCTCAGGAAAGTCCTCTCTGAATAGGTGATGTCTGGGTACACACCTGGCTGAGGCCAGGAGCAAGCCTTGCAAAGTCTGGGAGGAAGAGCTTTCTGGGCAGAGGGAACTTCCAGTGCAAAAATAGGAAAGAACCTGACTTCTTCAAGGCAGAGCAAAGAGGCCAGTGTGGCTGAACTACTGAGAATGAGGAAAAGACAAGTTTGAAGTGAGATTGGGAAGACAGCCATGGTTAAAGTAATGTGGATTTGTGGCCAAGTAGGATTTGCATTTTATTCTAATTGTAATGGGAAGCCAGTCATTCAGAGGGCTTTTAGCAGGCCAGTGGCTGGCCTTAGGTTTTGAAAAGACCATTTAAGTTGCTAGGTGGAGAGTGGGCTGTTCGGGGTGAGAGTGGGAGCAAGGAGACCGGTTCGGAATCTGTTGGAGAAATCAAGAGGACAAAGGTCTTGATGCCTCCACTGAGTTGAGACAGGTGGAGGTGGTGAGAAGTGATCACATTCAGCACTCATTTTAAAGGTAGAGCTGACGTGTTTGGACAGAGGAACACAAGAAAAGAGAGGAATTAGAGATAACTTCTAGGTCTGAAACCGAAATAACTGGGTAAACAGTGCATTTGACAGGAATTGAGAAAACTTGAGAATAATAGCATTGTGAGGGGCTGGCGGGAGTGTGAAGGATGCATGTTTATTTTGTATCACACATGTTGAGAAGGGTCTATTAGACAAATAAGTAGGGATGCCCAGTAGGTAGTTAGATTTATAAACTGAAGCTCAGAGGAGAAGCTGGGATACTATATATAAATCTAGGACACATCAATATAGTTAAAGCCACAGAAATGAAAGGACCTACAGGTGAGAAAGTATGGAGAAAGAAAGAAATAAGATCCGAGCCTTGGGATATTCTGATATTTGAGGGTTGAGAAAAGGAAGAGAACCACCCAGCAAAAGAAATTGGGAAGGATTGGGCAGGAAAAAGACTGATATCCCCAACGCTGAATGGAAATGCTTCAAGAAAACAAGAGTAATCAGTTGTGTCTCATGCAGCTGCCAAGCCAAGTCAGAGGAGGACCAGGAACTGAGACTGGACTTGGCCAAGTGGAGGTCTGTGCAGATATAAAGAGGTCTTTTGAGGGTAGTAGTTTCATTGGAGTGATGGAAACAAAACTGGTTGTGTGCTTTCTAACTAGAATGGAAGATGAAGTAGGAACAGTGAAATAGACAACTCTTTGGAAAGATTTTACTAGACAGTGAGTTGGGAAATAGTGTGTAACTGCAAGGATCTAGAGAGAATTTTCAAAGGTGGGAGATTTGATATCATGTTTATATGATGAGAATGGTGGAATAGGGAGATGCTGGTGGTGCATGCAAGGAGGCGATGGGACTCAGTACCTAAATAGAGGATTGGGAAATGATGAGAAGACACAGTGGGGTGGGAGAATCTCCTTGGAATATGTTTATGTCCTCAGTGAAACAAGTAGAAAGATCATTCACTTAGAGTGAGGAAGGAATAGGAAATGATGGTCATTTGAGGAGCAAAAGAAGATGTGACATGATGGTCATTTGAGGAGCAAAAGAAGATGTGAAATATTAATCTTTGAGGTGAGAGAGTGAATAGACCATGGAAATTTAGTAGAGTCACCAGGAAAACCTGAGGAGTCCTGTGTGAGACTTGTGGTCATACATTTAAAACCCAGTCAAGAAGGTTGTATGTTGCTCTCTAATACCTAAGAAGCTGGGATCATAGGGACTGTTACTGATGACTGGCTAGATCTAGGGTCCACAGTGAAGAGGGGTGCTTGTGAAGGGACATAAACTGAGTCAGATACAGAGTCAATGGAAAAACTCAGGTGATGATAGATGGTTGGGAGGTGACCGCACTGCCTCCAGGAACATGAGCACGGAGGGCTGGGCGCTGAGGCCCCCTAGGGTGGGAACCATGGTCTAAGCTTCCCTGCTGATCTGCTCTCTTGGGGAGTTAGTGATGTTGAGGTGAAGACGTTATGGTGGAAGGCAATTGTAGTAAGAGAAGAGTACCCAGAATTATGGGGCTTTCTTTATATCCTAATAATGTGTTGTGACAGGAAGGAAATTGAAAATTTATAGTTAACAGTATTTGACTAGGTTGCTCAGTAGGTGAAAGAGCCCAAATCCTACCAGGTCTGTGTTGCCCTATTTCTTCTTGACACCAAATGAGTAAGAGACTCTATCTTCCAGGATTTGTTGACTGTATAATAAGGAGCAGGCACTGAGTCATACAGAATAAAAAGGTAAAGCACAACCTGGCCCCTCAAGGACCTCACAGCCTAGTTCAGGAGACAAATTAGATGCACATTATCACAAGTCTATGAAATTGGTCCTCAAACCAATATTACCAAGGCTAAGAATTGTAATAGTTAACCATGACTGAAGGCCACTGTGGAAGTATTTAGAAATATCACTGTTAACTAAGCAGGCATTTGAAGGCTGACTACTTCTGCTGGGCCACCCATAAGATGTTACTGGTTTTTAGTACATTTCCATGCACAATGTGAACGGAAGAATAAATACGCCATTATCATACACAAGGGACTTGAGCTCTTTTTTTTTTTTCCTACAAAGACAGAGAGAGAGTCAGAGAGAGGGATAGATAGGGACAGACAGACAGGAATGGAGAGAGTTGAGAAGCATCAATCATTAGTTTTTCATTGCAACACCTTAGTTGTTCATTGATTGCTTTCTCATATGTGCCTTGACCGTGGACCTTCAGCAGATCGAGTAACCCCTTGGTGGAAATCCAGAGCCCTTTCACAGGAGGGGAATCACTTTTGAGGTTGCTATCAGTCACTCATAACGTGGAGTGAATGTTTTTTAAAAACCAAGATTTGGTTAAGGAGGTGAACAGAGAGACTATGGTGTTAGGCTTTAAC
The DNA here is from genome assembly GCF_036850765.1 of Saccopteryx bilineata. Classification (NCBI taxonomy): domain Eukaryota; kingdom Metazoa; phylum Chordata; class Mammalia; order Chiroptera; family Emballonuridae; genus Saccopteryx; species Saccopteryx bilineata. The sequence continues at coordinate 132,274,283 of NC_089490.1, forward strand.
CTCTAAAAGCAGAAAGGGTGAAGAGTGTGCCTCACATGAAAGACTGGGCACTGACTGTATGTATCATCTTGGCCTATTTTATCCTTTTGTCTGGATACCACCAGCCCCGGAGGCAGTGTGCTGGGTGGAGAAAGTGTTGGCCTGAAATTTAAACTACGGCATCTTTTTTAATCAAATAGATGATGTTTTATGGGGTAGCTAGTAATTTTATCAGAATTCAGGTGATTCATAGACCATTACTGACATACGTTCATAGAAGGATGTCACCATGAGCAGTGGATGCCCCTGGAAGTCTGAGAAAAAGAGAGCATAAGAGAGAAAGAGATGAAGGCAGCCATATTTACTGAACACATAGTTATGTATCTAAACTCTGGATACACTATCTGATTTACATACAAAATAGGCACTATTATTGGACCTGGCTATTGCTGTTATGTCTGAAATCAAAGGAAGCAGTGTTGGGCTGAGCTGTGGCTTCTGGGGATCCAGGAAGAATATATTTTAAAATGGGATGTCTTTGGAGGAAAGCAAAGCTGGCAAGAGGCTTATCAGGTGGAAGTAGAAAGTCAGTGGCAAGGATTCATTTATTCAGCAAAATTTTAGTGAGCACTTACTATGTGCCAGTCTGCTAAAGAATCACTGGAGATAAGACCAACAAATCCTGCCCAAATGGAGCTAACCATCTGCACAATTAAATACTTAGAAAAGTTTCAGATGGTGATAAGTGAAAAATAGCAGAAAAAAGGGAAGCTGCATCTAGTGACATCTAAATGACAGATAAGGACTCATTCTCATGGATGTCCAAGAGATAGTGCTGCTTCACTGCAGGTACAAAGGGATCAGACCCCTGATTCTTATGGAAAAGGTTGATCTCTTGGAGATACTGGTGTAGAGAGAATCTAAGAGCCATTATGATTTCAAGGTAAGAGATCAGTTTTTCAATTATTCTTTCTATACCACAAACCACCTCAAGATGTCGTGGCTTAAAACAACCCCATTTTATGGCTGGTGATTCTGTGGGTAGGGAATGAGTCAAGACCCCGTTTGTCCAGGTACTGGGGCTGGCTGTCAGAATTGGTGGCCTCCCTTGTCTCCAGTGGTCTAGACTAGCTTTCTTCTGATACGGCAGTTCTAAGAGGTAAGAACAGATGCTGCAGTGAAAGCAAGTCACGAAGCCAGCAAGTCAGTAGGTTCAAGGAAGTAGACTCATCTCCTGATGGGCGAGTAACAGGGAGGTGCCCAGGAGGATGGGATTACTGTGGACATTTTCTACCCCATCTACCTCCCAAACCTCTCATACAACAGTTTTCTTTCTTCCACCTGTTATTTATTGAGCTGGGCTTTATGCAATGTGTGGAATAAAAACAGTTGAGGTCCGACCCTGGCCGGTTGGCTCAGTGGTGGAGCATTGGCCTGGTATGCAGGAGTCCCAGGTTCGATTCCCAGCCAGGGCACACAGGAGAAGCGCCCATCTGCTTCTCCACCCCTCCCCCTCTCCTTTCTCTCTTTCTCTTCCCCTTCTGCAGCTGAGGCTCCATTGGAGCAAGGTTGGCCCGGGCACTGAGGATGGCTCCATGGCCTCTGCCTCAGATGCTAGAGTGGCCCTGGTTGCAACAGAGCAATGCCCCAGATGAGCAGAGCATCGCCCCCTGGTGGGCAGGCCAGGTGGATCCCGGTCGGGCGCATGCGGGAGTCTGTCTGACTGCCTCCCCGTTTCCAACTACAGAAAAATACAAAAAAAACCCAAACAAACAAAAAACGAAAACCAGTTGAAGTCCTTGTCTTCCTGCAGGTTTCTAATCCCCATGGGGAGATAGACATTAATTAAATAACCACATAAGAAATCCTGGCTGGCCTGATATTCATGAGGATTTTCCAGAGGCTGGTGTGGCCAGAACTGACAGAGTGAGAGATAACTGGTGTCAAATGAAGCTGAGGAAAGAGAGTCCAGACCAAAGAAGCCTTCAGAACCATTCTAGGAGTTTTCTTGTTTTTATCACATGACGAGAAACAGGGATGACATGATCCAGTCTACATTTCAAAAAGTCCAAGGCTTAGTGAAAAAAAGACTGTGGCTAGACCAGTTGGGAGACCTTTACATGGAACAGGGGAGAGATATCCTGGCAAGACACGCCTTCGCACACGTGGTTGAAAATATGTATAATACTTCCGTGAGCTGCTGCAGGGTTCTGGAATGCCCCTTTTGCCACTGCCTCCACAACACAATGACGAGAAAAAATTTTGCTGCTCATAATCATATAAACAAACTTGGCTTTACCCAAATGGTAGCTCTTGCCGCAAGATAGGTCTGTTGATGAAGGTTTACTATCATATCCAAAAGATTGTGCTGCAGGCTCAGAGGACGTCTACAATGAGTCCTAACACTTTCAACAATAGCTGACTTTGAGATCAGTCTGCAGAAGGCAGGTCATTACTGTGAAGAGACGGCACCTAGTGACTACTCATTGTTGTCTTTTGTTACTTCATGGTTTCAGGTTTGGACATGAGGACATTTTTCTAAGGCCTTTTCCTTGTCCAGCAGGTTTGCTGTCTTTAAGCCTTGTTATTTTTAACAGCTGGACGCTTGCCTAATCCACGCCCTCCATATATTTTATGTCATTTATATTTTGACTTTTGGGATGTGAAATAGCTTGTCTGTGCTTTTCGGTCATATTATATATAGTTATTTTTTTAAATTTTGTTTCTATTTTTAAGCTCACTTTATATATTGAGAGTATTAATCATTATTTATTGTGTATACTGGGCTGCCAGTTTTCTCATGCTGTATTCAGATAGGCTAAGAAAAATGTAGCTTTTTTATTTTCCAAAAACCAATGTGACCTTTTTTATGAAATTCTATGGGAGCACACACATATACATTTTAGTTAAACCCAATTAGATCCTGTCATTTAAACCTCTTTTGGATAACTCAGCCTTTCATATTTCCCATACGTTGTTGATCAGCCCCAGGGGCTCACATTGCCTCACGGTAGTAGGTGGCGGGGGGTGGGGCACTAAGGAGATGTGACAGGACATTGGGCCTTCAGCTGACACTACACTGTGATTTTTAGTGCCCTGCCCTGGTAACTCTGGTCCAGTCTACTGACTGGTCCCATTCATCAAGCACTTGTTCCATAATGAGCCTAAGTTTGCTGCTCCCTGGCAATGGTTGTCAGGTCTTGATGACCCAGCCCCACTCAGTCCTCACTGCGAGAACAGATCCTCTGTGTCTGTCTTCCATTTGTTTCCTGGCTGTGATGCCACCTGCTGTATTGCCATTGGCCAGGGAATCACTTTGTCCCTCCATCCCCCATAATCACTTCTCAATGAGCTCCTGAGCCAAATTGTCAGCCATGTTCCATCTCTGTCTCAAGGCACAGAGAGCCCTGTGGGCTCCCTCCACACCACACCACCCATTCCACACCATGCAGACGTGGCAGTCCAGCGTGCTCTATGCCCAGCCACACTGGCTACCACTTTAATTGATGCAGTAACCCTTCTGTGCCATCTTCCAGAATGAATGGGGGGAAAAAGCAACTTCACTCCTATCTTCATCTTCTTAAATGCCTCTATGGTCCTTGTTGAGAGGGGAGCCCAGTACAAGCACTCGACTGCCTCTTTCCACTACTTCTTATCCCATTTTCTTCCACAGTCCACCTATACAGGGTAGAGGTCCCTTTTTCTGGCTAAGTGGAACAGTCTTCTGAACCACATTCTCCTCCTTCCAGGGCTCTATCCACCTTTTATGACATCACAATGGCAAGATTTCAGGCAGAATGACAAGTTTACTAAAAAGTGAATAAAGAGGAGTATTAAACAATAATATAGTCCTTATACATGTTTAGCAACTATTTCCTCCATTTTTTTGCATTGTATTGTTTTGTGGCTTTTTACCAGTACAGTATATAGACATTTAAATTTTTTATATAGTCACATATTTTAATGTGGTTTTTTTTTTCATGGATTGTGCCTTCTCAAGAATTTTTGCAGACATCTTCCATGATGTAAGTCAAACCACCTCTGTTTCCTCTTAGTTCTTTTACCATCATTTGTAATCTATCTAGAATTTATTTTTGTACATCGGTAGGTGATGTCTAACTATATTTACTTTGAAATTGTTAGATATTTTTTGAAGACCTAGAGTAATTTATTCTTCCCAGTCTTATTTGGAAAGAATAAATTATATTAGACTTTTGACTCTATTTTGGGACTTCCACTTCTGTCCCATATATCTATCTCTCTATTCTGGCACTGGTACTGCATTATTTTAATTACTGCGGTTTCATAATACATTTCAGTATTTTCTGGTTTAAGTCCCCTGGATGAACATTATTTTTCAAAATTATTTTTCGTCCTTGCACATCAATTCCTCCCAGAAGATTCTGAACTCATTTTGTTAAGTTATACCCCTGTCCCCACCACTAACATACACACACACACACACACACACACACCCTGCACATGTCAATCATAATGTATAGATTAATTTGAAAAGTGATATCTTTATGACACTGAGACCTCCTGTTAAGAAACATCACCTGTCCATTTTTATTTTTTATTTTTGTAACAGAGAGAAGGACAGACAGACAGGAAGGGAGAGAGATGAGAAGCATCAATTCTTTCTTGTAGCTTCTTAGTTGTTCATTGATTGCTTTCTCATATGTACCTGGACTGGGGGGCTACAGCAGACTGAGTGACCCCTTGCTTAAGCGAGCGACCTTGGGGTCATGTCTGTGATCCCACGCTCAAGCTGGTGAGCCCACGCTCAAGCCAGATAAACCTGCACTCAAGCCCGATGAGACCACACTCAAGCTGAATGAGACCATGTTCAAGCCGGCGACCTCGGGGTTTTGAACCTGGGTCCTCTGCGTCCCAGTCTGCCGCTCTATCCACTGCACCACTGCCTGGTCAGGCTGTTTACATTTTTAATCACACTCACTATCATGTGCTGGAAAAGAGATAATGACAATGAGTTGGGGAATGCTGTTTGGTATTTTGACATTTAATATGATACTCATTATTGGTTTTAGATTAATAACCTTCCTCATATTGAGAAACTTTCTACAGTTTATAGAGAATTTAATAAAAAATGAATTTTTAGTTTCATCAAATGCTTTTTTATATCAGTGAGTATAAACTTTTTAGGGACCATTGTATGGTGACAGAAAATGGTCTGACTTTGGGTGATGGAAACAGAACACAACAATTCTAATGCTATAGAGATGTTCACCTGAAACCTTTGCACTCTTATTGTTCAATGTCACTCCATGACATTTAATTTCAAAATAAAAAAGAGAAAAATAGCCTGACCTGTGGTGGCGCAGTGGATAAAGCGTTGACCTGGAAATGCTGAGGTCGCCAGTTCGAAACCCTGGGCTTGCCTGGTCAAGGCACATATGGGAGTTGATGCTTCCAGCTCCTCCCCCCTTCTCTCTCTCTCTGTCTCTCTCTCCTCTCTCTCCCTCTCTGTCTCTCTCCTCTCTAAAAATGAATAAATAAAATAAAATAAATTTTTTTAAAAAGAGAAAAATAATATTTAGCTTTTTGTTGACACTGATTTAATAAATGTAATTTTTTAATATTATTCTACACTTCTATTATTGAATAAAATTCTGATCAGTGGTATTATTCCTTTTATATGTTGCTGCATTATACTAAATATTTCTGGTTTGTATCTGTATTTCTATGTGAAATTACTATATTTTATTGCATTGTACTATCTTTGTCACATTTTTCTTTTTCTTCTTTTTTTTTTTTTTCCTGTATTTTTCTGAAGCCGGAAATGGGGAGAGACAGTCAGACAGACTCCCGCATGGGCCCGACCGGGATCCACCCGGCACGCCCACCAGGGGGCGACGCTCTGCCCCTCCGGGGCGTCACTCTGCCGCGACCAGAGCCACTCTAGCGCCTGGGGCAGAGGCCGAGGAGCCATCCCCAGCGCCCAGGCCATCTTTGCTCCAGTGGAGCCTTGGTTGCGGGAGAGGAAGAGAGAGACAGAGAGGAAGGAGAGGGGGAGGGGTGGAGAAGCAGATGGGCGCTTCTCCTATGTGCCCTGGCCGGGAATCGAATCCGGGACTTCTGCACGCCAGGCCAACGGTCTACCACTGAGCCAACTGGCCAGGGCCTCTTTGTCACGTTTTGGTATCAAGTTTAAGTTCATAGAGCGAACTGTGACACTTTTTATTTTTTTCTACGATCTGGAACAGTTTAAATAACATAAGAATTATGTGTTCCTTGAAGGTCTGAAAGAACTTACCCATAAAACATTTGGTTACAGCTCCTTTTATGGCTGCAATTTCTGGAGACCAGTTTCTGTTTCTTCCATGAATAGTGGGCTATTCTGATTGTCAGATTTGATAGAGTTTGTTTTCTTATTTTCTGTTTTCCTTTTCATTGAGGTTTAACATTTTAGCCTAGAATTCACATGAAACTCTGTAATAGTTTCTTTCTTTTATATCCTTCTTTCTACATCATGTATTTGTGTTGTCTTTCTTTTTTATTCACTGAAGTGTCCTAGAAGGTTGTTTATTTTATTAGTGTTTTCAAAGAATTTATGTCCAGGATTTATTAATCATTTGCATCTGCTTTCCAGTCACTAATTTAATCTCTAGACTTTTGGAGAGGGGTTATATTTTAGTCTTTTTCATTAGCTTGAGCATAATGTTTGGTTCATGCATTCTAATTCTTTCTGGTGTTGAGCTAACCACAATCCCAGCTGTCCCTCCCTCACTGTTTTGTGAGGTAGTACTTTGCTCTCATCCGGTTGCTCTATATTGCCACTTTTAATATCTCCTTTGTTTCGTTGTTGACAGGAGAGAGTTTATTATTTTGTTGTTGTCGTTGTTTGTTAATTTGAAAACAATTGGTACTTTTATCCCCACTTTTAAAAAAATTAATTTCCAACTTGCTACATTGTGGTCAGAGAATGTGGAATTTACTGAGGTCTTTATGACTTAGTATATGATCAATAATTAGGATATTTAATGTTTAAGAGATATATGTTAACTAAACTTTAATAGTGTTTTTTTAATTTTTTTTAAACTTTATTTATTCATTTTAGAGAGGAGAGAGAGAGAGAGAGAGAGAGAAAGGGAGAGAAGGGAGGAGCAGAAAGCATCAACTCCCATATGTGCCTTGACCAGGCAAGCCCAGGGTTTTGAACCAGTGACCTCAGCATTCCAGGTCAAAGCTTTATCCACTGCACCACCACAGGTCAGGCTTTAATAGTGTTTTAAAGATATTTTTCCCCCATTATTCTTTATCTTTTACTTTATCCATCATCTACTTTATTTGTCAAATATTGAGGTAGGTATGGTAAATCATCCCATTGCTACTGGAAATAACTCTTCCAGTTATTTCTTAAAAATTTAACAGGTTTTGCTTTATACATGTTGGTGCTGTTGCTTGACACTTAAAATATTAAGTCAATGATATCTTCATTTAGACTTTTTTGTTCTATTTATTTTTCCTTAATAGTATATTTTAAAAATATAATATTGTAATTGCTAATACATTTTTCTTTGCATTTGCCAACATATCTTTGCTCACATTTTTATATATTAGCTTATGCATATTGCATCCAAGTGATTTTTTCATAGTCTGTGTATTCACCTGGCTATTTGTCTTTTAATAAGGATTTAACTGATTTTCACCAATTGTAACATAGATTTGATTTTTGTCTTTTTGTTTTATGCTTTCTTCATTCTTTTTCTTTTGTCTCTTGCAAAATGGACCTTTTTTTTTTTTTTTTTTTTTTTGCTTTTTAATGCTGCAATGTTTTGGAAAGGTTGTCTCCTATTTTTTAATTCTCCTAGAGGTTTCCTTCAAGATTTCAAAAGCATTTTTTAACTTTTGTGTTACTCTTACCACTAGCCTACCACCTACCACCTTTGCCCATGTGAGGAAAAAAGTTGAGCATACTTCTTTTTCTCCCCTCCTGGAAACTTCTTTCTTTCAGTTAATAACATTTTGCATTTTAAATCTAGATCATTTCTATTACATTTTTGTCTTACTTAGTTTGTTCTTTGTATCTTTCTATAATTTAGTTTAGTGTAACACTAATTGCCTTCTTATTACATACTGTGATTTACTCACTCATGAGCTCTGGATTTCACCTTCTCTCCCATGTGGAACTAGAACTGGCAAACTATGACCTGTTGACCTGTTTTGTAAATTAAATTTAAAAAATTTTTTTAATGATCAGAGGAGAGATAAGAGAAGCAGACTCCCACATGTGCCTTGACAGGGATCTACCCGGCAATACTCATCTGGGGCAATGTTTGAATCAACCCAGCTATCCTCAGCACCCGGGGCGGATGCTTGGGCCAATCAAGCCATGGCTATGAGATGAGAAGAGGGAAAGAAGGGGGAGAGGGAAGGGAAGACAAGCAGATGGTCACTTCTCCTGTGTGCCCTGACTGGGGATCAAACCTGGGATGTCCACAAGCTGGGCCAATGGTCTATCCACTGAGCCAACTGGCCAGAGCCATAAATAAAGTTTTATTGAACACAGATATGCCTATTTGCTTACAAACCATCCCTGGCTGCCTCTATGCTGCAGTGGCAGAATTGAGTGGTTGTTAGAGAGACTTCATGACTCACAAGGTTTAAAATATTTACTATTAAAGAAGTAACTATATAATGCCAAATAAAATTTTACCAATAAAGGCATAAGCAAAACACATTTTCTAAGCCTTTACATGCTTAAGGCTAAACACATGAAAGACAACTTTTCAAAGCATAGAAGTCGTTATTTTTTTTTAATTTCAAAATATTGTTGTTGTTAGTCCTTTGTTTCTTGGTATTTCACACTTTATAAATTACTTGAGACCAACTTACTTACTGATTTTTTGTCAAGTATTCTTTTTTTTTTGGTCAAGTATTCTTTTTATTTATGTATTTATTTTCCAGCCAACATGCTTATAAAAGAGTTTCTCTAATCAAATTAAAAGAATATCTTCTGGAAGTTTCTGGTTTGGTGAATACGCTTTCAGAGCTATTTTCTGGAACCCAGTGCACGTTTTTTGGTACCCAGAGATTACTTCCTTCACTTCACTCTTCTTCTTGGACTGTGTACTAGCTGTTTTTTGGATCTCCTATATCTGCCTTTCTTTTTTCTTTTGCTTCTTTGTCTTATATTAGTCATCATTTCCCATTTTGTTCTGACTCCCATTTGAATTTCTTGTGTGATGTATTTCACCCTATTTAGCTTTGGTAATAGACAATGTCCTCCACATTTCTTCCACTCCACTCCGTGTCTCTGGCACATTGCTCCATCTTCATTATTGCTGATAGTCGTTTTGTAAACCCAATAGCTCCTTAAGTCTCTTTCAATACAACTTAGAGATTTTCTTCCATGTCACTTTTTTAAAGATAGACTTGTGCTCTGATTTCTCAAATTGATATTATCTACTCAATAGCTGAATCTCTTCAACAGAACAATAATTCTTTTTGTTGCACTTCATGGATAACCTAGTTATAAAATTTTAAATGGGTTCTGTTTGGAAGTTGGTGGGTCCCTGTCCAAATCTTTCAGATTCAGATGAAGGGGAAAAGAACATAATTGCTATCATTGTAGTTTAAATTTGCCAGAATCCAGATCTATTTATCCATAAGGAGCAAAGAAGGAGGTGGAAGAAAAAGGTTTCACTTTTGTGCAGCAGAGTTTCTTTGTTCTGTTTGGCACCAATGGGTGCTGTGGCTTCACCCCTGGGTGGCATGACTGGTCCCCTGGAACCCTTGTCTCAAACAGCCTCCTTTTCCTCATCTGCTGACCTTGCCTGGAGAAACTAAGGGGCTTCCCACCCCATGTAGACCTCAACATTAGCACTCTTCTCAGACACTAAAGTATAGCTGAGATTTGTCTTTGAAAAGCCACCCCTGAGTCTGCTTGTGCCCCCAGCATCCATTATGCCAGGCCCCTGGGGGTGCCACTGAGCAGTAACTGGGAGCCATCTTACTTTTACCTCCTGTTCTTGAGATAAACTGAGGATGTATTTGCCCTTCATTCCTGCTGTTGTTACCAAACTACAGTTTTTGGAAATTTCTCAGAGATCCTGGTTTGTGGATATTGCCCTTCCCTGGTGTTTTTAGCAGGGACATAAGATTTTACCCATCCATAAATTCTTTTAGATTTATTAAGAATTTAGAAAGGGGATGAAGAAGCTCAGCTTGATCTAGAAGTCACTGCCACAGCTCAGGCACCTTTCTGCATTGATACCAAAGTGTGACACGGGAATGAGAATAACCTCAGTGTGAGTGTTTCCTTGGGGCTGTGGCAGTGTGTGGCTTAGGATGAAGCAGTTAGAGGAAGGCATCCCTGGGGTCAGACATTGATCAAGGCCCTGTACATATTGTTCAGTAAGCTGAGCCTTTTCTGCAGCATGAGAGCAAGAAGATTAGATGAAATCATGTGAAGTGTTTAATGAGTCTCTTTCCAGGAAAAAGAAATGAATTAGTTCATATATCTGATGTGATAGATGTTTGTCTAGTCTAAGGTGTTATAACAGTACCACACAGACTAGATGTCTTAGAGTTTGAGATCAGGTGCAGTGTGGTTGTGTTATGGTGAGTGAGGGCCTTCTTCCTGCTTTACAGAGGGCCAGTTTCTGATTGTATCCTCACGTGGTGGAGAGAGAGCAAGTTCTGGTTCCTTTATCTCCTAATAAGGGCACTAATCCCATTACAGAGGCTGCACCCTAATGACCTCTTGTAAACCTAATTATCTCCCCAAAGCTCCACCTTCAATACCATCACATGGTGGGGGTGGGGATCAGGGCTTCAACATCTGCCCATTGTGGGAACACTCAGTGCCTAACAGTGGTGTGTGTGTGCTACTATTGTACTGAATTCAAATCCCTAAACTAGCCTGTGTGACAGAAGCTGCAGTGCTCATGTAGAGAAGCAGAAACAGAGGTACAACAGAGATGAAGTCACATCTTGCTGGAGCTGCGTGGCTGCCTGCCTCTCCTGGAACAGAGGAATGTGGTGGTGGTGGGGGGTGTCACCTGGCCATGAGTTAAAAGCCCTGGCTTCCTTCTCCTCATCTGTAGAGAAAGGACTTTCATGAGGCCAGTGGCTCTCAAGTGTCTCATCTTTGGAGCAACTTGTTCAAACAAAATTCTACTCAGAAGCCCCAGACATAAAAGTGGTAACAGGGGCCATGCTTTGGTTGAAGCAGCCAGGGGACTCTGGGTCCTGGACGGAGGCAGATTGAGGTTGGTTGAGGCCCCAGGTGCAGAAGAAAATATTGGGCCCCTTAAAAAAAAGAGACAGGGAAAATAAAAATACACGTTAACCATATTTTTAAGTAAATAAAAATATTATATACTATTAATGTTAAAATTGCACATATGAAACCAACTTGGTGTCATTAGAAAAAAGTGTAAAGTTGGGGTTTTGCAGGGTCCCTCAGAAGTCAGGGCCCAGGGCACATGCCTGGTGCGCCCACCATTAAATCTGCCTCTGGTCCTGGATGCTCAGCTCTGGCCCTCCTGCAGGCAGTGACCACTGAGGGGGATCAGGATTGCAGGTTTCTCTCTGTGCCGTCAGTGTCTGGTTCTGAACTCATTCAATGGTATCAGAAGTTCTGGCAGGAATTCGGTGTGCATTTTCAAAGGAGAAGGGGAGAAGTTGCCGAAGGGCACATCAGTTATTATTATTCTGGAATGCTGGCACAGAAAAAGGGTTTGAAAAGGGAACATTGCACACTTTCCTTCTTTTTCTTTTTCTTTTTTTCCCCTGTGCTATCCACATTTAGCTTATTGCCAGGACCTGTAGTTTCCAGGGAGAAACTTAATACTCACACATCGATTGTGTAGTTTGATACATTCTAAGGAGATATGTTTTTGAAATTTACCTGCAATCGGTCCAGTGTTTTTAAAAATGATATTGCTGACCTTAGGAAATAACTAAAGGACAATCTCAGAAGTCGATTTTTTAAAAGGAAATTCTAGAAGAGAATGAAATCCCAGAAGAATAAACTATGCTTAATGAAGTCATAGCAGTAGTTCTTAACCAAGGGAGAACTTGCCCCCCCACCAAGGACATTTGGTTGGCATATGTGGAGACATTTTTGCTTGTCACAATGTCATGATTGGGGTGGCAGGTGCTACTGGCATCTAGCAAGTAGAGGCCAGGATGCTGCCAAACATGCCACCATGTACAGGACAGCCCCCGCCACAAAGAATTATCCAGCCCAAAATGACAATAGTGCCAAGATTGATAAACTCTGGCTTATAAGAATTTGTGGAAGCTATCAAAATCTTTAGAAATACTACATTTAAAGCAGAACACCAAATTGGTTATTCGTAGGTTGTTTTGGGGTTTAGTGGGGTTTTTTTTACTATATTTTCAACATCTTGGCTAGTGATTACAAATAAATGGATGTTTCCAGATGCGTTAAGTTCCCTTAAAAGGTAATAGTTGTCTAGTCATCATTTTTCTGGTAAAATTTATATAACAGAAAATTCACTATTTTAACCATTTTATTTATTTATTTATTTATTTATTTATTTATTTATTTATTGTATTTTTCTGAAAATTCACTATTTTAACCATTTTATTTATTTATTTATTTATTTATTTATTTATTTGTTTATTTTTTGTATTTTCCTGAAGCTGGAAACGGGGAGAGATAGTCAGACAGATCCCGCATGCGCCTGACCGGGATCCACCCAGCACGCCCACCAGGGGTAATGCTCTGCCCACCAGGGGGTGATGCTCTGCCCCTTCGGGGTGTAGCTCTGCCGCCACCAGAGCCACTCCAGCGCCTGGGGCAGAGGCCAAGGAGCCATCCCCGCGCTCCGGCCATCTTTGCTCCAATGGAACCCTGGCTGTGGGAGGGGAAGAGAGAGACAGAGAGGAAGGAGGGGAGGGGGGTGGAGAAGCAAATGGGCGCTTCTCCTATGTGCCCTGGCCGGGAATCGAACCTGGGTCCCCCACACGCCAGGCCGACGCTCTACCGCTGAGCCAACCAGCCAGGGCCTTAACCATTTTAATGTGTATAATTTAGTAGCATTTAGTACACTGACAATGTTGTGCAACTATCTAATTCTGAAATGTTTTTATCACCCCCAAATGAAACCCAATACCTACACATAATCACTCTCCATTTCCTGCGTCCCATGCCTCTGGCCACCATCAGTCTTCTTCCCTCTGTCTGGATTTGTCTTTTCTTGATTGTACATATGAATGGAATAGTATAATCAGTGACCTTTTTGAATCTGGCACTTCACTCAGCATGATGTTTTCAAGCTTTATTCATCATGTGCCATCTATTTGTCTATACTTCTCCTTTTTACAACTGAATAATATTTCATTGTATGAGTGCCATATTTTATTTATGCATTCATTAGTTGATGGACATTTTAGTTGTTTATACCTGTTGGCCATTGTGTACAGTTTTGTTATGACTATTCTTGCGAAAGTTTTTGTTCAACTACCTGTTTCTAATTCTTTTTGATGTGGACTTAAAGTGGAATTGCTGGGTGACGTGATACTTACATATTTAATTACTGAGGAACAACAAACTACTTCTCATAGTGGTTGCCCCAACTAACATACCTCCCAGCAATGCAAGACAATTTTAGTTCCCCTACATTACCACCAATACTTATTTTCCTTTTAATGATAAACATTCTAGTAGATATGAAGTAGTATCTTATTTTTTAGTGGTTTGGTTTTGTATTTCCCTAATGGCTAATGCTGTTGAGCATCTATTCATGTCATTCTTGTCCATTTGCATAGCTTCTTTGGAGTAATGTCTATTCAAGTCCTATGTTCATTTTTTAATACCACATCACATGCTTTATTTGGACTTAAACACTTATAATTTCATTTTAAACACTTGGTTGACATACATTTTGATGTATGGAGTTAGGCTATAGAGGATATATACAAACCAAAGTTCAATGAATAATAACAGGATTTTCGAAGACTGTGTGTCATAAAAAATACAGAGAAAAGAAAGACAACCACACATTCATTAGCTCAGAACAATTTTTAAATTTGCTTGTCTTTTGCTGTTGAGTTGTAAGTGCTTTATATATTTAAGAATTTAGATTCTTATCAGATATGTGATTTGCACATATTTTTCTCACATTCTGTCTGTGGATTGCTCTCACTTTTTTGACAGTATCCTTTGATGCACAGATATGTGTAATTTTTATGAAGTCCCATTTATCTACTTTTTCTTTTGTTGTTTGTGCTTTTGGTGTCATATCTGAAAAAATCATTGCCTAATCCATGGTCATAAAGACTTATCACTCTGCTTCCTTCTAGGAGTTTTGTAGTCTTAGCTCTTACAGTTCAGCCTTTGATCCACTCTGAGGTCATTTTTATATAGGGTGTGAGGTAAGGTTCCAACTTCATTCTTTTGCATGTGGAAATCCAGTGGTCTCAGCACCACTTGCTGTTGGAGAGACTATTCTTTCCCCCATTGAATGTTCTTGACAACTTGTCAACATTCCATTCACTATAGATATATGGGTCATTTCTGGACTCTCAGTTCTCTTCCGTATTCTCTCTATGATTCCTATGTCAGTTTCACATTGTTTTGATTACTGTAGCTTTGTATTAAGTTTTGATACTGCTACCCACTATTTTCTTGTACATTTTTAAAAGGTTAATGGAACCTTTCAAAAAGATTGTCTCTTTTTGAGAAAAGTATATAGGATAGTACACAATTCTACCAGAATTCCTAAGTTCAAAAGCTCTGAAGACAAAGAGTTCTACATTCCTAATTTGGGGCCAAAACCTGACCTGATCAGAACTAATCTGATGCTGAACAGCATCTGAATTCATATGAATCTATATACATGATGAGATCTATGAGAACATAGATTTCAGAATATAGAAAACATAGAATATAGAATGTAAAAATCTATATTTTATACAATACATCGAGTTTTGGAAAGATTTATATGTTTGATTGTGAGGTGCTGCCCCACACCCCACTGGTGGTGGTTACAGTGCACAGTGTATGACCTGTATTGCCTCCATAAAATTTGAAAAATACCCCAACTCCAGTAGTTTTGGAAAAGAAATGGTAAACTTGCATTATTCTATTCAATATACAGCAACAGTGGTTATCTCTGATGTTCAACCTCTGGTGATTTTCCATCTTTGATTAAAAAACAGTAGAAACCAATCATCACAATGTGTTTTATGTAACTGACACTTATGCCTCAAGTGATTTGTATTAGGCAATGTATTAGGCACTTTTATCTCATTTAAATCTGAAGCACAGATTCTGAGTCAAAAGGCAGTTCCATCTTTGATTTTTTGAGGAATCTCCATACTGTTTCCCACAGTGGCTGCACCAGTCTGCATTCCCACCAGCAGTGCAGGAGGGTTCCCTTTTCTCCACATCCTCGCCAGCACATATTCTGTGTTGTTTTGTTGATGAGCACCATTCTGACAGGTGTGAGATGATATCTCATTGTGGTTTTAATTTGCATTTCTCTAATAATTAGTGACATTGAGCATCTTTCCATATGACTGTTGGTCATCTCTATGCTCCCTTTGGCTAAGTATCTATTTAGATCCCTCGCCCATTTTTAAATTGGGTTGTTTGCCATCCTGGTGTTGAGTTGTGTAAGTTATTTATATATTTTAGAAATTCACTCCTTATCGGATGTATCATTGACAAATATGTTCTCCCAATCTGTGGCTTCCCTTTTCAATTTGATGATGGTTCCTTTGCTGTGCAAAAGCATTTTAACTTGATGAGCTTGATATAGTCCTATTTGTTCATTTTTTACTTTGTTTCCCTTGTCCAAGGAGATATATTGGCAAAAATATTGCTATGAGAGATGTTTGAGATTTTACTGCTTATGTTTTCTTTTAGGAAATAAAAGACCTCGTAATCCCACTGCTGGCAATATATCCTAAGAAACCCAAAACACTAACCTGAAAGAATGTATGCACCCCTGTGCCCACTGCAGTGCCATTTACAGTAGCCGAGATCTGGAAACAGCCCAAGTGCCCATCAGGAGATGAGCAGATAAAAAGGCTGTGATACATTTATGTAATGGAATACTACTCGTCCATTAAAAAAAAAGAGAGAGAGGAAATCTTGCTTTTTGCAACAGCATGGATAAACCTGGAGATTATTATGCTAAGTGAAATAAGCCAGTCAGAGAAAGACAAATACCATATGATTACACTTATATGTGGAATATAATGAACAAAATAAATTGACGAACAAAATAGAAACAGAGGCATGGACACATGGAACAGTTTGACAGCTGTCGGAGGGAAGGGGTGATGGGGGCTGGGTAAAAAAAAGGTGAAGGGATTAAGTAAAAATATATATGTATATAACACATAGACACAGAAAGCAGTGTGGTGGTAGCCAGAGGAAAGAGGATGGGGGTACATGGAAGTGGGCAAAAGGGGGGAATGGGGATAGAAGGAGACTTTGCGCTGGGAAATGGGCACACAATGCAGTGTGCAGATGATGTTTCATTGAGTGGTATATGTTAAACCTTTATGGTTTTGAGAACCATCGTCACTCCAATAAATTAAATAAATAAATAAAATTAGAAAAAAACAGAATTTTGGTTCTACCAACAAAACAAAACAAAAAACACAGATTCTGCAAGGAAAACAAATGTAACAACCATTGGCCAATGAAAAGTTAAGCATAGTTGTTTTTACCCTTTTTTTTATAAATCAGGAGAAACTCTAAAGAAGAGCTGTGCCCTGAATTCAAGGCTTTGCTTAGCTCCGGTAGGTGAGAAACCAAGAAAGTTTTTCTCTTGCTGTTGGGTAGCTACTGTCTCTGGTCCGGCCTCCACACGAGGACTGTCCCTCTGCCTTTTACAGTTTTGTTCTGGCTCATCTCTCTTTAAAGGAAGCAGACTTGCCCAGATTCCCTCTTACCTCTCTGTGGCCCTCTGCAGCCATCATGGGCTGTTTGTGATTTACAGATAATTCTTCTCCTGCAGATTAGTTTACATAGTCTAGAATTTAGCACTTTTCTCAGTTTCTTTGATCTAAACATTGCCTTATTGAATCATTCTTTAAGGTGCAAATGCTAGATCATTGCTGAGGTGCATGCCTTTAGCCTCTGGTTCATCCAATCCTATACCCTTTCTTTCTTTCTTTCTTTCTTTCTTTCTTTCTTTCTTTCTTTCTTTCTTTCTTTTCTTTTCTTTTCTTTTCTTTTCTTTTCTTTCAAAATTCAATGAGAGGAGAGGAGGCAGAGAGATAGACTCCTGCATGCACCCTGATCAGGGTCCACCTGGCAAGCCCACTAGGGGGCGATGCTCTGCCCATCTGGAGCATTACTCCATTGCTCAGCAACTGAACTCTACTTAGCACCATGGAGCCATCCTCAGCCCCCTGGGGGCTAACTCAGTCCACTTGAGCCATGACTGCAGGAGGGTAAGAGAGAGAGAGAGAGAGAGAGAGAGAGAAGTGAGACAGGGAGGGATGGAGAAGCAGATGGGCACTTCTCTTGTGTGCCCTGACTGAGAATCAAACCCAGGACATCCACACACCAGGCTGATGATCCACCACTGAGCCAACTGGCCAGGGCCACCCTATTTTTCAAGTGTTATTTTACTTAAGTCCATAGTTTCCTTACAAGGTTATAAGGAGGAATTTTTTATCATTGTTTTGTCTGCCTAAGAATGGAGGCTGAGAGAGGTTAGTTTACCCAGTACCATCAATCTAGTATAGAAGGTTCGTCATGATTTTTCCTCTTTGGTGCATTAACTTCCTCAGTAGAACCATATTGATCAAATGGCCAGCAAGGCATTAGTCATGCTGCCATCTCTAGGAAAAAGTAGAAAATCCAACACTTTCTACACTAACCGTCATGATAAGTTCATATAATGTCCTGGATGAAGGGGAGACATAGACATTTGAGAGAAATTAAAGCTAGAAAAAAGCCACAACAAATAGAATCATGAACAGAGAATGAGGGGGATCAGGGAGTTAATTATTAACAATGTAATTCTAATAATGTTCACTGGGTCTCAGATGTTTTCACGTTCAGTTCTTTTCCTGAACTTGCCTATTAGCCGAGAAGTATTTATAAGCTCTCAGCATCTACTGTGTGCTCAGCCCTAAGCCATGTCTTATGGAGGATCTTGAAAAAGACCTACTACCTTTAAGTCTAATTGGGGAGAATAATGCCCATGAAACAACAGTTATCAGGACAGGATAACATGTCTTATCAATACTCTAAAAATTCAGAGGTGAGATATGTCAAGCAGGGCTTAACTAGTCATGCAAAACGATGGAAGGAGGGAGTCTTCAATGGGTTCTTGAAAGGCAAGGTTTGAAAAGCGAAGCTCCAAGGCAAGAGTGAGCATGTGAGATAACTCCCTTGAGGAGGGTGGTGGAGTGTGTGTGTGAGCATGCAAGTTAATGCAGACAGGGCCGTGGAAGACATTGATAAGGGTTGGTGGGACAACATTCTCTGGGGTGTTTTTTGGTAAGAGAATATGGGGAGCCACTGTGAATTTAAAGCAGTGTTGGAATGAGATTAGATTAGCTATGATGGCAAAGCTGTGTTGAAGTGAGGAACTCAGGCTGATGGTTTGGTTTGAGAGAGGACCTGAACAGGGGAGCGGCCATGACACACAGAGGGCGGTGCAGAGAACCAGGACATTTCAAGGCAGAGTCAGTGAAAGTTATAAGCTGCTAATGAGGAAGCAGAAGATAAAAAAAAAAAAAGGGTAGCATTTGAGCTTTGAGTGGAGGATGGAAGGTTGAGGTGCCATGGGCAGAGATGTTGGAAAGAAGAATATATTCTAGAAAGCCCTTTGTCTTTACCATATTCAGCCTGAAATCATGATATTTATGTGAAACTATTTGAACCTAGCCTCAAGCCCACATGTAGGGAATTAAATTTAAATTAAAATTCACTGAAATTAGGTCAAGTTAAAACTTCTTGTTCAGGTTAACTACATTTCAAGTGTGCAATAACTATACAAGGCTGATGGCTACCATATTGGACAGTGCCTGGATAGAACAATTCACCATCTCAGAATGTTCTATTGGGTCGAATTTATCTAGAGAACAGTAGTAAATATTAACATTTTGGGAAAATAGTGACACTAAGTCAGTGGGTCAGCTCTCAAGGAGGAGGGCCAAGAGCTAAATTTTAAAAGACATGTATAAAGTTGGGAGAAAGAGGCAGAAGAAGAACAAACAAAAATTGCCTGAGGTTTTGGAAGAGGGAGTCTCAGCATAACATAAAATAATCCTGGCAACCAAAAGAAGAGAAGCTGTCAGCGAGGAGGGAGGGAGTGGTACCAATGTCAAATGCTGCGGGACGTCAAAGGGAAAGAGAACCAGGAAAAGTGGTGTTTAGTAATCTGAGGTCATTAGTGCCCCATCCAACTCAATGAAGGAGTGAGAGAGACGTAGTTAAATAGGAACGCCACCAGCTGAGACCAGGGTGGGAGTTTGGGGTCTTGGAGTATTTCAGTGGCACGGCAGGGATGGGGCTTGTTAAAGAGAACCTGGGTTGGGGGCAGAGGGAATAGAAGTAAGGAGCTGTGCCAGCTGCTGGGAGAAGAAGAAAGAGGAATGAAAGAGACTGAACTATCACCACCCAGGGCTTTATGGTCAATTATTATTTTTTCCCAAGAAAAGAAAAATGGGTAAAAAAAAAAAAAGAAGAAAAAGAGGATGTTTGTGAACAGCCTTAGGGGTTGGGATAGAATGGGAATGAGGGCATGAAAAGTGAACATGAGGAGAGGGCCATACTCTGGGGCTCAGGGGGAAGGGGACCGGCAAGCTGTGGGTGGCTTGCAACTGTTGTCCTCTGAGGTTGGAACAGTTGCTTAAAGCCAGAGGCTGCTTTGGCTTAGCTTGCTCACTCTTGTTCTCCTGTCTTCTTCCCATTCACAAGATTCTTCCTTTTGTTCTCTAACACATTAGACCTTAACATTTAGGCAGTATTACTACCTTGCCTTCTAGATTTCTCTAAAAGCCATTGCAAGTAAACATGTGCACTGATTAATTGTCCAGGTCTGTGTCATCTGTTTTAGATTATAAGGACAAGGACAGTGTTTGTTTAACATGTGCTCCCCAGGGCTCATCATACTACTATGAATATATGGGCAATTAATTCAATACTATTTACTTGTAAAGATCAGTAATTACACCTGTATTTGAAGAGATGCTTTTAAATTATATATATACAGTTGAATGTGTGGGTGTGCCTGTGTATGTGTCTGGCCAACTCCACTGATCAAAGATAATTTACCCTTCTTGCCATTGTGTAAAGAGTTACTAGAGATTGATTTAAATTCAGACTTTAGTTTATTAGGGGCTGATACTCAGTGCTTTCTGTGCACAATTTTATTCAGTCCTTGTAGACATTGGGAGCGATAAATGTTCTAATTCTCATGTCAGAGGTGAGGAAATTGTGGCAGAGGTTAGTGAGGTAACTTGCCCAGGGTCATGCAGCAAGGACAAGGGGCAGAGTAGGAACTGGAATCTGGTTCTCTCTGGCACCCAGTCTTGTGCCCTAATGTCCTCTGTGTTCTCAGGCAATATGCTTAAGTGACCAGTCTATTCCTGCTATCATGACTGGGTTGGCCACCACTGTGCTCATGCCCACATAAGGATGTGTTTGCTCTCTACAGCCATAAATCTCCTCTCGTTACTGAGAGGTAGAAAATGGTTTTGGGGAAATAACACAAATAACACCTCCTGGTGTCAACCCAGCCTCAATGGGGGACGAAAGTGCTTAGCAACTCTTTCAAAGTATCCAAGACAAAACTTGACCTTTAAGCAGTTTCTTCATTTAGAGTTAAATTTGTCTTCAACAAATATGGTTCAAATAAATCAAAACCTTCTGTTTTAGCTATTCGACTGGGAAGTTAATATTTCCAATTTGATTAAAATTTTTTATTTTGCCGAATTCTGCAGGACAAGGGGGGCAAAAAGTTTAGAATAGAAGGAAACTTCCCAGGAAGTGCATTGGTGCAAACCATAGCTATAGTCATCATAATGTCACTTTTTACTTTTCAAACTGAAATCTGGGGTTTCCATGGTAACTGCTTTTTACCCCAGCTGGTTTGCATCATGTTTTTTGAATGGAAGCCAGTGGAGCGAGCCCAGCTATGTCACGAAGTTCAAGAGTCACTATCAAATGGATCTCCTGGGACAAGTACCAGAAAAAAGAAAAACATTGCATGCCACACCTTTTCCCACCCAAACTCTACCTTCACAAACCCTTGCACTTTGCTACTGTGCATCCAGAGTGGGCCATCCTCTCAAAAGTCAAATTATTGGCTGCCTCTAACTGTAACTTCTCCCTCTGTCTAACTGTCCACTGGAAGGGAATCAGAGCTGTGGCTTTTGATTTACTAAAGTTGCACCCACTGGAGTGTTCTTATGCAGTAGTGTTTCATAAGCATCAGAATGGAGATTTGACCATCTGGGCCAAATGCAAACTGGAGAGATTGCATATTGCTTCCTTGTGACTCACCCAGGCTTCTAGACAAGAGTGATTTTCCAAGGTCACGGCAAAGCTTGGTACAAAAGTATCCTGTGTGGCATGAAGGTGCAAGAGAAGTTGTGCCAAGGGTCAGGGACTTCCATTTCTCTTCATACGCTTGCTCTTGGCAGATGAGCTTGACCCTGAGAACTTCTCTCCAATAATGGGACTATCAGAGAAACATAGGCCTCTCCGTTCCCCATGCCCTCTCACCACTCTTACCCCAAGCCCTGCTCCTGTTTTCTAGGCATAGTGAAGGAACTGAGGAAGAAATATGTCTCCTTTCACCAAACCATTTCCATTTCCTAAAATAAATCCCAGCTTTCCTCTGCTGGGAAGCCACTTCAGAATGGACTAGGATCTCAAAATATCTTTTGTTTACTTTATGCAAGAAACATATTCAGAGCCTCCTGAGTGGCAGACACAAGCAGACCCCAGCTCAAGGTGGAGGCCAACACTTAACTGAGCCCAAAAAGGCATGAGCAGAAGGTGCTTTTCGGCCTTGACCGGTTGGCTTAGTGGTAGAGTGTCGGCCTGGCATGCATGAGTCCGGGTTCGATTCCCGGCCAGGGCACACAGGAGAAGCACCCATCTGCTTCTCCACCCCTCCCCTTCTCTTTCTTTGTCTCTCTCTTCCCCTCCCGCAGCCAAGGCTCTATTGGAGCAAAGTTGGCCTGGATGCTGAGAATGGCTCTATGGCCTCTGCCTCAGGTGCTAGAATGGCTCTGGTTGCGGCAGAGCAATGCCCCAGATGGGCAGAGCATCCCCCCCTGGTGGGTGTGCTGGGTGGATCCCGGTTGGGCGCATGCAGGAGTCTGTCTGACTGCCTCCCCGTTTCCAACTTCAGAAAAATAAAAAAATAAAATTAAAATTAAAAAAAATAAAAAAAGAAGGTGCTTTTCCAATTTGGGGAACAAGCTGTCAAAAAGCCTTCATCAAAGAAGTGACTTGACTAGCATGATCCAAAGCCATCTAATTTATTAGCATGCACATAATTATAACATAGGTTTTAAATATCTCTGCAGGCAAGTTTGTCTTGATATCTCCTTAGATTACAAAAATCTTGAATGTGAAAACCTGGTCTTTTTTATACAGGTGGTCCTTGGGTTATAACAGTTTTGACATACAATGTTTTAAGTTTACAACACTCCCATAAAAACTTTAAAAAACTGAGACATGAAAAAAAAAAACTGAGACATGAGTGTTTTGGCTTATTATGTTAGCATCGTACTTATGAACTATGTGGGCAAACTAGTTTGGTTGTGCATGGCGGAAGAATATGCAGTAACACGTGTATGACTGAGGGAGTTAGTGTCCCCCAGTGCGCTTACCTACGCCATTTTGGACTGTGCAAGTGTTTCGTTTGTGTTAGGCTACAGTGAGTTTTGACTTACACCAAAATTCGGGTTATGTCACTGTCATAGGAATGGAACTGTGTCGTAACCCGAGGTCCCCCTGTACTAGGTTGAAGATCTAAGTTAGAATAGAGCAGTGAGGGTTATCATCGCCTTGACTCTGCCTTCAGAAACAAAAGGACAGATTGGAGAATCCATAGGCAGTTTGTGTGAGGGGTGGCCCTCTGCAGACAGCGCGCAGACAGCACAGCATGCTGCCACCATGCTGAGAAATAGATTGATTACTGAACCCAAAAGCTGAAGGATAGGGGCTTTGCATGCAGTGCTTTTATTTTCTACCATTTCTTTGAGGCTAATGGCACCTCTAACCTTAAGCATGATTTCAAATATTTTTTTCCTTAAGTGAGAAGTGGGGAGGCAGAGAGACAGACTCCTGTGTGCGCCCTGACCAGAATCCACCTGGCAAGCCTCCTACCAGCTGATGCTCTGCCCATCTGGGGCTGTTGCTCTGTAGCTTGGAAATCAAGCTATTTTTAGCACCTGAGGCAGAGGCCATGGAGCCATTCTCAGCACCTGGGGCCAACTTACTCCAACTGAGTTGTGGCTGCAGGAGAGGAAGAGAGAGAGAGAAAGAAGGAAGAAGGGAAGGGGTGGAGAAACAGATGGTCACTTCTCCTGTGTGTCCTGATGGGGAATCAAACCCAGGCATCCACACACCAGGCCAATGCTTTACCAGCTCTACCATTGAGCCAACCAGCCAGGACTGATTTAAAACTTTTAAATTACCCTGGATCAGAGCTCACTGTGTGGCTCTGGGAACGTTCTTTCTCTCCAGGGCTCACTCTTTCATTAGCAGAATGAGAGGGTTGCCTTAGGGGATTATCTCTTAAACTCGAAACTATATTCTACAGGCTTAAACTGCATCAGTCTAAACCAGCTCTGAATCCTCAGGGCCCAAGCACAGAAGTAAGTACTGGTTAAATGTTTGTTGAATTGAATTAAAGAGACTTGATTGAAGTCCAGTTCTCCATGTGAGAGGATGAGACTAGCCTGGTGAAGCCTGTGGGGGCCCTGGTCAGCAGAACCAGGTGTTGTGAAAACAGCTGTGTTAGGCTTGCTTGCTTGCTCTTTGCATGATTAGTGTGTAAGTAAGCCCATGGCAGAACCATGTGTGTATAGTCTATTTAAGAATATGGGTGCTTGCCCTCAGGGCGGATTGCAGATCACTTGCCCGTCACTGTGAGGGGCTGTTTATTCACCTGCTGCCTGGAGAAGTGGTTTCTCCCTGACTGTTTGCTTGTCTGCTGTGTGAGAATCTATTAAATGGAAATGGCCCAATGCTTTCTGGCTGCACAGTTCTTCTACCATCTGCCTGAGTCCAGTGTGGACCTGGCATTGCACTAGGGTTGGGCTTTCTACCTGTCACACAGACTGGGCAGGCCACCTGGGTCTTTATGCTGGCCCAGCTTGGCTTCTTCAGATGTGGACTCAGGCAGGCTGGTCTGGGCTTCATGTTGTGAAATCTTTAGATACTAAAGAAAGCCTCCACATTTCTGTTGGTGTTAGGAAAGAAAACACAGTGTAGAACATCTATGTCATTGAATGCCTGTCCTGTTTATATTTGGCTACTGGCTTCAGGTGGCACAGCCCTGAGAGACAGGAGTCCTGTGATCACTACAGACAGCCAACCACAACAATGCAAGCCAGAAAAAAAAAGAAAATCTGAATTGTTCTAATTCTGTGTTGTAGTGCTTTCAGAACTTAAAGATGCTTCTATTTCCCTATCCTTTGAGATGCCTTGATAGAGATTAAAGTAATATACTAGGTAGGAACTCAAGCCAGCAAAGGTAGAAATGCTCTGAGCCAGAGATCCATCTTCTCCACACATGTTAGCTCAGTGGTGTGGGTAGCAGAACAGCATGGCGGGTCTTGTAAAGCAAACCCTTTCTCCTGCTCTATGAAATATCTCCACTGTGGGTGTCAGTCAGCCCTCAGGCTATCTAATTGAGTGCCCAAGGGTTATTGCAGATTTTTTATTTTTATTTTATAGAGAAGAGAAAGAGAGAGAGAGAGAAGGGAGGGAGGAGCAGGAAGCATCAACTCCCATATGTGCCTTGACCAGGCAAGCCCAGGATTTCAAACCGGTGACTTCAGTATTCTAGGTGGACATTTTATCCACTGCGCCACCACAAGTCATGCTATTGTAGACTTTAATGTGACTCTTATACTACTTTTTTTAACTGTTTTTTTTTTCTCATGTAGATCCATGCCCCACCTGAAACTATTTTAATTCTAAATAATCAACGTGAAGCAAAACTAAATAAAAAATCTTTGTACATGGGGCTCCCAAGAGGCAAGCAGGAGCCTGGTAGAGGAAGGTGAACTCTATATGCTCTTTTTCTGTTCACAAAGACAAGTATTTCCCAGCACTTGTGTGCTAAGCCACGTTTCATCCACCTTTGTTTAATAATCACAGTTCTGTTAAGCATAAGAAAGTCAAAGCCCATTGCCCAGTTAGGGAGGGGCAGGGCTGGGATTCAAACCCTGGCCCTCTTAGTCTGGATGCAGGCTTTCCCCCTGCAGCATGCTACTGTCCTGGGCTGGTCAGGTGCTTCCCTGCAGCTCTTTGAACTGTATTTTGCTGTGTGAAGCCTGAGGTGAGCTGAGCACCCCATATGCAAGTTCCTCCTGCAGAAGACAGGGAAAAGCATGCCCTTCTGAATAATGAGCAGAGGTTTTTTGAAATTTCTGAGATCTCTTAGTAGTTCAATTTGCAAACTTGGCACATAATTGGCTACTCATTTGCTCTTACATAATGTACCTGTGCTTTTGGACAAGAGCAATGAAGTGAGCAACGCCACATTGGTTATGGCTGTGGAACCTATAAAGTGTTTAATGAAAGAGTTTTTAATAACAGTGTTGCAGTTTGATATTTGCTACTAATTTTGAGAACTATGGATCATTAGAAAACTTTTCCCTAACACAGCAATCTAACAGTATCATTAACCCAAGGCCTCCAGGTGGTTTGGTGGGCTTTTTTTCTCTTCAGGAATGTGGAGTCAATCGCCTGACTGAGCAGTGGTTCAGTGGATAGAATGTTAGCCTGAGACGCTGAAGGCACAGGTGTGAAACCTCGAGGTCACCAGCTTGAGCATAGGATCATAGACATGACCCCATGGTCGCTGGTTTGAGCACAAGGTCACTGGCTTTAGCCCAAGGTCGCTGATTTGAACAAAGGGTCACTGGCTAGGCTGGAGCGCCCCACTCCGGTCAAGGCACCTATGAGAAAGCAATCAATGAATAACTAAGGTGCCGTAACTATGAGTTGATGCTTCTCATCTGTCTCCCTTCCTTTCTGTCTATTCCTGTCTGACTCCGCCCCTCTCTCTTGCTTAAATATATATAGTCAAGAAAGGTATAAAGGGACTTTACAATATTGGCGTTTAAAACATTTTGTTTTCTGGGGCCATGAGATTGCTCACTGAGTAGATCAGTATCCAGTTCTTTGCCTTGTATGTGGCCTGTTAAGACATGGGATCGTAAATCAGAACACTTCCAGCGAGTTCCAGGTTTGTCACTCGACACTTAGGGCCCATCTCTGAATGTCTACAAGGATCTGCATTTCTTGCCTGACAAATGTGATTTGTTTAACAGCTGCTTCAGTTACCTCAGAGTAATGTTGTTGGAAAGTCATGTGCAGGAAAAGATTTGAGTGCTATAAAAAGTTAAGTGTTATAAAAATGTAAGATTTTCTTGTTGCATAGATGACAGGGCATGAAGAGTCCTGAGCTAATGTGGTAACCAGTCTGTCAGGGATGAGGTTAAAATGGTATGGTCAGTGAACAGATGCCCAGCTGCTGACTGCTTGTCATTAGGCTGTGAACAAAGTGAGTGTCTAGAAACATTATGGCAATATGACAGAGTAATTTAATGGCTGTTGAATACAATAATAAAAAATGTGCCTTGAATTTTCTTGGTATTTATTTTATTTTATTTTTAATCATTTATCTCTCTTACATTTTAAGAAAAGTTTTGGTGCACAATGGTTTGGGGGAAAACTCGTCCTTCACACAGATGATGCAAGAAGTTATGGTATGCGAGAGAACAGAAGTCCAGGAGACAGTTGGGAAATTGAAAGCCTGTATGTTTTACCCACCCAGAGAAAGCTGACAGGAAGTGGAGAACAGGAATCCATTCCAACTGGGTCACTTCTCTCCCAGGTGTTTGGTGTCCTGTAGACAGAGGGCATGTTCTGATGTCTCACCTTGGGGACTCACCCATTATCATCCAAAAGAATAAAAGTCCAAAGCATAGGGCTCCAACTGCTTTTCCTAAGATGGTACCGAGGACCACAGAGCTCATGGCTCTTTCTGTGGTGATGAGGCCTGGGTGTAGTTAGCCACGAGACAGTAACATCCACCAGAGACCATGGTCAACTAAGGAAGGGGAGAATGCTGACCTCCACGTCTGGGCGTGTCAGGAGTGGCTGATGCTGACCTCCACGTCTGGGCGTGTCAGGAGTGGCTGATGCTGACCTCCACGTCTGGGCGTGTCAGGAGTGGCTGATGCTGACCTCCACGTCTGGGCGTGTCAGGAGTGGCTGATGCTGATCTCCACGTCTGGCATGTCAGGAGTGGCAGAGTGATCCGCTGAAAGCCTGACTTCTCCTTCAGTATTGATATTTGTAAGTTAATGTTTTAACATATTTTAATATTGAATAGGGTACCCCATCTCATTTTAGCTTTTCATCCTTATATATTCTTCCAGATGAAATTTAGGATTGTCTGGTTCTAAAAAACTTGGTTGGAATTCTGTTAACTTACATATTTAAATGAGTAAAAATTGTTATCTTCACAATATAAAAAATTCCTATCCACAAATTAATCATTTCACCCCAGTCAGTTAATTTTTATAGGGTTTTTTGTTCATTTTATATATTTCTTGTTAAATGTATCTATCCCTGTATATTTTATATTGTTGTTGTCACTGTGAATGGAATCTTCTCCCCCATTACTTTCTAATTACTGCTGGTGTAAAAATAAGCTATAGATGTTAATATATTGAATGTTTAAATAGCCACCTTTCTGTTCTCTTATAACAGTTCTAATTCTTTTGGGTTCTCCAGTATAAAATATTATTATCTACATTTACTAACTCTGGTCCTCCTTTCCAATAGATAGAACTCTCCTTTCTCTTGGTTAATTGTATGAGCTATTATTCCCAGAACACTGTTAAATAAAAGAAGCTATCCTGTTTGAATGTGGTAAAGGGCTGGATCTTATCAATAGAAACACAGAACTTGAAGCTCAGTGCCCCTTCTTTTTCCTTTTTATTGTTTCTCAAACCCTTGCTGACAGAAATCTCATTCAGATGACCTGTGAAAGATGGCTTTGGAAGAAATATGCAAGTTGAATTCTTTGTCTCTGCTTTGCCTTAGTATTATGGCACAAGAAGGGGAACGTGGGATTGGAGGATTGATTATATGTTTAATTATGCAGTTCCTACATCTTTTATAGTATCATAATTGGTCTCAGGAGGATGCCTGAGTCACTGCCGGGCTTTCTGGTTAGGACTGGCTCAGAGTTGCTGACTGGATGGTACAGCACCCTGTATCTTTCCACCTCCCAGGGAGAGAGGGGTGTGCTTCTCAGTTCTTTCCTTTGTGATTTATGCTTGATTTCAATTTGAACCCATATTCAAGGTACCCACCCCTGAAAAGCAAATGAGAGACAAAATATATCCCTCAGTTCTATTTCCAACCCCTTCAAAAATAGAAGGCAGTCAGAGTTCTCAGGAGTGGACGTTAGCTCAGCTGGGAGGCTGGGCCTCTGATTGCCATTGTGACAACATGAAGGGAACTTGTTAGGCGCTGGAAACTGCCCAGGACGGAGTTGCCTCAGTCTCCCCTTGGTATGGAGTCCAGTTAGGCTTAGAATTGTTCGTGTTAGAAATAAATTTAAAATCTGAGCATCAAAGAGGCTGCTCTTCTGCTTAGTATTCTTCTTTATATAACTATGCACACAATATAGCTGCAATCTCACAAACGTGCATAAACGTGATCACACCGCCAGGTAGTGGTACTGTGCTGTCGGGTTCCTGACCACCAGGACTGATGCCCATCCCCCCAGAGCTGGGAGTGCCTATGGCTCACAGTGCACAGCTCACAGCTCAGTCTCACCTCCTGGTGAGCATCCTCTCCTGATGGTAGCTGCCTCCCTTCTGGGAGCAGCCCATGCCCAATACCTGGTCTTCTTCCTAATTTGGGACAATGGTCCAGAGCACTTCTAGCTCCACTGGGATTGGCCGATGCAAGCTTGCTTCACAGCCTACAGGTATGATTCTGAGGGTACCTCCCACAAACCTCCTGCAGGTAAGCCTCCATCTTGGAGACAACATTCCTAGAGTCTATATCTCAATCTGCTTCCTTAACCAACAACACAATCTGCTTGAAATTTTAGTGGTATCCTTTCACTTTTTTTTTTTTGAGCCAACTTCTCATCTCTTGTCCTGCACAACAACATGAGTCCCACTGACCTCTTCCAAGAAAACCCGTGTTCATGACATCTTTTGTGTCTGCCCACAGTTTTCCTCTATTCATTTAGTTCTCTACACAAAAACCATCTGTAGTCTGTCACATTCATTGTTTCCTCTATCAGTGGGCACTCCTTGGGTTTCCAGGCATCCAAATGTGCAGTGTTTATAGACATGCTTATGAGTGCAGGTGCATTAGCTTCTATGGGACAGATTCCTGAGAGGGTTGCTGCTTTAAAGGGGTCCTGTGCTTTCAATTTTAAGCTATGTTGCCGAATAATCTTTTTTTGTGTGTGTGTATTTTTCTGAAGTAAGAAGGTAGGGAGGCAGAGAACAAGACTCCCGCATATACCCGACAGGGATCCACCCGGCATGCCCACTAGGGGGTAATTCTCTGCCCATCTGGGGCATTGCTCCATTGCTGCTGGAGCCATTCTAGTGCCTGAGGCAGAGGCCATGGAGCCATCCTCAGTGCCTGGGCCAACTTTGCTCCAATGGAGCCTCGGCTGCAGGAGGGGAAGAGAGAGAGAGAGAGAGAGAAAGAAAGAGAAAGGAGAGGGGAAGAGTGGAGAAGCAGACGGGTGCTTCTCCTGTGTGCCCTGGTTGGGAATCAAACCCAGGACTTCCACACACCAGGCCGATGCTCTACCACTGAGCTAACCAGCCAGTGCCCTGAATAACCTTTTTAGGGCTCTGTGACATCATTTTATCAGTAATGAGTAGAAATCCCTGCTTCTTATTTCCCACTGGAAGATCAAAGAGCCGATCTTTGATCAGGTCCCGGTTTGGGTCTCAGTCATTTGTTACTGCAGGTCTACCTTGTCCCTTTGCTGTTGAAAAGAAGGTGAGTTTGGTGAGGGAAAGACAAAGCTGATGGGCTTGAGAAAGCCCCTTGGCCTCCAGGAAGCTCCTTCCTCCAGATGGATGAGAAACATGGAGTGGAGACTAGCAGGACCTCTTCACATGCTTCAGCCCACCAGCCTGGGGCGCACTGCTGCCCAATACTGGGAACCCAAGCCTCAGGGGGTGGTGCTGCTGCCCTCCCAGAACCGGGAACAGGAGCTCCACAGGGCAAAGGTGGGCTGAGGATGGGCGGGGGGAGGATGCATGCAGCTTGCCTCCCCAGGACCCACAGGTTCTTAGCTGGTTCCCTGCAAGATGGAATTATGCTCTTCTTGTCCCTGAAAACAAAAAGTAAGAGAACTGGCATATCACTGATATCCCAGGTGGGACAGGGGGAAGGTTGGGGTGACCTCTTCAAATGAGGAAAATCTGTCAAGGATTTTTGAGCACACAGATGCACCTCTTCCAATGTCCAACAAGACATAAAATATGAACTAGCAACCCCGTGACCACTACACCCTTCCCAAGCTGGCCATGTCCAGGAGTGGAGTGTGGTGGGGAGCTCTCTGCTGGAGGCTGTGCCGTTCTTGCTTGGCTGGGCACTGGGCACGACAATGACATGTCACAGGCTGTCTGTCCCCTCCTCGGGGTTAGCGGTTTCTCCTCGCCTCTTTTTCAGTGTGTGACATTAAGCTGACCTTGCTCGCTGTTATTGTGGCACACAATCATTACCCCTAATAAGCATTCCATAACTCAATCTATTTTTACCAATTGTTTTACATCTTTCTTATTAGCTGTGTTCAGCACACTACGGTTTTAATCTTCTTAACGTCCATGTGAGGGTTTGACAAGTCAGCAGGGACTCTTGCCTTAGCTGCCAAGGATACACGATTGGGTTACAGCTCCAGAGAGCCTCCCTCTCCCTGGCCGACTCGTCTCTGAAGCATTATAAGAGAACTCAGGCTCCTGAAGTTCACAAGGTACCAGTGTATCAGCGAGAACAATATCTTGGGCTTTCATTGAATCATTTAATCTTGTGAAAATAAGTAAAGAGGAAAAAAGGTTTGTGTGTGTGTGTGTGTGTGTGAGAGAGAGAGAGAGAGAGAGAGAGAGAGAGAGACTGAGACCCCCACTGACCCCCATCTGAGAGACTACTGCAGCAACCCAGGTCAGCTCTGAGAGGCTGCAGAAACCCATTCCAATATTCTGAAGGCGTTGACACAGAGGAAGAAGTTGGCACTGTGGTAGAACTTGAACTATTCTTTTTGTAGGATCATCTCAGGGTAGGAAAATAATTATGGTTTTGGCAGCTGAGATGACTGTTGGCAGAACGGCTTATTTCTCACTTAATTCCTTAAATAAACCCTTGTCTCTGTGAACTCTTGCCATAGTGACGCTGAGGAAGGCTCTGTGGTGCTGTCCCTCCAGACGAGCCTTCTTGGGCTTCATCTTCTGTTAATGCTCCCACTGTATGTGTTAGAAGAATACTGTCTGGCTCCAGAGCTTCGTCCTTTCATAGCCATTTTCCGATGGTCCAGATGCATGTCATCTTCACACTCAAGAACGAATAAGTCCTGGTGGCTAAGATTGGGGCTCAGGGGACAGGAGAGGAGTGCAAGGCTCAGATCAAGGTTGACGAAAGTGAGACTGTAGAGGGCATCACAATCTCACAGCTAGGTTACTTCAGATCCTCCCCTTTCTTTGAAAAAAGAGTACCCATGGCTGCCTCCAAGGTTTAAGGGCAGGTGCAGACAGAATAAGCCATGAAGCATCTTTTGCTAATGATGGTCTTGGGTGTCCACCAGCTTTCCTCTCCCCATAGAAGACCAAAGGGCCCTGTCTAAGAGCACTCCTTGGTGTCTGGCAGGAACAACTCTGCCTGGGAGGTATTCAAGTGGTGGTTTGCAAACTTTGGTGAGCATAGGGATGACCTAGGAAGCTTATGAAATATGATAAATTCCCAACGCTAACCCCAGAAATTCTGCCTTATGTGGGATGGGAGCAGTCCTTGTTCTGACACAGATAGTTGAATTGAGTCTGTTCGAGTCACCATCACACACACTGATGTTCTCTTCAAGTGTCTGGTGCTTCTTGTCCCTGCAGTGCCCCACCCCACCCTCGCTCCACACATTTGACATGAAGTATGTGGGGCCACTACTTCCCTAGGGAACCTGCCTCTGCTCGGCTTGCCTGACCTGAGATCAGGATTTCGGTATCTCTTCCAGAGACACTTATAGGGTGTGTAGGATGTCTGTAAGAAGAGTGTTGTTGCCCTGGCCGGTTGGCTCAGCGGTAGAGCGTCGGCCTAGCGTGCGGAGGACCCGGGTTCGATTCCCGGCCAGGGCACACAGGAGAAGCGCCCATTTGCTTCTCCACCCCTCCGCCGCGCTTTCTTCTCTGTCTCTCTCTTCCCCTCCCGCAGCCAAGGCTCCATTGGAGCAAAGATGGTCCGGGCGCTGGGGATGGCTCTGTGGCCTCTGCCCCAGGCGCTAGAGTGGCTCTGGTCGCAACATGGCGACGCCCCGGAGGGGCAGAGCATCGCCCCCTGGTGGGCAGAGCATCGCCCCTGGAGGGCATGCCGGGTGGATCCCGGTCGGGCGCATGCAGGAGTCTGTCTGGCTGTCTCTCCCTGTTTCCAGCTTCAGAAAAATGAAAAGAAAAAAAAAAGAAGAAGAGTGTTGTTATAGAATTACTGACCTTTTCCTAAACTTCAATTTTCTCAGTGTGTTGCTGCCTCTAGGACCCTGTTTGCAATAAACTCCAAATGCAGGCTTTCTGTGCTCAGAAGTGGGCTCAAGGACGCTGTCATTTCTAGTGGCATTTCTCTGATACGTGATTCAGCATTTTATCATATTGCCTGTTGTTCATTTGTCGTTGTTGTTTTCTTTCTCCATCTAGTGAACTCATTCATCTTTTTCTTTCTATATTTTCTTATGGAAACAATTTATAACATAATTTTAAGTGCCAAGGAAAATGTCATTAGAATTATATTTATTAAGAGTGAGATAAATTGGAATCTGCAATATTGTTCTTTGCTTTAAGAGACATGCATCTCTCTTCATTTTCTTATTTGTTAGAATGTTCTTCAGGACTAGATAGAGGGTGACAGGACAATCTGACTTTGGGTGATGGGTATGCAACATAATTGAACTTTAAGATAAGCTGGACATATTATCTTTGAATATATGTATCTTGATTTACTGTCACCCCATTAAAAATAAATACAATAAAAAAATAAAAAAAAAGAATGTTCTTCAGGAACTGTCTGTCTGTCTTTCATTCTGTCCAGGTAGCTCTGCTTTATGAATACTACTTACTAGTAACCATTAGAATTTGCCTTGTTTTATGGTCATTTTCTTCTCAGACCACAATTTCTTCCTCTTGTCATAGGGTCTTGAATCCAGCAGGGTCTATCCAGACTCTGGCTTTGGCAGTGGGTAAGGCAGGCTGCTGGTGGCTCTAAGGGTCAGTGTGGGTGACGGTCCACTTGCCAGCTCAGGTGGCAGCTGGGAAGCATTACCGTTCCTAGTGTGTTTCCCAGAGCCCACCATCGTTGTGTGGTGTGGCTCTGCTGTATGAAATGTGGTGCTTTTGCAGAATCATTATGTGCCAGACACTGTCATGTGCACTGCTGTGTGCATACAGCCCTATAAGGTGGGCACTGTTATTATTCAAATTTAAAAGAAGAAACAAATGGAGGAATCCCAAGGTCAGGTGATGTGGTTCTTAGAGCTGGTATGTGGCAAAGGCAGAACCAAGTCCTGGGCTCTCACTTAGGCTGTCCTGCCTCTGTGGTTACGATATGTCCCTTGCAGATGTACATGTTCACTAGAGGTTGGGCATGGTTGCCATTTCCAGTGTTTAGGTCAATTGACTATTAGGCCACTGACCACAAAGACTTACAGAATTAATTCATCCTCTACTACCTCACTTGGTAGAGAAGAGTTCAGCAGGGAGTGTAGTCACTCTAAAACCAGAGGACTTCATCCTACTGAGGCCATGCCAGAGTCACAGAACACACACACGCAGAAACCAAGCAAGAAAGAAAGACCTCATCACCCACGCCTTTTTCCCAGCCCTGCCCTCTTCAGTCCCCTTTCTCCTGCCAGCTGATGGAGCTGGAGACAAGAAGCATGCTGGTGTTGTGGTGCTCTCAGCTGATGGAGGACTGAGGCTTCAACAGAAATAGAGATGAGGATGGTACTGGCGTTCTCGAGCTCAGCACCAAATCTCCCGGTCTCCTGCGAGGACACTGAGGCTTTCCCACCGTAGGCAAGTGGGAAGGACTCGTTTCGACACTAATCTTCTTCCTCAACGAAAAGGAAGGCAGCTTGCTGACAGGGGACCCAGCACAGTTGTTGTTATCTGTGAAGTGAGTGCTGTCACTTTTTAGGAGGAGAAAGCTTCAGAGAGAGAATAAACCTGGGTCACACATCACCCCATTGGGGAGTGGCAGAATGGAACTGAAATCCACATCTGTCCTAGTCTCAAACCTTCCTGTCAAACTTCTACCATTTCCATAAACAAACTTTGGCTGCAATGAGACCTAAAAACTTATAGACATGGCATCATCTTGTGGCAGTTATTTGGAAACTCAGGTGTTCTACTGTCATATTAAATCATGATGATAAAAAAGTTAACATGTATTTCATGCTCACCACGTACTGGATACTGTATTCGGCATGAGCCATCTCAGGTCATCCTCAAGGCAACACCATTAGGGGATTAGGTCTCACACTCTGCTTTCCAGACAAGGAACCTGAGCTTCAGTGAGGCACAGAGACTGTCCAAGTGTGCACAGCTATGTTATCGATACGCATAGCATCCTAACTCTAGGTGAAATGCGATGCAAGGTGCTAGAGAACTCAAGAAGGCACAAGATCCTGCCCCCGGCCCCCTGTCTGCTAAGGCCAATGAGTGCATAGCAAGTGGGGAAAACCAGCAGCATGAGCAGAGTGCCAAGGCCATGGGCAGACCAGCACTGCAGAGGCTCAGACCAGGGAGACACAAACACAGACTGCATGAGCACAGTCCCTAGGGATCAATAAACTTAAGGGCTTGGGCAAATGTTTTAATTTTTTTAAAATCAGAATTAAAAAATAACTAACTTTTAGGGAAAAGAAAATGTATTAATATACAATATAGTCATCTTTATTTCAACAGGATGATACATATAAATTTTAATATTTTGTATGGAAAAAAGGATACATAGAGGCAAAAGTAGTTAGAGCCATGAGAGTTGTAGGGTGGCCCTGCCATTGCCTCCTGGGTGCAGGTCACTGCAAGCCTGAGGTGGCTGCAGAGCCACAGGTGGAAGGAACCTGTGTTCCTGAACGTGGCACGTAGGAGAGCTGCCTGCCAACCAGAAACACCCAACTACCAGCTGGAAATAGATTAAAAAGATCATATCCCAGGAGAGGATCACCTTACTCAGTTACTCTAGCCTGAGGTTACACAGTCTGAGGAAGGTCAGAGAGGGAAATGGAACTGGATGAGCTTGACAGCTGCCGTATGGGCTCAGCTGGAATGCATCCTGTGTTCATTGTCGCCACGATGACAATCAGGTCAGCCTGTAGGTGCATTGGCCACCTCCTTACAAAGAGGACAACAAGACTGCTCCAGATGGAATGTATTGCTGATATGGCGAGGGCCAACTCAATACCTGGGACATAGGAGGAGTCCAAGAAATGTGTTCTATTTTGAAATGAACCGTTTTGCACCACGGAAAACTACTACTGCAGCTTACTAGGTTTGTGCCTTCTCGCAAACACCGGTATAAGAAACTTGGAAGTGGGTTCTCTGTCTTAGTAAGTATCAGAGTCAGCCTGCTCCTAGCCTAGCACTGAACAGGACACCTGTGGAGGATACAGAGTGATGGGACATTTGGTCCCATCCTGTAAGGACCATTAAATCAGGACGAGGCATCTAAATGACATGACAAGGCAATTTGTATATAATTATGAACTAAACTTTGTTTTTTCCAAAGACGCAACAGGAGTTGTGTGAAGGCTGATATAGTTAAGGAAGACCTTTTGAGAAGGTGGCACCTGACCTTCAATTAGGAAATAAGTAGGAATTGGGTAAGGAAGGATTAGGGAATTTTGACAAGAATGGCTGACAGCTTGCAGGTGGGGTGAGTGTGGTGTTGGAGGATGAAAGACCCCAGCAGGACCAGAGAAAACGTCACACTGCAAGTAAGGACATAGGGCAGAATTCAGAAATGAACTTCAATCTTCCCTTTGCCTTCCACCTTCTTTAAAACAACCAAACTCTCTCACTTGGGCACTGAATGGAAGTATAGTTAGAGACAGGAAGGAGACAAGAGAGGAAGGAAAAGGTAGCATTAGAACGTGGGAACTAGCAAAAGGGTGGGGAGTGATGACTCACAGTAGCCCTCGGTGAAGAAATCTCATCAAACCCTCATGGGGAAGGGGCTCTTTCCTCCCTTCTCGGCACAGCAGTGAGGGCTGAGGCCCAGGAGGTCTGACAAGCTTGCTGTGATACATGGGGTGTCTCTGATTTCCCTGCAGCATGCAGCAGCATCGCTGTTCATCTGGGGCTTGAATTCAGAAAATTAATGCCGACAGAATGGAGCTGGTTGTCATGCTGGTAATTCAGCTCCACGCTGTAAGTCTGCCTGCTAGCCTGAGAACAACTGCAGATGCAACTGAAATCTAATGTCCGATTGGACATGGATGCTGACCTCTCCATGGGAGATGAAGAAGTACGCCACCGACTCCTGGGTCAGACAGCCTTGTTCCCCCCAACCCCCATAAATAAAAATAGGCTCATTTAACATGATTTTTACCTGTTGTCCTGCAATTAGTGTTTAACTGACTGACACTGGGTATCAGTCACTCCAAGGAAATGAAATGGTGCTATGATAATTGGCCAATTGGCCATGTAGGTTCCTTTGCTTCCCTGGGGATTTCACTTGTCTTGGAGAGCATTTTTACATAGGCCCTGTCTGCACTCTTGTTAAACTGAGTAGAAGGTTTAAGAGGATGAGCTGGCATGGAGTAGGTGGGAGGGAAGAGGAGGGGCAGCATGTTATAATGGGAAGATCACTTGATCGAAACAATATCTGGGTTCTACTCCAAACTAATAAATTTTCTATTGTGTTTTTTATCTTGGAAAGCTGTGTTACATACATTATCTCAATTAATCTTCACTGTAACCCTGTGATGTTGGTGTCATGACCCCTTTTACAGAGATGAGGAAACTAAAGTTCAGAGAGGCTGCCCTGATCACTATTCCCCAACTGGAAAGCAGCAGAGCTGGGGTAAGAATTCTGATGGGACCTAATTGCCAGGCGCTGCTGTCCATTATTAGTATCTCCTTATTAAACCGACCCGTGTTACCTGTTACCTGTCACAGGTCACTTCACCTCCCTGTCCTCACTCTTTAACTGTTGGTGACGGTGTGAAGATGCTAGTTTTTCTAAGTGCCATTCTTTCTGTACAGACTAAGCATCTTTTCTTCTTTTATCTCTATTTTAAATTTTGCTCCCTACCTCTTTTGTTCTGTTTTTCTTCTCTTTCCTACACACCCCACCAGAGCTGGTGTTAACAGGTGGAGGGGTTGAGCAAGGAGGGGCAGTGGGAGACAAGAGAAGCCGGTCCGTTCATTAGGCACTGTTTTCCAGCCCTGAGCAATACTCTTTTCCAAATGAGCTCAGAGCAACATATTATGGAGTTTGGGGATTTTATTTCCAGTTCTGCCACCATCTTCTTGTGAGGCTTTGCCCAAATCATTCTTGTGAGGCTTTGACTAAATCATGGTCTTATTGCACCTATGGTTTCTCATTTCTACATCTATAATTATAATAGACATCAGGGAGTGGTTACTTCCTTGAAGTCTTAAAAATTTACACCTGAAGTCAGGTTTAAATAATGAAATTATGGTCTGGCTGAGGGTCTTGGGCCATTGAGTTCTAATTCTCCATTTTACACAGGAAGAGAGAGAGCTGAGTTTCCTGGTGTCACATAAATAGTTGGTGGCACAGATATGTTGAGACCCCTGGCAGCTTAATATTATCCTGGTGTATCCCTTGTCCTCATTTCCAGGATGGAAGTGTCACAAACCAGCGTGACTAGTAATTTCAGGTCCTGACTGGGAACGGCGTGGAATTAAGAAAATATGCTTAAAGAATTAAAGAATGGGTTTGGAAGGGCTCTGCAAAGCTGATAGCAGAAACAGAGCATGCTCAAAAACTGCATCTTGCTTTATTTATAGGACAAAGTGGGCCATTAGCAAATCAATGAGATCTCTGATCACGTTTCCAAGAATTTTACCAAATGCAGAAACCCCCCACTATACATAACATCTTAACTTCACTCAAAGAAGAAACTTGCCTCCAGTCTTTCTGAGGGACCCAGAGGGGTAGGGTGAGTACAAACAATTGAGCATCACAGCTAACATGGAGGTGTGGGGAAGGGCTTAGCCTTTTGCAACTTAATCAGGCAAGTGAGGTGGGGGGTTGGGCAGACTGTCAGCTTATAGCCAGTTCCCCACACCTCTGTCCCCCCAAAATCTAAACTGCAAATGTCCTGTTGGCTTTCAGTCCCCAGCATGGAAGAAAGGTTCTTTTGTTTCATGGACCTCATACCTGTCATGGAGTCTAGTGAGCTGTTAGTGAGTCTCACCTTCTTTCCTTGGATAATGTTGTTTTTGTTGGGATTTTTGTTTTGTTTTTTAGCAAGAGAGAGAGAGAGAGAGAGAGGGACTGACTGAGACAGGCAGACAGGAAGGGAGAGAGGTAAGAAACATCAACTTGTAATTGTGGCACTTTAGTTGTTCATTGATTGCTTTCTCATACATGCCTTTACTGGGGGCTCCACCCAAGCCAGTGACCCTTTGCTCAAGCCAGTGACCTTGGGCTTCCACCAGTGACCTTGGGCTTCAAGCCAGTGACCACAGGGTCATGTCTATGATCCCACACTCAGCTCAGCAACCCCATGCTGGTGAACCTGCACTCAAGCCAGAGACCCTGGAGTTTCAAACCTGAGTCCTCACTGTCCCAGGCTGACACTCTATCCACTGCACCACTGCCTGGTCAGGCAGATAATGTTTCCAGGGGAATCAAAGAGAGGACTCTTTAGGGACCAGTTTTTCATAAAAGAACATATAACAAGTGGCGACCTATCACCATAATGAATTCTATGGGGCAATGTTCCGTGAGGAGTCAGGTAAAAATCACTACCCATGCCCAGACCCCAGCACAGAGACAGCAGGTAGGATAGAACTCAGCAGGGAACAGTGTGTGGAGGGCAGATGCTGTGCCATGTGGCCTCACAAATGTATCACGGGGTAACACACAGTAAAAAAAGGCTAGGCATACCTTTTGCTTCCTGTTACCATTCTTTCTTGTTTTGTTCCTTTCTTGTTGGTATTTACTTCGCCATTCATGCCTGTACCAAAAAATGTCAGTTTTCTTTTAGAGGAGAAAAAAAAAAAGCTTTCTTGGTCTGTAGTCAGAAGGCCTTTAAGTTGTTGTGTTGACTACAAATACCATTTTAGGTTGTATGACTACAGTGTCTCCAAGTCAGTTTTTCATATTCTTACTTGCACTGTGTTAGGATTATTCTTATCCTTGTTTATAACCATGTAAGTTTATGTTGTCTAATACAATAGTCACTAGCCACTTGTGACTATTTAAATGACTTAAAATGAAAAGTTTTACTTCTTCAATCATACTAGCCATATTTCAAGTTCTCAATAGCCAAGTGGTAAGCACGTGTGTGTATCATCTCATTTAGCTCTCAAAACGGTTCTGAGATGTAAAGTACAGCTTTACAGATAAACAGTGTAAATCTTGAAGGTATTTGCATGCTTGCCAAGGTTATCTAGGGTAGGAGAGTGGTGGATATTGACTAACTCCAAAAATCTCCTCTCTAAATCAACATTCCACATAACACTCCTGATGCAGAAAGACCAGAAACAACAACAAAATGCTTACAAGATGTGATAATAACTTTCACTTCCTAAAAGATAGAAAACATGTACTTCTACTTATTCCTTCTAATAATTATAACTAAAAGGTCTGGGCATTATATATAAGATAAACATAAGAAGATTGTGGGCTCCTCACTCTGACCTCGTGCACAAGGAGAGTGGCAAGATGGTGATGGAGTAGGCAGACGTTTTAACTTCCACCTCCCAGAACCAAAGTGGATTACAACTTAATTTTAAGAACAGTCATCTGGAAAAACCAACTTTGGGCTAAACCAAGAGGAATCTATAACCAAAGAACACTGAAGAAGCCACACTGAGACTGGTAGGAAAAGCGGAAATGTGGAGAGGGCTGCCCAGTTCCTGGGAACGAGTGGTGGCCCGGAGGGACTCACGTGGTAGTGGTGGGGTTTTACAGGAAAGGGGAAGGTCCTGGGCCTCAGGACCAAAGCCCCAGCCTGCAGCCCTGGAGACTAGAAGAGACGTATGGACAGTATTTAGCTACGAAACAAGTCAGGATACTGTTTGCAAGAAAGAGACAGATTTCTCAGACCCAGGATTCGTCCTAAAGGGACTGCGCAGAAAACCTCTTTCACAACCACTCACCTGGGGCTCTGGGGAATGAGAAGAGCTGAAAGGACCGGAGTAGCAGGAAGAGAGTGTAATCTAGGAGGTACAAGGAGAAACACTTTGAGGGAAAGCCACCCTAACCCCTTGTTATAAAGTACCATACCCCAGATTCTGAAAGGCACTGTACCTCACTCCATCGAGTTTATGTAGACACCCAGTCCAGATGTATTTTGAAGAGTTCTATTGAAGGAGGAGATTTGTTAAATATGCTGGCCGCATAGAACTGGGCATAGAACACCCAAATCATGCACGCTGAGTGCATTTCAGAGGCTGGTTATATACCCTTTGACTATATACAAGTTGTAGGGGGGGGGGAGCATGATAACATGACATAATCATTAACAAGATTAACATTTAACAAGATTTATGTTACATTAACAAGATTAACATTTGACAAGATTTACATTACATTAACAAGATTAACATTTGTCTAGGGGATTTACAAAGAACATTAAAACTTTCAAGGTAATACAATCAAAGACATTCACAAATCCCTTCAGTATCTATCTCTCCTCCTTTGCCTAGAGGTACATGTTAATCTCAGGATTCCAGGAAGGAAAGGAGAGCTAAGATCAGTGTAAGGTGGTAAGATAATTTTGTCTCTTATTGAAAGCAAAAGGGAGTTCTTTAGGTAAGCTTAATCCTTTCAGAGAACTTAAAACCAATGACCCTAGTCGTCCTTGTAAGTCAGGAGACTTCTACATTCCTTTTCTTCCATTTCCCAAAGAAAGGACAGGAAAACCTAACCCTTTCCTCCTAGATTATCAATATTAATTTTTCAGCTTTTTGGTACCTTACAACACCCTGGACTGAGTCACTACCCAAATTTAAAATGAATATTTTTCCTGGAACCGGCAATACCAGCAAAGGGAAGCAGGTCACCAGCTAAATGGAAGCTTTCCTGCTATACTCAGAGCAGAGTTGCTTAGAAGCAAGAAGCCTATCAGGGATACAGTATTAGAGGCTGAGGTCTGAGCTACAACGCCACCCCCACACTGCTGAGTGCTTGCCAGAGGGTGAGCAGCGGCAGCAGGACATGAGAGCATGGTTCTGTCCATGGAGGTGGAAACCCAGAGCTGGCTGCAGCTGTGGCTCAAGTGCGTGTACACAGTCCAGCCCACAGGGGCAGGGTGGAAGCTGGGGAACCTGCCCAGGCTTGCAGCCTGGGTGTGCCAAAGCAGCTTGAGGGGGCGAGGCCAGACATGTGAACGCAGTCCCACCCACGGGAACAGGGCAGAGGCTGGGGCTGGCCAAGGCTTGCAGACCAGGCAGGCATGCATGCAGTCCCACCCGCAGAGGCAAGGCAGAAGCTGCAGTGACTGCAGAATCAGGCCAACGCCGGCAATGCCCATGCCTGAACACTCGAGGTGGCAGCAGTGGTGGTGGCGGACCTGTGGACAGACTGCACAGGAATACAAAGGCCATGCCCATATGCCCATTGGACTTCTGTGGCCACACCCTTCTGAGGGCTGAAAAAAATATATAAAATTAAATTAAATTAAAAAGAAGGTTGGATAGAACAATACCTGAGGCTAAGGTGCAAGCCACATCCAATACCTCACCTAACCCCTGATTTGTAGTACTGAGCCCAACAAGTAGCCACCAATAAGAAGCAGCAGAAAGCAGATCTCAGGGGAACCTGAACATTTAAATGAACATCCTCTAGGCCAAAAGTAGATAAAAGCCAGACTAAATAGATATTAACAACGGCACCTAGGCCCAGCAGGGGCGGCCACAGGATCTGGGTAGCCTGTTGCTCAAAAAGATAGATAAGGGCCATTCATAGGCAGTGACCCCCACTGTTCTGCACCAGGCTCAGACCCCCACAGGTCTGTGTCCAGGGAGGGCACATCCAGAGGGCAGATATGGAGAGCATCAGTTCAGGACCTAATAACCTTTGTTATAGTGACATCTTAAGGAAGGCTCCTTACACATGACCCAGTTAAGATATAGAAAATGAAAAAGCAGCTCTACTAGTTAAGGAGACCACAACTTGAACAAGCCTGCAAACCACAAAAAGAAACAATGGGAAGACAGAGGAATGTAAGCCATATGAATCAACAAGAAAAATCCCCAGAAAAAGATCTGGATGAAATGAAAGTAATCAAATTACTGGATGCAGAGTTTACAATAATGACTGTTAGGATGCTTAAGCATCTCAAAACTACAATGGATAGACTTAATGAGCACCTAAATAAAGACATTGTAAGCATCAAAAAGAACTGAAATCATAAAAAAAAGAAAACCAGACAGAAATGACAAACACAATATCAGAAATGAAGACTACACTAGAAGGAATTAAAAGCAGGCTGGATGAAACAGAGGATCAAATCAGTGAAGAGGACAAGATAAGTGAAAGCACGGAAGCAGAACAGCAAAAAGAAAAGAGGATCAAAAAGTCTGAGGAAACTCTAAGAGAGCTCTCTGACAACATGAAGAGAAACAACATCCGCATAATAGGGGTTCCTGAAGGAGAAGAGAAAGAACAAGGGATAGAGAATCTTTTTGAAGAAATTATAGCTGAAATTTTTCCTAAATTGATGCAGGAAAGAGTCATACAGGTTCAAGAAGCAGAAAGAATCCCATAAAAAGAAACCCAAAGAAACCTACACCAACACACATCATAATCTAAAACTAAAGCTAAGAGATAAAGAAAGAATACTAAAAGCTGCAAGAGAAAAACAATCACCTACAAAGGAGCCCCCATAAAGATGACATCTGACATCTCAACAGAAACACTTGAGGCAAGAAGGGAATGGCAAGAAATATTCAAAGTAATGCAGAACAAGAGCCAACAACCAAGACTTCTTTACCCAACAAGCCTATCATTTAAAACTGAAGGAGAAATAAAAAGTTTCCCAGACAAAAAAACCCTCAAGGAATTCATCAAAACCAAACCAATGCTGCAAGAAATGTTAAGTGGCCTGCTGTAGACAGAACAAAGCATGAAAAAAATCTAGTAAAAGAGGAATGTAGATTTAAAGAAAAAAATGGCAATAAACAACTACATATCAATAATAACCTAAAATATAAATAGATTAAATGCTCCAATCAAAAGACATGAGGTAGCTGAATGGATAAGAAAACAGGACCCATACATATGCTGTCTACAAAAGACCCACCTCAAAACAAAAGATACACATAGATTGAAAGTAAAAGGATGAAAAAAAATATTTCATGAAAATGAAAATGAAAAAAAAAAAGCTGGGGTAGCAATATTTATAACTGACAAAATAGACTTTCAAACAAAAACTACGGTAAGGGATAAAGAAGGTCACTACATAATGATAAAGGGAGCAATCCAACAGGAAGAGAACCA
This sequence comes from Saccopteryx bilineata, assembly GCF_036850765.1. NCBI lineage: Eukaryota > Metazoa > Chordata > Mammalia > Chiroptera > Emballonuridae > Saccopteryx > Saccopteryx bilineata. The sequence continues at coordinate 132,318,378 of NC_089490.1, forward strand.
TTATAAATATAGAAGCACCCAATATAAGAGCACCTAAATATATAAAGCAGACTTTGATGGACATAAAGGGCAAGATCAACAGCCATACTATCATAGTAGGGGATTTCAATACCCCACTAACATCACTGGATAGATCCTCAAGAAAGAAAATTAACAAAGAAACAACAGAAATAAGGGACACATTAGATCAACTAGATTTAATAGATATCTTCAGAACCTTTCACCCTAAAGCAGCAGAATATACATTCTTTTAAAGTGCTCATGGTACATTCTCTAGGATAGACCACATGTTAGGGCATAAAATGAGCCTCAACAAATTTAAGAAGATTGAAATCATATCAAGCATCTTCTCTGACCACAATGGCATGAAACTAGAAATCAACTACAATAGAAAAACTAAAAAACACTCAAACACATGGAAACTAAACAGCATATTATTAAATAACGAATGGGTCAACAATGAAAACAAGAAAGAAATAAAAATTTCCTTGAAAGAACTGAAAATGACCATACAACAACTAAAAATTTATGGGACATAGCAAAAGCAGTCCTGAGAGGGAAGTTCATAGAATTATAGGCATACCTTAAGAAGCTAGAAAAAGCTCAAATAAACTATTTAACCCTGCAACTAAAAGAACTAGAAAAAATAACAGCAAGTAAAGCCCAGAAGTAGTAGAAGGAAGGAAATAATAAAGCTCAGAGCAGAAATAAATGACATAGAGACTAAAAAACAATACAGAGGATCAATGTAACCAAGAGTTGGTTCTTTGAAAAGGTAAACAAGATAGATCAGGGGTTGGGAACCTATGACTCACTAGCCAGATGTAGCTCTTTTGATGGTTGCATCTGGCTCGCAGACAAATCTTTAATAAAAAATAACATTAAAAATATAAAACATTCTCATGTATTACAATCCATTCATTTCCTACCGCTTATGTTCACAGTTGCGGGTGGCTGGAACCAATCACAGCTGTCCTCCGGAACAACACCAAATTTTTATTCAATAATGCGTAATGTACACGGGTCATTGTATAGCTCTCATGGAATTACACTTTAAAATATGTGGCAGTCATGGCTCTCTCAGCCAAAAAGGTTCCCAACCCCTGAGAGAGATGAACCTTTAACTAGACTCACCAAGAAAAAAAGACAGAGAACTCAAAAAAATAAAATTAGAAATGAGACTGGAGAAGTAACAACTGGATTTCTTACAAAGGATTGTAAGAAAATACTATGAAGATAGGTATGCCAAAAAATTACACAACCAGCCCTGGCCGGTTGGCTCAGTGGTAGAGCGTCGGCCTGGTGTGCAGGGGACCCGGGTTTGATTCCCGGCCAGGGCACATAGGAGAAGCACCCATTTGCTTCTCCACCCTCCCCCCTCCTTCCTCTCTGTCTCTCTCTTCCCCTCCCGCAGCCAAGGCTCCATTGGAGCAAAGATGGCCCGGGCGCTGGGGATGGCTCCTTGGCCTCTGCCCCAGGCGCTAGAGTGGCTCTGGTCGCGGCAGAGAGACGCCCCAGAGGGGCAGAGCATCGCCCCCTGGTGGGCAGAGCGTCGCCCCTGGTGGGCGTGCCAGGTGGATCCCGGTCGGGCACATGCGGGAGTCTGTCTGACTGTCTCTCCCCGTTTCCAGCTTCAGAAAAAAAAAAAAATTAGATAACCTAGGTGAAATGGACAATTTCCTTGAAAAATATAATCTCTTAAAAATCAATCTGGAAGAATCAGAAAACTTAAATAGACCAATTACATCAAATGAGATAGAAACAGTTATAAAAAAAACTCCCAACAAACAAAAGTCCTGGGTAAGATGGCTTCACAGGCGAATTCTACAAAACATTCAAAGAAGAACTACTATCTTTCTCAAACTATTTCAAAAAATTCAAGACGAGGGAAGACTTCCAAACTCCTTATATGAGGTGAGCAAAATTCTGATTCCAAAACAAGGCAAAAACAACACAAAGAAAGAAAACTATAGGCCAATATCCTTGATGAATTTAGATGCTAGAATTCTCAATAAAATATTAGTAAACTGGATCCAGCAATACATGAAAAAAAAATACATCACGAACAAGTGGAATTTATTCTGGGGAGGAATGGCTGCTACAATATTTGCAAATCAATCAATGTGATTCATCACATAAAGGAAGGAGAAAAACCACATGATATTTTCAATAGATGCAGAAAAAGCATTTGATAAAATCCAGCACCCATTCATGATCAAAACTCTCAGCAAAGTGGGTATATAGGGAACATACCTCAACATGATAAAGGTCATCTATGACAAACCCACAACCAACATCTTAATCAATGGGCAAAAGTTAAAAGCAATCCCCTTAGGATCAGGAACAAGACAGGGGTGCCCCCTTTCACCACTCTTACTCAACATAGTTCTGGAAGCCCTAGCCACAGCAATCAGACAAGAAGACATTAAAGGCATCCAAATTGGAAAAGAAGAAGTAAAATTATCATTATTTGCTGATGATATGATAGTGTACATAGAAAACCCGAAAGTCACAGTCAAAAAACTACTGGACCTGATAAATGAATTTAGCAAAGTGACAGGATATAAAATTAATACTCAGAAATCAGAGGCATTTTCATACACCAACAATGAACTGTCAGAAAGAGAAATTAAGAAAACAATCCCCTTCACTATTGCAACAACAAAAATAAAGTATCTAGGAGTAAATTTAACCAAGGAGGTTAAACACTTGTACTCGGAAAATTATAAAACATTGATAAAAGAAATCAAGGAAGATACAAACAAGTGGAAGCATATACCATGTTCATGGTTAAGAAGAATAAGCATCATTAAAATGTCTATATTACCAAAGCAATTTATAAATTCAATGCAATTCCTATTAAAATATCAATGATGTAGAACAAATATTCCAAAAATTCATATGGAACCAAAAAAAGAACACAAATGGCCTCAGCAATCTTGAAAAAGAAGAATAAAGTGGGATGTATCACACTTCCTAATATCAAGTTATACTACAAGGCCATTATACTCAAAACAGCTTGGTACTGGCATAAGAACAGGCATATAGATGGGGCCGACGGCCCTGGGCACCTTCAGCCTTCAGTGGCAAACCCCAGCTTTCTGGGCAAGGTTAGGTCATAGGTGGCTGGAACAGGGCTAGAAGAGACTGAACCCTCCCTTAGAGGAGCGAGGGGGAAGCCCACCTTCCAGTGTCCCTGTTTCCTCACAGCAGAGGCGTGTAAGCCTGGCAGGCTTTAGCTCAATGACCTTCCTTTCCACTATTGAAGCAGGACCCAGATGGCATCCTATGAGACCCCTTTGGGGTGTTGGAGCCTTTAAGGGTGTATCCTAAAAGCTGGTAGTTCCCCTGATCTCTATTGGGCTTTTTCTGCCTCTAGGTATCTTAAAAGCCATTCTCAGAAGATCTCGCTGAGGGGTTTGAGGATCCCCATCCGCCTATATAAATCTTTTCCATATATCTGGAGCTATTTGGAAAAAAGACAGAACAGTGTTATTAGCTAGGTCTAATAAAGAAGGTAGTAGTTGTGGGTGTTGATAGTCCTATTTTCTGCTGTTTTGCTTAATATATAGTGTTTCCTTTATCCCTCCTACCTCAATGCCTCACTTATATTTCAGGCTGGGACCTACTCCTAATTTAGAGCTCTCTTTCCCCCTTTTGCCAACTTGTATTATGAATTTACCTTTGCCACCCAGCTTAGTGTATCCCAAGGCCCTCTTTTCCAGGCCACAGTCGCAGTGCTCCAGGGAAAAGCAACCTGGTCTCAACTCTCCACGCAGAGGAGAACAGAGGCTCCATATCCACGCATGCTGCAAACGGCTTTTGCCAGTCTACCTGAATCATTACCAGCTAGAAGCAGCGGTCATTGGGACTTGGAGATGAGCTGCAAAGTATAGAATGGTGACAACAATTCCAGTGCCATGCGGACTTTTCCTGGACTCCTGCTCCCTGTGACAGCTCCTAACAGACTGAACTGTGGTTGGGTTGCATTTTTCAGGGATTTGGCATGGTGATGGGGCCAACTTGGACTTGGAGAACATGCTAAGGACACTACTCTTTTAGGGATTCTTGCTGTATTGGCCAAGAGTTCGCTTAAAGGCTTTTAATCACTGTAAAAAAAATAGAGGACTGGATGAAGAAGATGGGGCACATATACACCATGGTATATTATTCAGCTAGGAGAAATGGTGACATCGGATCACTTATAGAGGAATGGTGGAGTCTTGGTAGCATTGTGCGGGGTGAAATAACCGAATCAGAAAAAAACAGGAACTGCAGGATTCCAGACATTGGTGGGACATAAAAGCGAGACTAAGAGGCATGGACAGGAGTGTGGTGGCTATGGGGGTGGGGGGAGGGAAGGAGGGAGAAGGGGAGGGGGAGGGGTACAGAGAGAACTGGATGGAGGGTGGCGGAGGATGATCTCTCTTCAGGCGATGGGTATGCAACAGAACTAAATGACAAGATAACATGGAAATGTTTTCTTTGAATGTATGTACCCTGATTTATTGATGTCACCCCATTAAAATAAAAATTTATTTATCAAAAAAAAAAAAAAAAAAAGAACAAGCATATAGATCAATGGAACAAAACAGAGAACCCAGAAATAAATTGACACCTTTATGGATAACTGATATTTGGCAAAGGAGGTAAGAGCATACAATGGAGTAAAGACACCTCTTTAACAAATGGTGTTGGGAAAATAGGGTGCCTACCTGCAAAAAAATGAAACTAGACCGCCAACTTACACCATTCACAAAAATAAACTCAAAACGGATAAAAGACTTAAATGTTAGTCGGGAAACCATAAGTATCCTAGAAGAAACCATAGGCAATAAGCTCTCCAACATCACTCGCAGCAATATATTTACTGATTTATCTCCACAGGCAAGGGAAATAAAGGACAGGATAAACAATGGAACTATATCAAACTAAAAATCCTTTGCACAGCTAAAGACAATATGAACAAAATAAAAAGACAAACCACACAATGGGAGAACATATTCGACAATACGTCTTAAAAGGGGTTAATAACCAAAATTTATAAAGAACTTGTAAAACTCAACACCAGGAAGATAAATAATCTAATCAAAAATGGGCAAAAGAAATGAAGAGACACTTCTCCAAAGAGGACATACAGATGGCCAATAGGCAGATGAAAAAATGCTCAACATCACTAATCATTAGAGAAATACAAATTAAAACCACAATGAGATATCACTTCACACCAGTCAGAATGGCGCTCATCAACAAAACAGCACATAATAAGTGCTGGAGAGAATGTGGAGAAAAGGGAAGGAACCCTCCTGCACTGCTGGTGGGAATGCAGACTGGTGCAGCCACTGTGGAAAACAGTATGGAGATTCCTCAAAAAATTAAAAATCGAACTGCCTTTTGACCCAGCCATCCCACTTTTAGGAATATATCCCCAGAACACCACATCAATAATTCAAAAGAAGAAATGAACCCCCATGTTTATGGCAGCATTGTTCACAATAGCCAAGATCTGGAAACAGCCCAAGTGTCCATCAGTGGATGAGTGGCTTAAAAAGCTATGGCACATATACACAATGGAATACTATGGGGCCATAAAAAAGAAGGAAATCTTACTTTTTGCGATAACATGGATGGACCTGGAAACTATTATGTTAAGTAAAATAAGCCAGGCAGAGAACGACAAATATATGACCTCACTCATTTGAGGAACCCAATGAACAATATGAACTAAGGAAAGGAATAGAGACAGAGGTATGATCAAAGGGACCAGAGGGAAAGTGGACAGAGGGAAAGGGGTTGAGAAGATGGGATTGGAGAAGAGAAAGAGATTGGTGAAATTATATCCACATAACACAGCATTATAGAGAGCAGAAAAGCAAATCCTGGGGGGGAAAGGGGAGGGCGTTGTGGGGAGGGGGGAAAAGGGGATGTTGTGGGGAACATGGGGAGGAAGGATGCATTTGGGGGGACACTAGAATCTATGTAAACACAATAAATTAAAATTAAAAAAATAAACTGTAATTGAAAAAATTTTTTAAAAAGATAAAAGAAGATTGTGAAAGACGAAGAGAAGTCACATCAGTTAGAGATCTTTAGACCTGATACGTTTCCTGAGTTTTCTTCTTTTGCCTCAAATATTGCAGTCTTGCCAGAGTGAATTCAAACAAACAAACAAACAAACAAAGAAAAAAAACAAAAATCCCCCATATGACCCATTATATGATATATATATGAAATTCACATTAATATAATGATATACATTAGTTGAAATCAAAATGATGGGAAAAAGACAAAGCAGCCAACCATTAATCACATGAAAGCAAGAATGACTGTATCAATATCAAATAAAGTAGATTTTTGACCATGAAAATTACTCAGACAAAAGACCAATCCACCATGGAGACATAGCAGTTCTAAGTGTGTATGCATTAAACAACATAGCTGCAATATATGTGAAGCAAAAACTGATAGAATTGAAAGGAGAAATAGACCAATCCACAGTTATACTTGTAAATTTTGGCACCTCTCTCTCAACAATTGATAGTACAGCTGGACATAAAGTCAGCAAGCAGTTAGGATACAGAGCAATATTGATCAAGAGGGTGTAGTTGACCTTGATAGCCTATGCCACCCAACAGCAGCAGAATACACACCCTTTTCCAGCATCCACAGAATACTTACAATATGCCACATTCTAGACCAGGGGTCCCCAAACTTTTTACACAGGGGGCCAGTTTACTGTCCCTCAGACCGTTGGAGGGCCGGGCTATAAAAAAAAACTATGAACAAATCCCTATGCACACTGCACATATCTTATTTTAAAGTAAAAATAAAAACAAAACAAAATGGGAACAAATACAATATTTAAAATAAAGAACAAGTAAATTTAAATCAACAAACTGACCAGTATTTCAATGGGAACTATGGGCCTGCTTTTGGCTAATGAGATGGTCAATGTGCTCCTCTCACTGACCACCAATGAAAGAGGTGCCCCTTCCGGAAGTGCGGCGGGGGCCAGATAAATGGCCTCAGGGGGCCGCATGCAGCTCGCAGGCCGTAGTTTGGGGACCCCTGGTCTAGACCATAAAACACACATCAAAAATGTAAAATTAAAATCATACATGTTTATGAGGTCTGTGACCCCAGTGAAATCAGATAAGAAATCAGTAACAGAAAGAGAACAGGAAAGATTTTAGGCACTTGAAAACTAAACAACACAGTTCTAAATAATCCAGCAGCCAAAGAGGAAGCCTCAACAGAAATTATATACAATATTACAAAAAAGACCATTGAACTGAATGAAATGAAAATAAAGCATATAGAAACATGTGGAATATAGCTAATGTAGTGCTGCGATGGAAACTTACCTTATAAACACATTGTAAAAAGGGAAAAAATATCAATGAAATAATCTAAGCTCCCCCTTCAAGGAACAAGAAAAAGAAAAGCAAAATAAACCCAAGGCAAGAAAAAGGAAGAAAATAAAAGAATAAGAGCAGAAATCAATAAAATTAAAAATAGTAAAACTACAGAAAAATTCAGTGATTCTTGAAAAGCGCAATGAAATTGACAAACATCTAGCAACACTGACCAAAAATAAATAAATAGATAAAAACAAAGAGAAGACCAAAATTACCCAAATCAGGAATTAATCAGGATATTACTACAGACTTTGCCGTGATAAGAAAATATTATGAATAACCCTACACACATTAACTTGACAATTTAGATGAAATGGACTAATTTTATGACAAATTTGAGCTACCCAACTCATCATAGATATTTCATTGTAGATAGCTCAATAACTATTAAGGAAATTGAATTCATAACTTAAAAACTGTCAAAGAAAAAAGAAATTGTCACACTCAATGGTTTCAGGAAAGAATTCTATCAATAGAAGAGTTAAAACCAATTTTATACAGTCTCTTCAGACAGTAAAAAAGGATGAGATATTTCCCAATTTACTTTAGAGCTAGTGAGGAAGGAAGGAAGGAAGGAAGGAAGGAAGGAAGGAAGGAAGGAAGGAAGGAAGGAAGGAAGGAAGGAAGGAAGGAAGGAGGGAGGGAGGGAGGGAGGGAGGGAGGGAGGGAGGGAGGGAGGGAGGGAGGGGAGGGAGGGAGGGGGGGAGGGAGGGAAGGAAAGAAGGAAAGAAGGAAAGAAAAGGAGAGAGAGAGGAAGAAATGAGTGAGGGACAGAAGAAGGAAAGGGAGAAAGAAAACTACAGTCTAATATCCTTTATAAATATATTTTAAAAACCATTAACAAGTAGAATTCAGCAAAATATGAAAAGAATTACATGTCATTACCAAGAGGAATTTATTCCAAGGATGCAAGGTTAGTCTAATATTTAAAAATCAGTACATGTAATTCATTATATTAACATGCTAAAGAATAAAAATCACTTATCACATTAGTTGATCAGAAGAAGCAGTTGACAAATTCCAAAAGGCAGTTATGATAAAAATTCTCAGAAAACTAGGAATAGATGGGGAGACTTCCTCAATCTGGTTGTTATACAATAAAATACAGATTACAACCAACCTGCAAGTAACATTAAACATAATAGTAAGAGAGCAAATAACCTTCCCCCTAAGATCAGGAAAAAAGGCAAGGATGTCTATTCTCATTGCTGTTCTTCAACATGGAGCTTCTAACCCATGCCATAAGGCAAGAAAAGGAGAAAAAAAACCCATACAGATTAGATAGAAAACTGTCATTATTTGTAGATGATATGATGATACTTATGTTGAAAATTCTAAGGATTCTATTGAAAATAAATACTTCTAGAACTAATAAGCAACTTCAGCAAGGTCTCAGGGTACAAGGCAAACAAAAATATTTACATACTAGTAATAAGCACTTGGGCACCAAATTTTAAGATGCAATACCATTTACAATTGCTCATAAAAATGAAATACTTGGGGTTAAATCTAACAATATTTGTATGCTGAAACAACAAAATACTGATGGACAAAGTCAAAGAAGATCTAAATAAATGACAGACCTATTGCGTTCATGCACTCAACATAGTAAAGATATCAGTTCTCCCCAAACTGACATACAGATTTAACAGTATCACTGTCAAAATCCTACAAGATTTTCTTGTTGGTATACACAAGTTTTCTAAAATTTATATGGAAAAACAAAGGGACTAAAATAGCTGAAAACCACTGGGAAAGAAGTTTAAAGTGAATCATGCTATCCAATTTCAGAGCTTATACAGTGACAGTAATTAAGACTGTAGATCGACAGAGGGATAGACACACAGATCAATGGAACAAAATGGAGAACTCCAAAATTGATCCATACAAATATATCTGACTAATTTTTTTACAAAGATGCAAAAGAAATGCAATAGATGAAAGATAACCTATTCAAATGATACAAGGGCAAACTGGACATCCATAGGCAAAAATTGAACCTTGCCATAAACCTCACACCTTATACAAAAATTGACTCAGGGCCTGGCCGGTTGGCTCAGTGGTAGAGCATCAGCCTGGCATGCAGAAGTCCCGGGTTTGATTCCTGGCCAGGGCACACAGGAGAAGTGCCCATCTGCTTCTCCACCCCCTCCCCCTCTCCTTCCTCTCTGTCTCTCTCTTCCCCTCCCGCAGCCAAGGCTCCATTGGAGCAAAGATGGCCTGGGTGCTGGGGATGGCTCCTTGGCCTCTGCCCCAGGCACTAGAGTGGCTCTGGTCGCAACAGAGCGATGCCCCAGAGGGGCAGAGCATCGCCCCCTGGTGGGCAGAGCGTCGCCCCCTGGTGGGCGTGCCGGGTGGATCCCAGTCGGGCGCATGCGGGAGTCTGTCTGACTTTCCCTGTTTCCAGCTTCAGAAAAATACCAAAAAAAAAAAAAACCAAAAAAAAAAATTGACTCAAAGTGGATTATAGACGTAAGAATAAAATCTAAAGCTATAAACTTTTAGGAAAAACAAAAAAGAAAATCTTAGGCCTCCAGGTCCAGAGAAGACTATACACCAAAAGCTCTGTTTGTAACAGGAAAAATTAATACATTGGACTTTGTCAAAATTTTAAAAAAGACTCTGTTAGAGGATGAAAAAGATAATAGTGGTAGAAATTATCTAAAAAAATATATCCTATAAAAGACTGGTGTCTAGATTATATAAGGAACTCTCAAAGTTCAACAGTAAAAACAAAACAATACAAAAACTATCCAAGTAGAACATGGACAGAAGACATGAACAGACATTTCACTGAAAAGGAGATATGGATGGCACATAACTACATGGAAAGATGCTCAACATCATTAGCCAGTAGAGAAATGCAAATTTAAAACAATAACTAGATTCATTACACAACTATCAAAATGGCTAACTTTAAAAATAGTGACAACATCAGATGCTGGCAGCAACACAAAGATACTGGATCACTTGTACATTGCTGGTGGCAATGTAAACTAATCCAGACACTTTGGAAAAGTTTGGAAATTTCATAAAAACATAAACATGCAACTACCATATGACCCAGTAATTGAATTTCTTGGCATTTATCCCAGAGAAGTGAAAATTTATGCTCACACAAAAATCTGTACAGGAATATTTATAGCAGCTTTATTTGTCATAACCCCAACCAGAAACAACCAGATGTTTTTCAGAGAGTGAATGGTTCAACAAGCTGTGATACATTCTTACTCAGCAATAAACAGGAAGGAACTATTGATACATACAGTTTTGTTGTTGTTGTTATTGTTTTGATGAATTTCCAGAGAATTATGCTGAGTTGCTGAATAAAAAAAGCCCATCCCCAAATAATTACATACTTCATGACTTCATTTACATAACATTTTTGAAATGTCAAAATTATAGAAATGGAGAACAGATTGGTAATAGGCAGAGGTTAAAGAGGAGTGGAGTTGGGAGGAAAGTAGGGGTGGTATCTTTGCAGTAATGGAAGTGTTCTGTATGTTGCCTGTATCAGTGTCAATATTCTGTTTGTAATGTTGTACTACAGTTTTACAAGATGTTACCATTGGAGGAAACCTGCTAATAAAATATCTCCCTGTATGATTTCTTACAACTATATGTGAAACTGCAATCATCCTAGATTAAATTTTAATTTCTGAAAAATTTGATTAGTTTTTCTGGGTTTTTTTTTTTTTTTTTTTTTTTTAGATTATCTGGGGTAACATTGGCTAATAACATTATATAAATTGCAACTTTATAATATGACATCTGTATACTCTTTTGTGTACTTACTACCCAAAGTCAAGTCTCCATCTTATCATCATATATTTGACCCCTTTTACCCTCTTCACCCTTCCCATCCTCCTTTCCCTCTGGTAACTTCCATTCTGTTGTCTCTATATCTATGAATTTAATTTTTGTTTGTTTGTTTTGTTTGTTCACATGTTGCTTTTTTTATACACTCATTACTTACAGAAGCTGCATCTTTTCAGAATGTAATGAAGCCAGTTTTCTTTTGTAACAATGTTCATGGTTGTGTGTATGTGGGTATCTTTGTGTGGGCATGACTTAGTAAGGTAGAAGAGAAAAGCAGAGAATGCTTTCTGTAAACCTTAGGTAAGATGACAAAAAGTCTAAGAGAGAAGGAATGTTTCTATAGCCAGCTGAGCAGATATAGAGTTGTAGGCCAAAGGAGAGCAAGGATGTTTAATCAAGTTATTCTTAGAGAGGATATTTAAAGAATTAAAACCAAAAAGAATTTAACCAACTCTGCAGAATAAAAGAAACTGCTAAATGATTCTATCTCTCCTAATCTTTTTTACTTAAATAAAAATAGTATCTATCTCATATGACGATTGTGGAAAAATTAAATGGAAGGGTGCATGTAGAAATGCTGATCACAGTGCCTGGTTCATAGAAAGAGATTAATAATGGTAAGTTATTATGTTTTTAGGAGAAAAGTTCCCTGAAGGTGTTATATTGAGGTATAATTTATGTACACTACCATTTATTATTTTTTGCCATATAGTTCTGTGAGTTTTAACAAGCACTTACCAGCACAATCAAAGTATTGAAATTTCTATCATCCCCAAAACTTTTTTCATGCTTCTTGGCAGCCACAGCTCTCTCCCCATCCCCAGCCCCTGGCAACCACTGATCTATTTTCTGTCCCTATAGGGTTGCCATTGCAAAAATGTCATATAAATGGAACCATCCAGTATATAACTTTTTGAATACGGTTTCTTTCTCTTAGCATAATACATTTGAGACTCATTCATATTATTTTGCATGAGTCAGTAGTATGTGAACATAAAACAAGGTCTTTAATCCACCTGAAACTGATTTTTATGTATGAAATGAGATTAGAATCCAAAGTAACATGTTTTTTTTTAATCCATTTGGATAGCCTCTTGTACCAGGGCCATTTATTGAAGCATCTCTATTTTCCTCACTAATCTGTAATGCAACCTTGATCATATATTAAGATTCCTGCAGCTACAGCTTGGGCACATTGAACCATCTAATAGCCCATGAAATACGCTTCCATATTTTGATCTTGTCGCCTCCTTGATTATCAAGGGGCATAGGTGACCCTTATAGCTTATAGGTTTTGAGCCTCAAAATTATTGTTGTTCCTTTTTTCAAAGGATCAACAACAATGGCTCTAGGAAACTTCCACTAAATGGCAAATCGCTTTTGCAAATCAATGGACAACTTTATATTGAAACAGTCAACTTAAAATCAGCTCAAAGACTAGAAGTATATGCCATTATCATGGCTTTTCAGTATTTGCCATATTCCTCCTTTAATCTATATACAGACAGCAAATATTTACTTATGGTTGTTTCCACGATAAAGACTGCTGTCTTAGGGACAACTGCAGATGAACTATTTCAGCAGTTCCTCCTTCTTCAAAGACTTGTATGTCAACATAGAGCTCCATGTTGTATAGGACATACTTGAGCTCACTCCATGCTCCCTGGAGCTTTAGCACAAGGGAATGCCCTTGTTGATCAAGCTACCCCCAAAAAAATTATTTGAAGCAACCATGACAGATCGAAAAATTCAGTCTCATACTATTCATCACCAGAACGCTGCAGCCCTGTGTAAACAGCTTCAACTTTCCCGGGAAGCAACATGGCAGATTGGTAAATCCTGTCCAAGGTGTCCTATACTACAATCTGCCCCTTCATTTGGAGTTAACCCTCAAGGACTCCTACCAGGACAACTTTGGCAAATGGAGGTTACTCATATACCTTCATCTGGCAAACAGCCTTATGTCCACATTACAATGGATACTTATTCTGGATTTATATACATAGTAACCTCTGCCAGAATAGGAGAGGCTGCTAAACAAGTTATAGCTCATTGTCTGTATGCATTTTTCTATTATTGGATTTCCTAAACTGGTTAAAACTGACAGTGTTCCTGCATATGTTGCAAAAGCATTTACTGTATTTTGTCAAACCTTTTGAATTATGGGTATTTCTTACAATCTTTAAAGTCAAAGTATTATTAAAGCATACCCAGCAAATATTTTAAGGTCAATTTGAAAAATTTAAAAGGGGGGAGTCATATCCTGGAACTCCTATGGGTCTACTATATCATGCTTTTTACTTAAAATTTTTTAAATTTCTTTTGAGTGCTGATGAACAGGAGACACCAAATCTTCTTCTCCTGCAAACTTCTACCTTCTTTTATTTGATCCAGCTAATAACACTGTTTTGTCTTCTTCCAAATAGCTCCAGATATATGGAAAAGGTTTATATAAGCGAATGGGGATCCTCAAACCCCTCAGCGAGATCTTCTGAGCATGGCTTTTAAGGTACCAAGAGGCAGAAAAAGTCCAATAGAGATCAAGTGAACTACCAGCTTTTAGGATATGCCCTTAAAGGCTCCAATGCCCCAAAGGGGTCTCATTGGAATCCATCTGGGTCCTGCTTCAATAGTGAAAAGGAAGGTCATTGAGCTAAAGCCTGCCAGGCTTACATGCCTTTGCTGTGAGGAAAAAGTGACACTGGAAGGTAGGCTTCCCCCTCGCTCCTCTAAGGGAGGGTTCAGTCTCTTCCAGCCCTGCTTCAGCCACCTATGACCTAACCTTGCCCAGAATGCTGGGGTTTGCCACTGAAGGCTGAAGGTGGCCAGGGCTGTCAACCCCATCTACGACACTGTGGATGAGCCTAGGGTATTTCTTCCAAGAAGCAGGTAAACAGATCTCATTTGCACAAGGGCCACTTAACTATGTCTTGCCTGAATAGTCAGGTTTTTTATTCTTCCCTCAAAGATCTCTGTTGTGGGTGTTGATAGTCCTATTTTCTGCTGCTTTGTTTAATATATAGTGTTTTCTTTATTCCTCCTACCTCAATGCCCCACTCATATTTCAGGCTTGGATCTACTCCTAATTTAGAGCTCTCTCTCCCCTTTTTGCCAACTTCTATTTTGTGAATTTACCTTTGCCACCCAGCTTATTGTACCCCAAGGTTCTCTTTACCACACCACAGTTGCAGAGCTCCAGGGAAAAGCACCCTGGTCTCATCTCTCCAGGCAGAGGAGAACAGAGGCTCCATCTCCACACATGCTGCAGATGGCTTTTTCAGTCTACCTGAATCATTACCAGCTAGAAGCAGCAGTCATTGGGACTTGGATGTGAGCTGCAAAATATAGAATTGTGACAACAATTTCAGTGCCATGCAGACTTTTCCTGGACATGGACTTTTTCTGGATTCCTGCTCCTTGTGATAGCTCCCAACGGACTGAACTGGGGTTGGGTTGCATTCACAACGATTTGGAATGGTGCTGGTGCCAACCTGGACTTGGTGAACATGTTAAGGACAGTACTCTTTTATGGATTCTTGTTGTATTGGCCAAGAGTTTGCTTAAAGACTTTAATCACTGTAAATATATATATATATACACATATATATATATATATATATATATGACTGGATAAAGAAGATGTGGCACATATACACTATGGTATACTACTCAGCCATAAGAAATGATGACATCGGATCATTTACAACAAAATGGTGGGATCTTGATAACATTATATGGAGTGAAATAAGTAAATCAGAAAAAAACGAAGAACTGCATGATTCCATACATTGGTGGGACATAAAAATGAGACTCAGAGACATGGACAAGAGCAGGGGTCCCCAAACTACGGCCTGCGGGCCACATGCGGCCCCCTGAGGCCATTTATCCGGCCCCTGCCGCACTTCCGGAAGGGGCACCTCTTTCTTTCTTTTTTTTTTTTTTTTTCTGAAGCTGAAACGGGGAGAGACAGTCAAACAGACTCCCGCATGCGCCTGACCGGGATCCACCCGGCACACCCACTAGGGACAAAGCTCTGCTCACCAGAGGGGCGATGCTCTGCCCCTCCGGGGTGTCGCTCTGCCGCGACCAGAGCCACTCTAGCGCCTGGGGCAGAGGCCAAGGAGCCATCCCCAGCACCCGGGCCATCTTTGCTCCAATGGAGCCTTGGCTGTGGGAGGGAAAGAGAGAGACAGAGAGGAAGGAGGGGGGGTGGAGAAGCAAATGGGCGCTTCTCCTATGTGCCCTGGCCAGGAATCGAACCCGGTCCCCCGTACTCCAGGCCGACGCTCTACCGCTGAGCCAACCGGCCAGGGCAGGGGCACCTCTTTCATTGGTGGTCAGTGAGAGGAACACATGGACCATCTCATTAGCCAAAAGCAGGTCCATTGTTCCCATTGAAATACTGGTCAAGTCACCATGGAGGCCTATGAACAGGTGCAGAGGGGGACCTTGAAGCTGAAAGGCATTGCAGAGCTCGGAATGACCAAGCAGAAGAAGAAAAAGAAGGACAAGGACAAGGCCAAACTCCTGGAAGCCATGGGGACAAGCAAAAAGAACGAGGAAGAGAAGCGCCGCGGCCTGGACAAGCGGACTCTGGCCCAGGCAGCCTTCGAGAAGATGCAGGAGAAGCGGAAAATGGAAAGGATCCTGAAGAAAGCCTCCAAAACCCACAAGCAAAGAGTGGAGGACTTCAACAGGCACCTGGATACACTCACAGAGCACTATGACATTCCCAAAGTCAGCTGGACAAAGTAGCCTCCCCGCCTGGGATATGGAGTGGCACCAACGGAAAATGGAAAGCCAAATTTGGGTTATATTTGATGCCTTTGGTATTTTCTAGAAACTTTCTTTTATACGCACCCTTGCATCTTCTGCTGAGACAACTGATTTTCAAATCAGTATGCCCTCATTCTGGAACTTAATTAAAGTAAGACTGTTCGTTTACTATTAAAAAAAAAAAAGAAATACTGGTCAGTTTGTTGATTTAAATTTACTTGTTCTTTATTTTAAATATTGTATTTGTTCCTGTTTTTTTTTTTTCTACTTTAAAATAAGATATGTGCAGTGTGCATAGGGATTTGTTCATAGTTTTTTTTATAGTTCGGCCCTCCAACGGTCTGAGGGACAGTGAACTGGCCCCCTGTGTAAAAAGTTTGGGGACCCCTGGACAAGAGTGTGGTGGTTACGGGTTGGGGGGAAGGAAGGAGGAAGAAGTGGAGGGGGCGGGGCACAAAGAAAACTAGATAGAAGGTGACGGAGGACAATCTGACTTTGGGTGATGGGTTTGCAACATAATTGAATGACAAGATAACCTGGACATGTTTTCTTTGAATATATGTACCCTGATTTATTGATGTCACCCCATTAAAATTAATAAAGATTTATTTATAAAAAAAAAAAAAGAAAGCCAAGCAAGGAGCCTAATAAGACATTAAAAAAAAAAACAAGATTCCTTATATGTAGGACTATCTCCGAGGTCTTCATTCGTTTCTCTTGATCTGTTTGTCTATTCATAAGTCAATAGATGATTTATAAAACATTTAGAATACCTTAATATTTAGGAAATTAATTTCCTTCCTTCTTTCTGCCTTCTTCTGTTTCAAATATTCCAGGCCATTTTTGGTTCTCCACTTGACCATGAAATAGACTGTTGATTTACATCATAGATTAATTTGGAGAGAATTATATCTGAAAATAATGAGTTTTTCCATACAAAACCATGATGTATTTATCTGTGGTCAATTTCATGTGACAGTTTGCTAAGCTAAGAGATACACAGATAGCTGATAAAACATTATTTCTTACTGTATCTGTGAGTGTATCTCCAGAAGAGATGAGCATTTGAATCAGTAAGCAGAGTAATGAACGCGGCCATGTGGAAGAAGGAAATCTTACCTTTTGCGACAACATGGATGGACCTGGAAACTATCATGCTAAGTGAAATAAGCCAGGCAGAGAAAGAAAAATATCATATGACCTCACTTATTTGAGGAATCCAGTGAACAATGAGAACAGAGCAACAGAACAGAGGCAGAAGCGGGATCAAAAGGACCAGAGGGAAAGTGGAAGAGAAGATGGGATCAGAGAAGGGAAAGAGATTAGTGAAATTATATATATATATAACACAGCATTATAGAGAACAGGACAGCAAATCTTGGAGGGAAGGGGGCAAAAGGGGGGGGGTGGAGGAAACACGGGGTTGGGGGAGATATATTTGGTGGGACACTTGAATCTATATAAACATAGTAGATTAAAATCATAAATAAAAAAAACAATACAAACAAACAAAAAAGTAATGAATATCAACCTCACCAATATGGATGGGCATCATCTAGTCCATGGAAAGTCCCAATAGAACAAAAAAGGTGAAGGAAAGGTGAATTCACTCTCTGCTTGAGCTGTGACATTCATCTTGTGCTTTCATTATAAGAAGTATTTATCTATAGTTATTCTTTCTTATAATGTATTTATCTGATATCAGTATAATGCTGAGACCCCCCCACACACACCAACTAATTAGGAGTTATTACCTCATTTTCTGTTGGAAGAGTTTGTATATAATTAAAAATATTTATTACTTTCAAATTTAGTAGACTTTTCCAGTAAGGTTATCTGGGCCTGGATTTTTTTTCTTGTAAGGTTTTTAATGCAAATTTAATTTCTTTCACAGGTATAAGACTAGCTAAGATATTTATTTCTATTTTACTTGAGTAAGTTTAGCAACTTGTGTCTTTCAAGGAATTTGTCCACATCATCTAAGTTGTTGAAGTTATGATCACAGAGTTGTTTGTAGAATTTTCTCATTGTCCATTTTTAATACCTGTGGGGTCTATAGTTCTAAGAACTGCTTTGGCTGAAAACAAAATGTTATGGTTTCATTTTTATTAAGATAAAAGAGTTTCTAGATTCTCTGCAATTTCTTCTTTGATTCATGAGTTATATATGTGAGTTGTTTACTTTCTTAGATTTGTAGATTTTTCTGTTCTCTTCCTGTAATTGATGATCTATAATGTATGTTCTATATTTCCAATTCTCCTAAAATTGTTATGATTTATTTAATGACCAGAATATACTCTATCTTTAGTAATGTTCCATGTTCACTTCATAGAATGTGTATTACAATTTTGTTGGGTAGAAAGTTCTATAAACTATGTCAAGGTGTTTGAAAGCATTATCTAGACCTTTTATATTCTTGTTTATTTTCTTTACTTTAGAGTAGTGTTGAAGTCTTCAACTATAATAGTGGATTTGTCTTTTTTTTTTAAATATATTCCTATTCATTCTTGTTTATGTTTTCTGAAGCTCCATGATTCAGTGTGTACACTTTTAGGACTCTAATAGCTTCTTAAAAAGTAACTATGTAGTGGCCCTGGCCGGTTGGCTCAGCGGTAGATCGTCGGCCTGGCGTGCAGGGGACCCGGGTTCAATTCCCGGCCAGAGCACATAGGAGAAGCGCCCATTTGCTTCTCCACACCCCCCCCCTCCTTCCTCTCTGCCTCTCTCCTCCCCTCCCACAGCCAAGGCTCCATTGGAGCAAAGATGGCCCGGGCACTGGGGATGGCTCCTTGGCCTCTGCCCCAGGCGCTAGAGTGGCTCTGGTCGCGGCAGAGCGACACCCCAGAGGGGCAGAGCATCGCCCCCTGGTGGGCAGAGCGTCGCCCCTGGTGGGCGTGCCGGGTGGATCCCGGCCGGGCGCATGCGGGAGTCTGTCTGACTTTCTCTCCCCGTTTCCAGCTTCAGAAAAAAGTTTTAAAATAAAAGAAAATTAAAAAAAAAAAAGTAACTATGTAGTATTTCACTTTATCCCTGGCTGAAAGCTACTTTTTCTGACATTAATGTAACTCCTCCAGCTTTGCTTTGATTAGTACTGTATTTGCCTAGTATATCTTTTTTTATCCTTTCACTTGTAACATTTCTGTGTATTTATATTTAAAGTTGGTTTTTTATAAACAGCAAATAGTTAGGTCTTGCTTTTTAGCCAATCTGATAATTTATGCCTTTTAATTGGTTTGCTTAGTCTTTATTTTTATATAATTATTGAGATATTCCAATTAAAGTCTACTACCTTGCTAGCTTTTTCTACCTATTCCAGCTGCAGTTTTTCCTCCCTTGCATCTTTCTTCTTTTAGATTCATTGAGTATTTTTTATTATTTCAATGTATACTCATTATTGACTTATTATTTATGCTTCTTTAAAAATTTTAATGGACACTCTAGCATATATCATATACATCTTTAATTAATCACATTCTTTATTAAAGAATAATCATATTCTTTATTAAAAATAATTATTCTTTAAATACTATTATATAGGTTAACTGTAATATAAGGACCCTACAACAATATACTCCCAATTCCTTTCTTTCGTACTTTGTGCTAATGTGGCCATATATATTTACTTTTACAAATGATATAAATACACAGTTGATTGCTACTATCTTTGCTTCAGTCAGTTATATTTAGAATAATTTAAAAAATTACACAATGATTTTATATTTACATTTATTTATTTCATTGCCATTGTTCTTTTTTCTCTTTTCAGTATAGATTCAAATTTCTTCTTGAACACATAATTTTCTTTCACATTTCTTATAGCACAAGACTGTTGGCAATACATTCCTTTAATTTTAATTTGTCTGAGGGCATATTCATTTCTTCTTCATTTTTGAAAGATATTTTCTATGGATATAGAATTCTGGAGTGACGTTTTTGTCAGCACTTTAAAGAAATCATATTTTTGTCTTCTAGTATGCATTGTTTCTAATAAGAACTCTGCTGTAATTTTTATCTTTTTTTCTCTGTGTGTAATGTGTATTTTTTCCCTCTGGATGTGTTCACAATTTTCTCTTTGTCTTTAGTTATTAGCAGTTTTTGTCGTGTTTTATTGTGGTTACTGGGCTTGGTTTTCTACAGCATTTTAGAGTTGACAGGATTTGTTGCCCTTTCCCCATCAGCTTCAGGCTTTTGTTCCATTGGAAATATAAAGGAGAAGGATGCAGGTGGGATTTTATGCCTTCCCACTACTTCCCCCAGGTCTATACAAGGAAGGACACTTTATCAGGATCCTGTTTTGAGGCACTATTTCTTTGGATAGCCTATCTGAAGATACAACAGGATGTACAAACTGATACACCTGTCAAACAATCAGCTGAGTCTTATCATGGCTTATACTAAGTCAATGGCCAGTGTACTAACACCTCACCTTTCATTACTTGCTGCCTTCTCCATCTTACTCCCCCTTTTCCTCATTCTTTCTGACCTGGGAGTGGACCTTCCAAATAAAGCACTAGCATTTAATCTTTGCATCAATCTCCATTTTATAGGGAATAGAGACAGGTACTTTGCTCACTAATTTTCAGCTTTCTTCTTTTAGAAAAGAAGTATGTAAGGTTGTAAATTTTCTTCTAAGTACTGTTTTGGCTGCATCCTACAAGTTTGTATATGTTTAATTTTTTTTTTATGGTTCAGTGCTCAGTAGACACTTTTCTTTCCAACAGTCAAGATTCAGACTGAGACTAATCCTAGACATCTACCTTTTCATTGAATACCCAGCCCTTTCAGAGTTCCAAGTTTCATGCGGGGATCTTGGTTTACATTCTGCCCCAATCTTACACAGTCTCAAGGACTCATCTTCTAACCCTATTGGGTTCCTAAAACCCATAACTCTTGAAAATCAAGAACAACCAATGCCCACAAGGGAGCTTTAGGTCAGTGTTATATTAATATTCTGTTTTTAGCTACCTCCTGTTGCTGGGCCTTGGAAAATTTTTTGCTATCTTGCAACTTAGCCATGTACTTAAAAGGAGGCTTATTAAATTTTATTCATTATATGTAGGTGTTCTGTTATGGGAGGTTTTTCTGTATCTCTTGTCTGTCCTGTTACTGGAAGTGGAAGTCTACATGTGATCTTAAACTCTCTTTAAGAGTATTATTTTTCTATCTTTTACCATAGAATAAAATCAAGTATTTCTTAGTGAAAATTTGGTAGTGAAAATTTTTAACACCTTGACCCATATGCATAGATGATACTGACCAATGAAAAGAATAAAACACATGACTTTCTAAATTATGAAAATTAGTTAAATATATAAAGATTGGCATTGCTCTGGTTTAAAAATATTTTATTATAATCTAAAAATGACATTCATTATTAATTTAGCATTCACTGAATCACATCTATTAAAAGTTTCATTCAAGAAGTAAGAGATATATTTGAATTTTTAAATAATTCAAATGACAATGACTACCATTATGTAAAAATGACATGTTAAATACTAAAATGACAGCAACTCAGAAAAAAAATTTTAAAAAAGTTAAGGGCCATCAAAAATTTCACCATCCAGAAATAACCACCATTATTATTTGGCCAACACATTCTAAACATCTTTCTAGATGGAAGAATGGATGAATAGATGGATGGGTAGATGGATATGAATGGATGGATGAATAGAAAAAGGAAATTAAAAATAGACCCTAGCCAGTTGGCTCAGTGGTAGAGTGTTGGCCTGGCATATGGATGTCCCAGGTTCGATTCCTAGTCAGAGCTCACTGGAGTAATGCCCATCTGCTTCTCCAACTTCCCCCTTTCTTTTCTCTTTATCTCTCTCTTCACCTCCCGCAGCCAAGGCCCCATTGGAGCAAAATTGGCCTGGGTGCTGAGGATGGCTCCATTTGCACCACAGCAATGCCCCAGATGGGCAGAGCATCACCCCCTAGTGGGCATGCAGGGTGGATCCTGGTCGGGCGCATGTAGGAATCTGTCTCTCTGCCTCCCTGCATCTCACTTCAGAACAATACTAAATAAATAAATAAATAAATAGTGTCATACTTGCTTTTGTATTTTAAAATATTGTTTAATTTATTTAGCAGAAGAAAAAATACACTAAAACTAAATCTAAATCTAAGGAATAATTTAATTCCAGGAAGTGTTTCTTCACTACAACAGATAGTAATCACTAAAAATATTCTTTTTTTTTTTTTTTTTTCCTGAAGCTGGAAATGGGGAGAGACAGTCAGACAGACTCCCGCATGCACCCGACCGGGATCCACCCGGCACGCCTATCAGGGGGCGACGCTCTGCCCACTAGGGGACGATGCTCTGCCCCTCTGGGGCGTCGCTCTGTTGCGACCAGAGCCACTCTAGCACCTGGGGCAGAGACGAAGGAGCCATCCCCAGCGCCCAGGCCATCTTTGCTCCAATGGAGCCTCAGCTGCTGGAGGGGAAGAGAGAGAGAGGAAGGAGAGGGGGAGGGGTGGAGAAACAGACGGGCGCCTCTCCTGTGTGCCCTGGCCGGGAATCGAACCCGGGACTTCTGCACGCCGGGCTGACGCTCTACCACTGAGCCAACCAGCCAGGGCCTACAGATATTCTTTTAAAGTTAAGAAAAAGAATCATTGCCTGACTGGGTGGTGGCACAGTGGATAGAGTGTCAGACTGGGACGGGACCCAGGCTCAAAACCCTGAGGTTGCCAGCTTGAGCGCAGGCTCATCTGGTTTGAGCAAGGCTTACCAGCTTGAGCCCAAGGTTGCTGGATTGAACAAGGGGTCACTCAGTCTGCTGTAGCCCCCCCCCCCACCGTTAAGGCACATATGAGAAAGAAATCAATGAACAACTAAGGTGCCACAACGAAAAATTGATGCTTCTCATCTATCTCCCTAACTCTCTGTCTGTCTCTATCTGTTCCTCTCTCTGTCTCTGTCACAAAAAAAAAAGAAAGAAAATAAAGAAAAAAGATCATAAAATATTACTAAACATACTTTTTTTGCTAGGATAGGCCAGACTCAAATTTTGTGTGAAATAGTCTAATGTTAAAATTTAGCAACTTATGCATTGTTTTATAAATACGGGATTGGCCAAATAAAACCCATCTGTAGGCCCCAGGCCCAGGCTGTAAAACTTGAGAATCAGGAACATGTCACTCATAGATAAATTATTGTCAACTCAAAATCTTAGAAAAATTTCAGCTCTCAGAATTGTCCTTCATTTTGTCTCAGTTTTAGAGTCCAGTCTTAAAAGATCTTTACATATGAAATTGCCTTTTGTTTTTAATGCCCTATTGCCCAGTTGTTGAAACAACTACCATAGCAATAGGAAATAAAAGAATGCTAACATATCAAAGCTATTTGTGACCTGTTCCTTTGTCAGGAATGAACTGGCTGCTTGGCTTGTGTGAATCCCATATCACTGGAAAGAATTAAATAAAGACTGCATATCCACAATGTGAAATAATGGTTTGGGATCGAAGCATCAGATGGGTAGATGAATGGATTGGGTGGATGGATAGATGAGTGGATGTATAGATAGATGGATGGATGAGTGGGTGGATGGATGAGTGGATGAATGGTTGGGTGGGTGGATGGATTGACGCAAGGATATTTATGATCCCTTTTGGTCATAGTTTTCCTTCCAATAAGGAGTAGGAACATGGAGACAGAAAGTTTGAGAGGGTAGCTTTGGGAAAGGAAAGACAAAAGGAAGCTAAATATTTGTTTTTACCTTCTTAATTTTTTTTTTTCTTTATAATTTTATTTTTTTAATGGGGTGACATCAATAAATCAGGATACATATATTCAAAGATAACAAGTCCAGGTTATCTTGTCGTTCAATTATGTTGCATACCCACCACCCAAAGTCAGATTGTCCTCTGTCACCTTCTATCTTGTTTTCTTTGTGCCCCTCCCACCCCCTATCCCTCTCCCATTCCCCCCTCCCCCCCGTAACCACCACACTCTTATCAATGTCTCTTAGTTTCACTATTATGTCCCACCTACGTATGGAATAATACAGTTCCTGTTTTTTTCTGATTTACTTATTTCGCTTCGTATCATGTTATCAAGATCCCACCATTTTGCTGTAAATGTTCCGATGTCATCATTTCTTATGGCTGAGTAGTATTCCATAGTGTATATGTGCCACATCTTCTTTATCCAGTCATCTATTGATGGGCTTTTTGGTTGTTTCCATGTCCTGGCCACTGTGAACAATGCTGCAATAAACATGGGGCTGCATGTGTCTTTACGTATCAATGTTTCTGAGTTTTGGGGATATATACCCAGTAGAGGGATTGCTGGGTCATAAGGTAGTTCTATTTTCAGTTTTTTGAGGAACCACCATACTTTCTTCCATAATGGTTGTACTACTTTACATTCCCACCAACAGTGTATGAGGGTTCCTTTTTCTCCACAGCCTCTCCAACATTTGCTATTACCTGACTTGCTAATAACAGCTAATCGAACAGGTGTGAGGTGGTATCTCATTGCCGTTTTGATTTGCATTTCTCTAATAGCTAAAGAAGATGAGCATCTTTTCATATATCTGTTGGCCATTTGTATTTCTTCCTGTGAGAAGTGTCTATTCATATCCTCTTCCCATTTTTTTATTGGATTGTTTGTTTGTTTGTTGTTGAGTTTTATGAGTTCTTTGTATATTTTGGATATTAGGCCCTTATCTGAGCTGTTGTTTGAAAATATCATTTCCCATTTAGTTGGCTTTCTGTTTATTTTGTTATCAGTTTCCCTTGCTGAGCAAAAACTTCTTAGTCTGATGTAGTCCCATTCATTAATTTTTGCCTTCACTTCTCTTGCCATTGGAGTCAAATTCATAAAATGCTCTTTAAAACCCAGGTCCATGAGTTGAGTACCTATGTCTTCTTCTATGTACTTAATTGTTTCAGGTCTTATGTTTAGATCTTTGATCCATTTTGAGTTAATTTTTGTACAGGGGGAGAGACTGTAGTCCAGTTTCATTCTTTTGCATGTGGCTTTCCAGTTTTCCCAGCACCATTTATTGAAGAGGCTTTCTTTTCTCCATTGTGTGTTGTTGGCCCCTTTATCAAAAATTATTTGACTATATATATGTGGTTTTATTTCTGGACTTTCTATTCTGTTCCATTGGTCTGAGTGTCTATTTTTCTGCCAATACCATGCTGTTTTGATTGTCGTGGCCCTATAATAGAGTTTGAAGTCAGGTATTGTTATGCCCCCAGCTTCATTCTTTTTCTTTAGGATTGCTTTGGCTATTCGGGGTTTTTTATAGTTCCATATAAATCTGATGATTTTTTGCTCTATTTCTTTAAAAAATGTCATTGGAATTTTGATGGGAATTGCATTAAATTTGTATATTGCTTTGGGTAATATAGCCATCTTGATTATATTTATTCTTCCTAGCCAAGAATAAGGTATATTCTTCCATCTCATTATATCTTTTTCGATTTCCCTTAACAATGGTTTATAGTTTTCATTATATAAGTCCTTTACATTCTTTGTTATGTTTATTCCTAAGTATTTTATTTTTTTTGTTGCAATCGTGAAGGGGATTATTCTTTTGAGTTCCTTCTCAGTTGTTTCATTGTTGGCATATAGAAAGGCTATTGACTTCTGTATGTTAATTTTGTATCCTGCGACCTTACTGTATTGGCTTATTGTTTCTAGTAGTCTTTTTGTGGATTCTTTGGGGTTTTCGATGTATAGGATCATATCATCTGCAAAAAGTGATACCTTTACTTCTTCTTTTCCGATATGGATGCCTTTTATTTCTTTGTCTTGTCTGATTGCTCTGGCTAGAACCTCTAGTACCACATTAAATAAGAGTGGAGAGAGTGGACAACCCTGTCTTGTTCCTGA
This sequence comes from Saccopteryx bilineata, assembly GCF_036850765.1. Lineage (NCBI taxonomy): Eukaryota > Metazoa > Chordata > Mammalia > Chiroptera > Emballonuridae > Saccopteryx > Saccopteryx bilineata. Next base: position 132,344,238 of record NC_089490.1, read on the forward strand.
TTTAAGGGGGAAAGCCTTCAGTTTAGTGCCATTTAATATGATGTTAGCTGATGGTTTATCATATATGGCCTTTATCATGTTGAGATATTTTCCTTCTATACCCATTTTGTTGAGAGTCTTAAACATAAAATTGTGTTGTATTTTATCGAAAGCCTTTTCTGCGTCTATTGATAAGATCATGTGGTTTTTGTTCTTTGTTTTGTTGATATGGTGTATTACATTAACCGTTTTACGTATGTTGAACCATCCTTGAGATTCTGGGATGAATCCCACTTGATCATGATGTATTATTTTTTTAATATGTTGTTGTATTCGATTTGCTAGTATTTTGTTTAGTATTTTAGCATCTGTATTCATTAGAGATATTGGTCTGTAGTTTTCTTTTTTTGTGCCATCCTTGCCTGGTTTTGGTATGAGGGTTATGTTGGCCTCATAAAATGTGTTTGGAAGTATTGCTTCTTCTTCAATTTTTTGGAAGACTTTGAGTAGAATAGGAACCAAGTCTTCTTTGAATGTTTGATAAAATTCGCTGGTATAGCCGTCAGGGCCTGGACTTTTATTTTTGGGGAGGTTTTTAATGGTTTTTTCTATTTCTTCTCTACTGATAGGTCTGTTTAGGCTTTCTGCTTCTTCTTGACTCAGTCTAGGAAGGTTGTATTGTTCTAGGAATTTATCCATTTCTTCTAGGTTGTTGAATTTAGTGGCATAAAGTTTTTCATAGTATTCTACAATAATTCTTTGTATATCTACGGTGTCCGTGGTGATTTCTCCTCTTTCATTTTGGATTTTGTTTATATGAGTTCTTTCTCTTTTTTCCTTGGTAAGTCTTGCCAAGGGTTTGTCAATTTTGTTGATCTTTTCAAAGAACCAGCTCCTTGTTCTATTAATTTTTTCTATAGTTTTTCTGTTCTCTAATTCATTTATTTCTGCTCTGATTTTTATTATCTCCTTTCTTCGGCTGGTTTTGGGTTGTCTTTGTTCTTCTTTTTCTAGTTCCTTAAGGTGGGAAGTTAAGTGGTTCACTTGGGCTCTCTCTTGTTTGTTCATATATGCCTGAAGCGATATGAACTTCCCTCTTATCACTGCTTTTGCTGCATCCCATAGATTCTGATATGTCGTATTGTCATTTTCATTAGTCTGTATATATCTTTTGATCTCTGCACTTATTTCTTCTTTGACCCATTCATTTTTTAAAAGTATGTTGTTTAGTTTCCACATTTTTGTGGGATTTTTTTCCTCTTTTTTGCAGTTGAATTCTAGTTTCAAGTCTTTATGATCAGAAAATATGCTTGGTACAACTTCAATTTTTCTGAATTTGCTGATATTGTTTTTGTGGCCCAACATATGGTCAATTCTTGAGAATGATCCATGTACACTGGAGAAAAATGTATACTCAGTCACTTTGGGATGAAATGTCCTGTAGATGTCTATCATATCCAGGTGCTCTAGTGTTTTGTTTAAGGCCACTATGTCTTTGTTGATTCTCTGTTTGGATGACCAATCTAGAGCCGTCAGCGGTGTATTGAGGTCTCCAAGTATGATTGTATTTTTGTCAGTTTTTGTTTTAAGATCAATAGGTAGCTGTCTTATATATTTTGGTGCTCCTTGGTTTGGTGCATATATATTAAGAATTGTTATTTCTTCTTGATTCAGTGTCCCCTTAGCCATTATGAAATGGCCATTTTTGTCTCTAAGTACTTTTCCTGTCTTGTAGTCAGCATTATCCGATATGAGTATTGCTACACCTGCTTTTTTTTGGATGATATTTGCTTGGAGTATTGTTTTCCAGCCTTTCACTTTGAATTTGTTTTTATCCTTGTTACTTAGATGAGTTTCCTGTAGGCAGCATACAGTTGGATTTTCTTTTTTAATCCATTCTGCTACTCTGTGCCTTTTTATTGGTGAGTTTAATCCGTTTACATTTAGTGTAATTATTGATACTTGTGAGTTCCCTATTGCCATTTTATATCTTGCTTTCTGTTAGTTTCGTGTCTTGTTTGATCCTTCTCTTTCGTTTTTCTATCTTTTGTTTTTATTTGGTTGTATTCCATACATCTTTCCTCTGTTGCTATCTTTTTTATCTCATGTGCTTCTGTGGTGGTTTTTTCAATGGTGGTTACCTTTGAGTAATGAAAAGGGTCCCTACCCTGTTCATTGTAGCGAACTATTTTGTGAGTACTTTTGCACTCCATCGTCCTTTGCTACTGTTAATCTCCGTCTTCTCCCCCTCTTTCTTTTTGTTGTTGTCACAGTTTAAATTTGGTTTTATTGTGTTCTTCTTGGAGCTTTTACTTGTGGCTCTGTTTTTTTTTTGTTCTTTGTATCTGATTGGAGAACCCCCTTTAGTAATTCCTGGAGTGGGGGTTTTCTGATGATAAATTCCCTCATCTTTTCTGTATGTGTGAATGTTTTTATTTCTCCTTCGTATTTGAAGGATAGCTTTGATGGGTATAGTATTCGTGGCTGAAAGTTCCTCTCTTTCAGGACTTTAAATATTGGGGTCCACTCTCTTCTAGCTTGTAGAGTTTCTGCTGAGAAATCTGATGATAATCTAATGGGCCTTCCTTTATATGTTGTATTCTTCTTTTCCCTGGCTGCCTTGAGAATTTTTTCTTTGCTGTTGGTTTGTGTCAATTTCATTATGATATGCCTTGGAGTAGGTTTGTTGGGGTTAAGAAAACTTGGAGTTCTGTTTGCTTCTTGAACTTGAGGCTTTAGTTCTTTCCACAGGCTTGGGAAGTTCTCATCAATTATTTGTTTAAGTATGTTCTCCATTCCATTTTCTCTCTCTTCTCCCTCTGATATACCTATTATTCTTATGTTATTCTTTTTGATGGAGTCAGATAATTCTTGTAGGGCTATCTCATTTTTTTTAATTTTTGAGTCTCTTTCTTCTTCTCTCTGTTGTGCCTCAAGTTGCTTGTCTTCTATTTCACTAATCCTCTCTTCTATCTGACCTGTTCTATTAGCTAAGCTTGTTACTTCGTTTTTCAGCTCGTGAATTGAGTTTTTCATCTCTGTTTGATTTGTTTTTATAGTTTCAATTTCCTTGGACATATATTCTTTGTGTTCATGGAGTTGTTTTCTGATTTCCCTATATTGCCTTTCTGTGTTTTCTTGTATATCTCGGAGGATTTTTAGGATTTCTATCTTGAATTCTCTGTCATTTAGCTCCAAGGTTTCCAATATATTAAATTTTTTCTCCATAGATTTTTCCTCATCTAGCTGTGTTACCTCTCTTTCTTTTGTATCCATGATATTCGATTTTCTCTTCCTTAATGGCATCTGAGGGTGGTTTTGTTGATAGTATTAATGAGATTTAATAAAGAATAAAAAGTTAAAAAAAATAAAAAAATAACAAATCGAAAAGAGTTGTTTTTTTAAAAAAAAATTAATAATGAAATAAAGAAAAATAAAATAAAATAAAAATTTTTAAAAAAGGAAATTATTCCCCCTCTCTTTTTTTCCTCTCCTCTCCTCTCCCCTCTTTCTTGAGAAAATCTTGTGGTGGACTGTGAGTTATAACAAACAATGCCTGTGATGGAGGGCCTGAATTGGGGAAAAGTAATAAAGGGGCAAAAAAGAGAGAAAGAAAAAAAAAAAAAAAAGGAAAAAAAATAAAAGAAAAAAGAAAAAAAAAAAGAGCGTATGGACCCACAAAAAGCAAATAAGGAAAAAATTTGGGTCAAGAATAAAATGATTTGCTTTTAGGTGTTGGTTTTCTAAGAGTTATGATGAGAGGAATAAGAGGAAAATGGAAAAATGGGGGGACAAATTAAAAACTTACTATTGTATTTAGTGGAACAAGAACTAGATAATATGGAGAGCCAGGGATGGGAGCACTGCTAGTGAGTTAAAAAGGTGAAGTAAAAACCCCCCAAAATGCCACAAACATAGGTTTGAGTCCCAGATAAGATAATTTGTTTGTTATTGAGGTTTGAATGAGAGGAGATGTAAAGGAGAAAGGAAGAAACTAATATAGAGGGAGAAAAGAAAGAGAGAGAGAGAAAAAAAGAGGGAACCACTAAAAGAAGAAAAAAGAAAGGAGAGAGAGAGAGAGAGTTAAGGGTTTTGGAGTGCAACCCTCATAGAGAGAAAGGAAGAGAAGAGAAATGATAATGGGAGATGTAACACTTATGGGTAGTGTAGTTCAAGGAGAGGAGAGAGTAAGACCGGTAGAGAGTTAATCGGCCAAATTGGAGGAGGAAAAAAAAGTCTCAAGAATGAAGATAAGAGAAACAAACGAACAAATATAATAAAATGGGATAGGTTATAAGGTCTGCAGATTATTCTTGATTTTGAGAGGTTATCTTCTTGCTTTTTCTTTTCTCTCCCTCTTCCTGGTCGGTGACTCTGTACCCCGGGTTCTGCCCCTTTGGCACGCTCAGGTAGAGGTTTGCAGTTGATAAGTCTCTATGGCAATGTCATGTATTGTGCTTTATTCTCGTTGGGAGTCGAGGCTCATTAGCATTTATAGGCTCCGACAGTGAGAGAGTCCGTGTTCCTGGAGCCTTTCTCCTAGTCTTTCCTTCCTCAATTAGTAGCCTGATAGTCCAGGTATGGGGTTGCTGCTGCCTCTGCCTGGATAGTAAGAGGCTCAAATTGCTGGCAACTCCCCACTCTATTTCCACTCAGCACAGGGCTCTGGGTAAGGCTCAGTCAGTCAGAGCTGCTAGTATAATCAGGCGGGCTTTCCGCCCACTCGAAGACCTCTGGCTCTGCCACTCTATCCGGTAACACAAGCGGGCGCCCACTTCCGGGGCGCTTGGAGGAAACTCTCACTCACTGTCTGCAACCAGGATATCCGGCCAGCAGTCTCACGCTCTGAGTGAAACCCCCAACCGCAGGGAAAAGTTGTAGCGTTGGAATTGAGTCTCGCTCCGTCCCCGTGTGCGGCTTTTGCAAGGCGCTGGGGCGGCCCGAGATTCCGCTTTGGCCCACACAAAGGCCCCTGACTCTGCCCCTCTCTGCGATAACACGGGCACGCACTGCCGAGGCACTCGGAGGAATCGCTCACTCCTTATCTGCGCGCGCAAACCAGGATATGAGGCCGGCCGTGGTTCCCTCTGAGTGAAACAGCCTCCAGCACGGAAAATCTCCACCGTTGGGATTAGTTCTCACTCCCTCCCGTGCGTGGCTTTCCCAGGGCGCTGGGGCTGCCCAGAGACTCTGCCCTCAGCCCACAGAAAGGCCTCTGACCCTGCCTCTCCGTGGGGCAACACGGGCATCCACTTCCGCGGCTTAGGAAGAAATCTCTCTTCCACTAACTGCGCACCGACCAGGAGACCGGGTAAAATGGCCGCTCCGCTTGTCTTTCTTTGTTTGGGTTTGGCGCGAGTGTTAGCTTGTATTGCCCGGGTTGCCACAGGATCAGATTTTCCTCGGCTTGGATCTCTGAGCCACAGCCTGGTTCGGCCGTTTTTGCTGCGGGGGCCTGGATCTATTCACCCCCTTTGCCCGCCTCAGTTTCTATATTCATAGTTACCAGAGAAAGCCGCCCTGTTTAGGTTAGTGAGGAAGGCGGAGCATTTCTTACTCCCTATTTCCTTCGGGGTTTGGTTATATATTTAGCCAATTTTTCACTCAATCATACCTTTGGGTGTATTGCGAAGAATCTGGAAGCTCCAAGTATAGGTTTTTCTGTTTCTGGTTGAAGATCTTGTTGAGTTTTGGGGGAGATTTATCGGTATCGCTTCCTACTCCGCCATTACTCTGACGTCATCTCCTTCTTCTTAATTTTTCCTAAAAATGTCTCACCCCAGTCATGTCACTGAAAATCATTTTATCTGCCTCTTTGGTGGCCTGGACTACATCTCATACCAAGGATATAAAAGGAGGAAGCCTACTTTTATTAGTTCTTACTGTTTCAGAGCAACTGCATGGCCTTCACTGCTCTGAAACTCCAAGTGAACAACCTCCTCTAGCATGCTTTACTATTAAAGCAAGTATACTCTTTCATCCCCTGTCCCTAGGCAGGCAAAGTGTAATAAAGGTACGGCTGTAACTAATGCTTCAATTGTAGTTAGACTATGTTTCCTGTTCATGTGCGTATATCATCAAGAAAGTGGTCTCGGCCCTGGCCTGTTGGCTCAGCGGTAGAGCGTCGGCCGGGCGTGCGGGGGACCCGGGTTCGATTCCCGGCCAGGGCACATAGGAGAAGCGCCCATTTGCTTCTCCACCCCCACCCCCTCCTTTCTCTCTGTCTCTCTCTTCCCCTCCCGCAGCCAAGGCTCCATTGGAGCAAAGATGGCCCAGGCGCTGGGGATGGCTCCTTGGCCTTTGCCCCAGGCGCTAGAGTGGCTCTGGTCGCGGCAGAGCGATGCCCCGGAGGGGCAGAGCATCGCCCCCTGGTGGGCAGAGCGTCGCCCCTGGTGGGCGTACCGGGTGGATCCCGGTCGGGCGCATGCGGGAGTCTGACTGTCTCTCCCGTTTCCAGCGAAAGAAAGAAAGAAAGAAAGAAAGAAAGAAAGAGAGAGAGAGAGAGAGAGAGAGAGAGAGAAAGAAAGAAAGAAAGAAAGAAAGAAAGAAAGAAAGAAAGAAAGAAAGAAAGAAAGAAAGAAAGAGAAAGAAAGAGAAAAAAAGAAAGTGGTCTCATTATTATTTAAACCTAAGTATTAGTTACTTGATTATAGTTTTTGCCCAGTGGATATAAGTAGAAGAAGCATGGAGAAAGTAAGGAGAAGTCTCCAGAGAACTAAAATGGGTGAGTAGGAGTTGCCGCTGCTAAGCATGGAGGGAGAAAGGAAGGAGGAGGCAGGAATGGGGCATCAAAGACAGAAGAGCACAATTTTGCAGAGGTTACTTCTGGATTCATTTGATCAGAGCTCAGTGTCTTAGCTTCCCATTTCAACAGACCACATTGTCTTCTTCTAAAACAGAAAATACATAAAACACAGGGAGGGCAAAAGCAGGTTTACTACAGTTGTGAGTACTCAAAACACAAAGTTTATTCTTACACCATTATTTATTAATTATTGCATTATTTCCCATACAAAAAGATATAAACTGACTTTTACCCCACCCTGTATATTTAATTTATCAAATTAGATTTTTTTCTTAAAGTCTCATATCTGCCAAAATATATTTATAAGAATGTTCGTGGCTGTTTAATTTGCAATAGCCCGACAATAAGAAACAATCCAATGTTCGTCACTTATTATATAGGTGATTACATTGTGTTACAGTCCTACAGTGGAATACTATACAGCAATAAAAAACCACAGGTACAATAGCAATATGAATGAATCACACACACATGCTGTTGAGTGAACAAAGTCAGACACAAAAGAGTAAAAACTGCATAATTCTATTCCTATGAAGTTCCAAAGCAGGTAAAACTAAGCCACAGTGTTCGAGGTTGTAATGGTTGTTACCTTTGTGAGTATTGCCTGGTGGGAGCAGACATGTGGGAGTCTTCAAAGTGCTGGAAATGTTCTGGATCTGGGTCTGGGCAACAATTTCCTGTGTTTATACATATGTATAAAATCATTGAGCTGGATTGTGAAGATTTGGATACCTTACAATTTTAAATTATATCTCAAAAATTTTTTTAAATGCAAGAAATTTGAGAGTCAGTTCCCACTTATCTGCTCCTACGGGTTGATGAAAAGTTTTGTGAGTGGACTCTGAGTAGACTGGAATTTAGTGACAATGACTAAAGAGACATTGGTGCAAGGACCAGTTTGTCTTTAGACAGCTAGACAGAAAGCCTGCCAGGCAGGATCCAGACTTACGGATGTGTTTTTCCTTCCAAGACCTCACACAAAATGCTGATGAACAAGTAAATGTGCTCAGAGTGAGTCTGCTTCTTAGAAGACCTGGTGTTTGAAACAGAATGTCCTTTGTGAATTTAAAGAATTTCCTTTAAATTCATGTTTTCATATCAGTCAACTCCAAAATCCAGTTGAGCATAGAAACACATTTGGAGGAAATGATAAAAGAATAAAATGTTATGCCAAGTGAATCTCTTTTTTTCAGGTACCTTTTCAAATAATTGGTTAATCATAGTTTAAGTCAGCTCTTTTAATTTTATTTTTAGACTATTTGAAATCAGGGAAGTAAGAAACATAGTAGTTAAAAACAATTGCAAAATCTCCAATCTAAGACCAGATGTGTTGGCCATACTTGATGATATGATGATATGGTGTGATGGGTTTGGAAGGAGAACCTGAAATATGGGTTCTGGTGTCCACTAAAGTCTCTATGCTGTGTCTCTAACAAACTCGGTTTTCGGCAAAGAAAAATCGCTGGATATTTTTTAGGTTGGAACAGGTCAGATTTACCTTGCCCATGTGACGTAGGAGTGGGTGCCCATAAGAGGTTGTCTTCTTATTTGAGATGCTTCAGATCATCCCCTAAATACTAAGTTACCATTTCACGGAGCTTCTTGAAAGATTCTCCACCATTTTCTTCCTTAGCACGCTGCTGCACGATTCTAACAGATGGCTTCAGTTAGAGTACACATGCAGCCTCTCTCCCTAGAGAGACAGAGTGACTGTTTTAAGCCTGTTGCCTGTCACCAACTCTTAGGATGGAGTATGGAAAAAACACACAGTTATGATGACATTCGGTATAAATGTCAGTGGGAATTCAGAAATCCAGTATGAAATTAACTCAATGTGGAATTTGCCTATACTACTAGAACTTGCATGACTACTCTTTTGTAAAAATTGCTTTGCTCCTTCCTTGAGTTGTCCATGTCTCAATAAAGCCAAGATCTCAAAGATCTCAAATCAGTCAAGATCTTGGCTTTATTGACTTGACCTCTGAATTTAAAGCATTAGGAGTTAGCAGAGATGTGTGCACGCCACTGGAGCTCGGTAAGCGGAGGGCAACGGCTTTCAAGGAAAGAGCTCCCTCTTAGAATCAGAGTTCTGCTTTGATAAAAGTTGCAAGCTGAGACACAGAATAGAGTGTCCTAATTTAGGGAAGATGGGTCATTAACTATCTAGTAAATCTGAGGACCAAATTGCTGAGCACACTTTGCAAAAATTATGTAGCAAGCCATTTACAGAGGTAAGCCATGTCCAGGTTTGCTGCTCTTCTGTCTTCTTTTGACTAGGTCACATCATTTAGCATCTTATCAGGCTAAATCAGTGGCTAGTAGGCTCCAGGGAAGAAGCAGACAGTTGGTCACCAGAGTAAGCCTGGCCCTTCTCCCTCTCACTCAGCTCTACTGGCTCCTGAGTGTCTGCTTCCTCCCCACCGGCTCCTGTGACCTGAGCTCTGCCTGTTCCTCCCTTTACTTCTCTTAAGTGGAGTCTAGAATATCACTTTCCTTTCTGTGGATCTATCACAAGTTCATTCTCCTTTTCCAGGACTTTCCCTTAGGTCGTGTCTAACCAGGGTCAAGTGCCTGTGCCCCCTATTTCATCCTTCCAAGCATGTGGGCAACTTTATGTAATGACTGAACTCTCAATTAATCCAGAGCAAAGGACTCAGGGAGCAACCCAGGATTCTTGGCAGTATCAGCTTCTGCACTTAGATATGACATCCTCCTATCAGTCAACAGCTCCCCTTCTCAAGGCAGGTTGCTGTCTGGACCCAAAGCACCGTCTGGAGAAGAGCTCTGGCTTTGTGCTTCCATCGGGTTAAAACTGAGCCAGAAGCCGCAGAAAACTTGAATGGTGCTCTTTTGTTTCACCTAGGGCCACTCTGTGAACTCAATGAAGAGTTTTTACACCTTCTTCTGTATTATACTGCAAGGGAGGGGCCACACAAAAGCCTGCTTTCAATTTCAAAATAAGGTCTTTAGCAGACACATTCAGCTTTGAGTCTAGCTGGACCAGGGCTGTGGACTGTGTCCAAAGAAGGCTGTGGGGGAAATTATTTTGATACAAACACAGGAGTCTGAGTGAACTGAAGCCCAGTTAAAAATAAGACAGTAATAACTCCCCACAACAGGTCATGCTTATGGTGTGGGGTGAGCTTCCGTAGTGGTCAAGAAGTGGCGACATGGTAGAGATTTTCTTTCTACTTTTCAGAGGAAGAAAACTATTTAGAACATGTGCCATCTCATTCCCTGAACACAGAGAACGCGGCAAGGGCTGGGGCATAGAGGCTGAGCGGGTGGCCAGAGCCTTTTATAGGAATCCAGCCTGCTTCTTCCATTCCTCCCGGGGTGCTGTCAGACTGGTTACTTCGCCTGTTGTGTCTGTTTCCTCAACTGTGATAATATTTTATTTACTACATAAGCTTTTGGAAAATTAAATGAGATAATACCCAGAAATTATTTAGAAAGTACGAGGCCCATAGTGAACAGGCAGTAAGTGTTAGGTTTTGGTTGACCTAGAGCGTTGGTCTTCCTTCTCTACAGCAAGTGATTTGTCTTATCTTCAAAGTGGGTGTATACCCACCTTGTGGATCCTGACCAGAAAAGATTAATTCAATGACAATTTGTTGTCCAGCCCATGATACTTTAGAGAACAAAAGTATTACAGATACTTTTTTTAAAGATAATTTTGCTGAGACAACAGGCATAAACGGATACTGCTCTGGGCAAATGAGGAGGGTGACTTTAAGGAGTGAGATGGGTAGGCAAAAGTGAGGATTGGGTAGTTAGCCTAACAGGAGCATCCCAGTCACCAGTGCCATTAGAAAAATATTTCAGAGCCATGTCCCAGATCTTAAGAATCAATATCTATGGACCCCATGTGTATGAGTGTGTGTGTGTGTGTGTGTGTGTGAGAGAGAGAGAGAGAGAGAGAGAGAGAGAGAGAGAGAGAGAGGGAGAGAGAGAAATCCAAAACTGATTTTAAAGCCCAACCATGGTTGATGCTCTTTGATTATCTGTGAAATTCCGATTTGATAGCTTTGCTCTAAATGTTAACAACAAACAATAGGAATAAATGAAATTTCTCTCAGACCTTATATGGCTATTATTTTTCACACATGTCATCTGATTTGATCTCTTAGCACAGCCAGCCTCTAAGCCATCAGTGCAATGGGACACGCAAAGATTACCTGACTTGTTCATGGTCATTCTGAAACTGAAACCCAAGGTTTAGTTTAGAGATTTTCCACTTTCTATGATTATTTGTTCATTAAGCAAAGAGCAGTATATGCTGAGTAATTTAGAGCATCACTCTGACACCCATGGAGTCATGGACTTCTGTCCCTAGGCAAATACTAATCTGTTTGCTATCACTACATTTTAGCTTCCAATTTCTAGAACCCTGCATGAACAGAATCATATAGTATTTACTCTTCTTAACCTCTTTCTTTTCATCCACTGTGATTTTGAGATGCATCTATCTTGCACTTATCAATAGTTTGTTCCTTTTAATGGCTGAGTAATATGTATATTATAGTTTGTTTATACTTTCACCCACTGATGAACAACTGGACTCTTTCTAGTTTGGGGCTGTTACAACTGAAGTTGCTTTGACCATTCCTACGTAAGACTTTGTGTGGACACATACTTTTATTTCTCCTGGGTAAATATCTAGAAAGAAATGCCTGGGTCATGTAAAAGGTGTGTTTTAAATTGGTTTTTAAGTGAGAGGAGGGAAGATAGACATACTTCTGCATGTGCCCCAACTGGGATCCATCCTGCAACCCCCACCAGGGGGTGATGCTCGAACCAATCGAGTTTTGTTATTCTTTTCTAGTGACAATTTTAGGCATTAATATTTCTGTACAAACTGATATAATCAAATGTCCTATTTCTTTATGCATCAGGCTTGAAATTTTGTGTATTCCAAGGAATGTCTTCATTTCATCTAGGCTGTTGAACTTATTGGTATAAAGTTCAGAATGTCCCCTTATCCCTAGGCTCCCCAGAGAGGCAGAGGTCGCACACGTGCAGACACATTAAAGGTGAAACCAGTCAGAGCAGAGACATTGCTCCATATTCTAGTCTCAGCTGAGACCTCACAGAAGCATAACTCAGGAGCAGGGCTACTCTAACCTTAGAAGCAATGACAAAGCTTAAACATCCTCAACAGAACCAAATTATTCTACCTGTCAGGTCTTCTTGAAGGTTGCTTACCTTGTGCTTGCACAGCTCAATATTTGGCTGAAGATTCAAGGGGACCCATCTGCAGATTGCCAGGACTTCCCCACACAGCTTTCTCCTCTGTAGACCCTGCTTTGCAGATTTTATCCACCTCAGTATTCCTGAGCAATGGCCTCTGTTTCTTCCACCCAGAGAGATGCTTTCTGTCTGAGCCTCCCTTCTCTCCTTCTCTGTGTCACAGTTGAGTAAGTGCCTTCATGGAGAAATCCAGGATAAATGTGGAGCACATCTCCTCCATTTTCTTCTCCCAAGGATCAAAACCTAAATGTCTAAGAATAAGTCATCCATATATTGTGTGCAGTTCTAACATTTTCAGACTGGGATGCTGTTGATACCCATTGCAATGTCTGGTTAGAACCCTGTAATAAACTTTTGAACAACTACATACATTAAATAAACAAATGCAATGAGGATAACTTTTAAGAATTTTTTTAAACTAATTGAACTCCATTATTGAAACATGGCATCATTGTTGGGAATCAAATATGAATAAATCAAAATACTTCTCTGAAGGATCTCCCTCGTCAGGGAAGCAAAGCCAAAAAAAAGCATAACAAACTGTCATGTACTAGGAGTTGATAAATGGCGTAAGATGAAAATCAAACTGCTCAGAGGAGGACAAGGGAGTAGTGGTGGGTGAGTAGTGTTTTGGAAAAGTTTCTTTAAAAAGTAACCTTTCATTTAGGTATTAAATAACGGTAACCTATATACCCCCCCCCAAATATCCTCTGTTTGTAAACTTTAAAATATTTTAAAAGCTTTGTGTCATTTATGCAGGCAGATACCATCCTAGCTCTAATTTTCATTAGCTCTATCTGGGGAAATAATTTGGGAATGAAAAATGTCCTTAGATCAGAAGTAAATCAGAGTAAGCAGAAGGTAAGTTAGAGTTGACAGTGTTTATATGACATGTGTAAGCAAAGGGTAAGTATATTTGGACCCTGCTTAATATACTAAGAGTCCTTTTTAAACATGTTCTTGCTGTGTTTATTAAGGAAGCTATGCTTTTCTGGGTGAGAGAAATTCAAAATTTTGCCCATCCACTCAGCTAAAAGAGCAGATAATCAGAACATCACTAGAAGTTACTCAAACTGGTTTTCTTGTCAATGCAGATAACAATTTATGTCTGACTTTGAGTCAAACAGCCAGCTTGACAGCCTGGAGGCAACTTTTATCCCTTCTGCCTCATTTCAGTACCTCAGATACAGTGAGCACTTAATGATTATTTATGGAGTTAATCGCCATGTCTTGATCACATTCCCTTTTAAATTCCCCTTGAGTTCTTTATTTTTCTCCATATCCTTAATAAACACTCAAAAACAGCAGTTCTCTGACTTTTTTGGTCTCAAGCTTCCCTTATACTCTTAGAGATTATTGAGACTTTTAAAGGACTTTTATTTATGTGAATTAGATCTGTTGAGGTTACCATATGAGAAATCAAAACTGGGAAATTTTTAAAATATTTCTTCATTCTTTTAAAATAACCAAATAAAACCATTACATTTTGATCTGCTCATTTTTTGTGTGCAAAGAAACTATTTTTAAAACTAAAAAGATATAGTGAAAAGAATAATATTTACATTTTTTAATAATAATGTTTACATTTTTTTGCAAATCTTTTTGATAGCTAACTATAAAAAAACAGCTGGATCCTCATTGGAGCTTCAGCCTGCCAGGATAACACGTGTCAGGTCATCTCTGGACCATCCCACCGTACTCTCACGTCGTCTCGCGAGAGTATGAGTGCGAAAGGGCAAACAATGTATTGCTATGAATATATTTTCCACCTAACAGCCCCCTTGGAAGAGACCTTTGAGAACTGATGCGCACATATGACTGTATTTCAGACTCGATTCTAGTCTCAGCTTTATAAATATTTGCTTAGTGAGTGAAAAACCTCTGCAGTATATCCTGAACATATCTGCTTTAAAAAACAAGATTGTGGGCCTGACCTGTGGTGGCGCTGTGGGATAAAGCGTCGACCTGGAACACTGAGGTTGCCGGTTCAAAACCCTGGGCTTACCTGGTCAAGGCACATATGGGAGTTGATGCTTCCTGCTCCTCCCCCTTCTCTCTTTCTCTCTATCCCCTCTCTCTAAAAAAAATCAATAAATAAAATATTTAAAAAACAAAAACAAAACAAGACTGTGTCCAAGAATTTTCTGTGGCTGCTGGATTGTCATTGCATCGAATTACATGCTTTTTCTTGATTTCCAAGGCTCCTTTCATCCCAGGCCACCCTTTCTCATTGAATCCTGTTCCCACGCAGCTCATTGTGCCCTGCCTTTGCCTGGTTCCCTTTCCTGCAAAAACTCTCCCATCCCTGGTCTCCTCTGCCCACGTGCCATCCATGCCATCCATCTCTGTGGCAAAGTGTGGGGTATGCTTGTCCTTGGGTCTGTCCCCAGCTCCTCACCAGCCGCCTCCTCCGATGTGGCATTCTGTGCTGTGAATGATGGGCCATCTCTATGAGTCTTGCTTCAAAATGGATCCAGGAGGTCAGAACAAAGTCTCACCTCTTTGTGTCCCCCACAGTTCCAAATGCATCTGGTCTTCTTGTCAGATGAATTAAACAACAAACTCACTTAGGAGAGTTTTAAGAAACTTAGGAATGCAGATAAAAGCATAAATAAATCAGCTAATAAGTAAATTGTATTTATAGTTATATGCTTTCATTCTTTTTTCATTAAAAACTTTTATTATGTAAATTATCAAATATATACAAAAGTAGAGTCTAGTGTATGTAATGAGGCTTCTATATTTATTCATATGTGGGAAGTTTTTTAAATTCAAATTCCCCATTTCACACAGAGTGTTTTAAAGCTTACTCTAATTTTTTACACCTTTTATTTATTTTTAGAAAGGGGGAGAGAGAGAGAGAGAGAGAAGGAGAAGGAACAGGAAGCATCAACTCCCATATGTGCCTTGACCAGGCAAGCCCAGGGTTTTGAACCAGTGACCTGAGCATTCCAGGTCCCTGCTCTATCCACTGCGCAACCGCAGATCAGGCTTGAAGCTTATTTTAGACAGCACATCACTTCATCTGTAAATATTTCACTACATACCTCCAATACTTTTACCCCCAAAATAATAGCCTTAACACCGTTATCAGCTCTGAAGCAAAAGTCAATAGTAATTTATCATTATCAAGTATCCAGTGCTCATATTTCTCCAACTTTTTATATTACCTTAGAACCTTTTTGCTTGAAATGAGATCCAAATAAGGTCATGCATCAGGGTGAGTTTTAGGTCTCATGGGTCTTTTTTTACTCTACAGCTTTCCCCTTCATCTTTCCCTCTTTTTTTCCTTTTCCTTGAGATTGTTATTTTTATTTTATTTGAACAGTTTTCCATTGTCTGGATTTTGCTGACTTCATTCTTTTGGTGTCATTTAATATATTCTTTTCTCTTTGTATTTCCTAGAAATTGAACAGTAGATTCAGAAGGCTTTATGTTTGTTTGTTTGTTTGTTCATCGCAATATTAAAAAGGAACAAAGCATCCAGACAACCAACCTTTTTTCCACTGATTTGCTTCCTCAGGAAGTTCTGGAACTTCAGTTTAAATGCACCTCAGAGTATTTTAGTAGGATGTTTAGTGATGCTTGAGTCCCTGGTCTGACACCTCAGTGAGCGGCTATCCAGCCTATCCCTAAGACACTGTCACTGATGAAGAGAGACTTCCAAGGCCGCCCAGACCCATCTTCCTACAGCTTTTAGCCTTTGGTCAGAATTCTCCACTGGATGAATATGCTAGCCTCCGAGTTGGTCTCCCTGCCCCTAGCAATCGCTCTCTTTATTCTTGATAATATAGCCTTATGAAAAAAATCAGGATAGAAACTACCAGAGCCCCCACACATGTTCCTATGCCAGCCACTCGCTGACACTGATACCTATCTTGAGACACAAAGTGGAGCTGACGTCTAACACCAGCATCAAGTTGGAATAAACAAAAATAATGAGTATCATTATTTTCATTTTGATAAACCATCATAGCTTTATTCTCATCCCATGAAAATTTTTCTGTGAATGAGAGAGAGAGAGAGAGACAGACAGACAGACAGACATCTAGAACCAGGTAAAAGGTCTCCCCCTGTGCCTGGGACTGCCCACAGCTGTGCCACAGTGCTGAGGGGGCTTCCGTTCTGAACACACATCTAGAACACACCACCACCGCTTGTGGTTATCTCATGTGTTCTGAATCAATCCCCTAATTTAAGCAAATAGTGTGCAGGCATTTCAGAGGGGAATTATGACAGTGGGGAGCAACCTTTCCTTAGAAACATGACTGGTTTTGGTAACAAACTCGCACCGTGCACCAGGGATTAGTTCTTTTCAGGCAGCCTTCAATGCACCTGTCTCTGTCTCTGGTTTTTCTTTACCACTTTCCACGTCTATCTTTCAGATATCTTTATTCCTGACTCAGGCCTTTCAGGTTTTGTTCAACTTTCTGAATCATTGTTGTCACTACCACTAGAATAGTTAGAAATCATGAGTGGTTTCTATTCCTTGGCCTTGGGAAGACTTTTTAGTGAACATGCTGCCTTCTGGAAACCATATATTTATTCTTTAAGATTAAACTATGGCCTGACCAGGCAGTGGCACAGTGGATAGAGCGTCGGACTGGGATGCTGAAGGACCCAGGTTCAAGACCCCAAGATCGCCAGCTTGAGCGCAGGCTCATCTGGTTTGAGCAAAACTCACCAGCTTGGTCCCAAGGTCGCTGGTTCAAGCAAGGGGTTGCTCGGTCTGCTGAAGGCCCATGGTCAAGACACATATGAGAAAGCAATCAATGAACAACTAAGGTGTCACAACGAAAAACTGATGATTGATGCTTCTCATCTCTCTTCGTTCCTGTCTGTCTGTCCCTATCTATTCCTCTCCCTGACTCTCAGTCTGTCCCTGTTAAAAAAGAGAGAGAGAGAGAGAGAGATATTAAACTATGATCTGTCAAGCACTGTAACACTAAACCATATCTTAGTGAACTAAATGTGGTATATTATTCACTTAACAATTACACAAATGTTCAAATTCTATGGGTTATAATTTTCTGCTTTTCTATACTAACTAGTCTTTGAATGGGACTTGGGTCCCCATACTCTACTAACTAGTTAATCTATCAGAGTGTATTGTTAGTCTTCAAAACCTGTGGACCTAGTAAGTCCTAGTGCAGAATTTGTACTTGATTTTGAATTCAGTGAAGAGTCATTGACATGATTTAATTAAAGATGATATAATTAGGTTTGTTTTCTCAGAATCTCTCTGGCTACAGTGTGGGCAATTAGGTTGAGAGGAGGTAAGACTAGAAGCAGGAAGCTCAATCAGTAAGCTGACACAAGAGTCTTAGCTAGAGATGATGGTGGTTGAACTAGGAAGGATGAATGGTGACAGAGAAAATGAAGGGTCAGTGGTATTGACTGGGTGATTGATTGGATGTAGTGGGTAAGGCAGGAGAGTGAAGGACTGAGGATGACAGTGGGTTTCTGGATGGGACAACTTAGGGAAAGGGGCTCCATCTACAGAGGAGAAAAAAGAGTAGGTTTTGTGAAAGACAAACAATTCAGTTTGATTATGTTAAGGATAAGGTGGTTTGGTAATAGTTGTGTATGCAGAACTGGAGCTCAGGAGCCAGACATGGTCCAGGGATAGAGATTTGAGAGTCAAAGAAAAAAAAAGAAGAAACTATGGAAATGAATGAGCTTCCCTGACCTCTGTCTTCCCTTTTAGAGTAGCAGGCAGTTCTCAGTTGAGATTATAGAAGGCTAGGTTAAGTTTGAAAAGAATGAAGATATCTCCTGCAGGTAAAACTGAGGTTCTTAATATTGCATTTATTATGAAAGATGTCTATAATTAAAATAGTTCCATGCTCTTTTGCCTTTTAAATTAAAAAGTAAATATCCCCCAATTCCTTTCTGCATTTTAAAACTGATTGGCCCAATTGAATTTAGAAGCCATATTATAGCTTACAAAAAGGCACCTTTTATTTTGAAAATAAGCTATAAAATACCTGTGCATATATGTTATGTCATTTTGAATACCACTCCTTTTCTTTGTTTTGTTTTTTGAGAGAGAGAAAGAAAAAAAGAGGAAAGGAGAGAGATGAGATGAGCAGCATCAACTCGTAGTTGCTGCACTTTAGTTGTTCATTGATGGCTTCTCATAGGTGCCTTGTTCGGGGGGTCCAGCCAAACCAGTGACCTCTTGCTCAAGCCAGCAACCTTGGCTCAAGCCAGTTACCTTGGGCTTCAATCCACTGACCATGTTCATGATTCCACGCTCAAGATGGATGAGCGTGCGCTAAAGTTGGATAAGCCCATGCTCAAGCCAGCAACCTTGGCTCAAGCCAGTTACCTTGGGCTTCAAGCCACTGACCATGTTCATGATTCCGCGCTCAAGATGGATGAGCGTGCGCTAAAGTTGGATGAGCCCATGCTCAAGCCAGCAACCTTGGGGTTTTGAACCTGGAACCTCAGTGTCCCAAGTCATGCTCTCTATCCACTGCGCCACCACTGGTCAGGTGAATACCACTCACTTTTGATGGAGGTCAGCTACTCTGCTGGTCTTGTCCAACCTGAGCCTAAGGCTGGGGAAAAGTATGTAGAAGGAGTCCCTGGCTTAACCCAGCAGGGAAGGAGGTGTGCAGAAGTGTAGAACAAAGGGTTATTCATATTCTACCTTAAACAGAGCTAGATGATGTCCCTGAAGGATGACTACAGCATCAAAGGACATGCTTCTGGATGATCTGGTGACCACTGAGATGACCTGGCATGTTATTGCCCAGTAGGATTGTCCAGAAAGCCCAGATTTGGCATCTTTACAGCAAGTACAGAACCAAAAGGTCATCTTCCTGTTCTCTGTTCACCTCTTAATACAGGAGCTTCCGACAACTTAGCATGTCTTCGCCAGCGAGGGTCTGGGCTGGAACTTGCCTCAGCCTTCACGCTGAATGCGAAGGGGCCTCACCCGAAACACATCGGTCAGCCCAGGCTGACCGATTTTGGTCGTTTGTGTCATTGCTTAGGATTTGTGGGGTTTGGCCTTGAATTCACATCCCACAAATATGAGAGGCTGCTGATGACTATCACGCCTTAATTATAGGCATCAACCTTTCCTACAAGACCCCATAACATGTCTTTATAAGTACTGGAAGTAATAATTTTATGAAGTGCCTTAGCTATATAAAATTATTTGTAGAATCATTTTGGTTTTATGCAAATAAGAATGTCTTGAAAATCGGGAAGATAAAATGTTGGAATAAATCAAGACAGGCTCTCTTTCTCCATTTAAGAATATATTTCCAGCTGGAAGCAGTGGAAGCAGTGGAAGCAGGAGGGTTATTCAAAGGGTCGTTTTCTTCCATCAACAAATGTCAATGAACATTTATTGAGAATTGTCCATCACTGAGGAAGATAGGAATGAAAGATAAGATGTAATGTGTGTCTTCTTCCTTCCTTCCTCCTCCTCCCCCTTCCTTCCTTCCTTCCTTCCTTCCTTCCTTCCTTCCTTCCTTCCTTCCTTCCTTCCTTCCTTCCTTCTTTCCTTCCTTCCTCCTGCCTTCCTTCCTTCTTCCTTCCTTCCTTCCTCCTGCCTTCCTTCCTTCTTCCTTCCTTCCTTCCTTCCTTCCTTCCTTCCTTCCTTCCTTCCTTCCTTCCCTCCCTCCCTCCCTCCCTCCCTCCCTCTCTCCCTCCCTTCCTTCCTTCCTTTCTCTCTTTCTATCTTTATTTTTTAAGTGAGAGGAAGGAAGATAGTGAGGCAGATTCCTGCATGCGCACCGACTGAGATCTTACCTGGCAGCCCATGTCTGGGGCCAATGTTCGAATCGACCAAGCAATCCTCAGTGCCTGAGGCTGACACTCAGATCAACCAAGCTCTCCTGAGCGCTTAGGGCTGACACTCGAACCAGTCAAGCCACTGGCTGCGGGAGGGGAAGAGGGAGAGAAGGGGGAGAAGCAGATGGTCGCTTCTCCTGTGTGCCTTGACCAGGGATCAAAACCTGGGACGTCCATAGGCTGGGCCAGTGCTCTACCCACTGAGCAATCAGCCAGGGCCTAGTGTGGGTCTTTAAAGAGACTAAAATTAGGCCCTGGCCGGTTTGCTCAGTGGTAGAGCATCAGCCTGGCGTGCAGGAGTCCCAGGTTCGATTCCCAGCCAGGGCACACAGGAGAAGCGCCCATCTGCTTCTCCACCCCTCCCCCTTTCCTTCCTCTCTGTCTCTCTCTTCCCCTCCCACAGCCGAGTCTCCATTGGAGCAAAGATGGCCCGGGCACTGAGGATGGCTCTGTGGCCTCTGCCTCAGGCGCTAGAATGGCTCTGGTTGCAACAGAGCGACGCCTAGATGGGCAGAGCATCACCCCCTGGTGGGCATGCCGGGTGGGTCCCGGTCGGGCATATGCGGGAGTCTGTCTGACTGCCTCCCCATTTCCAGCTTCGGAAAAATGCAAAAAAGGAAAAAAAAGAGACTAAAATTATAGGGATTGAATGTGTTACTCATTCAAATTGTGTGAGCCTTCTGTATTTTATAAACTGTTGTAGGTGTCAAGGATATAGCAGTGAAATAAAAATACAAAAAACCTGTGGCTTTAGGGAGTTCATATTTAAGGAAAACAACAACAAAGGAAGAAACAAGTAGAGAAGATGGCAATGAGTGCTACCAAGAAAAGTAATTCAACTTAAATGCTTAAGGCTTAAAAAGCTGCAAAAATAGGCTGCAGTGAAGGAAGGGGTTCATGGGGGAGCTGGATTTTGAACTTAGCTTTGAAAATAGAGAGTTTGAATGGATTTAAGTTTGAACTGACACAAGGGAGAGGGAGAGGTCACTGAGAGAGGAGCAGAAGAATGAAGCAGAGAACCACAGGAGCTGAGGCCATAGTCGCAAAGTTACAGTGGATTAACAAAGTTACAATGAAAAGTCATGTAAGAAGAAACCATGGCATGGTGGTAATTCACAATTCAGTTTAACAGGTGTTTTTTGGAAATACTCATAGAGTATAAACTCCAAGGCCAGGAACACTGTGCACTTTCTTAACCATTCTATCTCCAGTACTTACTGGGCAGGCGCCTGCTCTGATAGAAGATGCTAAGCAGATTACTTGTCAAGGGGAGGACTTTGTGCAAGGCTAGTGAAACCAAATGATGAAGGGCCCTGGATGACAAGGTGATGAGCTTGAGCTTGATCTTATCAGCGACAAAAAGATAATGCACATCACACATCTTGGTTAATGTCACTATTATAAGGTTCCCTTAAATATATTACTGAGCCCTTTGAAAAAATTTTCTTCCCTTTAGTTAATTTTGGGAACTTTCCCTCGTGGCTTCAATTACTTTCTTGCCTTTCTGTCCCATCCCTTGGAGATGACAAGATGACCACTGCCATCACCTCTCAGGTCCTAAGTGTATGTGTGTGCAGGCCCCTTATTACCAAGGAGCACGGGAGCTCTGGACCATGCTGCGCTCTGTGCACAAAAAGAACCAAGTGTCACTCACTGTCAGTGGGCCTCCTGGTCTTGCACACACCCCTCTGCAGATGTGCCTCGTGATGACTGCCTTTGGCCATGTCCTCCCAGACCTTCTTTCCCTCCATCTCAGAAACCTGTTCCCTGCCTTCTAGTCTGTCCTCTTCCCACCTGAACATCTCCCAGTGTTCCTCAGTCATCCCCTCTGACACGGCCTGTTTTTCACTTTTGATTGTTTCTGTTTACTTAAAAGCATATACTTTTAGAGGGAGGAAGGTGTGGTAGTGATTTCCTGGTTGAAACATTTACTTTACAGATTAGGAAACTGAGGCTCAGGAAGGTAAAGTGACTCACCCAGCTCTAAACAACCATGCAAGCCTTCCTGATTCCTAGCCTCAACCCCCCTTGATTTCTTTTCTTTTCTTTTCTTTTTTGACAGAGACAGAGAGTCAGAGAGAGGGACAGATAGGGACAGACAGACAGGAAGGGAGAGAGATGAGAAGCATCAATTCTTCGTTGCCACACCTGCATTGTTCATTTATTGCTTTCTCATGTGTACCTTGACTGAGGGGTTACAGCAAAATGAGTGACC
Source organism: Saccopteryx bilineata (assembly GCF_036850765.1). NCBI lineage: Eukaryota > Metazoa > Chordata > Mammalia > Chiroptera > Emballonuridae > Saccopteryx > Saccopteryx bilineata. The sequence continues at coordinate 132,366,296 of NC_089490.1, forward strand.
CCTTGCTCAAGCCAGAGACCTTTGGGCTCAAGCCAGCAACCATGGGGTCAGGTCTAGGATCCCATGCTCAAGCCAGTGACCCCACGCTCAAGCTGGTGACTTCGGGGTTTCAAAACTGAGTCCTCCACGTCCTAGTCTGATGCTCTATCCACTGCATCACCGCCTGGTCAGGCCTCCCTTAATTTTGGAGCAGGGAAGTGGTGGCACTGTGACAAAGCTGCAGGTGGTGAGTCGAGCACCACTGGCTCAGAGATGAGCAAGGCTAGGAGTGAAGAAAGCCCTCTAGATCTGGTGCCACAGTGCATGGGTACTGGGGGGGGGGGCAAGTCTGAAGCACGTTCCACCGGAAAGCATCAGAGGGGCTCGGGGACTGGTGAACATGTAGGAGACAGAGGGGAGGAGGAGTCACATCCACATCCTTTCAGGAGCTGAGCCCGACCCTGCACTTGCTCTAGAGCAGAGAGATAACTCAAGCCCCTGCCACCGGCGAGCTACTGCATATGGCGGGTGAGACCATCAAAGAAAACAACTAAATTAGAAAACTTACAAGAGGGTAGGCGAAATGGGTGAAGGTGTCCAAGAGGTACAGACCTCCAGTTATAAAGAAAGGGATTTAATGTGCAACATGGTGACTATAGTTATCAATACTGGATTGTATATTGGAAGGATGCTAAGTGAGTAGATTTAAAAGTTTTCATCACAAAGGGGGAAAAATGAAAATTCTATTGAAAAAAAGAAAACTTACAAACCATGATATGTGCCATGAGAGAAACACCACACTAGCAAGTGTGTGTTTGAGGACTGCTCTGCTTTAAACTGGGCGATGGAAACCCTGGCTGGTTGGCTTAGCGGTTGAGCACTGGCCTGGCATGTGGAGGTCCCAGGTTTGATTCCCAGTCAGGGCACACAGGAGAGGTGCCCATCTGCTTCTCCACCTTTCCCCCTCTTCTTCCTCTCTGTCTCTCTCTTCTCCTCTCGAAGACAAGACTCCACTGGAGCAGAGTTAGCCTGGGTGCTGAGGATGGCTCCATGGCCTCAGGTGCTAGAATGGCTCCAGTTGCAACAGAGCTATGCCCCAGATGGGCAGAGCATCGCCCCCTGGTGGGCATGCCGGGTGGATCCCAGTTGGGCACATGTGGGAGTCTGTCTGACTGCCTCCCTGCTTCTAACTTCGGAAAAATACCAAAAATAAATAAATAAATAAGCCAGGTGATGGGAGAAAGTGATTGTGTAGAGATGATAAACAGATGTTTTATCAACTGTAAGACTCACGAAACAATGATGATTTTAAAGAAAGTGGCAAAGTTTGGAAAATAAGTTGGTTTATGAAAGGAGATTGCTTTTAAGGAAACAGCCTATTAAAGAACACAATAACTTATTTGCCAACATTTCCCTTACCCAAATCTCGGGGTTTTGTTAACTAAGAGGGAGAGGAGATATTGTGCTATCTTTTGAAAGTGTTGGAATTAGTTATTCATCTCAATAGGAAACACTTGACACCAGCAGTTGTTCTAAGGAGATGTGTACAGTGAGGCTACCCAGTCATCATGGTGTTCAAGTGGGGCATGTGTATCCTGGGAGACATGGTCCTCTTTTCTAAAAGGAGAAGTACAGTTTGGGCTTTGGTAACTGGTGAGAGAACCATCATAAAAAGCTTTACCTTGAGCAATGTGGGCTCATTCGAGGTAAAAATCCCTAATTCTGTAGAGCTGCACGGGACCAGACAAGGGTCCCATGAAGACAGCCTACCACTTACAGAAGCATGAGGTGTGAGAGAACATCTCCCCAGTGACCACTTTCCTTGCCTGGGTTGGAAGAAGCTGTGGTTCTTGATAACAGTAATCACAGTGTAGTAACCAAAGCCAATAACATTTCTCCCCAGATAAAGGGAGAATTCTGTTCTCCCCCTTCTTTCTCATTATCTCTGAAAAATTTGTCATCCTGTGTTAATAGCTAGGCATATTGCCGTTAGCACTTTCCATGCCACTGTGGGTTGCTAAGTAGTAGCACACGAGATCAGGAGCAGAGATGGGTTAAGCCGAGCAGAGTCGGTTTTAGTCCTGATTGGACCACAAATGAGGACAGAAATGAACCACTACCTTTCCTCAACCTTAATATCTCCATTTGAAAAGGAAGGGTTGATGGTATTTGCTAGTCGCTGTCTCTGCCAGTCTTCACCTTATAGCATTCTGTGGCTCCAACTAATTAGGGTTTATCATAACCCTGTGTCTCTCAAAGTTGTCATGAAGATGTCACATTTTCAGGGAGGTGAAATTAAGCACAGAAGCTGGGAGCCTAGGACTACAAAGATTGACTCAGTTTTCTGCTTTCATACTGAGTCACCCTGACTCTGAAGGAGCTGAACTGATACCAGTGCTAGGCTGGAATTTGAGAGCTCCATCTTTGCCTTCATCGTCTTACAGAGTGAACTAGAGTACTGGTGGAACAAGCTCACTTAGGAGACCAGCGATAGTAGAAAAATGGTTTTCTCCTGTGTTGGGGACATTGAGAGCAAACTTTGCTGTAACTTTGTGGTAGCTAAACTGTAACTATAGTGGCCAACTCTTCACTAGGATGGCTCCCATTTCCCCCACTGTAAGTCTACAGATAAGCCCCAGATTAGAAATGAAAAGTCAGATGTTCCCAATGGAGTGATGAGTCTTAAGGGCGTCATTTGAAATCGTGATTTCCCATTTTTCCTTGGAATCCAGAGACCTTGCCAGTGGGGGTAACAATTCTGAATTTCCAACAGTGATGACACTGATGGTACTCAGGGATAAACTCATGTTCTACCCACCTCAGTCTGGCCAAGTTTTAGTTGACCAGAATGTCTGGAGGGTCTTGAAGAAAAAAGAGTCAGAGATTCTGCAACAAGCCAAATGGTGGATAGAGCATTGGCCTGGGATGCTGAGGAGCCAGGTTCAAGGCCCTGAGATCACTGGCTTGAGTGCAGACTCATCTGGCTTGAGTGCAGGCTCACCAGCTTGAGCCCAGGGTTGCTGGCTTGAGCCCAAATGTCACTGGCTTGAGCCCAAATGTCACTAGCTTGAAGCCCAAGGTCGCTGGCTCGAGCTCAAAGTCACTGGCTTAAGCAAGAGGTTACTGGCTCTGCTATAGCTCCCCGGTCAAGGCACATATGAGAAAGCAATTGATGAACAACTAAGGTGCCGCAATGAAGAATTGATGCTTCTCATCTCTCTCTCTCTTTCTGTCTTTCTGTCTGTCTGCCTGTCTCTCTTGCAAAAAAAAAAAAAAAATGGTGGGAAGAAACTCAGTGAAGAGAAGAATTTTTGAAGGCTTGGGGATTTTTCAAAGCTCCAGACAGATTTACATAAAGGGATAACCTGACTTTTGGGGTGAGGAGTTTGAGGAATTAAGCTGTGTCTCCTCCTGCAGCTGAGTCTAGGCGGGGGCTGTTGAGGAGCACACAGACCTTTAGTGATGAGAGAAACAGGAGTCTCTCTGCTCAGGTGGGCAATTCAAAAGTCTGGCTTTTTCTATGAAGTGTAAGGAGAAAAATTAGACAGCAGCAAGACAAGAAAGCGAAATGCTATCACAGAGAAAACCAGAGGGTTACATTGAGACTGGGCAGAAAAAGGAAAAGAGACAAAGGCAGGAAAGCACGGCAGGGAGATAACATGGGGCCACAGCTGTCGGGCGGAGACGGAGCCAGGTCACACAGGAAGCAGTCATGAAGAGGTCAAACAAACACAGTCATCCACTCGATCAGCTATTTAAAGAATCAGCCATTCATTTGGCAAAAACAGAGAGGATACGTTGAAGAAGCCAGCATTGTGCTAGGTGCTGGGAATCGATGAGCAAAACTAACATGGCACCTGCTCAGAAGAAGTTTATAACCTAGTGAGTGGGTCAGAGGCATCGATCCCTGAATTGCGTGGTTCGACCCTGTGCTCCATGTCATGGTGGGTGGAGGGCAGGGAAAAGCACAGTCCTGTTGCCTCCCCATTCTAACAAGCATCATTGTCATCATTAAGAAGAAAGGACCTCCCCCTGGTGGGCAGAGCATCGCCCCTTGTGGGTGTGCCGGGTGGATCCCGGTCGGGCGCATGCGGGAGTCTGTCTGACTGTCTCTCCCTGTTTCCAGCTTCAGAAAAATGCAAAAAAAAAAAAAAAAAGAAGAAGAAGAAGAAAGGACCTGAGCGCGGGCTCATCTGGCTTGAGCAAAGAGCTCCCCAGCTTAGACCCAAGGTCGCTCGCTCCAGCAGGGGGTTACTCAGTCTGCTGAAGGCTCGCGGTCAAGGCACATGTGAGAAAGCAATCAATGAACAACTAAGAAGTCGCAACGCGCAACAAGAAACTGATGATTGATGCTTCTCATCTCTCTCCGTTCCTGTCTGTCTGTCCCTGTCTATCTCTGCCTCTGTAAAAAAAAAAAAAAAAAAAAAAAAAAAAAAAAGGAAGAAGAAAGGACCTGAGAAGAAAGTGAGGTTAGAGATAGAAATAGTGGAGCGTTCAGAGAAGTTCCTGAACAGAGAGGAGCTAGTGGGATGTGGATACCCTGATTGGGACCAGGCAGCAACAGCCATTTTCTAAGCCTGATCCCAGCTCAATCTTCCCTTCCTAGGAGAGGGAAAATGAACGCAAGAGATCTAAGGATGTGAAGAATACAAATGAGGAAGGAAACAGCCCATTGTTGTCTTTCCTCGATGTTTGGAAAGCTCCTGAAGGAAATAGTTATGAGTCCCTATCCCAACCCCATCCAGCACCTGCTGAAAGAGGATCACCCCAAGGCAGGAGGAGCATTGAGGCAGGAGAAATGGATCACAGGACCTGCCCCTGTGCAACTGTCAGAGTGGGCTTAGGTGGGTCGTGTAGGTTTAGACACATCTACGTGCCACTTAATAGGATAAACCAAATTATGGCATTTATGGCAAGGCCTCTCATCTGGAAGAATCTCTCACTGACTGTCTCAAAAGAGATTTGCTTGGATTAGCAAAATACTCTCCCTGGAGGGTTAAAGTAGGAGACTGACATTTATCTGAATATAAATTCATTTCACCATCTCTTTCTCTCACCCTGTACTCCAGGTGCAGTGAAGACATAGGTGTTTTAAGCAAGGCACCTAGAGGGGAGGGCCAGTATTTACCCCTGAAGCTGTGGACACAATGGGAAGACCAGAGGAGACAGGACCAGGAGCTCAGCTCTGAGTCAGCCTGATCTGGAATCGAGTTGGGGCTCGAAGGAAGGGAAGACCAGGTGGTGGGGGGAAAGAGACCGAAAGGAAATTTGAGGTTTATATTTACGCATGCACATCTGGGCTCTGTAAGCAGAATGAGTGTCCTTGAAGGAATTGGGTAAAATTCCAAGGATCCCAAATCATTTCATTAGCATTTCCACTCATAATTCATGTATTTTTTTCCTTTTCTCTTAATTAAAATTCTTAAAATAAATGTACTTCCCTTTCTCGCAGATTTACAGAATAGTGAAATTCTCAGACAAGATAGTTTTTGGTGTTCCCTGCTCACATATTCCCAAGCCAGGCCAAGGTGTGCCTTGGTGAAGTGGGTTCCCATAATCACGTCACTAGTGCATTAGGAAGAAATATTGGACAAGGTATTGGCATCATAATGTGAAAGAATTTTTTTTTTTTTTTGTAACTGATCATATTCACGCAAAGCCATCAGTCCTGTTTGCCTTGGCCACATTCTCCATATCACACATAAAGTTTGAAAAAGCATCTTTTCACAAAATAAACTTTCCACAAAATTGAAAGAGACTCACAGACACAGAGAGCAGACTGGCCATTGCTAAAGGAGGTTTGGGAACTGGGTGAAAGAGGTGAAGGGATTGAGATGCACAGACTGATGGTTACAGAACAGTCACGGGGATGTAAGTGCAGCACAGGGAACAGAGTCAATAACACTGTAATAACTGTGTGATGCCAGGTGGGCACTGGAATTATCAGGGGAATCACTTTGTAAAGTATATGATTGTCTAACCACAATGCTGTACACCTAAAAACAATCTAAATTAAAAAAAGAAGAAACATCTTTCCAATTTAGCTTCCTACAACCGTACACTTCATCGCTCTCTATTCACCATCTTTCTTCCCAAGAGATGTATTATTCAAATCTATTTTGTGCGTCAATCAGACCGTCCAATTTCAAATCCCACCTCTACCACAACTATTTGGCTGAGTGACCTTAGTTAAGTGATTCAACCCCATTAAACTGCTGTTTCTTTATTTGTAAAATGGGGACGTTGCTAATGATGATTAAGTTGTATGTAAGCTGTTTAGCACAGAGCCCGGCTCAAGTCAGGCACTCAATATAAGTAAATTTTATTATAATGATAGAAAAAGCTTTGGACCTAAAGAATAATACTTTCCCACTTCCCAACTATTGTGTATGTTTGTGTGTGTGTGTGTGTGTGTGTGTGTGTGTGTGATTTCTTTGAGACACACTGAACTTAGAAGGGAGTGTGCTTCAGAGATAATAAATGCTCCCATTGATCACTGTGCCATTGTGTCTTCTGTGCAATATTTAACTTTACTTTTTGTTTGTATTTATGAGACCCTCTACTAAATGTAGGGCATTGTTTGCTACATTTAAGGACACACATGAGTTTGTCATGACTCTGATGAGCCCATCGAGCAAAGAGAAAAAGAAAGACATAAAATCAAGGCCTTCAGCTGAAGCCAAAGAGAAAAGCTGTGCAAGAGAATAAGGCTCACTGGGTAGGGGGTTCTAGACCCCTTTACCCATCACTGTCCTGGGACTGTAGCTACTGAGTGGAGACAACCTCTTTCATCATCATTTTTTAACTTGGAAAATGAGTAACTGAATAAGATCATGCCTAAGTTTGTTCCCACTTTATGTTGCCATGGTTTTCTTATTCTGCTGCCAATAGCTATGGATGGGACAGTTTCCGTATAAGATTTTAAAGAAGTCTGAAGCGTGATTCCTGCTTTGTTAACCAATGAACAAGACTTCAGTAGGTAAAGAGGATGAGAAAGGGCATTTTAGACATTGAGACCCAATTTGAGAAGGGAGGAGAAAAAGAGCAATCAGACTCACTACAAATAGGAGACAAGTCTGTAGTGGGTCTGGTTGGAGTGAAAGTATTGCTGTTAGAAAGTCAGATTAAATTGAGGTCTGTGGAGGACCCTGCATATCAAGCAACTGGCAAGCATTTTATAAGCATTTGGCAGTCATTGGAATATGTTGACAAAGAAGCACAGTGTAACATCAAAAGGCATCATTGAAGAAAAAGACAGATGCTCTTCAACTTAAAATGGAGTCCCATCTCAGTAAACCTTCCGTGAATTGAAGAAATCATAAATCAAAAATGCATTTAACACACCTGACCTACAAACATCATAGCTTAGCCTAGCCTACCTTACTTGTGTTCAGAACACTTACATTCACCTACGATTGGACAAAATCATATTGCTGTTTTGCCCAACATCACGAGAGAGTATCGTACCACATGTCACTAGCTCAGGATATGATGAAAATTCAGAATTCAAAGTGCAGTTCCACTGAATTTGCACCATCAAAAAATTGTAAGTCTAAACATAGTAGATCAATGACCATACTTACAGTATAATCAAAGATTACTAACCAAAAGTTGGCAAAGCCAGTGATTTGCAAAATTTGGACTCTCATTAAAATAAACACTTCCAATATTCAGGGAGAAGGAATTCACAACTATTTAGGCTGTGTCTTTATAACATTGCTTTAAAGAATAAAGAGAATATTCAAATAACTCCATTTTTATATAGATTATTTGAATATATTCCAACTTAATTTTAAATTCAAGCAAAACAATTTGTAAATGTAGACTCAACCTCATTTTTATGTTTTCAGAGTGTAAAACTTCACAGCAGATATCAAGGGATGTTTTATCACTGAGAACCAGTGCAATCTACGCTTTGGGTCCGCTTTCATAATTGATGTTATACGAGTGGACCAATGAGAACGACCTTTGAGGATGTTGCAAAGAGTTACATTCATCGGGGCTAGTCAGTCAAATGCGCGAAACTCAAACACACTTGGAATCATTCAAAACTTTAAAAAAATATAAAGGATGGTTTTGGTTTGTTTGCTTGTTTTCCTAGACCATTGGCCTGCTGGCTTGCCAATAATGTATATGAATCTGTCTGTTTTCTTCCAGGGTCTTTCTTCCCTGATTTCAAGCCCTCTGAAACGGTTTTTAAAATAGCGTTTTGGCTCGGATACCTAAACAGCTGCATCAACCCCATTATATACCCATGCTCTAGTCAAGAGTTTAAAAAGGCCTTTCAGAATGTCTTGAGAATGCAGTGTCTCCGCAGAAAGCAGTCTTCCAAACGGGCCCTGGGCTATACCCTGCACCCACCCAGCCATGCCCTGGAGGGGCAGCATAAGGACCTGGTGCGCATCCCCGCGGGCTCAGGAGAAACCTTCTATAAGATCTCCAAGACGGACGGGGTCTGTGAATGGAAGTTTTTCTCCTCCTTGACCCGTGGACCTGCCGGGATCACAGCACCCAAAGACCAGTCGGCCTGCACCACAGCCCGGGTGAGAAGTAAATGCTTTTTGCAGGTCTTGCTGCTGCATGGGGCCCTCGACCCTCCGCTGAGGAGAGACCCATCAAGTTCCAACCATTAAGATCCACACCATCTCCCTCAATGAAAACGAGGAGGAAGTCTAGAGCACAGGAAAGGTCAGAAGGAAGGAGGGTCATCTTAAGCACCCAGCCCCCTTCCTACTGACAAGGCCAGTTCACTCTTCCTGGATGACAAGACAGGACTCTCCAACCAGGGACCATGTGGGGATGGGGTGCGAGAGAAGACCTGGCTCTGGGCAGGGGGTAGGGTTCAGGGAGGAGGGGAGTGTCACACAACCATCCCGTTCCAAATGAGGATAAGCAGCACTTCATTGAGGTTAATACTCTCTTGGGCGTCCCTTGAGCCTGCTCTCCATGTCTGGCCCCTTCATCGAAAAACACCATGGGAAACAGAATTTCATGCACGACCCAAAAGACTATAAATATAGGATTATGATTTCATCATGAATATTTTCAGCGCACACTCTAAGTTTGGAGCTATTTCTTGATGGAGTGAGGGGATTTTTTTTTTCAGGCTGAACTTACTGACAGCCGTGCTGGGGAGAGGGCCTGGAGAGAAAGAGACTTGAGGTGGCTGCTGGTATCCAGGCACATTATTTTTAGAGCACGTTTCAAACATGCTCACCATTTCTGATACATCTAGTGTCTCAGCTTGGGTGAAACCTAACAGTGGTTACCTTTTACAGCAATCTGACCGGACACTGCTCCCGGTTCCCTGAGGATGAGGATGAGGGGCACCCAGTATGTCTTTGGACTAAGAGAGGCTCAGCCTCTAGGCTTGGGTCTAGAGTGTTGAAAGAACCAGCCAGAGAAAGGATGGCTTTTCCTAAATGGAAGACAGTGAAGATGAGGGTTATTTTCATCAACCTAACTGCTATGAACAAAATTTCAGTAAGCAGTTCCAAGATTAGAAGGAGGAAGGCTTCCTGTTTAACACATTTAATATAGAGAGGTTAGGGTGGGGTGGGTGCTAATTTCATGCTAACATCGAGGCTGCAAAATTACTCCACAACCTTTTTTTTTTTTTACAGAGACCGAGAGAGAGACAGTGAGAGGGATAGATAGGGACAGACAGACAGGAACGGAGAGAGATGAGTAGCATCAATCATTAGTTTTTCGTTGCGACACCTTAGTTGTTCATTGATTGCTCTTTCATATGTGCCTTGACCACGGGCCTTCAGCAGACCAAGTAACCCCTTGCTTGAGCCAGCAACCTTGGGTCCAAGCTGGTGAGCTTCGCTCAAACCAGATGAGCCCACACTCAAGCTGGCGACCTCGGGGTCTCAAACCTGGGTCCTCTGCATCCCAGTTCGACGCTCTATCCACTGCGCCACCACCTCGTCAGTCTCCACAGCCTTTTTGACATGACCTAGAAAGATCTTTCTTGACAAAGCACTTCTACCTTTTTCAGAATTCCATTATGAAAATTCACAGCTGATAATATTTTGAAAAGCACATTTTGAATTTCAATTTTTTCTCAGCAGCTTCACTATTGCATAATGAATGAGAGTTAAGGTCCCCAGTGCACCTGTAGCATGTTGGAATGAGCCTTATGATCCAAGTATATCCTCCCTGTAATTTGAGAGATACACATGCTTAGCTTGGGAGAATACTGACTAAGAACCCATCAAAAGAGGAAGTTTGCAAAGAGTTTTTGACAGATGCCCATTTATTCTGGTAAAAGAGCCAGCAGGCCATTCACCTCATCTATTTCCACTTTCTACAGATACTGGGGAGCATGCTATTTTTTTTGTTTTATGTATACCAAATTTTGGTAAATCTTAATAACTCAGTGTATTTACTAAAGATGAAGGTGGTAACTATGTAAAAATTAAAATACTTTTCACACTCAACTATAAGAATTTAAAATTAGATTTATGGTTTTGGAATAATTATTGACTAGAACCACTCATCTAGAACTACTGATCATTTTGATGGACTCTTCCCACACATTTGAGTAATTTTCTCTAAGAATTTCGAAGTAGGTCTTAGCCATTATTTAACCTTTGAGCAAAAGTAGTGGCCACATCACCTTCTTCTTCTTCTTCCCTTGCAGCAAAATGATGATTTCTTTAAGTCCTTCTGAAAGACTGGCACCTTTGCATACTGCCATGGAGAGTATGTTTGTGATTAGAGTTGGGTTGTCGGTGGTGTTTGGACAGAGAATATTCCACTTTCTCAGCATTTCTGGACAGTGTCTTCTCACTGACCAATAGGCATTCTGTTTTGTGCTCATAATTTGGAGCCTGGCATTAGATGTGGCTGGAGCTTTAGATCAAGGGTCCCCAAACTACAGCCCGCAGGCCACATGCGGCCCCCTGAGGCCATTAATCCAGCCCCGCCGCACTTCCGGAAGGGGCACCTCTTTCATTGGTGGTCAGTGAGAGGAGCATAGTTCTCATTGAAATACTGGTCAGTTTGTTGATTTAAATTTACTTGTTCTTTATTTTAAATATTGGATTTGTTCCTGTTTTGTTTTTTTACTTTAAAATAAGATATATGCAGTGTGTATAGGGATTTGTTCATAGTTTTTTTTATAGTCCGGCCCTCCAATGGTCTGAGGGACAGTGAACTGGCCCCCTGTGTAAAAATTTGGGGGACCCCTGCTTTAGATTCTTCTGGTCTGTGTGCATGTCCGTAACCGCTCTGCCAGATGTGGGTGTCCTATTATGGGTGTAGGCACCAGGGAAGAATGTGAATATGCAAACCTCATTCCTCTTCTGCCTTCATAGGAAAGATAAGTTTCATTATTGAGAATAATTTTTTTCAGAATCTGAATCTACAAAACCACTCTCTCCAGGCCACCCCTTACAGAAAGGTCATCTCCATGAAGTAGTGGCAATAGCTCTCATCAGCAGTATGGGCCTCCAAGTTTGAGATGATCTTTAAACACCTTCACAGACAAATTGAAGCATTAGATATTAAAAAGTTTAAGATCACCGGGAAGCTAGCATTAATGCTCCTGCTAATCAAAATAAACAACTAGAGAATCTTTCCATCATCAGATAAAAGCAAGGACAATTGTATTCATGTATAATTATCCATAAATAATTGTCTGCTACACTCTTCTCCAACCCTACTCCCTCCAGGGAGGCAAACTTTAACATTTCTTTCCTTTCCCATAACCTGGTATTATATATGAGCACGCCAATTTTTACAAAGAATTAATAATGTCACCCAAGACTTAGCCAAAGTGGGATAACAATGTTCAAGTTATTTTTTACTCATCCACAAAAATCTCTGTACCTTTGAGCATGCCAAAACCAAACTAAAATTGTCACAGTGCAACAAATGATTGTCATATTTATACTCACGTGTTTACTGCTTCTATTTGGAGTTTGAAGAATTCACCCAGAGCAACAGTGGTCAAAACGTCTTCTCCAATGTGTTTTGAAAAGCACTTGTGTTGGGATTGTTTCAACATCACAAAAAGTCAACTTGACATAATGGTATAGGCAAAATCTGAGTTTCTTCCTCAATTCAAATTGCATGCCTTAAGAGAGACCTTGAATCTTTTTGTTCAAAAATATTCCCCAAACATTTGCTAAGATTTCAAGCAGTTTACTTGTCACAGTTTCTTCCCTTTGCCTCTGTTGTGTGTCATCCATGGCCTCTCCTGCCTGTAATCACTCAGTGCGCACTCACACTCTCCAGAATGTTAAAGCTTCTGACTCTGTCGCTGCCTGGTTCACCTGGTCCATCCACGGTAGACAGTGATATTCGGGTAGATAAATATTTTCTGAAGGCCATTTCTTAGGTGCCATTGTGTGTTAGGCATTACCAGGGTATTTTGCGTCCATTGTCTCTAAACCTCATAACAATTCCACTATTCATATTTTAGAGATTAAAAACTGATAGTTAAGAGTGAGTGAGGATTGGCCCACAGCCAAGGAGGAACCATGATTTAATCCCATTCTCCCTAACACTAAAGTCTGAATGTTTTGGTTTTTCTTCACCGTACCCCTGCCTCAGAAATAGTGGGGCTGAGTCATCCAGTTGGAATTGGGCATGCTAAGGATACTATACCATACCCAAACCTATTAATGTTTTGTTTCCTTGGGATTTGCCTGACAATTAACCTTGGTACATATGCTGCCAAATCTTCATTCCAGCCAAACCCAACAGCAGGTCATAAATCACAGGGTTTGGTGTCTATAATTCTAAATATCAGATTGTAACACTTTCCTAAGGACTTGCAAGAGGAACAAATTATATCAAATTGGAAGAAGATGGACATGTAAGAGAATGCAGAAGAAGCTGCATTGGCCTAGAGTAGCAAACCATACCTGTGGATAAGAAATACATTGTATAGTGTGCTGACATTGTTGACTACCAACCACAGTTCATTGGCACACTTTCAGAAAGTACCTCTCTTTTTAAAAGTAAATAAAAACAAATATGACATCATGCTTATCAGCTGTAATCCAGCATTTTTTTTCAGTTGGAAAATAGAAAGAAATTATAGCTATCCCAGCAGAATTACACAGAACTCAGAGAGTGTGTCAAACATGTGAATATCATATCTGTCACCATGAGGACAGGGTTTAGGATGCTGATCTCCAGGTAGCCAGAGGTCGAGGCAATCTTTGAAGATGGAGAACTGGTTGGCAGCTGTGCCTGCTTATTAGATGGCATGCCCTTGGTCCTGGATTTTCTTTAGCAAATGAATGTTTTATGTCCTGAGTGTCTCGGCCCTCCTACCCCTTCACAGTGAACCACTGCGTATATATTTTCTGGCCCGATGGGTTTCTCAGCTGAGGCCTGGGAGAACATTTTAGGAACATTTGCTCGGGAAGGTACTTATTCCATCTTAAATCACAGCTACTTAATCATAGCTTGACACACATTCTCACTTGCCTCTGGGGCTGGTTCTGTTCAGGTCCTCTTGCCAAAAGAGATGCTGCCTCTGGAGGGTTTGCTGACTTAATTAAGGCAGGAGTTCTGCTCATCAGCAAAGGGAGAAGGGAGCTCAGCACATGGAAGGGAGAAGGGAGCTCAGCAAGCAAAAGCAGGGTGATAGAAAAGGCAGAGGTGGTAACTATGGAGACAACCTCAGAGGTATGCTCACTTATTACTCTGATTTCTTTTTACACTACTAGGACTTTTAACCATGAAACCACCTGCACACAGCTCCGGTCGAGCCTGGTTGGAACACTGTTGGCACCTGCTCCTTGTCCACAAATTGTGCTGTGGGGCTGGCCTGAGCCCAGGCAGCTGTGGGGTCCAACATCTTCAAAATGCAACGGCAGCAGTGGCCTCCTGGCCTCCAAAGTCCTTGCAAAGAGATGACTGTTGAGCTGGGCTGGCAAAAGCAAGTCAGGATTTCAGCAGAGGACACTGGTCCTTGGCCAGTGCTCCCGTGAGTGTTACCTCATTCATGCTTCCCAGACCCATGTCATGAGGCTGAGGATGGACCGTATCTTCTTGGTGAAGGGAGATGTCATCTCTTCTTTGCTTCTGCAACACAAATTATGGAGTGTCCTCTTAACAGGAAGATTACAGCAGTTGGGGGAAGAGGGCTGTTGAGAAGGAGAAAGAAGACTTAACCATGGACATTGCCCAAAGCAGGATGGAAGATTCAGGAAGGTGTTGCTGCTATTGATCAGCAAGGAGCTGCCCTAAAACTATGCTTATTTGTCTCCAAAGATGAAGTTATTCTCTTTCCTCTTCATGAGACTGGGGTGTTATTTACATTAGTTTCCCTCCGTGTCACAGTCCACTTTTCACGTTATCAGCTGGAAATGATTATTGCTTAATTAAGTTAGAAAAATCTATGAGCAAATTTATACCTTCTCTGGAGAAAAAATGCTAAAGACACTGATTATCAAAAAGCCTGAATAAATAGTAGGTGTATTCAGATGCAAAATTAAATAAGTGAAGACAGAAAAATCCCAACATGAGTTGAATATTTCCTTTCATTTATACAATACTTCATACCTTTTAAAGTACTTCTGCCTATCTCAAGTCATTCTTGAGTATTATTTCATAATATAGATTATCTGTACTTAGCATATGAAGACACGGGGGGGACTGGGAGAGGTTTACAGGTTCTTTTACTAGCCCCCAATCCAGCCTCTGCCCTTTTTTCCATGAGCCTTCAATATCCCCAAGGTGCACTATGGTTCCTGAGACCCGGATGTTCACGTCTCACTAATTTGTCTCTGAGCCATATTGTCAGCTCTGTTTGTACCTTCTCTACCCATACAGCTTAGCGGCTGAGCAGTACAAGATTGTTCTAGGGGCTGAGTGCATATTTGCCTATGCTTCTCTCACTGGCTCAAAGACAAGCTGATGTAATTCTGCTCTCTTCTCCCTAGATAGCGGCAGAACTAAGGAAATAAGCAGAGCTGGGGGCTCTTGTCTTGCTCAATGGGGTGGCAAAGCCAACAGTGATTGACACCTTAAGGACCTTAGGAATGCAAAAGCTCCCAAAGGAAAGTTCAGGACCCTCATTGCCAGGGGTGCCTGGCAATCATCGTATATACACCCTCATAATCACTATGAGCCAACGTCCTCTCCTGCCTCAGAGGCACTTGGCACAAAACATACAGAGAGGCACAAGCAGTCCCTAGCTAATGAGCTGGGTGTGTTCCAACTTATCTATTGCAGAATGAAGAATGCATTCTTCCGAGAGGCATTTTTAAAAATGGGGGAGGGGAAGAATGTTTCTGGATGAACTGAAGAATAAAGACCTATTTAATGTACACCAGGAGTTGGAATATTTTTTTCTGTAAAGAGCTAAGCATTTAGGCATTGTGAAACCACGTGGACTCTGTCACACATTCTTTTTCAATTTTTTTTTTTTGGTGGGGGTGGCAACAGGAGGGGAATAATCCTCTGAAAATGTAGAAACCAATCTTGATTCACATGCATGGGCCTGATTTAACCCTTGATCTATACCAGCGCTAGCTTACATTGATCTATACCAGCGCTAGCTTACATTGATCTATACCAGCGCTAGCTTACATTGCTGTGAAAAGAATGGTAAGCAGTGAATTTTGGTGTTCAACATAAATTTTGGTGTTCAACATTTGATGTTCAAGCATTTTTTTATATGTCATTGGCACATCTCCACTTTTCTATCTTAATGTTCCCAACCTGCATGAGTTGTTAGGTATAAAGTGACAAGTTCATATTCAAGGGTGGGATCTGCTCTAATATGACCTGTCCACCCAAAAGATACATATAAGTCTATCATTGTGACTTTCTACACAGGCCTCAGGGTGGGAGGGAGGCACCCAGCACCCCTCCCACTGTCGTGTTTTGTAGAACAGCAAGTCAGCAGAAGCCTGAGGGTGTCTGTGGGGGTCTGCCAACTCTTCCCCTTATGGCAAAATGTCCCAGCACAACCCAGCTGACGCTGAGAATAGCAACAACCAGTAGGTACCATTTGACCAGGGCCTATGTGAAGTCCCCCCTGACTCCTGCACCCTGCTAAAATGATCCCCAAAGGGGGCTCCTCCGGAAGACCTGCTGGTCATCGCACCTGTGCCAGAGGCTTGCAGGGTCTGCTCTGAAGCTTGTTGGGAAGTGGGACATGGGAAGGGGTGCTAGGTTACAAGGGACTCCTTCCAAATACAAACACTAGTTTCTAGCAGGTTTCTTCTCCTTCTCCTTCTCTTTTTCCTGTTTTTCCTTTCTGTTTGAGTCTGAAATTGCTAAACTTGACCTGGTTAGAAACAAGGTGTTCAGCTCCCGGGACCTGGAGCAGGGAGTTCGCAGCCTTAAGAGATGAGACTCCCTGGTAGGACTCGGGGTGGGGCCTGAAGTAGGAGTGGGTGCAGAGCTAACATGGAAGGACCCGGAAGGGTTGAGGCCAGTAACAGCACCACTGTTGGCACTGGGCATTGAAAGGAAAGCTTGGGCCAACTCGGGGGCCAGCTCCCTTCCCTTCCCCTGTCTCCTCCCCTTACCCCTCCCCCATCTGTCTTGCTCCTTTCCCTTTATTCTTTCCATCTCCTTTCCCCATCTCTCTTCTCTCTCCATAATTCCACCTTCCACTTCTTGCCAAACTTACAAGTAGTGACTGATGTTGGGGTGGGTGTCCTTACTCCTGTGGGTGCCAGTTCCCATGGGATAGAGCATTCTGTGCATAACCCTAGGTAACAGGGTGGGGTTTCCCTCAGCCTCTTCTTCCCCATCCCCCATCAGGCATCAGACCTGATGCTGCAAGTTCATCCCCCACCCCCACCCCAGGCAGCTTCCAGGGCCCCAGGGTGGGAGATAGACCTTCAGGGTTAGGGCACACTCAGGGTCCTCCCCAAGGATTTTCACCCTCTGCTCACATTGCTCTTTCTAATCTTACACTATTAGTTCCCAATGAAAGGTACAGACACATAAGCAGCCATGTTTTAGAAAAAGCTGGTAGTCAGGAGAGGTATCTGTCCCCTCCCCCAGAGTCCACCTCACTCCCTGACAGGCTAAACCCTCTGACAAATGACCAAGCCCCACAAAGTCACCTTCCCTTTCTCCTCTTCTTCATCCTTTGTCTCTTGCTTTTGTGGTTCTCTCTCTTTCACTTTTCCTTAGATTCTTCAAAGGCTTGATTAATCTCATAAAGTAAACTTCGTTTCAGGTTGGCATTAAGCGGCACTTATGCGCCTGCACAGAACCCAAGTGGGTGAAATGTCTGTTCTTTCCTGGTGCGTCCACTCTCTGTCCCTGTCCCACAGACCCATCTGCCCCTGGAATTTGTACATGGACTCCTGCTAGTCTCTCATAATATTCAGGAGTCTTTCTACTCCAAGCAGAGGGAGCTCTCTTCCCCAACATGCTCTTGCTTTTGCTGACATAAGATGACCAACTTTTTTTATAATAAAAAGGAAGACAAAAATAAACTGAAGAAAACTATCGTAAATAAAAGAAACATTTTATTCATTGCAACAATAATACACTATAATATGATAAATGCATAATAAAAACATTTATAATGTTTTATATTGTAATTATGCTTACATGCTTATTAATTTTTAATAATAATTTTAAGAAAATATTGCATCTCGCCGCACTGTACTGATCCTTGACAAATTGTCATGTCAAATACAAATACATCACATCACACTCAATGGATCCACTCTGCATCAATTGAATATGGACATTTACAGATTAGTCTTTCAATATCAAAAAGAAGGACATGTAGGAGGACACTTTTTGAGGCAGACAGAACTTACAAAAGAAGAACTGCCCTCCCTAAAGGAGGACAATTGGTTACTTTATGACACATGCCTCAAGCATTTGCAATCCTTGGGCTGTCCTAGCAAAGCACCAGGGTTGTGCAGCTGAGACCACAAAAATCCGTCCTCATAGTTTTTTTGGTGGCTGCAAGTCTGAGGTCAAGGTGCCATCAGGGTTTTCCCTCCTGAGGCCTCTCTCCTTGGCTTGCAGATGGCTGCCTTCTCCCTGTGTCCTCACATGGCCTTCCCTCTGCCCTTGTCCTAATCTCCTCTCCTAATAAGAACACCAGTCAGAGCGGATCAGGGCCCAACCTAATGACCTTATTTTAACTTTCATTACCTTTTTAAAGAGCCTATCTTCAAATAAAGTCACGTTCTGAGGTACTAGGTGTTAGGATTCCAACACATGAAATTTGAGTAGACACAATTCAGCCCATAATGGTTTCCTCCCTACTCTCCCCTTTAATCCCATAAAAATGTATCCGCAATTCTTTTCCCAGATTAGATGTTAAAATTCATCCTTTCCTGAGCACCCTTTCTGAGTTCCTATAGCAATTGTCTGTAAGAGGCGTCTGTCAGCAAATGGTGCTTTTATTGTGATTTTTCTGCTGCTTTTAAAAATCTATATTTTTTCACTTTAAAACTTGCTTTACCCCAGGGTAAACCTTTTTATACCTACCGCCCACTTTTGTATCTCTGTTAGTAG
The DNA here is from genome assembly GCF_036850765.1 of Saccopteryx bilineata. Taxonomy (NCBI): domain Eukaryota; kingdom Metazoa; phylum Chordata; class Mammalia; order Chiroptera; family Emballonuridae; genus Saccopteryx; species Saccopteryx bilineata. The sequence goes on from NC_089490.1 coordinate 132,384,746, forward strand.
TAAAATTTTCTAACCACCCACCAGTTCCACAGGAATGGTGATTTATAAAGTAGGGAAGTAACTTTACTTTATAAAATTTATAAAGCAGAGTTACAGCAAGTTAAAGCATATAATAATAATTACTTACCAAGTACTTTATGTCGGATTTTCGCTAAGTTTGGCAGAATAAATCTTTATAAAACAACTTACTATAGTTAAATCTATCTTTTTATTTATACTTTGGTTGCTCTGCTACCGCCCACCATGAAAGCTGGAACGCCCACTAGAGGGCGGTAGGGACCAGGTTGACTGCCACTGCTTTACACTGTACTTAAATAGCTTTCATCTTCTCAACTAGATTAAAACTGAGGGCGGGGCAGGAACTATCTTTCTGAATGCTCATAGCAGTCCTCAGCCCTTGCGTGGTCATATCTGAGGACCAGGACCCCATCCTGAGCAGGAAAAGAGAGAGGGGCCAAAGCGAGATGAACTGCAAGCACTAGTTACAGACAGGCTGGGAGAGCAGGTCCACAAGGACCTGGAAATACCAGGTGATATACCAGGAAGGCTCAGGTAATATTTGATAATCCTGGGCTTCTGAAAACTCACAGTGAGAGTCTTATCAGGGGCTCAGAGCGCAGCAGTGGGGAATCCCAGGTTAGTGCCATCTTGAGTCAGGCAGGCCTGGGATTCCCCAGGAAACAGCTGCAACCAGGAAAACAGAGAGTCATCACTGAATGAGACGGACCCTGGACTGTGAGAGGAAGGTGTGACAGAGCAAGACAGGCTCAAGAACCAGTGTCCGAACCCAGTCCTGGGAGATGGGTCACCAAGGAGCACATAGGAGTCTGTGAGCACCACTGCTCCCAAGCCTGGTGAGGGGCGAGTTGTCAAGAGTAATGTGGTGCTTCAGCTTTAGTCTGATAGAGGACTTAAAAGAGGAAAAACCAGGTGACAAGGCAGGGCCTACCAAAATATTAAGTGTACTGAGGTCTAAACCATATAAAAACAGGTTTGAATGAGTGTAGCAATGGTGTATTGATTTATCCACTTAAAAAAAAAATCTTGTCTTTTTTGCCCATTTTGGTCCCCATTCCTTTTGCTAAACCCAGCCTTATCTTTCATAATGAAAAGATTTTTGCTCTGCAATTCAGCTAATTAAAGTCTCAAGGGTGGAAGGCCCTTAGCCCATTAATCAGACTCTGAGCATCAGGATGAATGCTTCTCAGCCCACAGCACCTCCCCCGCCCAGGCCTTGAATCATAGTGGAGGGACTGTCATAAAGAGCAGGGTAAGAGGAAGCATTGATGAATATGGAGGTGAATGACTTCATCTGACAAGTAGGAAGGCTATTTAAAAGTAAGTTGATGAAGTTCTTTTAAGAGCAAAACAAGCAAGCATGAAAATATTTAAATGAGTGTATTGCTAGCTTACATTGTTGTAAAGTACGAGTCCCGGAGAGACACGAGGAATTACAGGAAATTTTTGAGGAATTTGTTGCTGACGGCTTGCATGGAGCTCAATACAGACTCAAATCATGCAGCCCCGAACAAGCTCAGGAGTTTGCTAATAAAGGCATAAAACCACATTTTGGGTGGGGGGAGAAGAGCGGGATGCAGGCACCTAGCTAAGCAGGATTACAGAAGTGAAACAGGCTTGTTAAACTAAGGTTATCTTTAGAACAATCGAACAATCTTGGCTGTGTGGTCCAAATTTCTTAACAGTCAGCTGCAGGCCCCCCTAATGTCTGCGTTTATGCAGACTGTTGAACCTGCATAATAACTTTCCTAAAATGGACAAAAATAGTAAAATGCTGAGGCTAAGGAGGCTGGTTTTGTTATAGATCAAATGTATAAGCTAGTCCTGGGTAGCTTACAATGCAAAGGGGTTTACAATTAGTTGGGTCTCTTGTAACATTCCCTACTGGTTTTACCTATGTAATCAAATCATTGATTTATCTTTATTGCTATTTTGTTGTATGGGTGTGTATGACTTATAATTACTATTAATTTAATAGAGTTTACCCTTTCTTGAATAAACCTTGTTATAAAATTGATTAAACATGGTCCTACTATTAGACAAGTTAAAATTAAAGCAAGAAGACCAATTGCTGCAGACAAAAGGTAGTGATCCATGGTGACCAAATAACATTCTTTGGAGCCAATTCTCTGTTCAAATTCTTTTCTTCTCTTTTCTATGTTTGCCCTAACTAAAGATAGGCTTTCTTTAATTACACTAGAATTATTAGTATAGAAACAACAAGTTTCCCTTAATGCTGCACATAAGCCACCTTGTTGAAGGAAAAGTAAATCTAAGCCTCTTCTATTTTGTAAAATTATTTCCTTTATAGAAATAAACTTGAGGCATAACATTTGCAAGAATATACACTAGGGTCTTATTCTGTTCTCTAAACCTGTCCTTTCCTTTGTATAAACCTCTTACAACCTGCAACCTACATAAACCTTTAACTTTTTTACCTATTTAGAAGCAACTAGCTTTCATAACAACTTACTTTTTTCTTTTTTTTCTCAAAAGTATTCAATACTTTCCACCTTCTATTATTAAAACTATTGATATATAATCCCTTTATAATCGGAACTCTTAATTTTTTAAAGATCTTAACCTTCAGTGACAACTTAAATTAGCAATAAGCAATTTTCTTTTAAAATAGGCTTTTTTTTTTTTTTTTGGAGATGTCCTTCCTCTAAGTAGCTTGTTGGACACATGATTAATATTTATAGGTTATTTTCTATAGAGGTAGCTATGAACATATATATATATATATATTTCTTATTTACTTTGTAAGCTTCTCTCCTTACTAAAGGACTTACACCCTTTTCTGTATGACTCGTAGTAGTACATGTATTAAACCTTAAGATGACTTGTTCTAGCTTTTCTTTGACCTTAGTTTCCCTCTCTTCCCAAAGTTCAATTATAAGGAGTCGGAGTACCAGGGTGAGGTTCCTCAGGCTTCTGTCCAGCCAGCTTCTGGTTTGTGGCTGGAGCAGGGCGTGTTGTCCTTCTCAGGGTCCACTTACAGGGGCTGGTGGGATCCATTTGCCTGGTCTCCGAGGGGGTCTCTAAGGGAGCTTAGGAGAAGGGGCGTTGCCCTGCCTAATACAATTCTATATGGGGTGAATCCTGCCCAGTAGGGGGTGCTTTTAGCTTTTAACAAAACTAAGGAGAATAAGTTAGTTCAGTTTTCACCAGTTTTTGGAATGAATTTGGTTAGGACTTCTTTCAGCGTTCAGTTTTTCTATTTGTTCTGAACTTTGAGGCCTGTAAGTACAGTGCAATTTCTAATTAACATTGAGTGCCTTTCGTACTAGCTGTGAAACCTCGAATATGAACGTAGGCCTATTATTAGACCTAATAGTAATGGGCAAGCTAAATCTGGGAATAATTTTATACAGTCATTGTCTAATAACTGTTACTGCAGTCTCATTTCTAGTAGGAAAAGCTTTTACCTATCCTGAAAAGGTGTCAATAAAACTAATAGATACTTATATCCCTGCACTGGTGGCTTTAATTTAGTAAAATTTATTTCTAAATGTTTACCTGGTGCTTGAACTGTGGTGGTGCAGTGGATAAAGCGTCGACCTGGAAATGCTGAGGTCGCCGGTTCGAAACCCTGGGCTTGCCTGGTCAAGGCACATATGGGAGTTGATGCTTCCAGCTCCTCCCCCTTTCTCTCTCTCTCCCTCTCTGTCTCTCTCTCTCCCTCTCTCTCCTTTCTAAAAATGAATAAATAAAATAAATTAAATGTTTACCTGGTAAAGTTCCTCTTTCTCTATTTCTTTTATAACTTCTCTATTTTGCTTAGTATTTACTTGGACACAGACTAAATACTTGGACACTATGCTTTCCTTGCCTGGGGCTTTAGGCAAGAGAAGTCTCTTGTCTGGTATTTCTAACTATTCTCTTCTTATTCTTAGTTGTCCTTTTCTAGTTACTAAAATCTCTGAAGGCCCTACTGGTTTTAGGGCTCCTTTATTGCTGCCTGATTAGTTGACTAACTTTCTTTTGCTTCTATTGAGTCTCCTTTCTGTGCAATGAATAAGGGCTATAGTCTCTGGTAGCCAAATGGCTTCTAATAAGGCTAAAATTTCTTCCTTGTTTTTGATGTTCTTACTAACGGACATCAGAAATCCTTTCTCTTTGTATAGATTGATGTATAAATATGAGTAGTAGTAGCAAAAGCATACCTACTGTCAGTATAACTGGAAATTGCTCTTCTTTTTCCTCTCTGAGGGCCTGGATAAGGGCTATATGTTCTGTTTTTTTTGTGCTGAAGTTCCATGGCTCAGTGCCTGTGACTAGATAACCCAGTCTAGTGTTACTACTGCAGCACCACCATACCTGATGCCATCTTGCACATAACTGCGCCCGTCTGTGTACAGTGCCTTATTGGCGTCGGGTAGTGCAGAGTCCTTTAGTGTGGCCGGGCTGTCTGTATGATGTTGATTATCTCCGTACAGCTATGCACGGAGGGGTGGCTGGGTCACCGTCTGGGAGCAAGCTTGCGGAGTTGATGGCGGTTGTTTTCTGGAACTTTATCCTGGGTTGATCTAGAGCTTGAAACTGGGTTACTCAGGTGTTTGACATATATCTTTCTGGGGTACCCCCCCTTAGGAGCGCCTCAACTGCATGTGATGCCGTCAGAGTTAGCTCTTGACCTAACGTGAGCTTGTCGGCCTCTTTGACAAGGACTGCGGCAGCCGCTATGGCTCGCAGGCAGGCACGCCAGCCAGCCACCGCGGGGACTAACAGTTTTGACAGGTACGCTACTGGTCATTTCTAAGGTCCTAAGGGCTGAGTCAAGACCCCTTTTGCGATTCCCTGAGCTTCATGGATGAATGACTGGAAGGGCTTGGAGCCACCAGGCAGGGTAAGAGGGGGGCAGCTGTTCGGGCCTTAAGGTCCTCAAAGGCTTTTTGCTCAGTCTCAATCCATTCCAGGGGTTGTGACCCGCCCATGTAAGCACAGAGAGGCTTTGCTAACTCGGCAAAACCTAGAATCTATAGTCTGCAATATCCTACAGCCCCAAGGAATTCCCTTACTTGCCTTTTATCTGTTGGAGTGGGGATCTGGAGGATGGCCTCAATGCGATTGTGGGACAGGGTCCTTTGTCCCTTTTTGACCTGGTAGCCTAAATAAGTAACCGCTGGAGTGCAGAGTTGTAGTTGTGCCTTTTTGGCAGACACTTGGTACGCTAGTGCTTGGAGTGAGGCAAGGAAGTCTCGAGGAGCCTTGAGGCAGCGCTCTTCTGTGGCTGCCGCCAGTAGTGGGTCATCTACATACTGGAGACGGGTGCAGTCTTGGTGATCCTGCTGGAAGGCGCTACCGGCGTTGCAGTGGAGAATAATGGTATGACCACAGGCGGCTGATGGGCAGCCAGTCCGGGAGGGCTGGTTTCAGCCCAAACCCCTGGGAAACTCTCCTGAAGCTGCTGGAGAAGGGACGGGCTGTTGGTGTCTCTCAGCCTAGTTGATTCCTGTAAGAGCTATTCCTCGGAGAGAGGGCAGGTTAGGAGTAGCTGTAATCCGACATCTGAAGTTTCCTTCTTGGGCCCTATGGTTAAGGTTGTTTTCCTCTTTGAATGAAATTGTGGCCTGGAGCTTTTGTAACAAGTTCTGTCCTATTAGAGGGTAGGAGCACTCTGGCATGACCAAGTACGAATGGGTGACAGTTTCTTGCCCTGGGTCTACTGTCTGCTGGGTGGTCCAAGAGTAGTATGCAGTTTTTCTAGTGGCCCCTTGTACTGGAGTTTTGTGTATGGTGACAGGTCCAAGAGGCTTAGTTTAGACCAGGGGTCGGGAACCTTTTTTGGCTGAGAGAGCCATGAACGTCACATATTTTAAAATGTAATTTCATGAGAGCCATACAATATGTTTAACACTAAATACAAGTAAATGTGTGCATTTTATGTAAGACCAACACTTTTAAAGTATAATAAGTCTCTGAATTCTTTTTAATAATGTTGTTATGCTGTTGCTAACCAATGATGAATAAAGTACTTCTTACCATTAATGCAACTTCCGGTGCTGCATGGTTTTGCTGATGGCTTTGTAGTCTGGTTGATATGTGGTGAGGTTAAGCTTCATGCAGGCGCTGAGACTTCCATCCCTTAACCGTGATTGTAGGTTGGTCTTAACATTCTTTAGATGCTCACATGCATACATAGAGCCAAACATTGTCAGAACAGCAATACTCACACGCTGCAATGTGTGGTATGTGACGGGAAGTGCATTCCAAGTTTTGACATCAGCTGGTCTGCAGGTTAAAGTTTTTTCATTTCTCCCCACTTGTGTTTGCTCACCAGCTCTGCTTGCTGTCGTGCAAGTCTTTCCAAATCTTCATTCAGTGACTTGAACTTATTCACCCACATGTCTGAGGCCTTCAGGTCAGCAGCTTGTAGCTCAAAATCTCTGATGGAGACACCAGGGATGTAACTCAGGTCAGCGCTGTCCACTGTACACTCATGTGGATGGGTGATGAACTTAAAAAGATGAGTGCACTCACGAAATTCTCCAAAGCGCGCTTTGAATGACTGCAGGAGATTAGATGTGAAGCCCACTAGCTGCTGGAGATCAAGATGTTGAGCAGGGTCACTTGCTGTGCATGCATCTTTAAACTCTCCCAGTTTTTCAAAGTGTAGTAAAAGATCTTTTCAATGTCGGTGGTGAAGAGTTCCAGCTTGTTTTCAAATGCAAACACTGCTTGTTGAAGGGATAAGACTGTATTTCCAATGCCTTGCATTTTCACATTGAGTTGGTTCAGATGTTCAGTCATGTCCATGAGATAGTAGAACTTCAGGAGCCACTCAGTGTTAGCTAACTCAGGATGCTCGACGTTTTTCATTTCAAGAAAAGTCCAGATTTTGCTCAGACAAGCTGCGAAACGACTGAGCACCTTCCCTCTTGACAACAAACGCACATTGCTGTGCAGAAGCAGACCAGAATAATTATCCCCAACTTCATCCAGCAGTGTTTTAAACTGGCGATCATTTAAAGCTTGGGCAACAATAAAGTTGACCACCCGAATGACCAGCGACATCACCTCACCAAGCTGCTTGCCACACATCTGAGCACAAAGCACCTCCTGATGTAGGATGCAGTGAAAACTTAGAATGGGTCTCTTTTCATGTTCACGAAGCACTACAAATCCTCTTTTTCCCCACCATGCACGGAACACCATCAGTACACACCAAAAGAAGTTTATCCATTGGTAGATTTTTTTCTTTAGCGAACTCAGTGAAAGACTTGAATAAATCCTCCCCTCTTGTTGTCTCTTTCATAGGCAAAAAAGCAAGACTTTCCTCACGTAGTGTGTCACTGACAGCATATCTTGCAATCACGCTGAACTGGGATAAATGGCTTACGTCTGTTGACTCATCCAAAGCAAGAGAAAAGAATGGTGCTGCATTTATGTCCTTACTGTGTTGCCTCAATTTGATTTGCCATCATGATGGTACGATCGTGAACAGTTCTTGCCAACAGAGGCATATCTTTTATTTGTTTGATTATCTTGTCTTTATCCAAAAAGTCGTCAAGCATGAATGTTTTGGCATACTCCCCATCTGTGAATGGCTTTCCGTTTCTCAGAATTGCTAAAGCACCAGCAAAGCTAGCCAAATTCCAGTCACCTTGTTGGGTCCAAACATGGAGTTGCTGTTGACTAGCTTGCACTCTGCACAGTAGCTCTTGACCTGCTTTCTTTCTGCTGTCCCTTGCTGGATATTTCGATGCAAATGTAGTATGGCATGTGTTGAAGTGCCGCTTTATATTTGACCGTTTCATCGATGCAATTTTATCATTGCATATTAGACACACTGCAGAACCTGCTCCCTCCACAAAGGCTAATTCTTCTGTCCATTCTTGCTGAAAAGTATGATACTCCTCATCTTTTTTTCTTTTAGCCATCTTCTTTGTTTAAAGGGTTTCTGCAATTAGGTAGCTGACTACTTGATTAAAAGGAGGGAAGTTTACTTCCTGACCTCACAACGACCTGTGTATGTTAGGCATTATCCAATAAAAATTTGGTGTTGTCCCAGAGGACAGCTGGTGATTGGCTCCAGCCACCTGCAACCATGAAGATGCACAGTAGGAAATGAATGGATTGTAATACATGAGAATGTTTTATATTTTTAGCATTATTTTTTTTATTAAAGATTTGTCTGCAAGCCAGATGCAGCCATCAAAAGAGCCACATCTGGCTCGCGAGCCATAGGTTCCCGACCCTTGGTTTAGACTGAATGTGTTGCTCCAATGTCTGTTAGAGCAGTGGTCCCCAACCCCTGGGCCACGGACTGATACCAGTCTTTGGGCCATTTGATACAGGTCCACAGAGAAAGAATAAATAACTTACATTTGATAGATATGTGTATTCCAAACTGCCCTCTTGATGTTCCGCTTATCTGTCAGACCTCACCCTTACTGGACTATCGCCCCTGAGACAGAGAAATTCCAAAAAGCTGACAAGCTGCCCCAAGGAAGGGCTCCGGACATACCAGGACTTTTGATTCAACACCCACATGCTCGAAGCCCCCCAAGGAGGAGCATTCCGGACATACCAGGACTTTGGCCTCAGTATCCCCTCAGGCTCTCCCAAATACTATATAACTCGCCCCTAGTCTGTAACCGGTGCTCTTCTCCTCCAGAGAAGTGCCCAGCAGGGTTCCTTTCTTGCTTTCAATAAAGCCTGTTACTCTGGTCTTTCGGACTCCCATGGATTCCAACATTTGGTGCCAAAACCCAGGATAGGGTACTAACTGCCTGGATGATCCCTCTTTGCCGTCCAAACTTACAACCAGGGAAGCAATGGGCAGCGGCAGCTCATCCCAGGCTTACTCCCTGATTCTGTTTGGACATGTAATTGTAGGTCGATTGACCGGCAGTCTAACCCTGTCCTGAACCCCTGCTGGACCAGAAAGGTAAGGAGTTTCTCCCTTCCCCTTCCCCGGTTGGCCTCCAAATTTCTCTCCAAAACACCCCTTCCTGGTCGGACAGTTTTGACTTCGGACCCCATACCTACGGGTGGTCTGCCTCTACTCCTTTATGGACTTCTACGAGAGTCTAGGCGCGCCTAGCCAGGCCACTCTCCTACATCCCGGGATCTCAGCCTTGGGGTGACGACCTCTTGTCTGAGACTCTCTTTCTATGGAGATTTTCTCCTCTCGGAAATGTGACTGAAGGCGGGGACACCCCCTTCTCTCACCAGTCTCCTCTACTGTGGGCTCCTCTCAGTCCAAACCATCCAGCCAGGCTCCCCTCGGAACATGGGCTCCTCCCAATCTCAGGCCTCAGAGACTATTCCTCTACTCCTTTGGGACTCACCCTACTCTCTGAGGTTCACCGTTTGGGAGGTTTCTACTCCAAGTGGCCAGTTTCTACGGACTTCCTTGAAAATCTAGGCACCTAGCCAGGTTGCTTTCTACTACTATTACTATATCCTAAGAGATCTTGACAATTTCTGCCACCGGACGGGGAGGGCATCAGAGATTCCTTACATGTGCAGGCCTTTCCTTCCCTGTTCTCTCCTGTCCTTAATTTCTGTACTGCTTGTTCTACACGCAGGCCGTTTTTGGCCAAAGAAACCTCACCTAAAATCTCCTCTCCTAATCTTTCCTTCTCTGCGGACTCCCAACTCTCTCCCTCCTGCCTGACCCCCAGGGCACCCCTCTCTCGGGACCCCTCTCTAATTTCTCTACAAATCTCTTTCACTCAAGTCTCTTCCCTCTTCCTTCCAAGAGCCCCCTCCCTTCTCCACTGTGTTCTTCATCCCCTCCCCACTTCTTAGAAGCTGTGGCTCTGGCTGCTCCTTCCTGCTTACAAACTGCATTCTGTCTGTCTCTTCTCCAACCCCTCCTCCCTCCTTACAAACTGTAACTGTGCCTCTTTCCTCCTTGCCCTCTCCCCTTTCCTCAGAGCTCTAAATCTTTTTTGGCTCCTCTGACCACATGGCACTTTAATCTCCTTCTCCTCCTGCAGATTCTGACCCTCCTTCTTTCCATCCAGCTGCTCACACTGTCCATCCGTCTGCTTTCTCTCTTCCTCCCCTCTATGCTGACAACTCCCTGCCATCTCGAAAAACTTAAAAAAACAGAATTGTATATTAAGCTATGTGAGTAAGTAATCTGTCTTGTCTCTTTGTTTGTCAGAAAATATCTCTAGTATAATTTTAATTGAAACAAGTAAAGCACACTCATTTAAATTTCTTAATTCATAATATGTGAAGTCTTTGTTTAATGTGTACCTGTGTCTGTTTCTAAGGCCTTAAACCAATAATTACCTACCTCTTAAACCAGGCTTAGCCTTATACCTAATCAATGAGGCAGTAATTCCCCTCCATCCAGTAGTCTCTAATCTCTACAGGTCCTAGATGTCAAGAATGCCTTCTTTACCATTCTTTTACACCATGACTTTTACTTTCTGTTTACCTTTATCTGGACACTAATGCAGCCCAGCAATTTATGTAGACTGTCTTACCCCAGGGGATCAAAAACAGCCCACACCTGTTTGGGTAGGCACTAGCTCAGGATTTAGCAGCATGTAATCTCAAAACTAGTACTCTCTTACCATATCTAGATGACCTACTCCTCTGCAGCCTTCCCTGCCTGCCTCAAGGAGACACACTGCCACCCTTCTTAACTTCCTCGCTATGAAGTGATATCGTGTCTTCTCTGCTAAGGCTCAACTTTATTTTCAGTCCCTAGTCTATCTAGGCATTGCCTTAACCCCCACCACCTGAAGTCTCACCCTAGATCAAACTCAGACCCTCCGCAGTTTCCAACTACCTACCACCGCAAACCAAATCCTTTCTCTCCTCAGTCTAATAGGCTTTTTTAAACACTGGATTTCCAATTTTGCTCTTAGTCAAGCCCCTCAGTGAGATCTTCTGAGCATGGCTTTTTAGGTCTATAATGGCCAAGGAAGTAACAGAAAAGGCAAATAAGGCCCAAAAGAAGTCAGGAAATACCAGCTTTTGGCTCCAGCACCATAAAGGGCTTCATAGAATTCCATCAGGGCCCTACTTCAAGAGTGGAAAGAAAGGTCATTGAACTGAAGCCTGCCAGGCTTCCCAGCCCCATCAAGGGACACAATTCTGCTATGGAAAGAGGGACACGAGAAGGTAAGCTGCCCCCTTGCTCCATGGAGGGAGGGTTCAGTCTCTTCTAGCCCTGCTCCAGCTACCTGTGACCTGACCTTGCCCAGTAGCATGCTGGGAATTGCCATTGAAGGCCCAAGGACATCGTTCACGAGCCTAAGGTATTTCTTCCAAGTAAAAGATAAACTGATCTTCATTTCCTGTAAACATAAGGACCATCTACTATGCCTTACCTAAATATTTTAATTTTATTTATCCCTCAAAGATCTTTACTGTGGGTATTGACAGTCTGATTTTGTTACTTTATTTAATGTATAGTATCTCCTTTATTCCTCTTATCTCAATGCCCCATGCCTATTGTAGGCTGGGACCTGCTGCTAATTCCAGCTAGCAGCAGTGGTCACTAGGACTTAAACTCTAGCTGCAAAGTATAGAAATGTAATCACCCTTTCCCTAAGTACTTGCAGGATTTACAGGTTACTCAGCGAACTGTTTAAAGACTGTCCAAGAGGTGCTTCCAGCATTACATCGTCCAAGGACTGACTTTCACATGGACAAGTCCACACATTGTAATTCTGACAACTCACTCCCACTGCACCACTCAACCTACCTCACCCAATCAGGGACTTTCTACTCAAATGGGACCAACACCTATCTGTGTCTCCTTATTAATTGTTCAGAAACCTGTACCCTAACCTATCTCACCCCAAATATCAACCTAATCCCACCCCATGAGCCTTTTTCAATTCCTAGTACACTACCCATCAATCTAAGGACCAAACGAGCTATACAGGTAATTTCTCTTCTTGTTGCTTTAGGAATCTCTACAAAAGTAGGTCTAGGGGCAGGGGAACTGGCCACTGCCCTTATTTCTACTCTCTCTCTCTCTCTCTCTCTCTCTGAAGCCTAGCAAATTTGTATACATGGAATCAGTGGTTTCACACAAACTGGGTATCTTGACTATTGCCTTTCATTAGTCCACTCACTCTCCTATTTATTTTTCTAACTTTTGGACCCTGCCTCTTACGTTTGTTTACTAGTTTCTTATAGAACCACATGCAGACCTTCACCAATCAGAAAATTGGAAAAATCTACCTAACCCTACACACCAACTCTGAAACCTGCCCTCATGAAACAGAAAAATCTGAAACCCTATATCAGCAAACCTCCTAAATCCTATCTTTCAACCCCTACAGGTCCCCTAACCCTAAAGCTCTCTCGTATCTCTGAAGAACTAGGAGAATGAATAGCATTCACCTCTTAATGCTTCTCAGTCTTTTTACCCTTCACATAGTAAGGGAACAAGATCGCTGGGTCTTCTTGGCTGAAGAAGAGCCTACAAACAGACATGAAACATTTCTTTTAACTCAAACTAACTGCTCTCTCCAGGGCTGCCAGGAAAGAATATCTCTGACTTTACCATGGAAGAACTTTCACCCACCTCCCCCCCCCCATACAACCCTCCTTATCTCTGCATTCCTAATCTCCAAATACTTGCCCCCTTCTTTATCAAGTTCCTACAGGCCGGGATGAGAGAAATCTCCAGGATTACCTACAATCAAATGCTCCTACACTCCTATTCCCCAATACCCCAAGGAGAACTTCACGAGGGAAATATCAAATAGGTAGGGATGACAACAGGAAGAAGCTGCCCCTCAGCCTGAGAAGTTCCCTCCTGAATGTTCTCCAAACCCCCTTCCTTTTAACTACACATACTCAGTCCTTCTAAAACTTACACCAACAGGTTCCCTGTCTCTAAAAATCTCCACATGTTCTTCCATTCAAGAGGAACCAGACCAGCACGTCTCATGAGGCTCACCCAGGAGACCATGTATCACCATGTCACCCTGTTCAAACAATACTCGCAACAAGCAACTAACAATTATTACCTCACAAAATTTTTTTACTTCCTCACTCAGGTTTTCGAAGACATCGCCTGGTTCAGACCTTACAGCACGGAAATTGACGACCTCCTTAACTGGATGAGGGACTTGGCTTGGCAAGGTTCCCTTCTTAAGTTCTCTCCAGAAGAAGCAATAATTTTCCAATTTTTTCTCCTGTTTCTTCTCGTTACCTCTCACCGTATATTATAAAATTAACAACTGCCTTTCTTTTATATGTAACCACAGAGTTGAGAAATGATAGATATGTGTATTCCAAACTGCCCTCTTGATGTTCTGCTTATCTGTCAAACCTCACCTTTACTGGACTATTGCCCCTGAGACAGAGGAATTCCAAAAAGCTGACAAGCCGCCCCAAGGAGGGGCTCCGGACATACCAGGACTTTTGATTCAACACTCACATGCTCCAAGCCCCCCAAGGGGGAGCATTCCGGACATTCCAGGACTTTTGCCTCAGTATCCCCTCAGGCTCTCCCAAACACTGTATAACCCGCCCCTAGTCTGTAACGGGCACTCTTCTCCCCTGAGAAGTGCCCGGCAGGGTTCCTTTCTTGCTTTCAATAAAGCCTGTTACTCTGGTCTTTCGGACTACCATGAATTCCAACAACATTATTTCCATTTTATTTGTATTTAAGTCTGAATGATGTTTTATTTTTAAAAAATGACCAGATTCCCTCTGTTACATCCATCTAAGACTCACTCTTGACGCTTGTCTGGGTCACAGGATACATTTATCCGTCCCACCCTAAAGATCTGTCCATGAAAATATTTTCTGACATTAAACCGGTCTGTGGCCCAAAAAAGGTTGGGGACCACTGTGTTAGAGAGTCTACAGTTTTTTTCCTATTACTGTGGTTACCGCAGGCTCCTGGAGGCTCAGTGAAAAAGAGCCTCAGCCTAGTTAGTCCATAAGGTTCAGGACCTCGGAGCCTACCTTGGCAGCTTGTAATTTAGGACACTTATTTTTTAATGTCCTTCCTCTTTGCAAAATGAATATTAATTCTTCCTAATTTGATTCTAATTTTTTCTTTTATATTCTTTTCCTTGCCTTTCTTTCCTGGGAGCCCTTTTTCCCTGTGTGAATTAGCCTCCTGGAGTGCTGCTATTACTACCTTAGTAATCTTTTTGTCTTGCTCTTCCCTTACTGTGTCCCTGTTGTTAAAAACTTTCTGGGCTATAGCAACTAGCTGGGATCAATTTATGCCTTTGAACCTGTAAGGCCAGGAGCCGCCATCGTGACCATTCACATGCAGGTTCCCATTGGATTCAGGCAGATGATAAAGAAATGGCGGAGTCAGAGGATGGGGGGCCATCCTATTTATTGGTGTCTCACCAAGACAGGCAAACCACAAAAGAAGACAAGGGAAAAGCAGAAAACCAGCTCTTCCCATGAAGGGCAAGGGATCAGGGAAGCCCCTGCAATTGTGATAGCAGGAACTGTGTGTCCAAGCTCCTGGTCTGTCCCACTTTATAGTGTGGAAAACCAAAATCCCTTAATCCAATATACAAACAAGGAAGTCTCCGATACAAAGTCACTTATCCAAGGCATAATTGGATTCCTCATGAGAGTGCACCAACCAGATCATACAATCAGTCAGGGTGTGGGGAAAAGCTTAGTCCCAAAACCAAACCTCAGGCTACAACGACCTGGCCTGCTTATAGCCTGTCCCCCACACCCAATATAAGTCACAAGCGAGCAAACATATATATCATGTTTACAAACTTATTTGACCAACAGAACCCTTCTATTTTCTGGAGTTTCCTTCTAATTAATGTCTGGAGCTGACTGGGCATAAAAAGCAAAGTTAACTACCCTAGTATTTTCTGGTGCTTTAGGGTCTAGAGGTGTATGGACTTTATAAGCTTTTTGTTCTCTCTTTAAGAAAACTGCAGGAGTTACGGAGGATCCTGAATAACTTCTGACACCTTAAACAAATTTATAGGTTTCTTAGTAATTGCCCTGATTTCGGCTAACAGAAACTGGTGAAAAGTGTTCAAAGCTTCTGGTCCCATAATGGTGTTAGGGTCCTATTTAGGCCAGAAAACCAAAAACACCTTTTTTGAGGTGATCTTGGTTGTCTTCCTTATCTCTGTTCATCCTCACATAGCAGCTTTTTATCACCTCAGTTTTGAGTTTTTCCTTAAGTCTTCCCCTTGGCTTTGGCTCCAGGTAAGAGGCAGTGATTCCCTGAGCCAAAGCAGAGGAGTAGGAGGGGCTATAGCAAGGGAGTGGCAGCCTGAATTCCTCCAGGGTGGTTTAAAAAACAGGAGGCTGTTTGGAAATGTAAATGCCCCTGGCTTACTGAGCTACTAAAACCCTTTGTCCTAATTACCTGGCACAGCCATTGAGCCAAGAAGGAGGGTTCTTTGCTAGTCAATATAAAGGAACTGGTCAGGGTGCCTGGGAGGGGTAGGCACTGGGAGCTGCGCAAGGAGCTGCCACTTGGTGCTGCTTTTTTTTTTTTCCCCCCTTTCTGCCACTGTGGCTGCCACTGCTTGTGCTCAGCTGCTGCCTGGCTGCTTCCCACCACCTCCACCCCCTGCCCCCCGCGAGTAGGTGCCTAATGATAGTATTTTAGACTGCCTGTGCTTTTTCCTGGGTCCAGTTATTTTTTATTTGGCTAGTCTGCTCTAAGAGTTGGCTACTTTAATTCACAGAGAGTTTTTAATGTACCCTTTCTTGCTTGCTTTCTAGTCCACTTTGTCCTCTGTTGGGCGGATAAAATGTATTATGCTCACTTTGTTAAAGATGCCGTCACCCAGGTGATATTAATGTGTGTTGGGGGCAGGCAGGATCATTGTAGCCTGGGGCTTGGTTTTGGGATTAAGCCTTTCCCACCCCTTTTGATGTGGGGTGGTACAATCCAATCATGCCTCAGAGAAGTGACTTTGTATTAGAGACTTCCCTATTTTGTATATTGGATTAGAGGTTGTGAAGCTACAATATAAAATGGGGGCAGAACAGATTTTGCGCTCTTGGTTCCTGAGGTTAGCATGAGAGAGCAGAGAGAGTAGAGCCAGCAATGGAAGGAGGCCACGTGGAGGAGGCCAGGAAAAGCAGCCAAGATGGCGGAGTGCTGAGTGAGATGCTAGTTTGTGTAGAGTTTGTATCTGGGATAAGGAAGGAGATGGGGAACTGAGGAGAATAAGGCTGGTGAGCTAGAAACCTTTGATACTAGGAAACTTGGATTGTAACCGTGAGTGGAAAAATTCTGCTTGACCTTTTGACTAAAATTAAAGAAAGCAGGAATTGACAGCTCCCTACCATAAACCACTTAGAAATTTGCTTAAAGCTAGTTCACAGGAGGCAGCTGGACCCCAACCTGCTTACACGAATAGGTATGTGTTCCTGATAAAGATAGAGATAGGATAAGGGTTAACGACTAACTGCCAACTCAGCTTCTGTAAACGGTTGCTTGCTTGCCTACCAAAGTATAAAAGCCCTTGCAAAAAGACTGAGAGTGCTCTTGGCCACCTCCTTGCCTTGAGCCCGCTCGCAAGTGTAATAAACTTTTTCTTCTGTTTTACCCACACACGTGGGTCTAGAGTCTTCGTGGTGCGCCCTCAGTCAACAGGATAAGTCAGTGGCTTTGTGAGCACTGAATGTGACTGGGTTTTGGAGCCCAGTGTGTATTTTTACTTGCCTGCCGGGTGCAAGCTAGGATTAAAGACTATGGCCCATCAGTTTTTGGCTCCGTTGTTTCTTTACCGACTGTCCGAATCCAATGCGAACCTGCATAGGCCAGAAGGCTGCTTTGATGGTGGCCCTGGCTGCTGGCTTTACATCCTCCTTAACAGTTTGTAAGATAGGGACCCTCTACTGTTCTATGTAGGGGAATTGGTACGGGTAGCCCTGGGGCTTAGTTATTTTATATAGCTCTGATATTTCTAGGATCTAATGAGCCCTATTTTGGCTACCTGTTGGGCAGATAAAATGTATTATGCTCACTTTGTTAAAGATGGAGGCCATCGCCCAGGTGATATTAATGTGTGTTGAGAATCCTTGTAGCCTGGGGCTTGGTTTTGGGATTAAGCCTTTCCCACCCTTTTTGATGTGGGGTGGTACAATCCAATCATGCCTCAGAGAAGTAACTTTGTATTAGAGACTTCCCTATTTTATATATTGGATTAGAGGTTGTGAAGCTACACTATAAAATGAGGGTAGAACGAGAGCTTAGGTTCTTGGTTCCTGAGGTTAGCATGAGAGAACAGAGAGAGTAGAGCCAGCAGCGGAAGGAGGCCACATGGAGGAGGCCAGGAAAAGCAGCCAAGATGGCAGAGTGCTGAGTGAGATGCCAGTTTGTGTAGAGTTTGTATTTGGGATAAGGAAGGAGATGGGGAACAGAGGTGAGCTAGAAACCTTTGATTCTAGGAAACTCGGATAAGTCAGTGGCTTTGTGAGCACTGAATGTGACTGGGTTTTGGAGCCCAGTGTGTATTTTTACTTGCCCGCCGGGTGCAAGCTAGGATTAAAGACTATGGCCCATCAGTTTTTGGCTCCGTTGTTTCTTTACCGACTGTCCGAATCCAATGCGAACCTGCATGGGCCAGGCTGCTGTGATAGTGGCCCTGGCCGTGGCTTCTGGCTTTACACTACCCTACCCCAAATGTGGGCTATTCTAATCTACAAAGAGTTTGAAGTTTCCCCCTTGGTCAATCCCTGGAGCACTAAAGGACAGGGGGCTTCTAGACAAAGTTTGTAGTTTCCCTCTTGACTACTTCTATACCCGCTCTCATCTCTAAAGGCGTCTTTGAAATGCCTTAAGAGGCAACTTAAGGGAGTCCTTTTCTTTCTTTAAGATTCTTCTGAAGAAAGTTCTAATTTTTCTATTTTCCTTCTTAATATTAATTCTTATCCCATATCTTCTAAACGGGTAAAACTTCTTTGGGTCAGTATGTGGATATTTGAAACTAGTTTCTACTCTCTACTTCTAGCATTCTCTTAGGACTTTAGTTAGTTTTAACTTTAAGTAATATAATATTTCTATGACTTTTGCGTTGCTATTTTTTATAATTTGGGGGCTTTAGAACAGTTTTCTCAGAGTTGCCTTTCAAAAGTGACAACCATCTGCTGAGTCCACCTTGGGATATTTGCTCTCCGTAGTATAGGGTGGTCAGTATACACCCCTGACTAGGTCGGACCCAGAGATTGAAGAGGTTTCCCTCAGCTTCCAGTGGACAGCCATTAAACCATATGGAGTTTACGAATTTCCCTTCACTTCTGCCCTCTGGTTTTAAGCCAGAAATTTTCAATTGAAATTGTACCAGAGATTTTTCTGACAAAGAGAACCTACAAAACAGACAATTTACTATTTCCATTAACACTTGACTTTTCAACACAGTTCAACGAACAAAAAAAGGGGGTGGTGCCCCATGAGGAGCCTATCAGGTGCTCCTCTGGCCATGTCCCTTGCGGGAGCTTAGGCGCCTCATAGCATTGGTGGAGCCACAAACTGGAAACTCAGGTGCAGGCCCCAGAGATCCCCAATCACACACCAATCATTCAGGGGTTTTTAGACAGAACAGCCACAAGGAAAAGGTTGAGCTCAAAGTCCTCTTCCCGTAACCAGACTCTCTGCTCTACCAGAGAGTGCCTGGCACCTAACCAGGACTCTTCCCCTCGAGTTCTGGCTCCTAAAGCTCTCCGCCGATGTCTTGGCCTTGGAGAGCCTGTTACATAAGTCTGATTGGGTCCAGTCCTCAGTCGCAACAGTCCTTGACTAGTCCCAACCTGGGGCCCAAAACCAAGATTCAGCAAAGCAAAAGATTTACTTTACTCACTTCCGGAGGTTAGAATTTGTACTCCTCAATTTTTGCCAACTGCTGGGACTGGGGGTGTCTGCTGAGACGCTGTCTGAGACCCACAGGATAGCTGGAGCCCTGCAATGTCTCAAGGGGTGCCTCTCCTAGAGATCCAGCGGAGTCAGGCAACCTCCCAAAGAAGCTAACCAGCCCAGGTGTGTCTCAAACCGGTGACAAGGAGTACTGGGGATCTTGCTGGGGCCTCCAGGATTGTTGTAAAGTGTGAATCCCAAAGAGACACGAGGAGTTACAGGAAAATTTTGAGGAGTTTATTGCCGACGGCTTGCACGGAGCTCAATACAGACTCAAATCATATAGCCTCGAATAAGCTCAGGAGTTTGCTAATAAAGGCATAAAACCACATTTTGGGTGGGGGGAGAAGAGCGGGATGTAGGCACCTAGCTAAGCGGGATTACGGAAGCAAAACAGGCTTGTTAAACTAAGGTTATCTTTAGAACAATCGAACAATCTTGGCTGTGTGGTCCAAATTTCTTAACAGTCAGCTGCAGGCCCCCCTAACGTCTGCATTTATGCAGACTGTTGAGCTTGCATAATAACTTTCCTAAAATGGACAAAAATAGTAAAATGTTGAGGCTAAGGAGTCTGGTTTCATTATAGGTCAAATGTATAAGCTAGTCCTGAGTAGCTTACAATGCAAAAGGGGTTACAATTAGTTGGGTCCCTTGTAACAACATACTTTCTTGAGGAGGGTAAACATTTATTAGAGAGCTTGCTTTTGTCTCCAGCCGCCCGCTGGACCACTGCCTCCCTCTTCTGAACATCACACATGGCCTGGTACTGAGGAGGGAGCAAGCCTCCCTTCTCCCTTGAGAGGGGAGAAACCAGAAGAATACAAGGGAAAGGAGCCAGCAGGAATAACTGAGTCAGCCAGTTATAAATTAACTACATCCCATAGTTCTCTAAATGGTTGCTTGGAGCCACTTGCAACACAAAGCAAGAAAAGTAGGATCTGTATGTAGCTATGATCAGTAATTCGGAAACCTCTTCCCCCTTTCTGACCCTACTGAAACTCCCTCTCCCCTCTCCTTGAGTCCTGAGAAATCTTAAACAAAGGAATCACATGCCCATTGCTTGGATACTGTAAAGGTATATAAGCTGTAAGAAAATCTAATTTGAGGAGCTTATGCTTTGGTGCTACTAGCATCACGTGTTCCACTGGCTACTAATAAATTCTTCTTCCTCTATTAATCAAGTTGTCTGTCTCCTCCATTGCTGTCACTTCCTGCAACAGTACCACACTTCAGCAAGTGAGCACTGACATTCTTCAGCTGAAACTTTGTTTCAGTGTTTCAAACCGGAATGCAAACACATACAGTCTTCATCAGATGTGGGGGGAAGGAAATAGTTCACTTTTGTCTCTGGGGTAGGTCAAGCCATTCCCCCACCACCACCACCACCACCACTCTCTAAGTATCGCCATACCTGCTCAGTCCTATGTCGCAGACAATGCAATGAGTGTGCTCACACAATGCCCCAGGATGAGGTATGTAGAGGTAAAGTCAAAATAGTAAGAATGACATTTTTGGAGCATCTATGATGTGCCAAGCCCTTTGGACATTTTGATAGAATGATATGTAAGATATTCCAGTTGCATTAGAAAAGAAATATTTTCACAGAGCACCCATACAGTGGTATGGGTGTGAGTAGGAGAAAGATTGGATGTCTGTGGGAAGTTCAGGGAGAAAAGAAAGACTGGGACAAGTTGAGCCTTGTGGGTACCCCTTCCTGGAGTTCATCTGTGCTGGTCACCTGGCCTGCTGACCCCTTGGCCTGACCTTACCCAGCCCACTCAGATCCAATCAGAAGAGGGGAACTTGGGAGATCTTGTAAGAAGTGTCATTGGAAAAGCAGATCCTAGAAGCCAGAAGGCCTGGGCCTGATTTCAGGTCCCATCTTTGTTCATAAGAGACACTGAACAAATCACTTGACCTCTCTTGGCCCTATTTTTTTTGCCTATAAAATGTGATGGACAAATGTGATGGAAGTAATTAAACCCGCAATCATAGTAGACCCAGTAAATGCTAGCATTCTTTTCCTGTCCACAGTTCCCCTCCCAAATACTGTAGAAATCAAAGTTTATTTATACATTAGATTACCTTTAAGGTATCTCAAAGCAATGAAAATTCTGCATGCAGGAATAAGCCTGCTTTCTCCTCGTTCAGGCTGATAACTTTCCAAAAGTTGGTCATCACCAGTTCAAAACACAAATTACCCTTTCCTTAGAAAGGAAGTACTACAGCGATGTACCGTTGCTTGTATGCTATCGTCCCTAAGTTCAGGGTGCTAGGCACCAAATTTCAACTTTCAGTTATTTCTCCCTGCCCCCCACCACGACTAGGCTATTTTCTTTGGGTTAGAAACATCCCTACCAGAATATTTGCTTTAATTTCTTAAAATCAGAGTCACTGTATTACTTTGAAGGTCTTGGACAGTCCAGACCAAGGGTGGCCAGTGCTGGTGTTTGTAATCTTTCTCACCTTGACTACTCGCTTGGCATAGGAAGTATTTTGTTACCATAGTTGTTCTATGAAAGACACTGTATAGAGCACTGTCTTTATATAAAAGATGTGTGTGTCTGTTTGTAGATCCAATGTTATGAGACAGACAAGTAATTCTGACCACTGGGAGATACTAGAGCATTTGAAGCAAAGCTTGGGTTTTAAATCATCTCAGGAAATCAGGCTGGGTGGTGCATGGCCGGGGAAGCTGTCAGAAGTAAGTGCTCACAAAACAAACAGCAAATTCCTAGTCCTGACCTCAGGCAGTTCTAATTTAAGCTGGAACTGAAACTCACATCAGGGAAGCACTGGGGCTTGGTCTCAGCTCTAATTTCAAGTGCTGTCAGTGAGAGCCGTGACATGTCTGTGGACCCTTAAATGTCTCCAGGACCCTCCTGGGCAGCTGTCTTGACAGGAAGGCCCACGTGGCAAGTCCGGCTCACCCTTGCTCAGTCCGGGGCTGTTAGCCTGCTCGGAGGCTGGGTGTGGCAGGGACCTGCCACAACCTCTCTGCTAAATGATCTCTCATGACTCAAAATCCCAAACTTGTTTTAAATTGAGGGGAAAAGTTACTACGTTTGGGGACTCTGTTTTGTATAAACACAGTCTATGTCTATTTTGGTCTTCTGGGTTTTGAAAAGTAACTGCTGTGTCAGGGGTGAGCAGTGGGTGTTAACCCACATAGAAAGAAGAGTTTTCCTTCCCTGCAGTGCTGGTGCAAGGGAAGCGACTCCCCCGCCCAGGCAGCAGGATGTGGCCAGGCTGGTGACAGGGACAGAAGTGTAGGCCTTGCCTTACAAAGAACCAGTTCTGCCAAAGTCTGAAGTGAAAATGGGTGCATTCTGTCTGGAGTAAGAATTCTTATCCTATTGAAGGGTAAATTTGGGTCATGTTGATGCATGATGGTTTGTATGTTAAAACTATTAATATAATTGATCACAGTTCAATCTGCCTCGATCTTGAAGGGACAGACACCCATCACATGAAGCCCAGCTTAGGTCCATGAGTGCCCTTGCTCATCGCCCATCACAGGAGGGTGTCCCGCCAGCCCCTTTCCTGCCACCACTATCAGAACCCTGCACGTCCATGTCGATGTACTTCTTCATCAAGCATTCACCCGAGACAAAGACCTAACATTACTACCATCAATACTGGCGCAACAGCGATATATGGAGTGACTGTGACTATAAAGAGAAAGAAAAACATGTTTGCAAGACAAATAGCTCAATTTTTTTTGAGTCAGCTTAGTCCACCTTCCCCCATTGTGTTCTTAAAAGTCAAACACTGAAGTACCTTTTGTTACCCTCAAATTCTAGTACAGTCACAGAAGTAGAAAAAGTCAAGCTACAAATCAAAATCCCCTTCTTTCCCGGGAAGCGACCATTGCACACAGCAGTTCTTCGATCATTTATCCATCTGTCTCATCAGGGAAGGCTCCAGGCACAGGTCCAGATAGTGGAGAATAACACCTGTGGACACATAGCCCTTGGTCTCAAGGTTCCTGTGGTCTGCGGAGAGCACAGGGAAGTCAATGACTTGTAGTAGAAAGTAATAAGTTCTGTGACCCGAGTATCCACGCAGTACTATGAGTGTGAGGGAGGGCACCAAAGTGGTGACTTCTGAGTTGGCTCCTGGAAGATAGAATGGAGTGGGACAAAGGTTGTTGTTCCAATCAATGCAGGAGTGAACCTGTACAAAGGCCCAAGGGCGTGAACCTCAGGCCTTCCTTTGTCAAAGCACAAGGAGGTCAGCCTTGCTTATTTTGATGGCCACTCGGCTCTGCAATCACTCACCTCTCAGGTCCCCTGCAGGCCAACCACATTTGCTTTTCTCCTCACTCATTTTTTTAAGCCAACGAAGAACCAAGGAAGAGCCAGTAAATGATGCATCCAGGGACTTTCCTGATAAAGCTCCCATATTGGGCGTGGCTCGATGTTGAAAGGACTTGGGTCTCAGTTGTGTCATTCTCTTTGTTCTCAAGGCTAACTAGAAAACATGTTTCTTTCTCACGGGACGAACACATCTGCTTGAACATAAAGCAGCTTACCCATAAGAATAATCAAATACTTTGGAATTCTTAACAAGAAAAATCTTATGTGATGGCCCATTTAATGTTTTTGAAAATTGAGTGATTGTTTTTAGCAAGAAAACATTGTGCAGTAAGTTTTAAGAGAAAGAGTTTTCCTTTTAAAAAAAATCCAGAAAACAGTTGGATCACTACAGTGTCCTAGAGGCTGGCTTTCCCATCATCCGCCAGTGAAGGGTGGGTGGCCACGCCCTGTCAGGGAGCAGTGTGAGTGAAGGGTGCCTGGCGATCCATCACGACCAAGGGCAGCAGAGGTGCTGGGAGAAGCCAGAGGGCAAGGAAAGGTTTGGAGCTGCTCTTTCACAATCACTGTCAGGGAGGCTGTGACTTGCTGGTGCTAATAAAAACAAATTTGGAGGTTCATACTGTCTGTGAAATTAGAACTGCATTTTAGTAAATAAAGCTGATGCCATTTGAACATGAACACGTTGACACTGGCTTATTGCAGCTCTTCTGCTTGTCTCCTGTTAGATCTGCTCAATATACAAACATGGTATAACCACGTTGCTAGAGAAGCAAGTGTGGGCTGACTGACTGGATTTAGCTGCTATGGTTTCCTATAACCCTGATGGTTGTGGCAAAGAGATCCCTGTCAGGCACAACTTCTAACTATGCTGTGTTTGTGAACCATGCCCTCCTCCAGGTTTCTGTATCTGAGGAATTGAGTTGATCTTATCACCTTTCCCTCCGTGTTACAAACAGACAAGGTTTATCTGGATCATGCTGAGAGTTGGCATATGCAAAGCCAGTGGTTCTCAAAGTGTGCGCCAGGGCACATTGATGCGTCCTAGAAGATCTCCATGTGCACCCTATGGTATTCCAGAGAAATATGTGCCTGTTGGAGACCAAAAACCAACAAGGTTTTTGGAGTTTAGATTTTTGGGGGACAGAGGTGTGGGGAATTGGCTGTAAACTGACAGTCTGCCCAACCTCCCATCTCACTTGCCTAATTAGATTGCAAAAGGTTGTTAAGCTGTGGTGCTGAATTGTTTACACTACCCCCATGTTCCCCGGAAAGACTAGAGGCAAGTTTCTTCTATCCTTTGTTTGGTGTAAAGTTAAGATGATATGTATCGTGGGGGTTTTCTGCACTCAACACAATTAAGAGTAAAAAGAGAGGAATTCTTCAATGTATTGATGAGGAAATGAGAGTTTGCCTTTCAAATATATGCCCAAACATTGAAGAAATCGCTAGGACACATCAGCGATGTGTTTATCATGTTTCTCATAAACACAAGAATGAAAAAACTTAACACATCCGCGCCAGGACCTGCTGAATTTACTAAATCTTACTAAGAATGTGTGTGTGTGTATATATATATATAGAGATAGATAGATAGATAGATAACTTTTTTGCCATTTTAAATTTTTTTAAAATTTTTTTTATCTTTTAATTTTTTAACTCCTCTTTATTACAAATTCTAAAAAGCATAACTCAAAAAATGTAACAAAAATGTTTTTTAATGTCAGAATAAATTTAATTTTGCCATATTTATTTCATTTAATTACCATAAAAGCACACTTGGACTTTATATTTTTTCTTTAATATTTGACTTAATTATAAAATATTAATATTTCTCAGAAATTTGTATATAGTGCATCTATATACACTATATTCAATTATTTGTAGAATTTTAAATGCGCCCTAACTTCAAAAAGTTTGAGAAGCACCGTGCTAGGCTGTAAGGAGACTATCCTCCTGAGTCACATAAATATGTTCATGTGTGTGAATTTACTTGAACTTGCTGCAGCATTTTGCATTGACGCATGTAGGGGACACCCAGACTGACTCCAATGGCTTCGAAAGCATTTGATTTCTTTCAAATAGATTCAATATCTTTAGAATGTGCTGTTTAAATGTTTCTGAATTTTCTACATGCCATTAAATGTTTCTGAATTTTCTACATGCCATTTTTACAGGTCTGTTTGTTTATGATGTGATGTGGTGAAAATCAATCACTTTGGTGGGGTTTTTTTTAAGAAAACAAATGTATATATTACTAAGAAGATGAATAAATTATTGAAAAATATACTTGATGGATGTGGGGCAGCTGTGTTAAACTTGCTTGTTAGTTTACCAGCTGCAAGCACTTTGCTTGATTAGTGCATGAGCACGTGGCAGAGGCACGTGTGCATAGCCTATGTAAGGCTATGGGTGCTGCCCCTGGGCGGTGCTTCTCCCAGATTGCTCTCCCACCACCGTGAGGTGCAGTTTTCCTTGCTCCCTTGGCCTTACTGTGAATAGCAGATTTTCCTTTGTTTATTAGCTCTTTCCCTTTTGTTGTTTATTTGCTCGCCTGTCCTGGCAAGCCTCCAATAAATGGATATGGCCCAATGCTTTCCAGCTCCACAGTTTCTCTACCATCTGCCCAAATCCACTGTGAACCTGCCTGGCCTCGGCCACCAGCATTTCAATGGATGATGCAGCCCACTGTTAGGACTTTATTTTATTTGTTTGATAAAGTTACTGTTCAAATTATAAGCATTTATATTGTCCTTCTAAATATGAATGCCATAATATTTAAGTGTTCTTCAACATTGATGTATGTCAGGGGTCCCCAAACTACGGCCCATGGGCCATATGCGGCCCCCTGAGGCCATTCATCCGGCCCCCACTGCACTTCCAGAAGGGGCACCTCTTTCATTGGTGGTCAGTGAGAGGAGCACATTGACCATCTCATTAGCCAAAAGCAGGCCCATAGTTCCCATTGAAATACTGGTCAGTTTGTTGATTTAAATTTACTTGTTCTTTATTTTAAATATTGTATTTGTTACCATTTTGTTTTTTTACTTTAAAATAAGATATGTGAAGTGTGCATAGGGATTTTTTTATAGTTTTTTTTATAGTCCGGCCCTCCAACGGTCTGAGGGACAGTGAACTGGCCCCCTGTGTAAAAAGTTTGGGGACCCCTGATGTATGTTCTCTAATAAAATATTTTAAACCTCTTCTTTTAAACACATCATGTCCAGTTCTTCGATCACAATGTGTTGTTACTATAGCTGTTGCAAGTAGAGTGTGCAACTCAGAGAGGAAAGTTGGTGTCTTTAACCAGCTAAGTAGGGTAGATTGTACATAAGAAATTCAGGTTGACAGAGAAACATAATAGTGAGACTCAGACACACAAAAATGTGGAATGTGTTCAAGGCATATGTGTTAAGTCACAGCAATGAGGTTGAGGGTCTAGTGGTTAGAGAAGGTCTTAGGCAACATAGTTCAAAAGAAGTTTTCTATGGAGATTCTTGTCTGTTAAGGTCTCAGAACCCAGATGCCCTAGCACCACCCTTTTATCCCCATTCCCTCATTGGGACCTCTTGGCAGTATGGTGTCATCATTGGAGACAAGACCACGAGAGTCAAATTGTCACAGGTTCTAAATTCTCTCAACCACTCAGCACATAATCTCAACATGGAGAGTCAACATTTTTTTTTTTTTTTTGACAGAGACAGGGAGAGTCAGAGAGAGGTACAGATAGAGACAGACAGGAAGGGAGAGAGATGAGCGGCATCAATTCTTCATTGCAGCACCTTAGTTGTCCACTGATTGCTTCCTCATATGTGCCTTGACTGGGGGGCTACAGCAGAGTGAATGACCCTTGCTCAAGCCAGAGACCTTTGGGCTCAAGCCAGAGACCATGGGGTCATGTCTATGATCTGATGCTCAAGCCAACAACCCCACGCTCAAGCTAGTAAGCCTGTACTCAAGCTGGATGAGTCTGCACTCAAGTTGGCATCCTCACGGTTTCAAAACTGGGTCCTCCGTGTCCCAGTCCAACGCTCTATTCATTGTGCCACCGCCTAGTCAGGCGACAGTCAACATTTCTAAATCTTAGTTCTTTCTTCTCAAAAATGGGTACAGTTACTGTACATCACTGAGAATGTTGCTGGGATAATAAAATAAAATGCCTGTAAAATGTTTAGAAAAATATCTGATATCTAGTTAGCACTCAGCAATGATAGATTGTTTTTATTATTATTATTATCATTATTATTATTATTATCTTGCTGCTTTTGTTGTGGCTGTCATTTTGGCTACCCACAAGGATAAACATTCTCTTCATGATGATGAGGCATATTATTTTATACCCAAAGCACTTAGCATCTAAGTCAAATAGTAGCATTCAGCTATATTGGTTTGGGTTTTGCCAAATGGTGCCATGTCCTATGGATGCTCTGCTGGTCACTATGTAGGCTCAGAAACCTCACTTCCTGAATCCTCATAGAGGTTGGGAGTTGGTGGGCAGTTGTACTCAGGAAGGACATCACAGAAATTACAATTGTTTAGGCTTTGTATACATGGAGCTTGGAAGTGGCGTAAGTAATTTTCGGACTAATATCACTGGTTTATCTTGGTTACTTCTCTTTTAACTTCTTTATTTTTCCCTTTAGGTTATAGACTCTAGAAGAAAGAGAAAGTGAAGCTATTGTCAGTGTTACCACTCACTGGTTCCTTTGAAGGTAGAAAAATAATTTGAAATATGGCCGTGATGATGTTAGCGCCACGTCTCTGCTGTGCATTCTGCCGTGGTCTCACTTGTTTAAATGCACCATCTCGTTTTTGTTTTTGTTTTTAAGATTTTATTTATTTATTATAGAGAAGGGGGGGAGGAGCAGGAAGCATCAACTCCCATATGTGCCTTGACCAGGCAAGCCCAGGGTTTTGAACCGGCAACCTCAGTATTTCCAGGTTGACGCTTTATCCACTGCGCCACCACAGGTCAGGCACCATCTCGTTTAATCTTCACACTCCTACAAAGATATGCTAAGAGTCAAATTAGAATGCATTTGGCTGGAAGCCACAGAACACCCAAATAAAAGTGGCTCACTCAACAAGAAAATTTATAATATTATTATTAATAATTTGGCATGAAAACATTTTTTTTTTTGCCAACATGTTCTGCAATTAAACTATCTGGGTTTGAATCCTATTATGTGAGGTGTCAGGAAATGTTTAGCAATCAGCTCTCCAGGAAAAAAAGAAAGAAAGAAAAATAAAACAACCACAGAATTTGTGACATTTGTCAATTCCTGTGGTGTAAATTCTCTGACAGTGATACATATCACGCTGCCCACATGACATCAGCGAACATGGTGTCAGGGAGAGTTGTGTATCAGGAGCCTGTACTAGCCAACTTCAGCCCATGACCCTTGCCCCTTAGTAGTGTGTGGTGTAAGCCTACCTTGCACGTTCATTTTCCGACCTGTACAGTGGGATAATAGTTGCACCTTATTGTACCTTCTTCATTGGAGTAATACATGTAAAGAAGTCTTGTGCCTCATTCACAGTCAGTAATCAATGGATGCTAATTATTATTATTGTTGTTGCTGTTATTGTTAATACAGGCACAAAGCAGAAACCATATAAGAATAGCAAGTGTTCATCTTTGCTCAATTCCCCGTAGAACTCTTCTGAAATGCATGTGGCAATATTGCGACCCTTTTTCAAATATTATAGAGCACTAACTCCTGACCCCAACCTGCATTGAATTCGTAAGTCTCTGTTTCAGACAGCAAAATTTTTCAGGGAGAATTCTATTTCTTTGCATTTTTGTTTTAACTGAAGTATTTAATGATTTTATAAACCAGTTTTCTCAAAGAGCCTCTTAATACAAATCATTCTGCCAGCTAATTATTATCTCTCCTGTTTATAAATGCAAATTGCCTCCTTCAGACTTTATGAAAAATATTCTGTTGTGTAGGTGGACAGAAAAACCACTATCCCTGTGCTGTCTCCTCACTTGGTTATTGTGTTCTGATCCCAACATTCCTTTCAAAGATATTATATGCACATATTAAACTAAATGAAAATGCTGCAGCATCTGGGATTGGCATGCATGTGGGGGTCTTGCGTGCTGCCATAGCCCCTGTGATTCTCTTCTGTGGGGACACTATAAATAGAAAGACAAGATCCAATGGGAAATGGGGTACAACGGTCACAAATCCCCAGGAGAGCTGTTCCCACTCGGCTTACTTACACCCATCTGCTTGATTTCTAAAATATCCAGGTTTGAGGAGCAAACTCCAGTGTCCCCTTTTTTCCAGTCCCATGAGCAAGGTCCCAGTGGGAAAGTTACAATCAAGAGCAGAAGTGCACCATCCTGCTTCTGGAAGCGAGGTCCAATCACACTGCAGAGCAGGGGCAATGAGTGAGCACCATAGGCAGTGGCAAGTGCGCACCTGCCAGCTGAGACAGGAGGCCCAAGAACAACCAGCCAGAATAGACATTTCTCCTCATTTTTGCTGGGTGGTAAGAGGTTATGAGGACAAAAACAACAGTGAAACAAGGGCACTTTCTTCCTCTCAGTGGACCAAAGTACAAATGCAAAGATAGATGCAGACATTTTCTCCACCCTCCCAAAACTCATAACACCTTTTGTGGGTATCAGTTATAATTAACAGCTCCATCCATGCTACCACCAATGGTAAGATTTCATTCTGTTTTATAGCTGAGCAATATTTCACTACACCACTGCTTTTTTATCCACTCATCTATGAACACTTGGGCTGCTTCCATATCTTGGCTATTGTAAATAACACTGTAACGAACATGGGGATGCAGATAGTCTTTCAAATTAGTGTTTTGAGTTTCTTCAAATATATAGTAAACTAAGACAGAGAAAAACAAATGCCATATAATATCACTTATGTATGTGTGGAATCTAAAGAACAAAATAAATGAATAAACAAAATAGAAATAGATTCCTAGACACAGAGACAAACTGATAGGTGCCAGAAGGAAAGAGCACTGGTGGGCAGGATGAACAAGGTGAAGGGATTAAGAAGTACTGGTTAGTAGGCCTTGGCCGGTTGGCTCAGTGGTAGAGCATTGGCCTGGCGTGCGGGGGACCCGGGTTCGATTCCCGGCCAGGGCACATAGGAGAAGCGCCCATTTGCTTCTCCACTCCCCCCCCTCCTTCCTCTCTGTCTCTCTCTTCCCCTCCCGCAGCCAAGGCTCCATTGGAGCAAAGATGGCCCGGGCGCTGGGGATGGCTCCTTGGCCTCTGCCCCAGGCACTAGAGTGGCTCTGGTCGCTGCAGAGCGACGCCCCGGAGGGGCAGAGCATCGCCCCCTGGTGGGCAGAGCGTCGCCCCTGGTGGGCATGCCGGGTGGATCCCGGTCGGGCGCATGCGGGAGTCTGTCTGACTGTCTCTCTCTGTTTCCAGCTTCAGAAAAATACAAAAAAAAAGTACTGGTTAGTAAAAAATGGGCAAAAAACCTAAATAGACACTTCTCCAAAAAAAACACGCAGATGGCCAATAGACACATGAAAAGATGCTCAATGTCACTGATTATCAGAGAGATGCAAATTAAAACCACAGTGGGATATTATCTCATGCCTATCAGAATGGTGCTCATCAATAAATTCACAGCTGATAAGTGCTGGTGAGGATGTGGAGGAAACACATGGCTGTGCACTGCTGGTGGGAACGCAGACTGGTGAAGCCACCATCAAGAGCAGTGTAAAGTAACCTCAGAAAGTTAAAACTGAAACTGCCTTATGACCCAGCAATTCCTTTTCTGGGCATATATCCAAGGAAATTCAAAACACTAAATTGAAAGAATATATGCACCCTTATGTTCATTGCAGGGTTACTTACAATAGCCAAGATCTAGAAATAGCCCAAGCGCCCATCAGTAGATGAGTGGATAACAAAGCTGTGATAAATTTACACAACGGGATACTACTTAGCTGTAAAAAAGAAAAGCTTACCTTTGCAACAGCATGAATGGACCTGGAGATTATTATGCTAAGTCAAACAAGACAGTCATAGAAAGGCAAGTACCATATGCTTTCACTTACATGTGGAATCTAATGAACAAAATAAACTAACAAACAAAATAGAAACAGACTTACAGATACAGAGAAGAGACTGAGAGCTGTCAGAGGGGAGGGGGTTGGAGGGCTGGGTGAAAACGTGTGGGCGGCTGTGTTAGCCTTGCTCCCGGGTTTACCGGGTGCAAGCACTTTGCTTGATTAGTGTGTGAGCACGTGACAGAGGCACGTGTGCAGAGCCTGTAGGTATAAGGCTATGGGTGCTCCCCCTGGGCGGTGATTTTCCCAGATCGCTCTTCCGCCACCATGAGGTGCGGTTTTCCTGGCTCCCTTGCCCTTACTGCAAATAGCAGATTTTCCTTTGTTCATTAGCTCTTTCCCTTTTGTTGTTTATTTGCTCGCCTCTAATAAGTGGGAAATGGCCCGATGATTTCTGGCTCCGCAGTTCCTCTACCATCTGCCCTAATCCGATGTGAACCTACCCGGCCTCGGCCACCGGTATTACAAAAGGGTAAAGGGATTAAGCAAAGAAAAACACAGCTCATAGACACAGATAACACTGTAGTGATTATGGGAGGGCCAGAGGGAGGGGGAGGTAGACGAGGGTCGGGGGAATGGTGATGGAAGCAGACTTGACTTGGGTGGTGCACAGCGCCGTGTACAGATGATGTGTTATGGAATGATACACCGGAAACCTATGATATTTTACTAACCAATGTCACCCCACTAAATTCAATTTAAAATAGTACTAATTAGTAGTGACAAAATAGGCATGGGATATGTAATGCCGGTGGCCGAGGCCAGGCAGGTTCACATTGGATTCGGGCAGACAGGAGAGGAACTGCTGAGCCAGAAAGTTGTCGGGCCATTCCGTCTAATAAAGTCTCACAACGGTGGACAAGCACACAGGCAGGGGAAACCGCCTCTCAGGCAAACAAACAGCAAAATGGCCCCTCACAGTGATGGGCAGACAATCCACGCATCTGCAATCCCCAATATCTCTTGAGCACAAGCACCCGTAGCCTTATATAGGCTATGCACACATGGCGCTGCCATGTGCTCACACTCTATAATCAGGCAAAGGGCTTGCAGCTGGTAACCCGCCAGCACGCCTACCCTTACACAGCTGCCCCACAGGATGTAAGGTACAGCATAGGAAATAGAATCAACAATATTGTAATAACTCTTTATGGTGCCAGGTGAGCACTTGAATTATCCAAGGGAACACATTGTAAAGCATATGAATTGTCTATCAGCTGTGCTGCACATCTGAAACTATTACAAAATAGTGTTAAAAGCAAACTAATAAAAATAAATAAATAGGCCCTGGCCGGTTGGCTCAGCGGTAGAGCATCGGCCTAGCGTGCGGAGGACCCGGGTTCGATTCCCGGCCAGGGCACACAGGAGAAGCGCCCATTTGCTTCTCCACCCCTCCGCCGCGCTTTCCTCCCTGTCTCTCTCTTCCCCTCCCGCAGCCAAGGCTCCATTGGAGCAAAGATGGCCCGGGCGCTGGGGATGGCTCTGTGGCCTCTGCCTCAGGCGCTAGAGTGGCTCTGGTCGCAACATGGCGACACCCAGGATGGGCAGAGCATCGCCCCCTGGTGGGCAGAGCGTCGCCCCTGGTGGGCGTGCCGGGTGGATCCCGGTCGGGCGCATGTGGGAGTCTGTCTGACTGTCTCTCCCTGTTTCCAGCTTCAGAAAAATGAAAAATAAATAAATAAACAAACAAACATTTAAAAAGTAACAGTTCCACCAACAGAGGTAGATTAAGGTCAGTTGAGGCCCCAGGCACAGAAGAAAATATTGGGCCCCTTAAAAAAGAGAGACAGGGAAAATAAAAATACATGTTAACCATATTTTTAAATAATTAAAAAATGTTATGTACTATTAATGTTAAAATTGCACATATGAAACCAAACTTGTTGTCATTAGAAAAAAGTGTAAAGTTGGGGTTTTGTGGGGTCCTTCAGAAGTCGGGTGCCCAGGGTGCATGCCCTGTACGCCCGCTGTTAAATCGCCTCTGTCCACAAACCAAGTTGAGTGGGCCAGTTTGATTTTTCCACCTCTCCAACCGGATTAAGCTGCTCCGTGGACAAGGAAGAATGGATGGGGAATGAGGAGGAGCTGTTCCCCTAATGGGGCACACAGGAAGCTCAGGAAGGTCAGGGGATCAGGGACCCTAGAGTCCAGGAAGAGGAAGATTCAGGACAGTACGAAGACCCAGTGATAAAGCAAAATGGAGGTGCTGACTTTCTACAAATAGTCTAGAAAGCAGGAAATATTCCAGGCAAAGAGTAAGCAACTCCAACATGCATTATGTGACTCCAAACACCTTTATGTGAAAGGCACTTTACACACTGTCCAGCTGGCTCCTGACAGCCAGCTTAGATAGATAGTATGCTTCTTTTGCAGGTGAGGAAATGGAGGCAAAGCAAGACTGGGCCCCTGCTCCCAGTTTCCCACCTGTTGAATGAAAGAATCACATTTCTTCTGCCACTAATAAACCTCAATTTTTTGGCAAAGAAGGAGAAAACTGTTGCAATATGAAATATTTAAGTGCTACCCTAAATTAGAACACTGCTTTTAAAATTCTCCACTGTGTATAATAGCACTTTTAATAAAATGTTTCATGTGGCTTCTCTACAAATGCATAGTCACCACGGTGACAATATTCTCTCATCCCAAAAGGAGGACATGAGCTTTTCAAAGCAAGACAGCATATTTAGACATGGAGCATCTCTGGACATATAGTTGCTTAGCACCAGCTCAGTGTTCTCCTATGCTCACATTAAGTAGCCCCTAAACTAATTTCACAATTCCATTGGTGAGGCAATACACTCTGACTGCCTGACTTTCTGATAAGGAAGCCAGTGAGAGACCCAGCACCAATACGAGCACACCAGCATCAAGGCCTGACAATTAGTATGTCTTTTGCAGCCACTTCCTGCTGTGCAGGCTAAAAAAAAAAAAATTAATTAATACTTTTCCTCCCACCTTCTAAATTCTTCTAGGCTGAGCTAACAATCAAATTATCAGAGACAGATTAACAGAAAAAATATAAAGTTTTTTTTGTCTTGTTAAATTTTTTAATTAATTTTAATAGGATGACTGATAAATCGGGTACATATGTTCAAAGAAAACATCTCTACATTATTTTGACATTTGATTATGCTACAATCCCATCACCCAAAGTCCAGTTGTCTTCTGTCACCTTCTAACCAGTTTTCTTTGTGCCCCTCCCCTCCCCCAATGCCCTCCATCTCCTCCCCCCCACCCCGTAACCCCCAAACTCTTGTCCATGACTTTGAGTCTCATTTTTATGTCCCACCTATGTTGTTGTGAGTTGGGGGCGCAGAGAGAGAGAGATCCGCAGACGAAATCATCAAGGACTAGCAAAGGACCACCGCTCGCTCAGGCAAATGGCCCCGAGTTCATGCAGTGTCCTAATTTTATTCACAAGACTTCAAAAAGCTTGTTTACTGAGAAATTGGCATAACATCAAGAGTAACTTTTTTTTTCTGAAGCTGGAAAGGGGGAGAGACAGTCAGACAGACTCCCGCATGCGCCCGACCGGGATCCACCCGGCACGCCCACCAGGGGATGATGCTCTGCCCACCAGGGGGCGATGCTCTGCCCCTCCAGGGTGTCGCTCTGTCGCGACCAGAGCCACTCTAGCGCCTGGGGCAGAGGCCAAGGAGCCATTCCCAGCACCCGGGCCATCTTTGCTCCAATGGAGCCTCAGCTGCGGGAGGGGAAGAGAGAGACAGAGAGGAAGGAGAGGGGGAGGGATGGAGAAGCAGATGGGCGCTTCCCCTGTGTGCCCTGGCCGGGAATCGAACCCGGGACCCCTGCACGCCAGGCCGACACTCTACCACTGAGCCAACCAGCCAGGGCCTCAAGAGTAACTTTTACTTAAAGATACATAGAGTGCACCTGAAAGATAGCTTAGTAACAACATAATATCAGAAGGCATTAATTGCTATTGCTTCCATGAATTCCACAACATTCCTTTCCTCTCCTTATCTTAAGGGATAACCTTGGAAAGTACAGAAATCTTATGAGAATGTTTTACTGAGAAAAGCCCAGCAACTGCCTTCAGTCACATAGACCTGTTTCAGTAACCTGCCTTCAAGTCACAAAACAATTCTCTTAGCAAAACATTCTTTTCTTGTTGGCTGTGTTCCCATCCAAGGCCATGCAATGGATTATTCCACTACACACCTATGTATGGAATCATACAGTTCTTAGTTTTTTCTGATTTACTTATTTCACTCCGTATAATGTTATGAAGGTCATCCATGTTGTAAATGATCTGATGTCATCATTTCTTATGGCTGAGGAGTATTCCATAGTGTGTGTGTGTGTGTGTGTGTGTGTGTGTGTGTGTGTGTGTGTGTGTATATATATATATATATATATATATATATATATATATATATATATATACATACATACATACCAGAGCTTTTTAATCCACTCGTCCACTGACGGACACTTGGGCTGTTTCCAGATCTTCGCTATTGTGAACAATGCTGCCATAAACATGAGGGTACATTTCTTCTTTTCAAACAGTGCTATGGTGTTCTTGGGGTATGTTCCTAAAAGTGAGATAGCTGGGTCAAAAGGCAGTTCAATTTTTAATTTCTTGAGAAATCTCCATACTGTTTTCCACAGTGGCTTCACCAGTCTGCATTCCCACCAGCAGTGCAGGAGGGTTCCCTTTTCTCCACATCCTCGCCAGCATTATTCTGTGTTGTTTTGTTGATGAGAGCATTCTGACTGGTGTGAAGTGATATCTCATTGTGGTTTTAATTTGCATTTCTCTAATGATTAGTGATGTAGAGCATTTTTTCATATGCCTGTTGGCCATCTGTACGTCCTCTTTGGAGAAGTGTCAATTCATTTCTTTTGTCCATTTTTTGATTGGATTGTTTATCTTCCTGGTATTGAGATTTACAAGTTCTTTATAAATTTTGGTTATTAACCCCTTATCAGATGTATTGTCAAATACATTCTCCCATTGTGTAGTTTGTCTTTTTATTCTGTTCTTATTGTCTTTAGCTGTGCAGAAGATTTTTAGTTTGATATAATCCCATTTGTTTATCCTGTCTTTTATTTCCCTCACCCATGGAGATAAATCGGAAAATATAAATATATTGCTGCAAGAGATGTCGGAGAGCTTACTGCCTATGTTTTCTTCTAAGATACTTATGGTTTCACGGCTTACATTTAAGTCTTTTATCCATTTTGAGTTTATTTTTGTGAATGGTGTAAGTTGGTGGTCTAATTTCATTTTTTTGCAGGTAGCTGTCCAATTTTCCCAACACCATTTATTAAAGAGGCTGTCTTTACTCCATTGTATGCTCTTACCTCCTTTGTCAAATATCAGTTGTCCATAGAGCTGTGAGTTTATTTCTGGGTTCTCTATTCTGTTCCATTGATCTATATACCTGTTCTCATGCCAGTACCAGGCTGTTTTGAGTACAATGGCCTTGTAGTATAACTTGATATAAGGAAGTGTGATACCTCCCACTTTAATCTTCCTTTTCAAGATTGCTGAGGCTATTTATGTTCTCTTTTGGTTCCATATACATTTTTGGAATATGTGTTCTATATCTTTGAAGTAAGTCATTGGTATTTTAATCAATATTGCATTAAATTTATAAGTTGTTTAGAGATATAGACATTTTAATTATGTTTATTCTTCCTAACCATGAGCACGGTATATGCTTCCACTTGTTTGTATCTTCCCTGATTTCTTTTATCAATGTTTTATAATTTTCCGAGTACAAATCTTTAATCTCCCTGGTTAAATTTATTCCTAGGTACTTTATTTTTTTGGTTGCAATGGTAAAGGGGATTGCTTCCTTAATTTCTCTTTCTGACAGTTCATTGTTAGTATATAAAAATGCCTCTGATTTCTGAGTATTAGTTTTATATGCTGACACTTTGCTGAATTCATTTATCAGGTCTAGTAGTTTTTTGACTGAGACTTTAGGGTTTTCTATATACAATATCATATCATCTGCAAATAATGATAGTTTTACTTCTTCTTTTCCAATTTGAATGCCCTTTATTTCTTTTTCTTGTATGATTGCTGTGGCTAGAACTTCCAGCACTATGTTGAATAAGAGTGGTGAAAGGGGGCACCCCTGCCTTGTTCCTGATCTTAAGGGGATTGCTTTTAATTATTGCCCATTGAGTATGTTGTTGGGTGTGGGTTTGTCATAGATGGCCTTTATCATGTTGAGGTATGTTCCCTGTATTTTTACTTTGCTGAGAGTTTTGATCATGAATGGGTGCTGGATTTTATCAAATGCTTTTTCTGCATCTATTGAAATTATTGTGTGGTTTTTCTCCTTCTTTTGATTATGTGATGAATCACATTGATTGATTTGCAAATATTGTACCAGCCTTGCCTCCCCAAAATAAATCCCACTTGATCATGGTGTATGATTTTTTTCATATATTGCTGGATCTGATTTGCTAATATTTTGTTGAGGATTTTAGCATCTAAATTTATCAGGGATATTGGACTATAATTTTCTTTCTTTGTGTTGTCCTTGCCTGGTTTTGGAATCAGAATTATACTCACCTCATAAAAGGGCTTGGAAGTCTTCCTTCCACTGGAATTTTTTGAAATAGCTTGAGAAGGATAGGAGTTAGTTCTTCTTTGAATATTTGGTAGAATTCACTTGTGAAGCCATTAGGCCCAGGACATTTCTTTCTTGGGAGTTTTTTGATAACTGTTTCAATTTCATTTGTTGTAATTGGTCTGTTTAGGTTTTCTGATCCTTCCAGATTAATTTTTGGAAGATTATATGTTTCAAGGAATTTGTCCATTTCATCTAGGTTGTCTAGTTTTTTGGCATACAGTTCTTCATAGTATTTTCTTACAATATTTTGTATTTCTGTTGTGTCAGTTGTTATTTCTCCACTCTCGTTTCTAATTTTATTTATTTGAGTCCTCTCTCTTTTTTTCTTGGTGAGTCTGGTTAAAGGTTCATCAATCTTGTTTACCTTTTCAAAGAACCAGCTCCTGGTTTCATTGATCCTCTGTATTGTTTCTTTAGCCTCTATGTCATTTATTTCTGCTCTGATCTTTATTATTTCCTTCCTTCTACTAGCTCTGGGCTTTACTTGCTGTTCTTTTTCTAATTCTTTTAGATGTAGGGTCAAGTTGTTTATTTGAGCTATTTCTAGCTTCTTGAGGTATGCCTGTAATGCTATGAACTCCCCTCTCAGGACTGCTTTTGCTGTGTCCCATAAATTTTGAGTTGATGTATACTCGTTATTGTTTGTTTCTAGAAATTTTTTAATTTCTTCTTTGATCTCATTGTTAACCCATTCATTATTTAGTAACATGCTATTTAGTTTCCAAGTGTTTGAGTATTTTTCAGTTTTTCTGTTGTGGTTGATTTCTAGTTTCATACCATTGTGATCAGAGAAAGTGCTTGATATGATTTCAATCTTCTTAAATTTGTTGAGGCCGGTTTTGTGCCCTAACATGTGGTCTATCCTAGAGAATGTACCATGAGCACTTGAAAAGAATGTATATTCAGCTGCTTTAGAGTGAAAGCTTCTGAAGATATCTATTAAATCAAGTTGATCTAATATGTCCTTTAAGTCTGCTGTTTCTTTGTTAATTTTCTTTCTTGAGGATCTATCTAGTGATGTTAGTGGGGTATTGAAATCCCCTACTATTCTAGTATTGCTGTTGATATCACCCTTTAAATCCATCAAAGTCTGCTTTATATATTTAGGTGCTCCTATATTAGGTGCATAGATATTTATATAGTTATATATTCCTGGTGGATTGCTCCCTTTACCATTATGTAGTGACCTTCTTTATCTCTTACTATAGCCTTTGTTTTAAAGTCCATTTTGTCTGATATAAGTATTGCTATCCCAGCTTTTTTTCATTTATATTTGCATGAAATATTTTTATTCATCCTTTTATCTTCATTCTATGTGCATCTTTTGTTTTAAGGTGTGTCTCTTTTAGACAGCATATGTATGGTTCGTGTTTTCTTACCCATGCAGCTACCCTATGTCTTTTGATCGGATCTTTTAATCCATTCACATTTAAGGTTATTATTGATATGTAATTGTTTATTGCCATTTTATTCTTTAAAACTGTATTCCTCTTTTGCTATATTCTTTTTCTCCTTTGATCTATTTACAGCAGGCCCCTTAGTATTTCTTGCAGCCTTGGTTTAGTTGTAGTGAATTCCTTGAGGTTTTTTTTCTGGAAAGCTTTTTATTTCTCCTTCAATTTTAAACAATAACCTTGCTGAATAAAGTAGTCTTGGTTGTAGGCTCTTCTTCTGCATTACTTTAAATATTTCTTGCTATTCCCTTCTGGCCTCAAGTGTTTCTGTTGAGAAGTCGGAAGTCATCCTTATGGAGGCTTCTTTGTAGGTGATAGTCTTTTTTTCTCTAGCAGATTTTAATATTTTCTCTTTATCACTTAGCTTTGGTATTTTAATTATGATGTGTCTTGGTGTAGATTTCTTTGGGTTTCTCTTTAATGGAGTTCTCTGTGCTTCTTGAACTTGTGAGATGCTTTCCTGCCTTAATTGAGGGAAGTTTTCAGCTATGATATGTTTGAATAAAGTCTCTATCCCTTGTTCTTTCTCTTCTTCAGGAACCCCTATGATGCAAATGTTATTTCTTCATGTTGTCACAGAGCTCTCTTAGAGTTTCCTCAGACCTTTTTAGTCTCTTTTCTTTATTCTGCTCTGCTTTTGTGCCTTTATTTATCTTGTCCTCTAACTCGCTGATTCGATTCTCAGCTTCATCCATCCTGCTTTTAATTCCTTCCATTGTGTTCTTCATTTCTAATATTGTATTTGTCATTTCTGACTGATTCTTTTTTATTATTTCAATGTCCTTTTTTATATTTGCTATCATTTTATTTAAGTGTTCATAATGACCATCTATTGTTGTTCTAATATCTTTGAGCATCTTAACAATTGTTATTTTAAACTCTGCATCTGGTAATTTATTTATATCTAACTCATTCAGGTCCTTTTCTGGGGATTTCTCTTGATTCATTTGTGTTGCATGTCTCTGCTTTCCGTGTAAAAGAAGGTTTTGGCCACTGGAGTCCACTGGGTGTGTCCTCTGTGTTCGCTAGGTGTGGTATGTCTGCAGGCCCACCACCCCTTTGCTGTTGCTGCCTAGGGCATTCAGGTATGGACGTTGCCAGTGCCTTTCCACTGGGGCTGTTCCTGTGGTTTCTGCCTCTCCTTCACAGGAGTAGCTGTGATCATGTGCTCGGGTATACAAGCCTTGGTGGACTTGGCCTTCGCCCCGCCCCCGCAGGTGGCATTATGCTCAGCCCTGAGGACAAGGGTGAGCACCTTTGCTCAACTGCGGGTCTCCGCCTGATTCTGGGCTTTTGCCCCACCCTTGCAGGAGGAGCCCACTAGTGGGATGTCTGCAAGCCTTGGTTCCACAAGCCAGGCGGGACTGCGTGCCCACACTCAGTAGCAGGACTCCACCTGTTCTGGGCTTTTGGCTCCACCCCCACTGGAGGAACCGGCTCCCAAGTCAGGCCACAAGCCTAGGTTCTGTGGGCGGGGCAGGGCTGTGCTTCTGCACCCTTGCTCAAGGGCAGGTCTTTGCCCCTTCCAGGGCTCCTGCTCTTCCCCCGCAGGCTGGATTGCAGATGGCCCGCAGCTGGGCTTGACCACTTTTTTTTTTTTTCCTGAAGCTGGAAACAGGGAGAGACAGTCAGACAGACTCCCGCATGTGCCTGACCGGGATCCACCCGGCACGCCCACCAGGGGGCGACACTCTGCCCACCAGGGGGCGATGCTCTGCCCCTCTGGGGCGTCACTCTGTCATGACCAGAGCCACTCCAGCGCCTGGGGCAGAGGCCAAGGAGCCATCCCCAGCACCCGGGCCATCTTTGCTCCAAAGGAGCCTTGGCTGCAGGAGGGGAAGAGAGAGACAGAGAGGAAGGAGAGGGGGAGGGGTAGAGAAGCAGATGGGTGCCTCTCCTGTGTGCCCTGGCCGGGAATCAAACCCAGGACCTCTGCACGCCAGGCCGACACTCTACCACTGAGCCAACCAGCCAGGGCGGGCTTGACCACTTTTGCATATCCCCTCCTCCCCAGCCGGGCAAGACTGAGCTCACACCTGGGCCTCAGTGGTGGCCAGCCAGCTTCCACCCTTGCCAACAGAACCGCGCTTCCACATCCAGCTGCCGCCCCCCTCAGGCGAGCCCTCAGCTGTGTGGGTGGGTGCGCTGCAGCTCAGACCCTAAGACTCACTACTGTAGTCCCAGAAGCTCCTTCCTTCTAATCGACTCTGCTCTGAGTGCCGTGGGAGAGCTTGTTTGGCTGGTGTCCTGCTTCCCTTTGCTGGTATTGCTGTTTCCAGGGGAAATATTCACTTCAGATTTGGGGAGTGACTCAACCCAGGAGTTAGGGTGGCTATCTCTCAAAATGTTTCTCCCTATGCCTCCTAGATTACACTCTCTTCCTGCTACTCCGGTCCTCTCCTCTCTCCCCATCCCCTGGAGCCCCGGGTGAATGGTTGTGAGAGAGGTTTTCTGCGCGGTCCCTTTAAGAAGGATCCTGGGTCTGAGAAACCAGTCTCTTTCTCACCAACACTATCTTGTCTTATTTCCAGCTAAATACTGTCCATATGCCTCTTCTAGGCTCTGGGGCTGCAGGCTGGGGCTTTGTTCCTGGGACTCAGGACCCTCCCCTCTCTGCTAAACTCACTTCCCGCCACACGAATCTCTCCCGGCTGCCATTCGCTCCACTCCGGGGAGCTGGGCAGCCCTCTCCACATTCCGCTTTTCCTACCAGTCTCAGTGTGGCTTCTTCAGTGTTCCTTGGTTGAAGAGTTCTCTTAGTTTAGTCCCAAATTGGTTTTTCCAAATGATGGTTCTTAAAATTAGTTTGTAATCCACTTTGGTTCTGGGAGGTGGAAGTTGGTATGTTTGCCTACTCCATCGCCATCTTGTCTCTCTCAAAATATAAATTTTTTAATACATGTGCATGGGGAATTCACATAGGTCTGAAAATTCTAAGACAGTGAAGCAAATTGGGTATATCAGACATTTTTAAATAAAGGAGAAAAACTAGGAAGGACTTAGATTTTAGAAATGAAAATGGGTGATTGACAGGTAGTTGAGAGAGAGTGGAACAGATGTGGCAGGAAAATTCTTGCCAGGCAACTTAGAAACAACAAAACACAGGGCATATCTAGCTAACAAGCCCCTGCCTGAAGCCTTCCTACTTACCATACTTAATTCAAACTAGGCTAAGGCAACATCCTAAGATCTCCATGTAGCAGCAGGTTTTTCCATTGTATCTCTTGCCCAGGAAAAGGGGCCAGGGTCAAAGCTTCTTTCTGACTCTTGTTGTTTCATAAACAGCTTAAAATCAATATTTCAAAAGGCACCTTCAGAGTGGCAAAACTCTGTATCCCTCACAGCCTTGTAGCTGGTAGCCTCCAAAAGACTCAGATCTTGAAGTTCTCTAGAGAGTAAATATTGCTTCTAGAAAAATCTTCCTCCTGGAACTCATTTCAAGAGAACTGTGGGGCAGCTGTGTTAGGCTTGCTCACAGGGTTACTAGCTGCAAGCACTTTGCCTGATTGGTACGTGAATGTGTGACTGCATTATGTGTGTATGGCCTATATAAGGCTATGGGTGCTTGCATTCAAGGGCGATTGGAGATTGCAGATGTGCAGACTGCTTGCTCGCCACTGTGAAGGGCCATTTTTTGCTGTTTGTTTGCTTGAGGGGCAGTTTCCTCTGCCTGAATGCTTGTCTGCTGTTGTGAGACTTTATTAAACAAAATGGCCCAACCCTTTCCAGCTCCGCAGTTTTTCTACCGTCTGCCAGAATCCAATGTGAACCTACCTGGCCTTGGCCACAGGCATTACATCTGGCATAGTGGGCAGGGTTCAGAGCAGATGGGTATGGAGCCACCAACACCCTTGAAGGGTGGGGTAGAGGACTGGCTGTTCCCAGTGGCTCTCCTGGTGGAGACGGTGGGCTGGGTGTGTTTTACAATCCTGTGAGAAGAAACCAAGAGCTCTGTGCGAGAAGCTGAGTGAGGTGAAAAGCTCCAGGATGAGCTGCATACTGAGCACCAGCAATGGTGTGAACTGGAGCGAATGCTGCAGAGGGAGGCCAACCAGGTCTGAGAGCTGCAGTGTGAGGTGCAGGCTGAGTGCCATTGTGCCTGATACTGAAGTGGTCTCTGGACAGAGTTATGGGTTCACAAGTTGCAGTTTTCCCTGGAAGCTGAAAGCTGGCAGCAACAGCTGTTGGAGAAACAACTGTGGGTTCAGGAGCTCGAGAGTCAGCTTCAGGCTGAGAGCCAGCAGCCACAGGAGCCGAAGCAAATGTGGAAGATGGAGCTGCATTTCTGCCAGTGGAGTGGCTCTGATTTGGTGGGAGTGGGCATTTCTGACTCTTCTGAGAGGGAGACTCAGGCTGCAACTGCCATCTGCAGTCTTGGAACCCAGCCAGTGTTCACCAAGAAGGTAAAGACCCCGCAGCCAAGAGTCCCTCAGGAGCAGCCACAGCCTCTTCCCCAGATAATGGAGCACTCTTTGTCTGGCCCTACACCCAGGCAGAGCTGGTGGAGCTGGGGGTGAAATTCAGACAGAAACCCAGTGAGCCCCTGGCAGCCTGCTTGGTGCAGCTGCAGGACATTGGGGTGGATGGCATCATGCCCTCCAGAACAGAGGTGGACCGTAAGGTTATGAGGGCTGCTGCCTGTGCTGCTCCCCCTCACACCCAACAAGAGAAACAGGTCTGTGAAAGTTACCCAAACACAGATGTGGGTAGATTTGATTGCAGCTGGGGCAGATAGAAATTAGATGGCAACCCTAATAAAGTCTTGTTGGACCTTTGGCAGCAGCTTGAGTCAGAACAGAGGTTCCAGCCACTGAAAAAGTGGGGGAAGTGGGTGGCCCC
Source organism: Saccopteryx bilineata (assembly GCF_036850765.1). Lineage (NCBI taxonomy): Eukaryota > Metazoa > Chordata > Mammalia > Chiroptera > Emballonuridae > Saccopteryx > Saccopteryx bilineata. The sequence continues at coordinate 132,428,859 of NC_089490.1, forward strand.
GGCATCTGCCAGGAAAATGGCTGGCTTTCAAGTTACAGGATCCCCAAGACTCATTGTCCCAGTTTGATAGGGGGAAGGGTGAGGGACCCATCCAACAGGGATGGGCCGGGGCCAGAGGCCCCATGTGAAATTGGCAATCCACTGCTCCCTTCTAATGTGCAGCAGGTATTAGCATTAGAAGATAATAGGTGCATTTTTTTGTTTGTTTGTTTGTTTGTTTGTTTTTTAAACAGCAGCAGCTGAGAGAACTGTTAAGGTGACACAGGCCTTGAATGTGTTTGACCCCACCAGGCCTTGTGAGCTTGAGAGGTTTGGATGGAGCTTGTGGCAACAGACAGCATGCTATGGAAAGGTGCTGAGGTCTGTTAATAAAGAGCTATATGGCTAGTTGCCTGTAATGGACCTTTACCTTGGTGATTTGCACAGACAGCTGGGTTGTCTATCGTGGGCTGACTTTTGGACTGCAGAGTGAGGCACCGGCTCCCTTGATGGATGGACATGTCACTTGTGAACAGTATTATGAGAGACCTTGATGATGGGGGCAGCTCTGGTAGACAGCCTCCTACACCAGGAAGCTGCTCTCATCCAGTTGGAGAGACACACCAAGGCTACTTTAAGGTTTCCATGGACACAACCTTGGACTATACAGGCCCTCCCACCTACTGTGGAGTAGAGGGCTAGAGATGAGCCTCCAGTTTGCACCCTGGGCAGAGTGCTCAGGGAGACATTGTGAAGGACATCATTGTAATTATTGTAATTACTGTGTAAATTTTGCTGTTTCTGTAGTTTCTGATATCATATAGATTGTGAAGCGAGCAACCCTAAAGGGGTGGAATGTGAGGCAGCTGTGTTAGGCTTGCTCACAGGTTTACCAGGTGTAAGTATTTTGCCTGATTAGTATGTGAGCACGTAGCAGCACCATGTGTGTGTGGCCTATATAAGGCTATGCTTGCACTCAGGGGGATTGCGGATGGTGGATTGCCTGCTCGCGACTGTGAGGGGCCATTTTTGCTACTTGTTTGCTTGAGGGGTGGTTTCCCCTGCCTGTGTTCTTGTCCGCAGTTGTGAGATTATTTAACAAAATGGCCCAAACCTTTCCAGTTCTGCAGTTTTTCTACTCTCTGCCCGAATCCAATGTGAACTGGCCTGGCCTCAGCCACTTGCATCACAAGTACTCTTTTTAATTACTTGCAAAAACAGCGCCAGAGTTAATACCCTTGTCCCAGAGAGCTGGTAGTTGGAGAGTTGCTGATGTAATCACTGCTTGCAGCCCACGTGAAGGGCAGGAGGAGTCCTGTCATGTTAGGATAAATACTTGGTGAAGGAAGAAAAGAGACTGCTCCCCAGGCTCAGTGCTCTGTGGATGCTTGGAAATTTGAAGTGTGAAGGGGGACTCACATCCAAATTTGGAAGAGACATCTTCAAGTTGTGCCTGCAGCTAGAAGGCTAGAGGAGAAAATACTAGAACCAAGCAGGAAAGACAAGAGTTCCATATCTCAGGGACAAGGGCCCCATTCCCTGCTTTGGAGTGCAATCAACTGAGGAATAATAGAAAGTAAAGAAAAATTACACTGATCAACAAGCATCACTGTCCCACTTGCTCTGGGTTAAAAGCTATCTAAGGCAAGCAGAAAGCCTTGACCTTGAGAGGCGTTGATGCACCCAAACTTGATGTGGATCTGCTGTGGGTTCTTGGCTTCCCACAGAAAAGTGGGTTTGTCGGTGCAGCAGTGAGATGGAGAGTGGGCCACTCCACACACAGAGCAGTCCCTGTTAGTGGATTTGCTTCATTTACTGAGGTTCATTTAACCGAGGCGGAGGGTATTTAAGAAAGGGGAGGAATATTCAGGATCTTCCCAGGGAATGGGGTGGAGATTCCTCAGAGGAGTTCTGTAACCATTTTGTGCCCTTTTATGGGCTTTCCGTTTCTTGATCTTGGAGGCCAGGATGTGTCATTAAACATGCTAATGTATTACAATGAGCAGATAATTAGGCTAGGAGTTACTGTTAGGTGCAATTTGTTGCCATGTTGGATGAAACTGGTCTCTGCCACTTTTAAGCCATAAATCTGTTGGGGGTGGTCTTACTTTCTTGTTGATAGTCCCTGTAGCTTTTATTGATTGCAGCTGCTTCACCATATACCCTGTCTCAGCCTCACTTTTGATATGGAAACAAATTTATGAGGCCAGGATGACCCCTCCTCCAACCTGCTAGGCCACATTCCAGTTACCCAGGAGTGCCCAAAATGTGCTGTCCGGATGGCCCTGAAATTACTTCCAAAGCTTGTCCAGGCCTCATCCCCAGTCTGTCCATGCATGCAACTTTAAAATCATGTGTCTACAAAGACAGTGAGATGGTATGAGTTTCAGAACTTGGATCAAGGAAAGGGCAGAAGGGACCCCAGGGCCAGGGCAGGGACCTTGGCAGTGAGCAGCAGCCAATACATGGACCAGCCTGGTCTTGACGTTGGCAAATCAACGGCCAGGTGGATGACGATTTCTGTGCTTGGGAACACCAAGAGAATCAGGCCCATCTCCGCTGATGGCTCCATGTACTCAGTCTCACACCTGGTCTTACTGCTTGCCTTACCATGCCACCTGCCCTGGACCATAGAAGCCCTTAGTTCCCAGGCTGTCATCCTTCCCTGCACAGCCCAATACACTCTTCTGCAGTTGGATAGGCCAAAACGACATCTTGCTATGTACATATGTGTATTTGATTCCTGGGAAGGAAAACCGTTTCTTCATAAATTTATTGACAATTTGTATCTCTTTATTCCTTTGTCTCCTCTTCTACTGTGCTGTTTGCCTCTTCTTATTAAATTGTAAGAATGCTTTGCATGCTAAAAAATTTAACTCTTTGTTGAATATGCTGCAAATATTTTGTTTTGCTCATCTTTAAACCTTGTTTATATTGTGTTTTTATGTAATGTGTTTCTATTTTACTTTACTTTAAAATTTTTGGGAGCAGTGAAATTTGCTAATATTTTCTCCTGTGATTTCCAATTTTTGTTATGGTTAAGAGGCCTAGGCCTGACCTGTGGTGGCGCAGTGGGATAAAGCGTCGACCTGGAACACTGAGGTCGCCGGTTCGAAACCTTGGGCTTGCCTGGTCAAGGCACATATGGGAGTTGATGCTTCCTGCTCCTCCCCCTTCTCTCTCTCTCTGTCTCTCTCTCTCACTCCTCTCTCTCTAAAAAAAAAAAAAAATCAATAAATAAAATATTTAAAAAAAAAAAAAAAAAAGAGGCCTTCGCTACCCCATGATTTTCAACTGCATTTTCTTCTCATTATTTTAAGAATGTGTGACATATTTAATTCTGGTTTATGAAGTAAGGTCAGTCTCTGAATTTATTTTTTTGTAAATAGTTATCTAGTTATTCCAACAAATTCCCATGGTTGACTTTCAGTTCTTGCCACTGCTTCTGTGAACCCAGATGGAATGCAGGTGACAATCACTCAGTCCCTTGGAATGCTGATAGAAGTGCCTTTTGTATTGTGCCCATAAATCTTTTAATTTGATTGAGCCCAATGTTACAATAAATACCATATCAAAAATCCACTTCATTTAATTCCCATAACCAATTACACTCAGTTGTCTCATTACCCAAACTCAATAGATAAACTATTTCTTTGTGTTTCAGATATTTAAGTCTCATCACCATATACAAATTTTACATTCTAAGCTTACTTTTCTATCAATTCAATGCCCTAGTCTAACAATTTTCATTTCATAGCACACATAAACTAACTACTAAAATTTTGTGGCACACCAAAAAATATATATTTTGCTGATCTGACAAAAAAAAAGGTATACTTTTGATTTATTCACAGCAGATGGCCATTGTTGTGTTAGCTGTTGTCATTTTTTTAGTTGAGAATCTAAGGGAGAAGAGGTCAGTGCTCCTGACTAAACAGTGGGGTATTGAACATATTAAACCTTCTTGTAGCACACTAGCATGTGGTGGCACAGTGGTTGGAAATCGCTGCCCCATTCTCGTAGGGAGACCCCCATTCTGCAAAGTGAATCTTCCTCTGTGCCTCTGCTGCAGGTCAGAGAGGAGTCAGACAAGTCCCATTTCCATCTTCTGCTCCTGCAGGTGCCTGGATCTTGAGTCTGCTCCTCAGCATCTGGGCCACACTGCCCTTCAAAACTCCAAAATTGGAGTAGACCAAACCTAGCCACCCATGACTCACACTTTTTTCCAAAGCTCTGTATTTCCTTCCATCCTTAGAATTAGAAAAACAGAAGCAATTGGAGAACCAGATGTGACTCCTTGCAGCAGCTTCCAGAACTTGCACTCATTCCTTTATTTGGTTGGATACCCCACACATAAATGGGGTTCTAGACTACTTGTTTCTATGATCTCCTGCAGCAGATCATAACTGGCACTTGGTGTTTCTAAGAGGAACAAATAAGCAGACAGTGAAGAAAAGAAAAAGAAAAAAATTCATGGTTTTTCTTTTTCCCAGCTATCAGCAAATCTAAAAGTGTTCCTGGAAACTGGAACTCACTTGGGAGATAATTATCCAATAAAGGGTTAATACGTTGTGGGGGGGAGGTTGGGGGGGGAAGTGCAGAGAAATTCTCTCATAAAGGGGCATTTGAAATTGCTGTGAATACTTAATATTTTTAGTAATGTGAATCGTGGCCTTCTCGTTCCCAAGCCATTTCTCAGGACCCTTTAATTCCCTTTTGCTGTCTCTGCCACTTAAAGTTTATTTTCAATATTTTGAAAATTCTCTCCACTGTCCTTTTGATCCTGAGTCCCTGACACTCCAAAGCCAACTTCAGTGTATGCTCTGTCCTCTGTCCAATGACACTGTCTCCACTCTAACTACAAACAGGGTTTTAGGGTCTGAGTGTTCATATCCCACAAATGCATATGTTGAAAACCTAATGCCCAAGGTGATGGTATTTCAAGGTGAGGTCTTTGGGAGGTGATTAGGTCATGAGAATAAGGCCCTCATGAATTGGATTAATGTCTTTATAAAACAGACCCCAGGGCCTGACAAGATGGTGGTGCAGTGAATAGAGCGTCAGCCTGGGATGCAGAGGATCCAGGTTCAAAACCCTAAAGTCACTGGCTTGAGTGTAGGCTCACCAGCTTGAGCATGGAGTCACTAGCTTGAGTGTGAGATCATAGACATGATCCCATGGTTGCTGGCTTGAAGTCCAAGGTCGCTGGCTTGAGCAAGAGGTCACTGGCTCGGCTGTAGCCCCCTGGTCAAGGCACATATGAGAAAGCAATAAATGAACAACCAAGGTGTCGCAACAAAGAATTGATGTTTTGATATTTCTCATCTCTCTCCTTCCTGTCTGTCTATCCCTATCTGTTTCTCTCGCTTAAAAAAAAAAAAAAAAGCAGACCTCTCTCCTCTTTCTTCATGTAAGGGCAGAGCTGTAAGTCAACAGTCTGCAACCAGGAAGAGAGCCCTCACCAGAACCAACCATGCCAGCACCCTGACCTTGGACTTGAAGCCTTCAGAACTGTGAGACATAAATTTCTGCAGTTTTTAAGCCCCCTCTCCCCCTAGCCCATGGTATTTTTTTATAACAGCCTGAATGGCCTAAGACATAAACATCTGTCATTTATTAAAAGCACTTTACAAATGAATGGCCACAGCTCAGCCCCTGTTCCTCATTCTAAAGAGGCATATTTGCCCTCATGGCCTTTGGTATTTGACTGCCTGAGTTCAAATCCTAGCTCTGCCTCTTACCAACAGTAAAGTATTCACTCTGTGCCTTAGTTTCTTGATTTGTAAAATGAGAGTGATAGTGATAGCATCTACTTAGTCAGGTTATTGTGGGGATTAAGTGAACTAATAATACATGTGAAGGGCTCAAGCCTCCTAGGCAGCCTGACACATAAGACACATTAGATGAGTGTCAGCTGACATACTAGTTACATCTCTAAGTAGACAATAAATTCTAGTGTTGTCTAAGCTCCCAGGCACCTGTACCTTTCTAGAAAGCCATGACACTCTCTGACTTTTAGTCCTAGATTAGGCATCACTAGCTTATTGGAAACATAAATATATATTTTTTAAATTTCCATACTACTAAAAAATAAAAAAATAAATAAAAAAAAATTTCCATACTATAAGAGTGCCCAGCTAAGTGTCTTTCTTCTGGAGGGCCAGTTTGAGGAACTGTCAGCCTGGTTAAAGGGCAGGATAGAAAGGAATAAAGTGTGAGGGAGATGAATGCCAAGCCATCTCCAAACTTAAAAGCCTGCACCCTGGAGCTGAGTCTAATGTAGCTTTCATAGTGAAGCCCCGTTTTCACCAGGGCCAGCTCTTGCCTGCTTCTCTGGGGAGATGCCCTACAGAGTGTGGTTGTCAGGCTGACTCTGCTCTGCCTCTGGAATCGATGGTTCACTTCCAGCAATATTACTTCTTCCTTTGATAATGTCCCCTATTATATATGCCCACTCTCCTGTGGCGGGAATTTGTCAAAGACAAGAACATCTGGTCCCACTTGTCACAGCTCCCACTGCCCAGCAGTGCGGGTGAAGGCTGTGATCATGATGAGTGGGTGATCATGGTCCAGAAGCCTGGCACTCTAATTTGTCCACAGCTATTCCTGCTGGGCTTTTAAGCCATTTAGGGAAAAAAAAGGACAAGGTCAGACAAGTGACAACTAATCATTACTAATGAGGATTTGGACTAAATCCTTCTGTAGTCTCCTGCCAAATCAGTCATGTTACTCCCTGCTTAAAACCTTCTGATGACTTCTCATGGCTCTTAGGATAAAAGCCAAAATCCTGAATGAGCCCCTGCCAAGCAGAATCCCCTCCTTCTTCTTCTCTGCCCTCCAGTCACTCTGCCTGGCAGTTGGCACTTACCTGCCCGCTCCTGCCTTTGTCTGGAAAGCTCTTCCCTATCCACTCAGCCCCTTTCAACTCATCCTACAGATGTCAGCTTCAGGAGTACAGCTCCCAACCCACCACCAGACTAAGACCCTCTTTGTATGTGTCCCATACTCCTTGGTAGTGCTTACTGAATTATAATTACACAACTCATTTGTAACTATTTGCCCAGACTCTGTGCTTCATGTAGACAGGGACCTGTTTAGTACAGTGCCTGGCATGTAGCAATAACTCAAAATATCTGTTGACCAGGTAAATTAAGTGAGGTTCCAGTTTTAATGTTAACTAAGGAGGTCTTAACTTTTTTTTTCCATTCTGGCAATCTCAGTCTCCCTGGGTGACTTGAGCACTCCCTTAGGCCCTACCTCACCATGCTTACCCGAGCAGGCACTGAAATACAGTCAGCCAGCATGTTGTTTTATTCCTTATTGTCATTCTTAAACTGCATTTTCCCTTCCAGCACCCACAAATCAATGTCTTACTCTTCCCACAAGGCCCCAAAGGTCAATAGCCTTGACCTTTGAATTACTGCAGTTTTTCCTAGAAAGCTCTTTGCTCTTAAAAGGAAAATGAATGCTATTAAATCTTCCCTGCCATACCATTCTTGCCTTTCCACAACTAAAGTATAGAGAATAGGTCTTTCCTGGTAAGGCATAGGTTCCAGTCCCAGGTCAGATGAAACCATGCTCTGAGGCCATGGTATGTAAGCAAACATGGCCCACAGACTAGGTGACCACCAGCAGCATTCCCGACATGGAGGCCCTGCAATCCTACGACTATGTGACTATAATTCTGGCAGTCATTTACCAATTGTGTGACCCTGCCCAGTCCCTAAATCTTTCAAAGCCTGTAAGTCTTCTTTTCTAATAAGAGTATAGTAATACACCTCACAAGGTCATTGGGGGAATAAAATGAAATGGTATCTGTAATGCCAGTGGTCGAGGCCAGGCAGGTGCACATTGGATTCAGGCAGACGGTAGAAGAACTCCAGAGCCAGAAAGTGTTGGTCCATTCCCATTTGAGTCTCACAATGGCAGATGAGCAAACAGGCAGGGGAAAACCACTTCTCATGGCAGCAGGTGAACAAACAGCAAAAAACGGACCCTCGCAGTGGTGGGCAGGCAATCCTCAATCCACTCTGAGGCAAGCCCCCATAGCCTTACATAGTCTACACACACGCGGCTCTGCCACGTGCTCACACACTAATCAGGTCAAGTACAAGTGAGCAGGCCTAACACAGCTGTTTTCCCCACAGTGTCTGTGAATTTCTTTTCCCTAGGATTTTATTCATTGATTTTAGAAAAAGGGGGAGAGAAAGAGAGAAGAGGGAGGAGCAGGAAGCATCAACTTGCAGTAGATGCTTCTCATATTTGCCTTGACTGGGCAAGCCCAAGTCAAACCATTGACCTTACATTCCAGGTAAATGCTTTATCCACTGCACCACCACAGGTCAGACTCTGTGAATATTTAGAATAGTCCCTAGTCCACAAAAAGGTCGTTTTTGTGAATGTCATCAATATCGTTTTCCTGGGCCATCTTCATTGATGAGTTGAATCCCCTCATCTCAGGCCACAAAGCCCCCATTCTAACTCTTACAGAAGGCCTCAGTAGATGCTTCTCAAATGACTAAAAAGGAGGTAGAGGAAAACTAAGCCAATCTGTAAAACGTGGTCCTTAAGGATTTACCCATCTGTAATGCCTGTGGCCAAGGCCAGGAGGTTCACAGTGGACCCAGGCGGATGGTAGAGGAACTGTGGAGCTGGAAAGCATTGGGACATTCCCATTTACTGGAGGCTCACAGAGACAGGTGAGCAAATAAACAAAGGAAAACCTGCTTTTCACAGTGGAGGGCAAGGGACCAGGAAAACTTCCCCTCATGGTGGGTGTCAGCTGAGGGAGCCAGGGAACCACACCTCACAGCAGCGGGAGAGCCATCTGTAAGAATTGCCCCCAAGGAAAAGCACCCATAGCTTTTCACAGAGACACACAGGTGGCTTTCTGACACATGCTCATGCACTAACCATGTAAAGTGCTTGCAGCCAAACAAGTCAGCAAGCCTAACCACACTTGTGTTCCCTACACGCATCCAAAAAAATGATCTCACTAAAGTTAGTTAAACACACATATTAGTCAGGGTTCCCCAGAGAAACAGACCAATGGGATGTACATATATAAAGAGTTATTTTATTATAAAGGGATTTGTTATAAGGTATTGACTCATACAAGTATGCAATCTGAGAGGTCCTACAATCTGTTGTCTGCAAACAGGAGACCCAGGAAGGCCGGTGGTGTAATCTCATCCAAAAAACATCCTCACAGACACAGCCAGATCATGTTTGACCAAATATCTGGGCACCCTGTGACCCAGTCAACTTGACATTTAGAGTTCTCATCACAGAAAGAGTCATAGGGGTAGCAAGTGGCCCCGAATCTATGAATGAATAGTGTACCACAGATCCCTACTTGACAACCTGAAACCACTGGAACTTCCTGCAGGGTTTCCCTCAGCACAGTTTGAGCAAGATGTTTTTATAAAATCTCCTCTTTGTCAAGGGAGGTGACTGTCCTTCCTCCGGTGGCCCCTGAGACAGAAGCAATGAAATAAAGCAATATTTACTAGCATGCCAAGTAACAGTGTAAATATCAGTTGGCCTCTTATCTTCCCAAACCATATCTCATGCGCAATTATCTTTGAAGATTTTTGCTTGGGAGAGACTGAGAAAGGATGCATATAGGTTCCAAGAGGAATATTTTAAGATTCCTTTAAGAATCATTACATTTACACTGATGCATTATATCTGGAAGGTCACTTTAACTCAAGTAGAATCCTGCACTTTGCATGTAACACATAATAAAATATTGTTGAATCAGTGACTGCAAAATATTCCTTTTTACTTTCAAGCTCACAATGCTAAAGTTCTTTTCTCCTATAAATGTAATACAGTGGTCTCTTGTCTTTTGCAGGTTTCAGAACCCCCCACGATAGGCGAAAATATGCAAAGCAGCAACCTTATATTTGTTTTATTATTTATATATATTCTAAGGCTTATAAACCCTCCTCACATTCTTATAAATCTTTCCCACACTGTTATTAATCTTTCCCACATGGGCATGAGTGCCCAGACCTGCAGGACTAGCTCAAACAGAAGCGCCGTAGCTGCATTTTTCATACATGCAAGTCTTTTCTACTCATCTGCTATACGTTACATATTTTATTTTGATCTAATATTCTGTTAATATGTTTTGATTGATTTTTTAATATATTTTTATATTGTTTTTAATTTTTTAGGCTAGAAAATGCTTATTTTACTGAAAAATAATAAATATATAAAAATACCTATATACTGCAAAATCCCATGTATAGCAAAAAATCTGCGACACAAAATTAAATATATACAATTTTAAAATCTGCAATACAATGAGACTGCAAAAAGCGAACCATAATACAGCGAGGGATGACTGTATTGTATTTCATGCTATCAATTTTGGAGGTGTCTAGAAGAAAATAACACTTTTTTGTGTGTGTGACAGAGACAGAGTCAGAGAGAGGGACAGACAGGGACAGACAGATAGGAAGGGAGAGAGATGAGAAGCATCAGTTCTTCATTGTGGCACCTTAGTTGTTCATTGATTGCTTTCTCATATGTGCCTAGACCAGGGGGCTACCACAGACTGAGTGACCCCTTGCTCAAGCCAGCAACCTTGGGCTCAACCTGGTGAGTCTTGCTCAAACCAGATAAGCCCATGCTCAAGCTGGTGACCTTGGGGTTTAAAACTTGGGTCCTCTGTGTCCCAGTCTAATGTTCTATCCACTGTGCCACTGCCTGATCAGGCTGAGAATAACACTTTTGATACTATGATTAATTCTACAAATGAAAATGTACCGAAAATAAAATAAGCTCTCTCATCCAATAACCCATCTTCCACTGCCTCCACTTCTGAGCTACAAATAATGTCTTATCAAATACTACTTTTTTAAATATCTGGCTTGAAAACATTCTCCCATAACAACCCCTAGTGCCTGTGATTCTCATTTATTTTAGGATAATGTTATCCTGTGTCTGTACCTATGCATCTCCAACAATAATTTAATTCATTTTAAGTAAGCACTTCTTATTCATTCATTACATGCTGAGCATTGGTCTAGACTCATAATCTTGTTAATTAAAAAGATGCCACCATAGCTGTATCTGCTTTTGTCCAATCAGAAAAATCAGCATTCTTCTAAATAATCCAAAGAACAGTATCATGCAGGAAATTAGTTTGAAATGTATTCTACTGGCTGAAAGGGCAAAGGAATAAGGGTTTAAAAGGGAGGCTGGGAAAGCAAAAGAAAAAAAAATGTCACCCAATATCAGAGCACTGACTTGGACCCCACACCCACAATAAGTACCGAGCTACTTGAGATTCAGCCAGTGCAGCAGGAGAGGTTCTGCTGCTGTCTCGGGTCACTCACTGCTATAGCTGAAATGCAGCTTTGCTGCTAGAGTTTATAGATGCCCACAGTTCCTTTGTCACCTACCAAGGCTGCTTCACTGTCTTCATGGGTCTCTCCTGTTCCTGTGAGCCTTGCTGGCTATGCCAAGGATACAAGGCTGTGACCACCACTCCCACACATATGCTGATGTGCATGCGGTGTGCTGTGCCCGGACCGGTCACATGTATCAAATACAAGTCCAGGATGTAGAGACCCACTGCACCTGAGTGCATCCAGCCTACTTGCAGCTGAGAGCAGAAGAAGGGGCCTGCTCAGCCTTGAGTGACCTGGCAAGGCAAGGTCACTAAAACAACTTGAATGCTGTTCATGGCATTGACGCCAAAAGCAGGGCCAGTAGTGACACAATGGATAGAGTGTCGGATTGGGATAACAAAGGACCCAGGTTCGAAGCCCCAAGAGATGGCCAGCCTGAAAATAGGCCTGGAGTCATTGTGTCTCCATCAGATCACAGAGGGAAAAACATGGGAAAGGGTTGGTAAGCAATTGAAGGCTCGTTATACAACAGAAGGCCCAGATAAGATTCCAGTCATGGCCTTCTCCTTGTGGAATTCAATTAGAGATTGTCTTGATTCCTACCCAAGACAAGAGATAACCATCAGGCACTTTGGCCAATCATTTAAAAGAAACTGTGAAAGGGCATGAAGGGCTTCATCCTCCTCCACTTCCCTCAACTCCTCCCCTAGCTGGCCATGTATTTGACGATGATGAGGAGTCTACTCCGAGTTGAACAAGAATTAGAGAAAGAGGCAGAAAGGGATAAGGAGGAAAGAGATGAAGATTACTTCCCCAAGGAGGATCTTGAGAATAGTCTTATAGATTTGGCAGTGGGCAATCATCCTCCCTTCAAAAATAAACAGTTGAAGAAAAAGGAAAGCTTATGGGCTTCAGCCCCTGGTATGATGCCTCTACAAAGATGTTTAAGAAAAGCTTGTAAAAAATGAAGAGGATGTCACAGGGTTTTCTATGTACCCAGTCTTTGAGAGGCCAGATCCCAGCAATCCAGGACAGATTTTAGGAATGCATGAGGCATTGTCTTTTAAAACATTGAAAGACCTGGAAACAGCTACAGCAGTTTATGGACCCACTGCTCCTTTGGTATTAGTTTATTAGAATCCATTAGTTCTGGTGTTCTTTCCCTGGCTGATTGGTTGACGCTGGCTAAGGCATGTCTCAGTCCTGGTGAATTCCTATTGTGGAAATCTGACTGGTTTGACCAAAGTGTGGAACAAGCAGAAAGGAATTGAGCCCATGGATTAAATATCCCTACAGAAATGCTTGTTGGCAATATTTGTGCATCTAAGGCATGGAAGTCTCTTCCAGCCAAAGGGAAAAAAGTGGAGACTTAAGTAAAATTAGACCTGAGGAACCATACTCTGACTTTGTTGCCAGGCTCCTCCAAGCAGTAGGGAGACTGATCTCAGATCTGGAGGCAGGGACACATTAAAAAAAATTAGCTTTTGAGAATGCAAACAAAACTTGTCAACAAATTCTAAGGCCATATAGAAACAAGGGCACTTTAAATGATTTTATTCACCTCTGCATAGATGTTGGTCCATCAGATGTTCAGGCATGGCCTTAGCCAGTGCTCTTAAAGAAGCTTTTAATCTTAATACTAATCCTAAAGGCCTGGGAAAAGGAGTTTGTCTTAACTGTGGCCAGCAAGGACACTTTGCCAAAGATTGTAGAAAAGGTAGTACTAGGAATAATGTATCAGGTCAAAGGCCACAACAAGTGTGTCCCTGTTGCTAGAAAGGAAAACATTGGGCAAGTGAATGCAGATCAAAAACTATAGTTAATAGGAGAGGTTCCAAGATGGCCACAGAGTAGGCAGACGCTCCAACTCCCACTTCCCAGAACCAAGGTGGATTACAACTTAAATCTGAGAACACTCATTGGGAAAGACAAACTTTGGACTGAACTAAGAGGATTCTACAGCCAAGGACCACCAAAGAACCCACACTGAGACTAGTAGGAAAGACGGAGATGCGGAAAAGTCTGCTCCACTCCCGGGAGCAAGTTGCGCCTGGGAGGGACTTTTGCAACTGGGAGGGCTGTCCAGTGAGTTATAGGTCCTTATCCCCAAAACCAGAATCCCAGTCTAGAGCTCTGGAGCCTGGAAGGGGCTTATGGTCTATATTTGGCTGAGAAAAAATCCTAGACATGGTTTGAGAGAAGGAGGCAAAACTCTCAGACCCAGGCTCTGTATTAAAGGAACTGCACAGAGAGCCTCACTCACAGCCACTTTCCCCAAGCTTCAGGAGGACACCCTAACTCCTGGGCTGAGTCACTCCCAAAATCTAAAGTGAACATTTTTCCTGGGAACAGCATCACTAGCAAAGGAAAGAAAGGGCCCAGTCCACCAGAGGCTCCACTACCCTAGCTAGAACAAAGGCACTTAGAGTCAGGTGCTTCGAGCCAGGTGCCATGTTAGGGACACAAATAGGGAGGGCAGAGGTCTAAGCTATACCCCCCCCCACTTCTGAGTGCTTGCCCAGGGAAGGCAGGCCTAAGGCAGCAGGGTGCAACTGCAGAGGCTCCACTGAGCATGTGCAAGCCAGCCGCAGGGCCAGGAATCACCGCTGCCACTGGGGAAGTCTGGGATCACACACAGTCCTGCTCACTGAATGGCCCGCCCTTGGCAGAGGTGGAATCCTAATCAGCAGAGGGAGAAAGTGCAAGCGAGCGTGAGCCTGCCAGTGACAGTGGAAATTGCGCCAGCTGCTGCAGGACCTGGGTGGTGGGCAAACCTGCTCTGGGTGTGGGCGCGCCCTCAGCAGCAGTGAAAGCACAGGCGACCTCGGAGGTGATCCGAGTGGGTCACACGACCACCCCCCCAGGTGGCTGCTGAGGTCTGAGCCCACCGAGGCAGCCCCAGAAGTGGTCCAAGCAGGTGTGCACGGCCCCATGCACAGGGGTGAAAGCCAGGACAGATGCCCAAACCTATGAGCAAAAGTGCTCATGATGCACACAGGCTCTCAGAGGCAGCAGAGGCTGGGGTTGCCATAGAAGCGGTCCAAACAGGCATGCAGGCATGTGCAAGCCCGACCAGGGCAGTGGCAGTTGAAGAGGTGGCTGGTGCCAGCAGCACCTGAGCCCAAAAGCCCCGGGCAGCAACAGCGGTGGTGGCCTGGTAGACAAACCACACAACAGGAGCACAGGGGCCACACCCACTGGACCCCTGAGACTACACACTACTGAGTGCTGAAAAAGAGCAAAACAAAAAAAAAAAGGAAAATAAAATAAGTAAATAAAATATCTGGATAGAATGACACCTGAGGCTAAGAGGTAGGCCACATCTAATACCGTACCTAATCACTGAATTACAGTACTGAGCCCAACAAGTAGCCAGCAATAAGAGGCAACAGAAAGCAAATTTTAGGGGAACTTGAACTTTTAAAAGAACTTCTCCCAGGCCAAGAGTAGATAAAAGCAAGCCTAGGACTGCAGCAGATATTTAAAACAGCACCTGGACCCAGCAGAGGTAGCCACAAAATCTGGATAACCTGTAGCTCCCAAAAGGTGGATAAGAACCAGTCATAGGCAGTGACCCCCACAGATCTGCACCAGGCTCTGGCCAGGGAAGTCCAGGGCAACACAGACAAAATGGAAGACAGAGAAGTGCAGTCCAGATAAATCAACAGGAGAAACCCCCTGAAAATGAACTGAGTGAGATGGAAATAAGCAAACTACCAGATGCAGAGTTTAAAATAATGATTATTAGAATGCTGAAAGATCTTAGAACAACAGTGGATCGACACAGTGAGCACATAAATAAAGAGATAACAAGCATCAAAAAGGACATTGAAATAATAAAGAAGAACCAATCAGAAATGACAAATACAATATCAGAAATGAAGACTACACTAGAAGCAATTACAAGCAGGCTAGATGAAGCAGAGAATCTAATCAGTGATTTAGAAGACAAGATAAATGAAAACACAGAAGCAGAGCAGCAAAAGGAAAAGAGACTGAAAAAGTCTGAGGAAACTCTAAGAGAGCTCTGTGACAACCTAAAGAAAACAACATCCACATCATAGAAGTTCCTGAAGAAGAAGAGAAAGAACAAGGGATAGAAACCTTGTTCAATCAAATCATAGCTGAAAACTTCCCTAAATTGATGCGGGAAAATGTCACACAAGTTCAAGAAGCACAGAGAATTCCATTAAAGAGAAACTCAAAGAAATCCACACAAAGACACATCATAATTAAAATACCAAAGTTCAGAGATAAAGAGAAAATATTAAAATCTGCTAGAGAAAAAAGGTTATCACCTACAGAGGAACCCCATAAGGATGACATCTGACTTCTCAAAACACTTGAGGCCAGAAGGGAATGGCAAGCAATATTCAAAGTAATGCAGAACAAGAGCCTACAACCAAGACTACTTTATCCAGCAAGGCTATCATTTTAAATGGAAGGAGAAATAAAAAACTCCCCAGACAAAAAAAACCCTCAAGGAATTCATTACAACCAAACCAATGCTGCAAAAAATGTTAAGGGGACTGTTGTAAACAGAACAAAGAGGGAAAAGAATATAGTAAAAGATGAATATAGCTTTAAAAAATAAAATGGAAATAAACAACTACATATCAATAATAACCTTAAATGTACATGGATTAAATGCTTCAATCAAAAGACATAGGGTAGCTGCGTGGATAAGAAAACACAACCCATACATATGCTGCCTACAAGAGACACACCTCAAAACAAAAGATACACATAGACTAAAGGTAAAAGGATGAAAAAATATTTTATACAAACGGGAATTACAAAAAAGCTGGGGTAGCAATACTTATATCAGTCAAATTGGACTTTAAAACAAAGGCTATAGTAAGAGATAAAGAAGGTCACTACATAATTATAAAGGAAGCAATCCAACAGGAACATATAACCATTATAAATATCTATGCACCTAATATAGGAGCACCTAAATATATAAAGCAGACTTTGATGGATGTAAAGGGCAAGATCAATAGCAATACTATAATAGTAGGAGATTTCAATACCCCATTAACATCACTAGATAAATCCTCAAGAAAGAAAATTAACAAAGAAACAGCAGACTTAAAGGATACACTAGATCAACTCGATTTAGTAGATATCTTCAGAACCTTTCACCGTACAGCAGCAGAATATACATTCTTTTCAAGTGCTCATGGTACATTCTCTAGGATAGACCACATGTTAGGGCACAAAACCGGCCTCAACAAATTTAAGAAGATTGAAATCATATCAAGCACTTTCTCTGATCACAATGGTATGAAACTAGAAATCAACCACAACAGAAAAACTGAAAAATACCCAAACACATGAAAACTAAATAGCATGTTATTAAATAAAGAATGAGTTAACAATGAGATCAAAGAAGAAATTTAAAAATTCCTAGAAATGAATTATAATGAGCATACAACTCAAAATTTATGGGACACAGCAAAAGCAGTACTGAGAGGGAAGTTTATAGCACTACAGGCATACCTTAAGAAGCTAGAAAAAGCTCAAATAAACAACTTAACCCTGCATCTAAAAGAACTAGAAAAAGAACATCAAGTAAAGCCCAGAGGTAGTAGAAGGAAGGAAATAATAAAGATCAGAGCGAAAATAAATGCCATAGAGCAGGGGTCGGGAACCTTTTTGACTTAGAGAGCCATGAATGCCACATATTTTAAAATGTAATTCCATGAGAGCCATACAATATGTTTAACACTAAATACAAGTAAATGTGTGCATTTTATGTAAGACCAACACTTTTAAGGTAAAATAAGTCTCTGAATTCTTTTTAATAACATTGTTATGCTGTTGCTAACCAATGATGAATAAAGTACTTCTTATCATTAATGCGACTTCTGGTGCTGCATAGTTTTGCTGATGGTTTTGTATTCTGGTTAATGCATGGTGGTAACGTTAAGCTTTATGCAGGCGTTGAGACTTCAATCCTTTAAACGTGATCATATAGGTTGGTTCTATCGTTCTTTAGATGTGAGAAAGACTGCTCACATGCATACGTCGAGCCAAACATTGTCAGTACAGCGATACTCACATACTGCAGTGTGTGGTATGTGACAGGAAGCACATTCCAAGTTTTGACAATTGGTTGGTCCGCAGGTTGAAGTTTTTTCTTTTCTTCCCACTTGTGTTTGCTCACCAACTCTGCTTGTTGTCATGCAAGTCTTTCCAAACTTCATTCAGTGACTTGAACTTATTCACCCACATGTACAAGGCCTTCAGGTCAGCAGCTTGTAGCTAAAAATCTCTGACGGAGACACCAGGGATGTAACTCAGGTCGGTGCTGTCCACTGCATACTCGTGTGGATGGTTGATGAACTGAAAAAAACGAGTGCACTCACAAAATTCTCCAAAGCACACTTTGACTGCAGATTAGATGTGAAGCCCGCTAGCTGCTGGAGATCAAGATGTTGAGCAGGGTCACTTGTTATGCATGCATCTTTAAACTCTCCCAGTTTTTCAAAGTATAGTAAATGACCTGTTTTAATGTCGGCGATGAAGTGTTCCAGCTTGTTTTCAAATGCAAACACTGCTTGTTGAAGGGATAAGACTATATTTCCAACGCCTTGCATTTTCACATTGAACTGGTTCAGATGTTCAGTCATGTCCACGAGATAGTAGACCTTCAGGAGCCACTCAGTGTTAGCTAACTCAGGATGCTCAACACTTTTCATTTCAAGAAAAGTCCAGATTTCACTCAGACAAGCCCCAAAATGGCTGAGAACCTTCCCTCTTGACAACCAATGCACATTGCTGTGCAGAAGCAGACCAGGATAATTATTCCCAACTTCATCCAGCAGTGTTTTAAACTAGCGATCATTTAAAGCTCAGGTAACAATAAAGTTGACCACCTGAATGACCAGCGACATCACCTCACCAAGCTGCTCGCCACACATCTGAGCACAAAGCGCCTCCTGATGTAGGATGCAGTGAAAACTTAGGATAGATCTCTTTTCACGTTCACAAAGAAGCACTACGAATCCTGTTTTTCCCCACCATGCACAGAGCACCATCAGTACACACCAAAAGAAGTTTATCCATCAGTAGATTTTTTTCTTTAGCGAACTCAGTGAAAGACTTGAATAAATCCTCCCCTCTTGTTGTCTCTTTCATAGGCAAAAAAGCAAGACTTTCCTCATGTAGTGTATCACCGACAGCATACCTTGCAATCACGCTGAACTGGGATAAACGGCTTACGTCTGTTGACTCATCCAAAGCAAGAGAAAAGAATGGTGCTGCATTTATGTCCTTCACTGTGTTGCCTCAATTTGATTTGCCATCATGATGGTACGATCGTGAACAGTTCTTGCCAACAGAGGCATGTCTTTTATTTGTTTGATTATCTTGTCTTTATCCAAAAAGTCGTCAAGCATGAATGTTTTGGTATACTCCCCATCTGTGAATGGCATTCCATTTCTCACAATTGCTAAAGCACCAGTAAAGCTAGCCAAATTCCAGTCACCATGTTGGATCCAAACACGGAATTGCTGCTGACTAGCTTGCACTCTATACAGTAGCTCTTGACCTGCTTTATTTCTGCTGTCCCTCGCTGGATATTTTGATGCAAATGTAGTATGGCGTGTGTGGAAGTGCCACTTTATATTTGACCATTTCATTGATGCAATTTTATCATTGCATATTAGACACACTGCAGAACCTGCTTTCTCCACAAAGGGGAATTCCTCTGTTCATTCCTGCTGAAAAGTACGATACTCCTCATCATTTTTTCTTTTAGCCATCTTCTTCGTCAAAAGGGTTTCTGCAATTAGCTAGCTGACTACTTGATTTAAAAAAGGAAAGTTGGCCCTGGCCGGTTGGCTCAGCGGTAGAGCGTCGGCCTGGCGTGCAGGGGACCCGGGTTCGATTCCCAGCCAGGGCACATAGGAGAAGTGCCCATTTGCTTCTCCACCCCCCCTCCTTCCTCTCTGTCTCTCTCTTTCCCTCCCGCAGCCAAGGCTCCATTGGAGCAAAGATGGCCCAGGCGCTGGGGATGGCTCCTTGGTCTCTGCTCCAGGCGCTAGAGTGGCTCTGGTCATGGCAGAGTGACGCCCCGGAGGGGCAGAGCATCGCCCCCTGGTGGGCGTGCCGGGTGGATCCCAGTCGGGCGCATGCAGGAGTCTGTCTGACTGTCTCTCCCTGTTTCCAGCTTCAGAAAAATACAAAAAAAAAAAAAAGGAAAGTTTACTTCCTGACCTCACAACAACCCGTGTACGTTATGCATTATCCAATAAAAATTTGATGTTGTCCCAGAGGACAGCTATGATTGGCTCCAGCCACCCACAACCATGAACATTACTGGTAGGAAATAAATGGATTGTGATACATGAGAATGTCTTATATTTTTAACGATATTTTTTTATTATTAAACATTTGTCTGCGAGCCCAATGCAGCCATCAAAAGAGCCACATCTGGCTCACGAGCCATAGGTTCCTGACCCCTGGCATAGAGGCTAAAAAAACAATACTGAGGATCAATGAAACCAAGAGCTGATTCTTTGAAAGGGTAAACAAGATTGATGAACCTTTAACCAGACTCACCAAAAAAAAAGAGAGAGAGAGAGAGAGAACTCAAATAAATAAAATTAGAAATGAGAGTGAAAAAATAACAACTGAAACAACAGAAATACAAAATATTATAAGAAAATACTATGAAGATCTGTATGCCAAAAACTTAAACAACCTAGGTGAAATAGACAAATTTCTTGAAACATATAATCTTTCAAAACCAATTAGGAAGAATCAGAAAACCTAAATAGACCAATTACAACAAATGAAATCGAAATAGTTATCAAAAAACTACCAACATAGTATATATGTGCCACATCTTCTTTATCCAGTCTTCTATTGAAGGGCTTTTTGGTTGTTTCCATGTCTTGGCCACTGTGAACAGTGCTGCCATGAACATGGGGCTACATGTGTCTTTACGTATCAATGATTCTGAGGTTTTGGGGTATATACCCAGTAGAGGGATTGCTGGGTCATAAGTAGTTCTATTTGCAGTTTTTTGAGGAACCACCATACTTTCCTCCATAATGGTTGTACTACTTTACAGTCCCACCAACAGTGGATGAGAGTTCCCTTTTCTCCGCAGCCTCTCCAACATTTGCTATTACCCGTCTTGTTGATAATAGCTAATCTAACAGGGGTGAGGTGGTATCTCATTGTAGTTTTGATTTGCATTTCTCTAATAACTAATGATAAAGAAGATGTGGCACATATACACTATGGAATACTACTCAGCCATAAGAAATGATGACATCAGATCATTTACAGCAAAATGGTGGGATCTTGATAACATTATATGGAGTGAAATAAGTAAATCAGAAAAAAACAAGAACTACATGATTCCATACATTGGTGGAACATAAAAACGAGACTAAGAGACATGGACAAGAGTGTGGTGGTTACCAGGGGTTGGGGGAGGGAGGACGCAAGAGGGAGGGAGGGAGAGAGTTAGAGGGAGGGGGAGGGGCACAGAGAAAACTAGATAGAGGGTGACGGAGGACAATCTGACTCTGGGCGAGGGGAATGCAACATAATTTAATGACAAGATAACCTAGACATGTTTTCTTTGAATATATGTACCCTGAATTATTAATGTCATCCCATTAACATTAATAAAAATTTATATTAATAAATTTTTAAAAAAATTAAATTCTATTAAAAAAATAATTAAAACATTACAAAAAAAAAGAAAATGCAGTTTATAGCAAGAGTTTGGGAATTGAACTGGAGTTCAGGAATTTGAGTTCATTGATTTATTAGGAAACCTGGGATAACACAGAACAGTAAGGTAAATTTAAGAAAAGAAGAAGAGTTGGTCTTAAGGTGTAAAATGAAGAAATAAAATTACCAGAGATTGAAAACAGAAAGCTCAAAGACATCTTTTAATGTTTTGAATTTGTGAATATATAATAAAATCAGAAAGAAAAGAAAAAAAAAAAACTACCAACAAACAAAAGCCCCAGGCCAGATGGCTTCACTGGTGAATTCTACCAAATATTCAAAGAAGAACTAACTCCTATTTTTCTCAAGGTATTTCAAAAAATTCAAGAGGAAGGAAGACTTCCAAGCTCCTTTTATGAGGCGAGCATAATTCTGATTCCAAAACAAGGCAAAGACAATACAGAAAAAGAAAATTATGAGTCAATATCCCTGATGAATTTAGATGCTAAAATCTTCAACAAAATATTAGCAAACCAGATCCAGCAATACATGAAAAAATCATACATCATAATCAAGTGGGATTTATTCTGGGGAGGCAAGGATGATATAATATTTGTAAATCAATCAATGTGATTCATCACATAAACAAAAGGAAGGCGAAAAACCACATGATAATTTCAATAAATGCAGAAAAAGCATTTGATAAAATTCAGCACCCTTTATGATCAAAACTCTCAGCAAAGTGGGGAAATACAAGGAACATACCTCAACATGATAAAGGCCATCTATGACAAACCCACAGCCAATATCATAATCAATGGGAAAAATTAAAAGCAATTCCCTTAAGATCAGGAACAAGGCAGGGGTGCCCACTTTCACCATTCTTATTCAACATAGTACTGGAAGTCCTAGCTATAGCCATCAGACAAGAAGAAGAAATAAAAGGCATCCAAATTGGAAAAAAGAAGTAAAACTATCATTATTTGCAGATGATATGATACTGTGTATAGAAAACCCTAAAGTCTTAGTCAAAAAACTGCTAGAACTGATAAATGAATTCAGCAAGGTGGCAGGGTATAAAATTAACATACAGAAATCAGAGGCATTTTCATACACCAACAATGAACTGTCAGAAAAAGAAATTAAGGAAACAATCCCCTTCACTATTACAAAAAAATAATAAAGTACCTAGGAGTAAATTTAACCAAGGAGGTTAAAGACTTATACTCAGAAAATTATAAAGCATTGATAAAAGAAATCAAGGAAGATACAAACAAGTGGAAGCATATACAGTACTCATGGTTAGAAAGAATAAACATCATTAAAATGTCTATATTACCAAAGCAATTTATAAATTGAATGCAATACCAATTAAAATACCAATAACATACTTCAAAGATATAGAACACATATTCCAAAAATTTATATGGAACCAAAAAAAAAAACAAACAACACAAATAGCCTCAGCAATCTTGAAAAAGAAGAATAAAGTGGGAAGTATTAGACTTCCTGATATCAAGTTATTATACTACAAAGCCATTGTACTCAAAACAGCTTGGTACTGGCATAGAACAGGCATATAGATCAATGAAACAGAATAGAGAATCCAGAAATAAACCCACACCTTTATGGACAATTGATATTTGACAAAGGATGTAAGAGTATACAGTGAAATAAAAAGATAGTCTCTTTAACAAATGGTGTTGGGAAAGTTGGACAGCTACCTGAAAAAAATAACACTAGACCACCAACTTACACCATTCACAAAAATAAACTCAAAATGGGTAAAAGACTTAAATGTAAGTCGTGAAACCATAAGCATCTTAGAAGAAAACACAGGCAATAAGCTCACCGACATCTCTCACAGGAATATGTTTGCTGATTTATCTCCACGGGCAAGTGAAATAAAAGGATAAACAAATGGGACTATATCAAACTAAAAAGCTTTTGTATAGCTAAAGACAGGATGAACAGAATAAAAAGACAAACCACACAATGGAAAAACATATTTGACAATACATCCGATAGGGGTTAATCACCAAAATTTATAAAGAACTTCTAAAACTCAACACCAGGAAGACAAACAATCCAATCCAAAAATGGGCAAAAGAAATGAATAGACACTTCTCCAAAGAGGACATACAGATGGCCAATAGGCAGATGATAAAATGCTCAACATCACTAATCATTAGAAAAATGCAAATTAAAACCACAATGAAATACTACCTCACACCAGTCAGAATGGCGCTCATCAATAAAACAACACAGAATAAGTGCTGGCGAGGATGAGGAGAAAAGGGAACCCTCCTGCACTGCTGGTGGGAATGCAGACTGGTGCAGCCACTGTGGAAAATAGTATGGAGATTCCTCAAAAAATTAAAAATGGAACTGCGTTTTGACACAGCCATCCCACTTTTAGAAATATATCCCAAGAACACCATAGCACTGATAAAAAAAAAAAATACACCCACATGTTTATGACAGCATTGTTCACAATAGTGAAGATCTGGAAACAGCCCAAGTGTCTGTCAGTGGATGAGTGGATTAAAAAGCAGTGGTACATATATACAATGGAATAGTATGGAGCCATGAAAAAGAAGGAAATACTACCTTTTGCAACAACATGGATGGACCTGGAAACTATTATATTAAGTGAAATAAGCCAGGCAGAGAAAGAAAAATATCATATGACCTCACTCATTTGAGGAATCCAAGGAACAATGTGAACTGAGGGACAAAATTAAACCTGAAGGGAAGGGAGGAGGGAGCTGTTGGGAGGGGACAAGGGAGAAGTTGAGGGGAATATGGGGGTGGGGGTATACATTTGGGGAGACACTAGAATCTATGTAAATACAATTAATTAATTAATTAATTAATGAAATTATATATATAAAACTATGGTTAATAGACAGCCAATTCATGGAAACTCCAAGTGGGGCAAGCCCTGGCCCCATAAAACAGTTGGGGCCCTTTCATTGATTGCTCCACAAGTGCTCCCTCAGAATGTAAACCTACTATCAGAGACTTCACCAGAGCCATGGCAGGGAGTGCAGGATTGGACCTCTGTCCTTCCACCGAGTCGTGTTAACTCCTGAAATGCCACCTCAGGCAATATCTATGGGAATATATGGCCAACATATTCCAAAGGGATATGTTGGTCTCATTCTTGGTAGAAGTAGTCTTACTCTAAAGGGATTGCAAGTGCTCCCTGGGGTTGTTGATGAGGATTATATGGGGGAAATTAAAGTAATGGCTCAAGCTAGTAAAATTTTTCAAGTCCTCCCTGAAAATACAATTGCTCAGTTAATCCTACTCCCATACTAAAAGGGAGGGAATTATCTAACAACCCCAGAGGAGAGGGAGGCTTTGGAATACCTCTGAAATGGTATATTGGTTGCAATTAGTTGCTTAAGGATGACCAGAGCTAGGGTTAAAAATTAACGGTAAACTAGTCAAAGGAATTATTGACACTGGAGCAGACGTATCTGTAATTGCTTCCATTCATTGGCCTTCTTAGTGGCCCACTCATGTAGCTACAGCTGATTTGGAAGGAATTAGAAGTATTCAGGGCCCTCAGCAGAGTGCCTCTCTGTTAAGATGGGGAGATCAGAGGGGAACATGTGTCATTGCAAACCTTATGTGTTGTCTCATGTTGGGCAGATAAAATGTATTATGCTCACTTTGTTAAAGATGGCGCTGCCCACGAGGAGGCCGTTGACCAGGTGATATTAATGTGTGTTGAGGGCGGGCTGTGGGCAGGCAGAATCCTTGTAGCATGGGGCTTGGTTTTGGGATTAAGCCTTTCTCACCCTTTCTGATGTGGGGTGGTACAATCCAATCATGCCTCAGAGAAGTGACTTTGTATTAGAGACTTCCCTATTTTGTATATTGGATTAAAGGTTATGAATGTACAGTATAAAATGAGGGCAGAACAGGAGCTTGCTCTCTCGGTTCCTGAAATTATTAGCATTAGAGGAGAGAGCAGAGCATGAGAGAGCAGAGAAAGGCCACATGGAGGAGGCCAGGAGAAGCAGCCAAGATAGTGGAGTGTTGAGTGAGAAGCCAGTTTGTGCAGTTTGTGCAGGGAGAAGGAAGGAGATGGGGAACAGAGGTGAATAAGTCTGGTGAGCTAGAAACCTTTGATTCTAGGAAACTCGGATAAGTCAGTAGCTTTATGAGCACTGAATGTGAGTGGGTTTTGGAGCCCAGTGTGTGTTTTTACTTGCCCGCCGGGTGCAAGCTAGGATTAAAGATGTTGGCCCATCAGTTTTTGGCTCCATTGTTTCTTTACCAACTGTTCGAATCCAATGCGAACCTGCATGGGCCAGGCTGCTGTGATGATGGCCCTGGCTACTGGCTACACATTTGGTGTAGTCAGCAGGATTTGATACAGATTGGCAAGGAGCCTTTGAGTGGTGGAGTAGAGGACTGGCTAGTGTTATGGTTCCCCATGGCTGTCCTTTTGGGGACCATAGGTGTAAAGCCAGTAGCCAGGGCCACCACTATCAAAGCAGCCCAGCCAGTGCAGGTTCGCATTGGATTCAGACAGTCGGTAAAGAAACAACGGAGCCAAAAACTGGTGGGCCATAGTCTTTAATTCTAGCTTGCACCCGGCGGGCAAGTAAAAACACACACTGGGCTCCAAAACCCACTCACTTTCAGTGCTCACAAAGCCACTGACTTATCCGAGTTTCCTAGAATCAAAGGTTTCTAGCTCACCAGCCTTATTCTCCTCAGTTCCCCATCTCCTTCCTTATCCCAGATACAAACTCTACACAAACTGGCCTCTCACTCGACACTCCGCCATCTTGGCTGCTTCTCCTGGCCTACTCCACGTGGCCTCCTTCTGCTCTCTGTTCTGCTCTCTCCTCTAATGATAATCTCAGGAACCAAGAGAGCAAGCTCCCTTCTGCCCCCATTTTATAGTGTAGCTTCACAACCTTTAATCCAATATACAAAATAGGGAAGTCTCTAATACAAAGTCACTTCTCTGAGGCATGATTGGATTGCACCACCCCACATCAAAAAGGCTTAATCCCAAAACCAAGCCCCAGGCTACAACGATCCTGCCTGCCCCCAACACACATTAATATCACCTGGGCGACGGCCTCCTCGTGGGCAGCGCCGTCTTTAACAAAGTGAGCATAATATATTTTATCTGCCCAACAATAGGCTGGCTGACTTTTATAGCCATGTGTGAGGAAACTGAGAGCTCTGTGGAAGAGACTGCCCGGGACCTGCAAACCAAGCAGTGGAAGGAGCGGAGCAAATGTGGGAGAAACAGGTGCTGACCCTGGAGCTGGAGGAAGCGCTGGAGAAGGAGGCCGACCAGGTTGCAAGATTCGCCTGGAAATGGAGCAGCTGCTGGAGGAGGATTCACAGGTTCATGAGTTGCAGATTGCCCTGGATGCTGTAGAGAGCCAGCAGTGGCAGGAGGCTGGGGCCAGGGCTGAGGCCAGAGCTGGAGTTGCAAGGTCGGTGGAGCAGAAGGCTGCGGCAGCCCAGGGCTCGAGACCGGCAACGGGAGCTGATGTTTCCAGTTCCTCTTTGGAGGATGAGGAGAATCGGGTTCGAGTTGCAATCGCAGTCCCCAGAAGATGAGAGCCCAGCTGGAAGGAGCACCTACTACGGCCCTGGCAGGTCTGCGATTTTAGGACATAGGGCTGGACATGTTCTCCGGAGCAGAGATGGAAATGCTGACTGCCATTGCCACGTGCTCCTCTTTGGGACAGTGTAAGACCTGCCAGGATGGCAGGAATGAGGGGGGTGGCTGACGCCCCATGTGTGTGGACTGATTTCCTGGACTACGACCGGAGTGGGCATTGGCTCCTTTGTTGGATGGACTTACGGATTACGAATTTTGGACAATGTGAAATACCCTGATGGGGGTGGGGGGTTGCTTTGCTGGAAGCACTCCCCTGCCCCGGGAAGCTTTTCCCATGGCTAGAAAAAAGGCCGAGGACATTTTGCGCTTTGGGCAAAGTGCTCAGAGACTGGTGAAGTGTACCTTTGTGATTGTTGAAACTGTATGATTTGTGCTGTTGTAATTTGTGTAATGTGCCTAATTTCCTTGCACAGGGATGCCGGTGGTATAGATTGTGGGTAGTAAAGTGAGCATAGGGGTGGATTGTTGGGCAGATAAAATGTATTATGCTCACTTTGTTAAAGATGGCGCTGCCCACGAGGAGGCCGTTGACCAGGTGATATTAATGTGTGTTGGGGGCGGGCTGTGGGCAGGCAGAATCCTTGTAGCATGGGGCTTGGTTTTGGGATTAAGCCTTTCTCACCCTTTCTGATGTGGGGTGGTACAATCCAATCATGCCTCAGAGAAGTGACTTTGTATTAGAGACCTCCCTATTTTGTATATTGGATTAAAGGTTATGAATGTACAGTATAAAATGAGGGCAGAACAGGAGCTTGCTCTCTCGGTTCCTGAAATTATTAGCATTAGAGGAGAGAGCAGAGCATGAGAGAGCAGAGAAAGGCCACATGGAGGAGGCCAGGAGAAGCAGCCAAGATAGTGGAGTGTTGAGTGAGAAGCCAGTTTGTGCAGTTTGTGCAGGGAGAAGGAAGGAGATGGGGAACAGAGGTGAATAAGTCTGGTGAGCTAGAAACCTTTGATTCTAGGAAACTCAGATAAGTCAGTAGCTTTATGAGCACTGAATGTGAGTGGATTTTGGAGCCCAGTGTGTGTTTTTACTTGCCCACCGGGTGCAAGCTAGGATTAAAGATGTTGGCCCATCAGTTTTTGGCTCCGTTGTTTCTTTACCGACTGTTCGAATCCAATGCGAACCTGCATGGGCCAGGCTGTGATGGTGGCCCTGGCTACTGGCTTTACATCTCATCTCCTGGGGTGGCGGGGGCGAGATATCTTATCTAAAATGGGATTATTATTAATAAGCCTTAATTCTATACTTATCTCTCAAATGTTAAATCAAGGATTTATATTCACAAAAGGATTAGGAAAAAATCAGCAGGGCTGTACTGGGCCCATTGTTCCTCAACAGCCTCAAGCGCATCATGGAGTAGGACACCCTCAAATATCACCCCAGCCTTTTCCAGAGGGGCCTTGGTCACTTCCCTGACCCAGAAAACAGCTGCAAAAATAATTTGGCTATCTGAGACTTTTATCTGGGTTGATCAATGACCCCTGGTGGGGAAAAAATTAACAGCTGCTCCAGCCTTAGAACAGGCTCTGTTACACACAGGACATATTGAACCTAATAGTCCTTGGAATTCTCCTATCTTTGTAATCAAAAAGAAGTCAGAGAAATGGCGATTATTACAAGATCTAAGAGAAATTAATAAATTCATGGAAGTCATGAGAGCATTACAACCTGGATTGCCTTCCTCCACGGCAATCCTGTGGTCTCGCCATTGACAGTGCTGGCCTTTTCTTTTTTTTTTAGAAGAATGATTTTCTTTTTTTTTCTTTTTTTTTTTTAATTTATTCATTTTAGAGAAGAGAGGGAGAGACAGAGAGAGAGGAGAGACAGAGAGAGAGAAGGGGGGAGGAGCTGGAAGCATCAACTCCCATATGTGCCTTGACCAGGCAAGCCCAGGGTTTCGAACAGGCAACCTCAGCATTTCCAGGTTGACGCTTTATCCACTGCGCCACCACGGGTCAGGTCAAGTGCTGGACTTTAAGGACTGCTTTTTTACCATTCCCTTACACCCAGAGGATTGCAAATGTTTTGCATTTAGCCTTCCTAGCCTTAATTTTGCAGAGCCAATGCAGAGATCCCAATAGAAAGTTTTGCCTCAGGGTATGACAAATAGTCCTACCTTATGTCAACAATTTGTAATGGAGCTATCCAACCCCTAAGAACCATATATCCTCAGGCTTATGTCATTCCTTATATGGGTAATACTTTAGCCACTCCCAGGAGTCTACCTTACATTAGCTGTTTATAGACCTGCACTATGCTCTTAAGAAAGCTGGCCTGGAGGTCACACCTAAAAAAATACAAAAGACTTCTCCCTTTTCCTACTTAGGGCACATAATAGAGGGTGGAACTATCTGGCCTCAAAAGGTACAATTAAGAATAGATACCTTAAAAACCTTAAATGATTTTCAAAAATTGTTAGGGGATATTAATTGGATATGTCCTTTCTTAAAATTACAGCACAAGTAGGACCTTTATTTTTCATTGCTTAAAGAAGGACTCTGATCCTTCTTCTATTAGGATATTAACTCCTTCAGCAACAGGAGCCTTATCTTTAGTAGAAAATGCCATTGTGCAGGCTATGCTTACTCGCCTTAATCCCGCAAAGCCTGCCACTGTCCTTATATATCCCACCATTCATACTCCTCCTGGGGTACTTTGGCAGCCTAATGGCATTTTAGGATGGCTGCATTTAGCACATACTCCTGCAAAAACTTTAACTCCATTTCATGACCTTGTGGCACTACTAATTATCAAGGCCAGGTTTCACCTCTGGCAGTTAATTAGCCAGGAACCCAAGGCTGTTGCTGTTCTGTTTCTGAACAGAACTGGCTCTGGCAGGTCTCTACTCCCTGACAGGTAGCTCTTGCCACATACCGAGGTTGGATAGGTAATCACTATCCAGCTAATAAACTTATTCAATTTGCACTAACTATAAGGTGACCAATCGTCCTCCTTTAGGGAGGACAGTCCTTCTTTTGTAACTTTCGTCCTCTCTCAAAAAGTGTCCCCCTACATGTCCTCCTTTTTGATATTGGAAGGCTAATCTGTAAATGTCCATATTTGATCAATGCAGAGTGGATCCATTGCGTGTGATGTGACGTATTTGTATCAAGTACTTTTTCTTACAATTATTATTAAAAATTAATAGGCATGTAAGCATAATTAAAATATAAAATATTACAAATGTTTTATTATGCATTTATCATATTATTGTGTATTATTGTTGCAATTAATAAAAATTTTTTATTTATGATATTGTTTTTTTGTTGTTTTTTTATGACAAACTTTTTTATTGTTTTTTTAATTTATTTATTAAATTTAATGCAGTGACATTGATAAATCAGGGTACATATGTTGAGAGAAAACATCTCTAGATTATTTTGACATTTGATTGTGCTGTATACCCCTCCCCCAAAGTTAAATTGTCTTCTGTCACCTTCTATATGGTTTTCTTTGTGCCCCTCCCCTCCCCCAACCCCTCTCTCCTTCTTCACCCCATCCCCCCCTCCCCCCATCCCCCACCCCTGTTGCCATCACATTCTTGTTCATGTCTCTGAGTCTCATTTTTATGTCTCTTCTATGTATGGATTCATCTTAGTTTTTTTTCTGATTTACTTATTTCACTCCGTATAATGTTGTCAAGGTCCATCCATGTTATTGTAAATGATCCGATGTCATCATTTCTTATGGCTGAGTAGTATTCCATAGTATATATGTACCAAAGCTTTTTAATCCACTCATCCTCTGATGGACACTTGGGCTGTTTCCAGATCTTCGCTATTGTGAACAATGCTGCCACAAACATGGGGGTGCATTTCTCCTTTTGGAGCCGTTCTATGGTGTCCTTGCGGTATATTCCTAAAAGTGGGATAGCTGGGTCAAACGGCAGTTCGATTTTCAGTTTTTTGAGGAGTCTCCATACTGTTTTCCACAGAGGCTGCACCAGTCTGCATTCCCACCAGCAGTGCATGCAGGAGGGTTCCCATTTCTCCACATCCTCGCCAGCACTTATTCTGTGTTGTTTTGTTGATAAGTGCCATTCTAACTGGTGTGAGGTGATATCTCATAGTGGTTTTAATTTGCATTTCTCTAATAATTAGTGATGTTGAGCTTTTTTTCATATGCCTATTGGCCATCTGTATGTCCTCTTTGGAGAAGTGTCTATTCATCTCTTTTGCCCATTTTTGGATTGGGTTGTTTGTCTTCCTGGTGTTGAGTTTTACAAGTTCTTTATAAATTTTGGTTATTAACTCCTTATCAGACGTATTGTCAAATATGTTCTCCCATTGTATAGTTTGTCTTTTTATTCTGTTCTTGTTGCCTTTAGCTGTGCAAAAGCTTTTTAGTTTGATATAGTCCCATTTGTTTATCCTGTCTTTTATTTCACTTCCCCGTGGAGATAAATCAGCAAATATATTGCTTTGAGAGATGTCCGAGAGCTTACTGCCTATGTTTTCTTCTAAGATGCTTATGGTTTCACGGCCTACATTTAAGTCTTTTATCCATTTTGAGTTTATTTTTGTGAGTGGTGTAAGCTGGTGATCTAGTTTCATTTCTTTGCAGGTAGCTGTCCAATTTTCCCAACATCATTTGTTAAAGAGGCTGTCTTTACTCCATTGTATTTCCTTACCTCTTTTGTCAAATATCAGTTGTCCATAGAACTGTGGGTTTATTTCTGGGTTCTCTGTTCTGTTCCATTGATCTATATGCCTGTTCTTATGCCAGTACCAGGTTATTTTGAGCACAATGGCTTTGTAGTATAACTTGATATCAGGAAGTGTGATACCTCCCACTTTATTCTTCTTTTTTAAGATTGCTGAGGCTATTCGTGTTCTCTTTTGGTTCCATATAAATTTTTGGAATATGTGGTCTATATCTTTGAAGTATGTCATTGGTATTTTAATTGGTATTGCATTGAGTTTATAGATTGCTTTGGGTAAAATAGACATTTTAATGATGTTTATTCTTCCTAACCATGAGCAGGGTATATGCTTCCACTTGTTTGTATCTTCCTTGATTTCTTTTATCAATGCTTTGTAATTTTCCGAGTACAAGTCTTTAGTCTCCTTGGTTAAGTTTACTCCTAGGTACTTTATTTTTTTGGTTGTAATTGTGAAGGGGATTGTTTTCTTAATTTCTCTTTCTGACTGTTCATTGTTGGTGTATAAAAATGCCTCTGATTTCTGAGTATTGATTGTATATCCTGCCACTTTGCTGAATTCATTTATCAGGACCAGTAGCTTTTTGACTGAGACTTTAGGGTATTCTATATACAATATCATATCATCTGCAAATAATGATAGTTTTACTTCTTCTTTTCCAGCTTGAATGCCTTTTATTTCTTCTTCTTGTCTGATTGCTGTTGCTAGGACTTCCAGGAGGAACATGTTAAATAAGAGTGGTGAAAGGGGGCACCCCTGCCTTGTTCCTGATCTTAAGGGTATTGCTTTTAAATTTTGCCCATTGAGTATGATGTTGGCTGTGGGTTTCTCATAGATGGCCTTTATCATGTTGAGGTATGTTCCTTGTATTCCCACTTTGCTGAGAGTTTTGATCATGAATGGGTGCTGGATTTTATCAAATGCTTTTTCTGCATCTATTGAAATTATCATATGGTTTTTCTCCTTCTTTTTGTTTATGTGATGAATCACATTGATTGATTTACAAATATTGTACCAGCCTTGCCTCCCCAGAATAAATCCCATTTGATCATGGTGTATGATTTTTTTCCATATATTGTTGGATCCGGTTTGCTAATATTTTGTTGAGGATTTTAGCATCTATATTCATCAGAGATATTGGCCTATAATTTTCTTTCTTTGTGTTGTCCTTGCCTGGTTTTGGAATCAGAATTATGCTCGCCTCATAAAAGGAGCTTGGAAGTCTTCCTTCCTCTTGAATTTTTTTAAATAGTTTGAGAAGGATAGGAGTTAGTTCTTCTTTGAATATTTGGTAGAATTCCGTTGTGATGCCATTGGGCCCCGGACTTTTGTTTGTTGGGAGTTTTTTGATAACTGTTTCGATCTCATTTGCTGTAATCGGTCTGTTTAGGTTTTCTGATTCTTCCAGATTGATTTTTGGAAGATTGTATGTTTCAAGAAATTTGTCCATTTCATCTAGGTTGTCTAGTTTTTTGGCATACAGTTCTTCATAATATTTTCTTACAATATTTTGTATTTCTGTTGTGTCAGTTGTTATTTCTCCTCTCTCATTTCTAATTTTATTTATCTGAGTCCTCTCTCTCTTTTTCTTGGTGAGTCTAGTTAAAGGTTCATCAATCTTGTTTACCTTTTCAAAGAACCAGCTCCTAGTTTCATTGATCCTCTGTATTGTTTCTTTAGCCTCTATGTCATTTATTTCTGCTCTGATCTTTATTATTTCCTTCCTTCTACTACATTTGGGCTTTACTTGCTGTTCTTTTTCTAATTCTTTTAGATGCAGGGTTAAGTTGTTTATTTGAGCTTTTTCTAGCTTCTGAAAGTGTGCCTGTAGTGCTATGAACTTCCCTCTCAGCACTGCTTTCTCTGTGTCCCATAAATTTTAAGTTGTTGTATGCTCATTGTCATTCTTTTTTAGGAATTTTTTTATTTCTTCTTTGATCTCATTCTTAATCCATTCATTATTTAACACCTTGCTATTTAGTTTCCATGTGTTTGAGAATTTTTGAGCTTTTCTGTTGTGATTCATTTCTAGTTTCATGCCGTTGTGATCGGAGAAAGTGCTTGATATGATTTCAGTCTTCTTAAATTTGTTGAGAGCACTTTTGTGCCCTAACATGTGGTCTATCCTAGAGAATGTACCATGAGCACTTGAAAAGAATGTATATTCAGCTGCTTTAGGGTGAAAGCTTCTGAAGATATCTATTAAATCGAGTTGATCTAGTGTTTCCAATAAGTCTGCTGTTTCTTTGTTAATTTTCTTACTTGAGGATCTATCTAGTGATGTTAGTGGGGTATTGAAATCCCCTACTATTATAGTATTGCTGTTGATCTCGCCCTTTAAATCCATCAAAGTCTGCTTTATATATTTGGTGCTCCTATATTAGGTGCATAGATATTTATAATAGTTATATCTTCCTGTTGGATTACTCCCTTTATCATTATGTAGTGGCCTTCTTTATCTCTTACTATATATAGCCTTTGTTTTAAAGTCCAATTTGTCTGATATAAGTATTGCTATCCCTGCTTTTTTTTCATTTCCGTTTGCATGAAATGTTTCTTTCCATCCTTTTACCTTCAATCTATGTGTGTCTTTTGTTCTAAGGTGTGTCTCTTGTAGACAACATATGTATGGGTCCTGTTTTCTTACCCACGCAGCTACCCTATGTCTTTTGATTGGATCATTTAATCCATTTAC
Organism: Saccopteryx bilineata; assembly: GCF_036850765.1. Classification (NCBI taxonomy): domain Eukaryota; kingdom Metazoa; phylum Chordata; class Mammalia; order Chiroptera; family Emballonuridae; genus Saccopteryx; species Saccopteryx bilineata. The sequence goes on from NC_089490.1 coordinate 132,462,922, forward strand.
ATTTAAGGTTATTATTGATATGTAGTTGTTTATTGCCATTTTCTTCTTTAAAGGTGTATTCCTTTTTTGCTATATTCTTTTCCCACTTTGATCTGTTTACAACAGGCCCCTTAACATTTCCTGCAGCACTGGTTTGGTTGTAATGAATTCCTTGAGTTGTTTTTTGTCTGGGAAGCTTTTTATTTCTCCTTCAATTTTAAACGATAGCCTTGCTGGATAAAGTAGTCTTGGTTGTAGGTTCTTGTTCTGCATTACTTTGAATATTTCTTGCCATTCCCTTCTGGCCTCAAGTTTTTCTGTTGAGAAGTCGGATGTCATCCTTATGGGGGCTCCTTTGTAGGTGATAACTTTTTTTTCTCTTGCAGCTTTTAATATTTTCTCTTTATCGCTTAGCTTTGGTATTTTAATTATGATGTGTCTTGGTGTAGGTTTCTTTGGGTTTCTCTTTAATGGAGTCCTCTGTGCTTCTTGGACTTGTGAGAGTTTCTCTTGCATTAATTTAGGGAAGTTTTCAGCTATGATATGATTGAACAACATCTCTATTCCTTGTTCCTTTTCTTCTTCCTCAGGAACCCCTATGATGCAGATGTTATTTCTCTTCATGTTGTCACAGAGCTCTCTAAGAGTTTCCTTTGACTTTTTGAGTCCCTTTTCTCTTTTCTTCTCTGCTTCATGCCTTCATTCCAGTTGTCCTCTAACTCACTGATTCAATCCTCTGCTCTATCTATCCTGTTTTTAATTCCTTCCATTGTGGTCTTTATTTCTGATATTGTATTTGTCATCTCCGACTGATTCATTTTTATACTTGCTATTTCTTTATTTAGGTGTTCATAGTGACCATCCATTGTTGTTCTAAGATCCCTCAGCATCCTTACAATCATTATTTTGAACTCCGTATCTGGAAGTTTGATTATTTCCATATCACTCAGTTCATGTCCTGAAGGTGTCACTTGTGGTTTCATTTGGATTGCACTTTTTGTCTTCTCATTGTGTTTGGGTGTTTTATTTGTAGAGTTGGTTGAGTCTAGGCTTGGTGTTGTCTGCCTCCAGTTTTCAGTTGTGTTATATCTAGGTCTTCTTGGGTTGGTATCCTATGATATTGTTTTCTTCAATTTATTTTTGTCCTCTTTTTCATTGTAAAAAAGTTGGTCACTTTCCTAACTATTACTTTTATGTTCCCAAAGATCATACTATCACAGCCTATTACTGGTGCCCTAACAGTATTTACTGATGGCTCCAACTCAGGAAAAGCAGAATTTTACTGCACAAATTAAAAAGTTAAACTTCTTATCAATCAATATGAAGAGTGGAGTAACATGCTTTGCTTTTAGTGTTGGCCCAATTTTCTGCGCAGCCCCTTAATGTATACAGTGATAGTGAGGATACAGTAAGAGTAGCCCAAGTTATTGAAACTGCAACCATTGGCCACACTAATTCAGAGGAACTTTTCCATCTGTTTACAAAGCTTCAGAAGGTTATACGAGCCTGCCAGTATCTACGTTTTATTGGATACATAAGGTCTCATTCTGGTCTCCAGGACCTCTGTCCGAAGGCAATTCAAAACTTGACCAACTTGTAGCCCATAGACAGGCTATAAGCCCTTACGAGATGGCTCAGACAGCCCATCAGCAACATCATCAGAATGCTAACAGCCTTCGAAGAGAATTCAGTCTTACTTGAGAACAAGCTTGATTGATTATAAAACAATGTCTCAGTTGTCATACCCACTCTCCAGTGCCTTCTACTGAATTAACCCCAGAGGACTTCGTGCTGATCACCTGTGGCAGATGGGTGTGACCCATACTCCTGCACTCGGTAAACTAGGATGGGTAGGTTTGTGTAGATACGTTCTCTAGATTTCTGTTTGCCACAGCTCAGACGGGGGAGTGTTCAACATGTTATAGCTCATTGCTTAGCGGCTTTCTCAGCTCTTGGAAAACCTGTTGAATTAAAAACTGACAATGCCCCCGCTTATACTAGTTCTGCTTTTACTGACTTTTGTCAACATTATCAAATTCTCCGTAAAACAGGGATCCCCTATGACCCCCAGGAACAAGCTATTATTGAATGTGCTAACAAAACCCTAAAGTTACAACTACAAAAACAAAAAGGGGGAGATGGATATTATTGCTCCCCACAGGCACAATTGAATCATGCTCTTTTTACCCTCAATTTTTTAAATTCAGACTCTGAGGGTCATACTCCTGCTGAGAGACATGCTTCATTGGCCCCACAAAAGAAAAAAGGATTGTTCACTGGAAAGATTCGCAGACAGGAGAGTAGAAGGGTCCAGACCCCACCCTGATTTGGGGGTGAGGCTATGTTTGTGTTTTTCCCAAAGGCGCAGAGTGTCCTATTTGGGTCCCAGAAAGAGCTGTTCGCCATAACCACCGATCCAGTACAAAACCTCGAACCACAGTTCAAGAAATTGAAACTCACTCCCTCGATAGTCATGCCTAAGGCTGAGAGGGAAACACCCACCAATCAAAAGAGTCATGGGCAACACCGCACACCATACACCAGAAGGGTGAAAGCTCTGGGGCCAACCGGGGGGCAAGTGAAGAGACTAACAGGATGAGCTCAGTGCCTGACTGAAGAACGGGGAAGCTCCATACCCCCCCCCATTAACATGTTTGTAGCCATGCTTGCCCCGTTGTCAGACCAGGTGAGTAAGACATATGGGGAGACCTACTGGACTTATCTCCCAGACCCCCCAATGATTCAGACAGTTGCCTGGGAGGATGAATCTGTCCTGGTTTTCACAAACCATTCTGCAATAATAGGAGGACAAACAGACAGCCATATTACCCCTGATTTTTATAATAATTATGCATTTCAGGGTTATTCCAAAACGGGACCTATTTGTTTTGCCTCACCCCTAAGGTAGGGTGCCTTTTGATGACTCCAGAGAGCAAAACTTCTTATGGGGCTACATGTATTGCAAGTATCACTGGTCCCTGGGATATAGATAAGTATCTCCAGCAAGTTACTAAAGTAGGTTTTGTGTCTTCAGAATGGAATCTAACTCTTGCAGCAAGGCATCCTCCTCTCCTTTACTGCCCTAATGGCACCAGTCATGAATTAAACAGGTTCCCGCATTGGATTGAATGTGCTTATATTCTGCCAAAATGCTTTAATATTACAGAAACAGCCAAACAAGTTTGTTATTGGTCCCAAAGATTTGATGTTTCTTATCCTTGTCACAATTATATGACTCCTGGAGGTTTTATGAGCAATATACTTGTAATTGTTTCCAACCACCTCCAAAGGGAGTTGTGGCATTTAGCCACTACAACAGATTTTGTAAATTTTACTCGAAATCCTTCAGCTTCTGTCCTTTCCCTCTGTGTCACTTCACCCTTTTGTTATGGCCTCCAAGCATGTGTCCAACTTCCATATGTACTTTTGGCTGGCCTGGTAAATATTACTCCAACTGGACCATATTATACAGTCCAGTGTGTTCACTGTAATCTGACAAATTGTATCACTAGATACAATAAAGGACAGGACATTTTAGTATTAAAACAACCATCTTTTTTGATGCTTCCAGCAAATATTTCTGGACCCTGGTATCATGATGCAGAGCTCCAAGCTTTACAAGAGATACACCAATTACTTATCCATAGGTCCAAAAGAGTGTTGGCATGATTATATTTGGCATAGTAATGCTAGTAGGCTTATTAGCTTCCACTATAATAAGAGCTACTGCTCCTTTGTCTGATTGGTTGGTTAGTTGGATGGTTGGTTGGTTGGGTGGGTGGTTGTTTGTATTCAAAATGCGCACTATGTCAATCAATTGGCTCAAAATACTTCCTTTGCTTTTACATAATCAAGAACACATTAATTTAAAGCTGGAGACAAAGCTGAATGCATTAGAAGCTACAATTCTGAATTTAGGTGATCAAATTCAGAGCATTAAAGTACACCAACAACTCCTATGTCATGCAGCCTTTCAGTGGATCTGTGTGTGTTACCTCTGTTCCTTACAATCAATCCCAATGGGAATGGAAGAAAATCAAAGTGCATCTTCCAGGAATTTAGAATGATAATAATATTAGTATTGATGAAGCTAAGCTACATAAACATATTCAAAATATTCAAGATAGCTGTGATGATATTGTTAGTCTGGCACAAGTAGCTAATCAACTTCTTAACAATTTATAAGGCTTTAACCCTTTCAATATGCTTAAACATACTGCTTGCTATTTAATTGCTTTAATAATACGTTGTATAATTTTGCTTTGCTCATTTTCAGTTGGATGTCGAGTCATCCAAAGACAGCTCTTCCAAGCAGGCGTAGCACACCATTGCCTACATTTAAGAAACAAAAAAAAAGGGAATAATATGGGAGAGTGGTCTGGGAGTAGGATGTTGCCGTAAACAAATATCATTCACGTGGCCTTAGGGACGCCTGGTTCCTTGAAATGATTATCTGGCAGATATCATTCATGCAGACTTAGGGATGCCTAGTCCATGACATGATTATCTGCACAAGAGGCTTCTGTACTCTATTTGCCACTTCCTATCTCCCCCAAATATGTGCTTACTAGATGATAATTACTTCGTGCACTGAAGCTCTGTGATAAATAAAGAAACACCTGCATTTAAAAAATAAAAAAGGAGGAGATGTAGAGAGCCACTGCACCCAAGTGCGTCCAGCTTACCTGCAGCTGAGAGCAGAGCTCAGCCTTGAGTGACCTGGCAAGGCAAGGTCACTGAAACAACTTGAATCCTGTTCGTGGCATTGACGCCAAAAGCTGGGCCAGTGGTGACCTACTGGATAGAGTGTCAGACTGGGATAACGAAGGACCCAAGTTCGAAGCCCCAAGAGATGCCCAGCCTGAAAACAGGCCTGGAGTCATTGCGTCTCCATTAGAGCACGGTGTCCCGCCTGGCTCAAACTTGATCTATGTCTCTGTGTTTTCCTTCATCCTCCATTACCCCGCTCAGGTCTCCTCTTCCCCGCGCTGCTTGCAGCACAGCAAACCCAGTTAAATTTTAATTTCAAATAAACAACAAAACTTTTCCCTTTGCTAAAGGGAGCAGCTGGGACTGACTCAGACATGTCTAATACCAAAGTCTGTGTTCCTGATGCCCACACTCAGGTGCGTGCTGGACTGGGTCTCTTCTTGAAGGGTCCAGGGAAACTGGAGTCAGGTGGACATGCAGGACAGAGCCTTGGCCAAGGGCTTTAGTAAGTCAGAGAGGGAAATTAGAACAGGTCTTCGTAGCTAAAGAGATACACCTCAGATACTCAGATCCTATGAAGCCCTGGGTGGGGCCTGGGAAGTTGAGCTCACAACAGGAAACAAGAGCAAGATATTTGACTAAATATTATTTCTGAGTATGTCTGGTAGGATGTTTCTGGAAGAAATTAGCAGTTCAATTGGTAGACACAGTCAAGATGGCCCTTCCCAATCCACTGAGGGCCAGAATAGAACAAAGATGTGGAGGAAGGGCGAATGTGCTCTTTGCCTGACAGAACTGGAACACCTGTCTTCTCCTGTGCTCAGACTGGAACTTATGCCATCAGCTCCCTTGGTTCTCGGGCCTTCAGACTCAGGCTGAAGCCTATCACCAGCTCTCCCAAGTCTCCAGCTTGTAGATGGCAGATTGTGGGATTTATCAGCCTCCAAATCACAAGAGGCAATTCTTCCTAATAGAGCTCTTTCTCTCTTACTCTCTTAACAGATATGATATGCACTCTTGTACTGCTTAAATTTTTGTAATGAACATATTTTTATAATAAATAAAAATGTTTAATCCTTTTAAAAGAAGATATGGTACAAAAGCTTTTTTTTTTTTTTTTTTTTTTTTGTATTTTTCTGAAGCTGGAAATGGGGAGAGACAGTCAGACAGACTCCCGCATGCGCCCGACCGGGATCCACCCGGCACACCCACCAGGGGCGATGCTCTGCCGCGACCAGAGCCACTCTAGCGCCTGGGGCAGAGGCCAAGGAGTCATCCCCAGCGCCCGGGCCATCTTTGCTCCAGTGGAGCCTCGGCTGCAGGAGGGGAAGAGAGAGAGACAGAGAGGAAGGAGGGGAGGAGGGTGGAGAAGCAAATGGGCGCTTCTCCTATGTGCCCTGGCCGGGAATCGAACCCGGGTCCCCCGCACACCAGGCCGACGCTCTACCACTGAGCCAACCAGCCAAGGCCGGTACAAAAGCTTTTGAGTACTAGTCATTCCCTATATGTCTTCCTTCCCAGGAATTCTCTCCACTATTCAGTACTGTACTTCTCAATCCAGCATTTTGGAAATGTGTGGGAGCAGGATTTGTCTGATTGGTTGGTTAGTTGGATGGTTGGTTGGGTGGTTGTTTGTTTGGCTTGTTAGGGTGGGGCTTCTGCTGGCATTCCATGAGTGGGTATGCTAATATCTTGCCACCCAATGGGAGAGTTCTACACAAAACACCAAAAGTGTCTGTCCTCAGAAACTCCAAATTCTGTTTTAGAACATCAGATCCATTTCTTTTGGCTCTGGCTTTTGGTTTCAGCCCTTTACCATGATCAACCACAGACATACGGAGCTGACCACTACTTGCTTCTTGATACATGTGAGGACAGATTTCAGAGAACAGGAGAGTACCAATGATCCAGCCTGCTGATCTGAATCTGTATCTGCCCAAGCCACCACTGATAACGTGCATGGCTAAGCAGCTGGGAAGATTCCTTACACCCCCCCACACACATACACAGCATGTGATCGGCTCTTGTCAAAATAATGCAATTGATGCAACCATTTTAATTTGATTCCTTGCCCAGCACTTGCCCATTATGATGATTGAAAAATAAATGAGTTAAAAGTCATCCAGCCTGAATTTCAGCTTGATAAGAGACTCACACAAAGAAAAAAAAAATTTTTATTTCCTAATGGAGCAGCAGAAATACACTAATAGTCCTTTGACCTCATCTGTGGAGTCTCGGGATAGGAAGTCAGGAAGGACCTTTGTAGAGAGAATAAGGCCTCAACCTTGAAACGTTCTGGCAAAACCACAGTCAGTAATCCTACATTTTCAATAAAATAGTACTACAACTTAGTCATAGTCCTGTTGCCAGAGAATGCCTTCCACAGTCTGAGTTCCGCAGTCTGTCTATTTTTAGGTGAGCCCAAACCTATAATATCACTGACTCCCCCTATGCACTTCACAAAACCAAAAGAAGCAGTTAAATTAAATTATAAAACTTAATTTTCTTATTCCTGGCTGCCTCACATTACCCAGTGACTCTTCCACTTCCATTAGGGAACACTCAATTATAAATCTTGCCCTAAATGTATTTGCATATGTCTCTGAAGACCCTGATGGCCTCCAGTGGCTCCTTCAAAATTACACTCCACTTGGGTCTGAACTTCAGTGATCTTCCTAGCTGCCTGAAGACAGGGTGAGACACCAAGAGGGCAAAGCCAACTGAGGATATGGAGGGGAGGGGACATGGTCCCAGTAGGCAGGCAATCCTGCCTTCACATCCAGCTCATAAAGAGGAAGATAGAAGTTGTCATTCTGTCAAGGGGACTCCTCCACAGGCCTGGGCACAGAGGAATGCAATGAAGAGCTGCAATTTTATCTTTCACTGCATCTGAGATTTCCCCCCTGGTGAACTGGCTCTGTGGTGGACAGTGCCTTAATTAGAATCTTGCTGTTATAATCAACCCTGCTCAGTGACATCTTACAAAGAAGTGCCACAAAAAGAGACAGGCTTCATTATTTGCTTGAAATTCTGTTTTTGCCTATGGACATCTGGCAGCACTCATAGTTGACTCATTTGGACTGAATAAATGGTATCCTATTTCCTCTCTTACGTGCGAACCCTTCAGCATGGCCATTAGAGGAGGCAGAGCGCTCACATGTCATCCAATACTGCTCTTTGCCAAGAAAGTCTTGTTTCCTATTTTTATGCTTTAGAACAATCCATTTTAGGATAGATATATATATATATTTTGGACTAGCTTTTTGATAATCAGTATCACCTGTTTTCTTAAAAATGATTTATCCTCGCCCTGGCCAGTTGCTTTAGTGGTAGAGCATCGGCCCGACATGTGGAAGTCCCAGGTTCAATTCCCAGCCAGGGCACACGGAGAAGCGCCCATCTGCTTCTCCACCCCTCCCCCTCTCCTTCCTCTCTGTCTCTCTCTTCCCCTCCCGCAGCCAAGGCTCCATTGGAGCAGAGTTGGCCCGGGCGCTGAGAATGGCTCCATGGCCTCCACTTCAGGTGCTAGAATGGCTCTGGTTGCAGTAGAGCAACGCCCCTGGTGGGCATGCCGGGTGAATCCTGGTCAGGCGCATGCGGGAGTCTGCCTGTCTGCCACCCCCACTTCTCACTTCTGAAAAATACAAAAAAAAAATTATTTATCCTCTTTCCATGTTGGGTAACCTTTCTGAATCTCCCATTGGAAAGTTCTTGGGTCTCTGTCTGATGCTCCTGCTCAGTCTGTTAAGAAGGAAGCACCCTTATACATAATAAAGATGCAAGTTACAAAGACTGAGGTGGTGGCTCCCAACCTTGACAGCACACTAGAATCACCTAGAAAGCTCTTTAAAATCCCAGTGCTCCACAGGTGACATATATGTGGTATGCAGCTCCACTTACAGGACATTATTAAAATGAGGCAGGGGGACTGGAGGGACCTAGAACCCATAGGTGATTGCCGGATGTGAGGTTGAGAATGAAATGGAGGAACCTCAAAGAATGAACCACAAAAATGTGGGGAGTATTATAATTGTTCTGTATCCTGATTGTAGTGGGTGTTGTAAGAGTCTATGTATGGCCTGACCAGGTGGTGGCACAGTGGATAGAGCATCACACTGGGATGCAGAGGACCCAGGTTCAAAACCCTGAGGTTGCCGGCTTGAGAGCACAGGCTCATCTGGTTTGAGCAAGGCTCACCAGCTTAAGCCCAAGGTCTCTGGCTTGAACAAGGGTCACTCGCTCTGCTGTAGCCCCCTGGTCAAGGCACATATGAGAAAGCAATCAATGAACAACTAAGGTGCCGCAACAAAGAGTTTATGCTTCTCATCTCTCTCTCTCCCTATCTGTCCCTCTCTCTGTCCCTCTCTCTTTGTCTCTGTAACAAACACAAAAAAAAGTCTATGCATGTGTTAAAACTAATAGATCTGTATAGCCAAAAAATATATATATATATTTTAATATACTTACATCGTTTATTTTAAATCCCGATGCCCAGACCATGTTCAGACTTATTAATTCAGAATATCTGGGTGGGATACTGGCAGCCATATTTTCTAAAGCCTCCCAGGGTTTCCAGTGTTCAGTCAAGGTTATGGAGCACAGATCTATGTGAGTAATGTGATCCACATGGGAAGTCGCCTTCTTAGCAGCTTTTCCCCCTCCCAGACACCCTCTATCAGCCAGGACCCACCAACACAGGTTTTAGCTGAGAGGTAGGTTTTTGTGATTCAGTTCTCAAAGAGCTCTTTTTCCTTGTAAATAGTGAAGATGATTGTCTCTGAGACCCTAGTCCAATGTCCAAAAGTAGTCCTATTAGACATAAAAGTGACTGGAGTCCAGATTCACTCTGGTTCCCAACTCCCCCAACCACTGAAGATAAAAGACATTAAAATTGGAATGTATAATCAGAGACAGGCATGTGTAATCAGTTCTATGATTGTTAACTTTGTATGTCCACTTGACTGAGCTGCAGGGCGCCCAAACATTATTCTAGGTGTTTCTGTGCAGGGGCTTTTGGATGAAATTAACATTTACATCAATAGATTGAGTAAAGTAGATTTCCTTCCCTAATGTGGGTGGGCCTCATCCAATAAGTCAAAGGCCTGAATAGAATAAAAGTCTGACCCTCTCATGAGTAAGAGAGAATCCCTCCTGCCTGTTTTCACACAGGGACATCAGTTTTCACCTGCCTTCAGACTGCAGCTGAAGTGTCAGTGTTTCCTGGGTCTGGACCCTGTCAGGCTGTTGGCCTGTTGGACTGGATTGACACCATCAGCTCTTTTGGTTCTCAGGTCTTTGGACCTGGACTAGAAATATACATCAGCCATCTTGGGTCTCCATTCTGCTGACTCATCCTGCAGATCTTCAGACTTGTCCGCCTCCCCGATTGCATGAGCCAATTACATAGATGAATAGATAGATAGATAGATGTATATTAATACATGTATATGTAGGCATGTACATGTATACAGTAGTCCCCCTTTATCTGTGAGGGATATGTTCCAAGACCCCCAGTGGGTGGCTAAAACCACACATAGTATCCAACTCTATGTATACAACGTTTTTTCTTTTACATAGATACCCATGGCAAAGTTTAATTTATAAATTAGGCACAGTAAGGGATTAACAACAATAACAAATATAGAATGGAACAATTATAACATACTATAATAAAAGTTATGCAAATATGATCTGTCTCTCTGTCTCACTGTACTGTACTCACTTTTCCCCTTTAAAGGAAGCACTAGGGTTGCTGTGTGGCATGTCCACATTGCCAGCATCACAGCCCTTGTGGTCTGGGGCCGTTATTAAGTAAGAGTGACTTGAACACAAGCACTGTGATACCGTGACAGTCGATGTGATAACCGAGACGGTCACTAAGCAACTAACAAGCCGGAAGCGTATACAGTGTGGATAAACTGGGCAAAGGCATGAGTCACGCCCAGGGCAGAATGGAGCAGGATGGCATGAGATTTCATCCAGTTACTCCAAATGGTTCTCAGATGAAAACTTATAAACTGTTCACTTCTGGAATTTCCCACTTAATATTTTTGCAGCAAATGTTTTGTGTTCTGGAACCAAAGAAAATGCAGCCATGAGTAAGGGGGTCTACTGCACGTATGTGTACATATACATACATGTATATGTCTTATTTTATTTGTTCTGCTTCCCTGGCGAATCTTGACTAATGCAGATCTCTTAAAATTCATAGCTGCTGACTAGGTAGGCCTAAGCTGCACCAATTTAAAGGTAAAGAAGGCACTGACATAGATCTTTCTAGAAATACTACAGAAGACTTACAGTTCTTGTCTATAATGCACTTCTGTTCTTAGACACCACACTAGACCATCAGAATATGTACCTCACTCCTTCATACTGCCTCACAGGTCACTACTCCAAAATTAAGTGCAGAAGGGAGAGGTAGAGAGACCTTTCCCTGCTTTTACCTAGAACAGCAGTTTCCACCGGTGTGCTGAGTGTGCTGAAAGAATTTTTTTTGGGGGGGGGAGGAGACATAGAGAGACAGATTCCCATATGTGCCCGGACCAGGATCCGCCTGGCAACCCCCATCTGGTGGCAATGCTCTGACCAACCAAGCTATCCTTAGTGCTCAGGGCCGACTCTCAGACCAACCGAGCCACTGGCTGCAAGAGGGGTAGAGAGATGGGGGAGCAAGAGAGGAGAAGAAAAGCAGATGGATGCTTCTTATTTGTGCTCTGACTGGGAATCGAACCCGGGACATCTACAAGATCGGGCCAATGTTCTATCCACTGAGCCAACTGGCCAGGGCCAAGAATTTTAAAATATGCAATACCTGACTATTTAGTTAGGGGCACTGACCTCTTTTTTCTTACATTGTAAAATAAATAAAAAAAAAGAACAATAGCCAACACAACAATAGTCCTCTGGTGTAAATGCTCTGTCTTGAACCATAAATATATAGGTCATAAAATAGAGATGCATATTATTGGTCACATTGCTTAATAAGGTTGCATCTGATTGGTCAATTCTTGGTACTAGAAATCTTTATATGCAAGTATAGGCACTTGATAGTTTAAAAAGTCACTTTGGCATAATGCTCTCCGAGTCCATCCATGCTGTCACAAAAGGTAAGATTTCCTTTTTTTTAAGGCTGAACAGTATTCCACTGTGTAAATGTACCACAGCTTTTTTATCCACTCATCTGCTGCTGGTCACTTTTGCTGCTTCCAAATCTTGGTTATTGTAAATAATGCTGCAATGAACATAGGGGTCTGAGAAAGACAAGTACCATATGACTTCACTTATATGTGGAATCTAATGAACAAAATAAACTAACAAGCAAAATAGACTCATAGATAGAGTAGCTTGACAGCTGTTGAGAGGGGGTACTAGGTGAGAGGGTGGAGAGATTGAGCACAAAAGAACAAGAAAAAAAAGGAGAAAAAGACTCATGGACATGCACAACAGTATGGTGATTGACAGGGAGTAAGGAGTGGGAGGGAGGTGAAAGTGGGATAAATAGTGACAAATGGAGGCTTGATGGGGAGAAAGGAAAGGGGTGGACACATAATACAGTGCACAGAAAATGTGTTGTAGAATTGTGCACTTGAAACATTTGTTAACAAGTTACTCCAATAAATTCAATTTTTTTTAAAAGTCACCTTAGAGCAAAAAGGGTAAGTAATTACTATTTTCTTTTTGTATTTCAATCAAAATTATACCTATTGTTTTATCTGATTGGCAAAAAACATATTTTGTTATGGTGTGTAGAATTTTGGTAATTAGTCTACGTGTGCCATGAGCTGAAAAAGGTTGGGAGTTGCTGGCCTAGAACACGTGGAGCAGACTCAGGAAGATTGGCTCAAGCAGGTATTGATAACTGCTTCCATTTCAGTTATTTGGTATCCTCCTTGGGAATATCTGAATTCAGAGGTCAGCTCTCTGTGGCCTTCAGAAGTCATTACCCATTCCCACATCATCTTGGTTAAAAGTCCTCCTACTTTTCCTTTGCCTTCCAGAAGAGATTAGAGTACTTGTTTTCAACCTCAGCGGTCCCATTGCTTTCTGTCCACTCTGCAGTTTACTGCCTTAAATGTGGATAGTAATTTAGCTACTGCACTTTTAACTACTCTACAATGGTTCCTTCATTTACCCAACTCCCTTCTACTCTCATCCTCTTCTAATGTGACCAATCGTCCTCCTTTAGGGAGGACAGTCCTTCTTTTGTAAGTTCCATTCTCCCTCGAAAAGTATCCTCCTACATGTCCTCCTTTTTGATATTGGAAGACTAATCTGTAAATGTCCGTATTCGATCGATGCAGAGTGGATCCATTGCATGTGATGTGACGTATTTGTATCTAATTAAGTACTTTTTTCTTATAATTATTATTAAAAATTAATAGGCATGTAAGCATAATGTTGGGCAGATAAAATATATTATGCTCACTTTGTTAAAGATGGTGCTGCCCACGTGGAAGCCTGTCGTCCAGGTGATGGTATTGGCTACCTTTCTTGCTTGGGATGGGCATGATTATATTAATGTGTGTTGAGGGCGGGCTATGGGCAGGCAGGATCCTTGTAGCCTGGGGCTTGGTTTTGGGACTAAGCCTTTCCCATCCTTTTTTTTTTTTTTTTTTTTTATAATTTTATTTTTTTAATGGGGTGACATCAATAAATCAGGATACATATATTCAAAGATAACAAGTCCAGGTTATCTTGTCGTTCAATTATGTTGCATACCCACCACCCAAAGTCAGATTGTCCTCTGTCACCTTCTATCTTGTTTTCTTCCCATCCTTTTTGATGTGGGGTGGTGCACTCTCATGAGGAATCCTATTATGCCTCAGATAAATGACTTTGTATCAGAGACTTCCTTATTTGTATATTGGATTAAAGGTTTTGGTTTCTACACTATAAAGTGGGGCAGACCAGGAGCTTGCTCTCTCTCGGTTCCTGAGATTAGCATTAGAGGAGTGGGCAGAGAGGAGAGCAGAGAAAGGCCACGTGGAGGAGAGGAGAGGCAGCCAAGATGGCAGAATGCTGAAGGAGAAGCCAGTTTGTGCAGAGTTTTTGCAGAGAGACGGAGATGGGGAACAGAGGTGAATAAGGCTAGTGAGTTAGAAACCTTTGATTCTAGGAAACTCAGATAAGTCAGTAGCTTTGTGAGTGCAGAATGAGTGGGTTTTAGAGCCCAGTGTGTTTTACTTGCCTGCTGGGCGCAAACTAGGATTAAAGCTAATGGCCCCTCAATTCTTGGCTCCGTTGTTTCATTACTGACTGTCCAAATCAAATATGATCCTGCATGGGCCAGGCGGCTCTGATGGTGGCCGTGGCTACTGGCCTTACATTTTCTGTGGTCTGTGGCAGGATTCGGAATTCAGTATCGAGCCACCACCACCTTTGAGCAATGGAGTAGAGGACTGGCTGCTGTTATGTTTCCCATGGCTGTCCTTTTGAGGGCCATAGGTTGGCTGACTTCTACAGCCATGCGTGAGGAAACCAAGGGCTCTGTGGAAGAGGCTGCCCAGGACCTGCAAACTGAGCAGTGGAAGGAGCTAGAGCAAAGGTGGGAGAAACAGATGCTGACCCTGGACCTGGAGGAAGCGCTGGAGGAGAAAGCTGACCAGGTTTGAGAGATTTGCCTGGAAATGGAGCAGATGTTGGAGAAGGAATCACAGGTTTGTGAGTTCCAGATTGCCCTGGACGTTGTAGAGAGCCAGCCGTGGCAGGAGGCCAGGGCTGAGACCAGAGCTGAAGCTGCAAGTTCTGCGGAGCAGGAGGCGGCAGCCCAGGACTTGAGCCCAGCAGCAGGAGCTGATGTTTTCAGTTCCTCTCTGGAGGATGAGGAGAATCAGGCTGGAATTGCGATCCGCAGTCTCCAGAAGGTGAGAGCACACCAGCAAGGAGTTCTTACTACACCCCTGGTAGGTCTCTGATTTTGGGACATAGGGGTGGATGCCATCATGCTCTCCGGAGCAGAGATGGAAATGCTGACTGCCATTGCCACATGCTCTTCTTTGGGACAGTGTAATACCTGTCAGGATGGCAGGGATGAGGGGGGTGGCCGAGGTTCCATGTGCGTGGACTGATTCCTGGACTATGACCAAAGTGGGCACTGGCTTCTTTGCTGGATGGACTTACGGATTTTGGACAATGTGAAATACCCTGATGGGGGTGGGGGGCAGCTTTGCTATAAGCACTCCTCTCACCCTGGGAAGACTTTCAAATGGCTAGAAAGAAGGCTGAGGACATTTTGCACTTTTGGCAAAGTGCTCAAGAGATTGGTGAAATGTACCTTTGTAATTGTTGAAATTGTATGATTTCTCATGTATTTGTAATTTGTATAATGCACCTAATTTCCTTGCACAGGGAGGCCAGTGGTATAGATTGTGGGTAGTAAAGTGAGCATAGGGGTGGATTGTTGGGCAGATAAAATATATTATGCTCACTTTGTTAAAGATGGCGCTGCCCACGTGGAAGCCCGTCGTCCAGGTGATGGTATTGGTTGCCCTTCTTGCTTGGGATGGGCATGATTATATTAATGTGTGTTGGGGGCGGGCTATGGGCAGGCAGGATCCTTGTAGCCTGGGGCTTGGTTTTGGGACTAAGCCTTTCCCATCCTTTTTGATGTGGGGTGGTGCACTCTCATGAGGAATCCTATTATGCCTCAGATAAATGACTTTGTATCAGAGACTTCCTTATTTGTATATTGGATTAAAGGTTTTGGTTTCTACACTATAAAGTGGGGCAGACCAGGAGCTTGCTCTCTCTCGGTTCCTGAGATTAGCATTAGAGGAGTGGGCAGAGAGGAGAGCAGAGAAAGGCCACGTGGAGGAGAGGAGAGGCAGCCAAGATGGCAGAATGCTGAAGGAGAAGCCAGTTTGTGCAGAGTTTGTGCGGAGTGATGGTATTGGTTGGGGAACAGAGGTGGGGAACAGAGGTGAATAAGGCTAGTGAGTTAGAAACCTTTGATTCTAGATAAGTCAGTAGTTTTGTGAGTGCTGAATGAGTGGGTTTTGGAGCCCAGTGTGTGTTTTACTTGCCCGCTGGGTGCAAACTAGGATTAAAGATAATGGCCCACCAGTTCGTGGCTCTGTTGTTTCATTACCGTCTGTCCAAATCAAATGTGAACCTGCACTGGCCAGGCAGCTGTGATGGTGGCCGTGGTTACTGGCTTTACACATAATTACAATATAAAGTATTACAAATATTTTTATTATGCTTTTATCATATTATAGTGTATTATTGTTGCAATGAGTAAAATATTTCTTTTATTTATGATATTTTTTCTTCAAAAAGTTGGTCACCTTATCTTATCTTTCATGGCAGCATGCTCTCCAGTTATGAATTTCTATCCCATTGTTATGGAAGCCATGTCTTTTTGCATCCTATTATGCAAATGATTCCCTCAAAGGTTCCTCTATTCTGTAGCCTGTTTCAAACCTCAGTTACCATTCAAATGTTCAGGAGTTTGTTACCTCTCCTTTCTTTTGCAGGAGGGTTTCCTAAGCCCCATGATGCAATGTTCCCATTGACTTGTTCAAAAAAAAAGAAGATAACCATCTGGGCTCAGTGTTGACTGACATTCAAGGTGTATGGAGTGTCCTTAGCCCGAGACTCTCTCTACTGGGGTCTGACTGAATTTAACTCTTAAATATGTAGCAGGAGAGGAATTGATATATGGAGCTTCTGAATCGAGTTTTATGTCTAGGAAGCTTTTATCTGATGCAATTCTCTTATGCAAAAATGTCATTAAATTTTCTTCTCAGTGCCTGACTCTAATACTGTGAATAGATAAAGCACATATGAAACCATAACCTCTAAAATAAACTACTATTGAATTATTTGAATTAGTTTAGGTCATGGCTCCTCCACGAATGCTTGGTCATGTGCAGCATGAAAGGGGGAGGGAAGCTTCCCCTAATGCCAGTGCACCTTTGCCATTTTATTCCCTCTCCTTTTCGCAATCTGGGAGCAGAAGTGAAACAACAGGTGGGATGAGGGTGCCCAGCTGTAAGTAGCCTTGAAGTGTAACATTTTTCATTCTTCCTTTCATTGAATAGTTAGTGAACATCCACTCTGATTTTGTCACTCTTGTAGATAGCGAGGGAAAAAATAACAAAGCAAAGTTCCCCCTCATGGAGGTTATGCTGTAGCATGTATAGAGTTCGTGTCCAGCCAAAGAATTTAATCAGGTGGGTAAGTGTTACGAACAGCATTAGCAGGAGAACAGGGTGGAAGGGGATGGAGGGGCTTAAGAACTTAGAAAGAGTATCTCATAAATGAAGTTCTACCAGCTGTTTTCCTGAAGGATAAATTACATAGAATCCCAATAGAGAAAACACAAAATGTCCAGTTAAAATGGGCACTCAGCTTCCTTTGTCCCCCTCAGGGGTCCTCAGGTACATCCAGAGGACTTCAAAGGCACAGCTGTAAAATCACTGAAATGAGTCTAGGAGGCACATTTTCAAAAATTTTAGTGGTATTTTTAATTTTTGAAACAACTGGTAGCCATTCCAAATGGAGCTATTTCCTAAAGTGGATGGATGAAAACTGTGGGGAATAGCATTTGGATTCCAAAAAATGAAAAAAATTTTAATTTAGTAAATCTATTTTTCTTACAGGGCTTACAAACTGACAGTTTCAAATGATAACAGTTGTGAAAAGAAATCTACCAACTGTTCAAACAATGACCTCATTGTTGGAGTAAAGAGGATAGACTTCTCAAGTGAGTCCTTGGAGAGGAATCACTTTGAATGAATGACTTCTATTTATTTTAACCAGTCCCGCTGCTTAAGGAAACAGTGTCAGGTGGTAGAGAAAACACCAACTGTGTTCCGACAGACCTGAATTTGATGCCCAGATGGCCCACATGAAACTTAACATAACCATAGCCAAAATATCTAAACTTTTAAGCCTAACCTTTCTCATCTGTCAAATGGGAGCAAAGAGACATTGTAATAAAATGTAATACACATGTGGAGATGGTCAACATCATCTTGTTTAGTGAAACATAAATCATGATTACGAGATGCCATTTTATATCAATTTGATGAAAATGTAAAAATTTGATAAGACCCTGAACATACACTCACATGTACTCTCACACAAACACAATTCTCTTAGAAAACTCTCAAGCAGAATAAATTCTATTTGAAGTGCATGTTAGAAGATTAGTTAAGGGCAGGGTGATATTTAATTTTTTTGAGATAGCACCGTAATGGATAGAAAATTTAACATTTAATTAGTAGACTTTCAGTAAAGCAGATTACACTCCATAAGGGAGGTGATCCAGTCAGTTGAAGATGTTAAGAAAAGACTGAGGTCCCCAAAGGAAGAAGGAATTCTGCCTCCAGACAGCCTTTGGACTTAGGCTGCAACATCAGCTCTTCCTTGTGTCTCCAACCTGCTGGCTTGCCTTGCAACTTTCTTGCCACTCACCACAACTAGATGAGCCAATTCCTTACCTCTCTCTCTCTCATCATATATGTATGTGTGTGTCCCATTGATTCTGTTTCTCTGGAGAACTCTAATACAATCTAGAATGGCCTTTGGGTTACTAGAAATATTCTATTTCTTGCCCTGGTTGGTAGTTATGGAGATGTTCACTCCTCAATAATTCACTAAGCTGTATATTTATGTATTACAGTATATTTTATAATTTAGAAGGGTTTATGAAAGTATTACTTTCTAGCTAGCATTGAGAAGCTCAGAAATAAAATAAAATGTGTCTAGCATCAAATAATATGT
Source organism: Saccopteryx bilineata (assembly GCF_036850765.1). NCBI lineage: Eukaryota > Metazoa > Chordata > Mammalia > Chiroptera > Emballonuridae > Saccopteryx > Saccopteryx bilineata. The sequence goes on from NC_089490.1 coordinate 132,481,342, forward strand.
TTTGTAGCTAGATTGTTGGGACGCCATGATAAAATATCTAAATGTCATTTATGTCATATTATCTTCCAATAATTTGTGTTTGACTTCTCCCAATCTCTGAAAACTTCAAGTCTCCTTCTTATAAACACTACAATACTTTATGTATAGCTCTTATTCCTGTCCATGTCTCTTCAGTTAGACTCTAAGCAGCATGAGGAAAAGATTTATATCTCTTTTTTGCAATTTGGAGCACAGCACACAGTAGAAACTCAATAATGACTTCTTAGATGCCTTCATGAACCAGTACATTAATAAATAAAAAACACTTTTCTGAATAATGAACCCAAAATATGATTTTTCATGGTTATAAATAATAAGGGAAAGGTATAGACTAGAACAACCATTTTTTACCTTTTTCATCTCATGGCATACATAAACTAATTACTAAAATCCTGCAGCACATTATTGACAATCTGACCAAAAAAATAGGTATAATTTTGATTAATTTACAAAAAAATAATAGTAATTACCTATTCTTTTTGCTCCAAAGTGACTTATCAAAAAATCAGGTGGTTATAGTTGTATGTAAGAATTTCTGCTACCAAGAATTAACCAATCAGATGTAACCTTATTAAGCAATGTGACCAATAAGATGCAACTCTATATATGATCCATATAATTATGTTTCAAGACAGGGCATTCACACCAGAGGGCTATTGTTGTGTTGGCTGTTGTCATTTTTTTTATTTGACAATCTAAGGGAAAACAAATAAGTGTCTCTGACTAAATAGTCAGGTGTTGTAAGTTTTAAAAATTCTTGCTACACACCAGTGGAAAATCACTGGACTAAGAATAGTCAAAAAATTTTATGGAAATAATGGATCTTATGCTAGACTCTAAAGGATAGTAGAATATAGGTAGAAAAGCCTAAAGGCTTTCTCTTTATATGTAGAGAATTTGTAAAGATGGAGGTGGACATGGAAGGCATGCAGTACAATGGGGAGATCTTGAGGGGCAGGCGGAATATATAAACTGAAAAGAAAAGTAGAGCAAAGATGGTCAAATGAAAGGAGCCAGGAGAGGAGGCAGAGCCTGATTCTGTAGGAAAAGAGGACCCATTATTGGTCCTTACAGTTTTTACTTTATAGAAAGACCCCACTATGGAAAATGGGAACCCACAAACTCCAGTTCTCTGTGTGATGGGCCTCTTCATCACTAAAAGACTTAGTGTCTATGTCAGTATAGTTCCAAAGCTGATGATTAAAGCACTGAAATACTTAGATTTCCTCTTTTCTTTAGTTTTCAGCCAGGGAAAAATCTAATTGTTACCAGTGCATTACCAGAGTACTTTAAAACAGAGGAATAATCCTCTTGGTTTCTGGCATGGAAGCGTGGGACCCACATTCTTACATTGAATTATTGGACATAAAGGATATAAAAGATTAAGACCTTCAAATTGGTAAGATTAAGTAATGTCCACAGAGCTAAGTAATATTTTTAATTATTCTTTTTTATTTGTAGAAGAAACATTTATTGAGAAAGATCATACTCTGGTTTATAAGACACGTATAAATAAATGGAAAAGGATTCAACAGTTACAAAACATTTCTTCTGACCACACTGGAATTAAATTAGAAATCTGTGAAAGATAGATATCTGGAAATTTCCAAATATTTGGAACTTAAATAACACACTTCTAAACAATGTATGGGTTCAATAAATACAAAGGGGAAATTATAAAGTTTTTGGACTCTTTAAGGAAAATCAAAAAGTATGTGGAGCAGATAGACATAAAAAAGACATAAAAACAAAGGGCTTAAAAACTAAAGCTATTTTTTTTAAATCAATAGTTTCTCCACCTCAATGGTTTTTAAAAATAATTTTTAAAACACCAACAAACTACCAAATTAACATACAGTTTAAAAGTAATGAGTGGAGAAGAAAGATGGTGATGGAGTAGGCAGACGTTCCAACTGCCACCTCCCAGAACCAAATTGGATTACAACTTAATTTAAGAACAATCATCTTGAAAAACCAACTTTGGACTAAACTAAGAGGAGTCTATAGCCAAGGATCACCGAAGAAGCCACTCTGAGCTGGTAAGAAGGGCAGAGACACAGAGAGGGCTGCCTCGCTCCCAGGAGCGAGCAGCATATGAGGGTCCAGAAGGACTCTCACAGCTGAGTGGGTCACCCTGAGAGGTGTGGGTCCTCCACCCCAGGCCAGAGCCCCAGTCTAGAGCCCCAGAGCCTAGAAGAGGCGCTCAGACAACATTTACCTGTGAAAGAGCTGGGTTTCTGCCTGTGAGAATAAGACATAGGCTCTCAGATGCAGACTCTGTCTTAAAGGGCCCGTGCAGAAAACCTCATTCACAGTCACTTACCCGGGAATCTGGTGGGGGAGAGCTGAGAGGACTGGAGTTGTGGGAGGAGAGTGTAAAGTTGGAGGCCCAGGGAGAGACACTAGGGGATGGCTACCAGAACCCCGATGCTGAATCATTCTCCAGTACTGCAGTCGCCATCTTTCTTGGGTGGAACAATCTCCTCTGAGTGGCATCAGCCTGGGGAAAAGCAGCTGCTCCACCCTCAGGAGTCTCTCCTACCCCAGACATGGCAATGGGTCGTTCTGAGAGGCCAGGAAGCAGGAAGCACATCAGTGACTCAGTTTTCTGGTGTTGAGACAGGAGCTCCCCCACACACACACTCTCCTGAGTCTATGACTGGTGTTTCCACCTCACAAGAGAATCATTTGAAACTCTGGGTGGACAGACCACACCTCTGGGTCCCAGAGGCCACACCTCCTAGACTCCTGGAGCCTCACCCTACTGAGGTCTATGAAAAATGTCTGGACAGACTGACACTTGGGGCCAAGGGGCGGAAACACACCCACCACCCTTCCTAATCGCCGCAGGCTCTAGACTTCAGCAGAGGCCTTTACAGCAGCTGAGCCCAACAACCAGCCAGCAGACAGAGGCTGAAGGAGGCGGGACTCGGGGAAACTTGGCCATTTGAGCAGACTTTCCCCCAGTACCAGAGTGACTAAAACCAGCCTAGGAGTGCAGCTTGGTATTTCCATGTACACTTGGGACCAGTAGAGGCCACAAACTCTGGATTGCTTGTAGCTCAAAGAAGGTTGCTGAGGGCCAGTCATGAGCAGTGTCTCTCACTGGTCTGTGCTGGGTTCCTTCTTGGGAGGCTCAGGGCTGGCATACCTAGGGCTGCACATCCAGGATCCAGCTGCAGAAAACATGGGTTCAGGACCTAACAGTCCTTGCTAGAGTGGTATCTTAAGGAAGGGCTCCTCACACCAGACCCAGCTGAGCCGAGTTCCACTCTCTGTGATCAGCACTGGCACAGTGGCTCATGTGCATTAGATAGGGGACAGCTTTGCAGTCAGCCGGCCAAGGCACTGGATATTCTGTCCTGCTAGGCTTGATTCTACAGGGGGAAGGGAGAGAGGCTTGCAGCATGGATATTTAATGTGTGGGTCCCTGTGAGTCTATTGTTGGATCTGGTCCAACAATAAGAAAAACAGCAAAAAGAAAAGAGGCTCAAAAAGTCTGAGGAAACTAAGAAAGTTCTGTGACAACATGAAGAGAAACAACATCCACATCATAGGGGTTCCTGAAGGAAAAGAGAACGAACAAGGAATAGAGAACTTGTTTGAAGAAATCTTAGCTGAAAATCTCCCTAAATTGATGAAGAAAGTCACACAAGTTCAAGAAGCACAGATAGTTCCATTAAAGAGGAACCCAAGGAGGCCTACAATAAGACACATCATAATTAAAGTGTGAAAGTTAAGAGGCAAAAAAAGAATACTAAAAGCTGCAAGAGAAAAGCAGTTAATTATCTACAGAGGAGCCCCCATAAGGATGACATCCAACTTCTCAACAGAAACACTTGAGGCCAGAAAGGATTGACAAGAAATATTCAAAGTGATGCAAAGCAAGAACTTACAACCAAGACTTCTTTATCCAGCAAGGCTATCATTTAAAATTGAAGAAGAAATAGAAAGCTTCTCAGACAAAAAAAAAAAAAAAATTCATTACAACCAAACCAGTACTGCAAGAAATATTAAGGGGCCAGCTGTAAAAAGCATGGATGGACCTGGAGACTATTGTGCTAAGTGAAATAAGCCAGGCAGAGAAAGAAAAATATCATATGACCTCACATATATGTGGAATCTAATGAACAAAGTGAACTGAGGAACGGAATAGAGGCAGAGGTAGGATCACAGGGAGCAAAGGAACAGCAGTCATAGAGAAAGGGGAGGAGGGATGGGATCAGAGAAGGTAAAGGGATTAGTGAAATTATATATACATAACACAGAGATATAGATAGCAGGACAGCAAATCCTAGAGGGAAGAGGGGAGGGAAGTAGGGGGAGGGGAACAAAGAGGGTATAAAAAGGGACATGGAGGTGGGGGTGAGGGTGTTATATTGAGTGAGACACTTGAATCCATGTAAATACAATAAATTAAAAAGTAATAAAAAAATTTTAAAGTAATGGGCCAAATATTTAGTTAAGAGAATGAATTTGCCTCTAAAAAGGTTAACATCCTAAAATTGATGAGATGGGGTTTTGTCACAGAGCTGAGTAATATTTTTTAATTACTTAAATGGTTATTTTGAAATAAAGTAGACTTACTTGGTAACAAATTTAACTTTCATTCTTTGTGCTCTGAGTGCCCACATTCAGTGTCTAGAAAAAGTTAACCTTTATGGTGATGCCAGTAACACCGTAGAGCGAGCACCCGCGTTGGGGAATTGGTTGGTCCACAATTTCAGTCCTCTCTGTGCCCTGTCCTCAGAGAAAACTCCTCACTGCTTTTCTTTTTTTCTTTAGATATACATGGGCTCCTGGTGCAGCTTTCTTCACTCTACAACTTTTTTCTTTTAGTGTATTACATTTAAGCACCCCTCCATAATTGAATCCTATATTGGCAACAAAAATGGAATTAAGAAAAAGCAGAGAAAATGGGAGATGGGAAAGTGTCTCAACAAAAAGTTGAAATTGTGGGCAGTTTTCCATCTTGGTTCATCCTGCTCTTAATTGCCAATTCCAAGGAGCCCCTTCTTCTTGTTCTTTAATAAGAGAGGGGATGACCTATGCTTCACCCGGAGTGTAGCTGTAGTGATGGATGGCCTGGGCATTCAACAGTTAGTCTTTGCTAGTGGAAAGACACTTCCCCTGCCTGGGTTGAATACAGCTCAGTTGGTTTGCAATTTTCATAAAGGCCAGAGCCCACACTCCATAGACATTGGAATACTATGGTACCACTTTATCTAGACTGAAGGATAATGTGTGTTGTAAATTCTTTGTCCCAGAATTCATAAAGAACATTTTATACTTCCATGCAAAACTGGGGGAGAAACACATTTGGAGGTCCATATTCAACTGGAAGATGTTTTAATAGCATGTGTTTCCTTATATAAAAATAAAATTTCTTTTGAAAACAAAATTATAGATATGCAAAAATACATCACCTCTCATTCTACTAAACAGAAATAACCACTGTTAATTTGTTCATGTGTATTCTTCCAACACATTACAGGTGAATATGTTGTTACAGACTGAATGCTTATGTCTCCCCTACCCTCAAATTCATACATGAAAGCCTTATTCCTAATGTGATGGTATTAGGACAGAGATCGGGAACCTTTTTGGCTGAGAGAGCCATGAATGCCACATATTTTAAAATGTAATTCTGTGAGAGCCATACAATGACCCTTGTACGTTATACATTATCCAATAAAAATTTGGTGTTGTCCCGGAGGACAGCTGTGATTGGCTCCAGCCACCCGCAACCATAAACATGAGCGGTAGGAAATGAATGGATTGTAATACATGAGAATGTTTTATATTTTTAGCATTATTTTTTTTATTAAAGATTTGTCTGCGAGTCAGATGCAGCCATCAAAAGAGCCACATCTGGCTCGCGAGCCATAGGTTCCCGACCCTTGTATTAGGAGGTGGGACCTTTGGGAGGTAATTAAAGTTAGATGAGGTCATGAGGACGGGTCCCCCATCATGGGATTAGTATCATCATCATCAGAAGAGGAGGCCCTGCCCAGTTAGCTCAGTTGGTTAAGAGCATCATGCCTCAACTAAAATAGGGTGTGTACACAGCACACGTCAAAGGGCTCTTGTACAGATTATATTAGTACCTGTAAATATATGTACAGTACTTAGAACAACATCTTTGTATGGTAATCCCAGTGTAAGATATGACTGCCGTTATTATTTCTAACTTAAGTTGTAAAGAATCTGTTCCAGGGACCCCATGTGAATCACTGTGTATGAACAAGGCAAAGTCTCAGAGCTGATGGAGAGGAGTTTGTTCTCATATTCTAACTTGCACTAGCCCCTGACTTGTGTAAGTACTCACAGAAGTCTCTAGCATTTATGAATTTCTAGAACTGAAACTTAAGTTCTGTTTGTAAGCTCTAAGAGATCTATATGAGTAAACAAACCGATATTATTTGTTTGACCTTTTTAACACTAAAATAATAGTAGTGAGCAAACTAATTCATTGTATTTAAAAGCTGGCTGTGGTGAGTATTCAGAGAAGCTTCTAGGTAATTTTGCATTTATCACAGACTAAAATCAAAGCTCGAAGTCTTCTGCAATCCTTCCTAAAATGTCAAAGAATCTACACCAACAATTCCTTGTCTTTTTATATCCTGCCATGAAATAAGTCACAAGACTAAACAGTCTAACAGGGAAAACAAAAATTAAGCCTACCGCAATTTTGGAAATGTCTTCTTGAGACTGCATTCAATCCAGCCCGACATTCTCTGCGTTTCCTGTAGACACACCTGGACTAATGATGACTTGCTGGGAGACCTGGAGTTAGCTTCCTGTGTAAGGGCATTTTCTTAACTGTCCCACTTTCTGACATATGCTCAGAAACTTCACTTTAATCATCTAGGACAGGAGTTGGGAACCTATGGCTCGCGAGCCAGATGTGGCTCTTTTGATGGCTGCATCTGGCTCGCAGACAAATCTTTAATAAAAATAATAATAACAGCTCTGGCCGGTTGGCTCAGCGGTAGAGTGTTGGCCTGGCGTGCGGGGGACCCAGGTTCCATTCCCGGCCAGGGCACACAGGAGAAGCGCCCATTTGCTTCTCCACCCTCCCCCTCCTTCCTCTCTGTCTCTCTCTTCCCCTCCCGCAGCCAAGGCTCCATTGGAGCAAAGATGGCCCAGGCGCTGGGGATGGCTCCTTGGCCTCTGCCCCAGGCGCTAGAGTGGCTCTGGTCGCCACAGAGCGACGCCCCAGAGGGGCAGAGCATCGCCCCCTGGTGGGCAAAGCGTCGCCCCTGGTGGGCGTGCCGGGTGGATCCTGGTCAGGCGCATGCGGGAGTCTGTCTGACTGTCTCTCCCCGTTTCCAGCTTCAGGGAAAAAAAAAAAAAAGTCATTAAAAAAAATAATAATAATAACATTATAAATATAAAACATTCTCATGTATTACAACCCATTCATGTCCTACCACTCATGTTCATGGTTGCGGGGGGCTGGAGCTAATCACAGCTGTCCTCCGGGACAACACCAAATTTTTATTGGATAATGTATAACGCACAAGGGTCATTGTATGGCTCTCACAGAATTACATTTTAAAATATGTGGCGTTCATGGCTCTCTTAGCCAAAAAGTTTCCCAACCCCTGGTCTAGGGTGTGAATCAAGTACTTGAGCTTATGTCACTTGGTTTTCCTTGAATCTCCAAGAAATTGAGATCAGGTACTCGCTGAAGTTCTTAATCTTACAAACAAACTGAGTTCTGTGACAGGAGTCCAAGGTTTCCAAACTAAGAGCCTCAATGCAACAGTGCAGCGCCCCCGCTCTCCTCGGCTGCAGAGACCTCTTCCCTCTGCCCACAGCGAGTTCATCCCCTACCAATACACTGGTAGCAATGCTCTGAGCTCTGAGCTGCTAGCAGGAAAAAAGTGGACTACATTAGAGCTTTTTTTCTTTTTTTTTTTTTGGTATTTTTCTGAAGCTGGAAACGGGGAGAGACAGTCAGACAGACTCCCACATGCGCCCAACGGGGATCCACCCGGCACGCCCACCAGGGGGCAATGCTCTGCCCACTAGGGGGCGATGCTCTGCCCCTCTGGGACGTCGCTCTGTCGCGACCAGAGCTACTCTAGCGCCGGGGCAGAGGCCAAGGAGCCATCCCCAGTGCCCGGGCCATTTTTGCTCCAATGGAGCCTCGCTGTGGGAGGGGAAGAGAGAGACAGAGAGAAAGGAGAGGGGGAGGGGTAGAGAAGCAGATGGGCGCTTCTCCTGTGTGCCCTGGCCGGGAATCAAACCCAGGACTCCTGCATGCCAGGCCGATGCTCTACCACTGAGCCACCAGGCCAGGGCCTACATTAGAGCTTTAACAAGCGCAGGCAGAAATATGCAAACTCTACTGTCATTGTCTAAGGGCAAGAAGTTTTGACACTGCGGTCTCTATTTCCCCTTGACCTTCAAAGGATCTGCTCCACTTGATTCCTGTCATTTTGCATTCCATGAGCAAAAGGGTAATTTTTGCTTTCATTTTTAGTCCCATAGCAGGAAGACACTAACAGCCTTGGGTCACCAGCATTCAAAGAATTGTCCCCATGCTGGCCTGGTTGTTTGGAGCCAGCTTCAAAGCTCTATAGCACCTTCCAAGTTTTGAAAAGCATACCAAGTTGCTCTAAGTCTTTAAAAAAATTGTTTTCAGGCCTGACCTGTGGTGGCACAGTGGGATAAAGCGTCAACCTGTAACACTGAGGTTGCCGGTTTGAAACCTTGGGCTTGCCTGGTCAAGGCGCATATGGGAGTTGATGCTTCCTGCTCCTCCCCCTTCTCTCTCTCTCTGTCTCTCTCTCTCACTCCTCTCTCTCTAAAAAAATCAATAAATAAAATATTAAAAAAATTGTTTTCAAAGTTTTATGACTTCTCAAAAGAAGACATTGGCATATTTCTTTGCCTAACGGTCCTGACTATGGTGACCCTTCAAAGAAGCCTCGGGACATTGCTGCCCCTGTCCAGGTGGAAGGCACAGGTGGAAGGGGTTGCTCACTCCATTCTCAGAAAACACCAAGGAATTGACTCTAGCGGCTTCTTGGAAGGCTACTTCCCTGGAAATTGAATAAGCAAAGGCAAATGTGTTTGGGACCGCACAATGAAAGAACTGACATGCTTCCTGATTAGTCGTCAGCTTAACAGACATCGACAGAGACTACAGTATTGTTATGCCAGCCAAGGGGTAGACTTTAAACTCAGTTATTTTTCTCTCGTCCCAGCAGCCTCAAAGTTTCTATGAATCTCTACTAGTTCCCACTATGGACAAACAGACTTACTCATATCCATAAAAAAATATATTACTATAAATTGTGATACATTCCATAAAGTGACTGAGCAAGGTAGTATGAGAAAGAAACATTTTAGAGAATGGTTAGGGGTCAGGGAGGAAACTATTGAGGAAAGAAAAACTAGAATGGCATGATATGATCCCATCTTGTATGTGGAATTTAATGAACAAAATAAACTGATGAACAAAATAGAAAGAGGCATGGACCCACGGAGCAGACTGACAGTTGTCAGAGGGAAAAAGAGGTTGGGGAGCTGGATGAAAGAAGGTGAAGGGATTAACTGGAAACATATACTCATAACACACAGACAGCAGTGTGGTGATGGCCAAAGGGAAACGGGGGTGGGGGCGAGATGGAGGAGAGCAAAGAGAGGGGAGAATGAGGGCAGGAAGAGACTTTGCTTGGGGCCAAGGGCCCATGATTTAGTATGCAGATAGTGTTTTACTGAGTTTTACACTTGAAACTTGTATGGTTTTGTGAATCAATGTCATCCTTAATATATTCAATTAATTAAAAAAACATATTGATTATCATAACCTTAAACAGGTGCTGGCTTCTATCTCAGCTGCCACTGCAGATGTGAGAACTACCCTGGAGCACACTGGAACAAGTCGCCATGCTCGTGTGCAGTACTGGACATGGCAGAGGGTTTTTTTTCTCTATCATGGGCTCTGAGGACCACTGGAGGCATCAGCTTTAATGGGTGGGGCCAACGGTAGGTCTTTGAATTTTGCCAGAGGTTAGAAATATTAATGGTGTTGGCATCCCAGAAAAGACATACTAGTCTACTATATTGATGAGATTATGCAGAGTGGACCTGATGCCCAAGAAATAGCAAGTTCTTCAGCTGCCTTAGTAAAAGACAAATGCTAGTCAGAAGGGGAAGAATGAGTCCTGTGATCTAAACTGAACGAGCCGGGCCTTGTTCCCACCACCTGGCTGTTTCTCTATTAGTGTGTGTACAAGTAGCTCTGGGGTTAGGGATGAGGGCTGTCTTAGTCAGTCCAAGCTGGTATGACAGAATACCATAGACTAGGGCAGTGGTCCCCAACCCCTGGGCCACGGACCGGTAGCAGTCCGTGGGCCATTTTGTTACCGGTCTACAGAGAAAGAATAAATAACTTACATTATTTCCGTTTTATTTATATTAATATTTAAGTCTGAACGATGTTTTATTTTTAAAAAATGACCAGATTCCCTCTGTTACATCCATCTAAGACTCACTCTTGCCACTTGTCTCGGTCACGTGATATATTTATTCGTCCCACCCTAAAGGCTGCTCCGTGAAAATATTTTCTGACATTAAACCGGTCCGTGGCCCAAAAAAGGTTGGGGACCACTGGACTAAGGGGGCTTAAACAACAGACACTTACTTCTCACAAAGGCTGGAAGTCCAAGATCAAAGCACCAGCACATTCAATGTCTGGTAAGGACCTGCTTTAAAGTTGCAGGTGGCCACCTTCTTGCATATTCTCATATGGCAGACTTACAGCAAGAGAGCTCTCTGGCCTCTTTTTCTAAGGGCCCTAATCCCATTCATGAGGGCTCCACCCTCAGGACCTAATTACTTCTGAAAGGACTTACCTCCAAACACCATCACACTGTGGGTTAGATTTCAACATATGAATTGCAGCGAGGGGACACAAACACTCAGTGTGTAACAGAGACCACACATGAACCCAAAAATGTGGGCTTCTCTCCAGCATGGCTAATCTAGCTACTGCCACTACCTAGCCTGTCAACTACAGAGACCAATTCTGGTCCTGTAGTATGGCACCTTTCCCTGGAAAGGCCAACCAGCTGCCTGGTAGTGCTTTATTATGTTATCAATTTATTATTTAGGTTAATATTCCAGGGGTACTCTAGCTAAATTTAGAGAATAATAAACATCACGCAGAGCTAGATGCCATGATTTAACTTCCAGGGGGGACTATTCTCAAGGCTTTCTGTTTCCCTTAATGGAGCAAAGAGTCGTAGCAACATCATTTGCATGAAGGATAATCACATCTGACTAGACAAGAGCCTTATGTTGTTATTGTGTCCATTCAGAAGTTCAAATGTGTGACAAAACTGTGCATATGGGTACTGACTACCCGAGAGGTGAACCATAACATTATGTTTTTTATCTTCCCAGTGCCACGCTTCTGGATTCTGCTTTGGGAGGTTGAGACTGGAGTTCTGTGAACTCAGTTTCACCGGGCTTCCTGCTAGGTTCCGCTGCACAGAGGCAACAGAAGGAGACGAGGAGGGAGGAGGAGGGAAGGGCCCGGCTTCGCGTCCAGCTTCTTCCCAGACTTCCAGAACCAGCACGTGGTGCCCTTTCTGATGCTTGATGACAGGGCCCGCTCCTCAGAGACCTGAGTCTCAGCTCCACAGAGACCCCCTCCAAACTCCTGTTTTCTGATCATCTCACCCCTTCCCGCCTTTGCCCAGCAGGTGTGGTAGCTGCTCCCTGTAATTACCTGAGCTCCTCACTTTTGTATTGTCAGTTCTCCAACTCCTGTTTTGCCAATTCTCTATATTAATTTTTTTTCTGTTATAAAACAACTAATGTAGTTTCTGCTCTCCCACCTGGATTCTCATAGATACTGAACAAAATATCTAAGCGTGCAGCTAATGAACCACAAGGAGTGCGTGAGATGAAATGGTTGTTTCGGGGCAGCCAGCTCGTGGGTGCTTCTGTAGCCTTCTCCGAATATTTGTAAAGTCCTGGTATGCTTTGGTTTCATAACTCCAAGCCCTTTCCAGAGGACGTACCAGAGCAAGCTACTCTATGTGCAATTACAGGTAAGGAGATTGATTTATCTAACTCACGGGTAATTGCCGGGTGGGAGGGGGCAGAGGCGAGTGCTAGAAGAAAAGCAAACAGAATGCTGAGAGAGATGCTATCAAATGGAGGAAAGATGTCTTCTGGTAACAGAAAAACTATCCCAGAGTTCAAAAGAGTACAGCATTTTATTACATTAAAAGTTTTATTTCTTGCCTGACCAGGCAGTGGCACAGTGGATAGGGCGTCGGCCTGGGATGCCAAGGACCCAGGTTCAAGACCCCGAGGTCGTCAGCTTGAGCGTGGTATCATCTGGTTTGAGCAAAAGTTCACCAGCTTGGACCCAAGGTCGCTGGCTTTAGCAAGGGGTTACTCAGTCTGCTGAAGGCCCGTGGTCAAGGCACATGAGAAAGCAATCAATGAACAACTAAGGTGTCACAACGCGCAACAAAAAACTAATGATTGATGCTTCTCATCTCTCTGTTCCTATCTGTCTATTCTTCTTTCTGACTCTCTCTCTGTCTCTGTAAAAAAAAAAAAAAAAAAAAAAGTTTTGTTTCTCTCTTTTCTTTCCTTGCCATTTGGAAGTAGATGGGGGACACAGGTAAAAGGCCTGACCCTCTTTGGCGTTAGTGCCCTCTGATCTGATAGAATCTGTATCCTTGTTAGAAGAGGTAACTAGCCCTCTGTTGAACAGGATGCTTGAGGATGAACAGATAACACCTGTTGTGTATGTTAAGGGTGAATTGTGTTTTCTCCAAAACTCGTGTGTTGAAGTCCTAACCTCAGAACTTCAGAATATAATTGTATTTGTAGATAATGGCCTTGAAAGAGGTAATTAAAGTTAAATTAGGGTGGACCCTAATCCAATCTGACTGGTGTCTTTATAAGGGGAGATTAGAGAATACACACACACACACACACAAGGAAGACCACATGAAGATACAAGAAAAAGACGGCTATCTACAAGCCAAGCACAGAGGTCTTTGAAGAAACCTTGACACCTTGACATCAGGTATCCATTCTCCAGAACTGTGAGGAGATTGGCATCTGTTGGGTAAGGCACCCTCCCTGTGGCATTTGTTATGGCAGCCCTGGTGAGCTAATATACAACGTCTTTGATGACCATGCCTGTGACACCCCTCCTTCCTCTCCACTCCAGAAAAATGTGTGTCCTGTGACTAGATAGGGCTGTGGTCCCAAACTCCGGTCAAGTCTCCTGCTCTGGGGAATTGGGCTGGACAGTGGACTGCAGGGGCTTACCATCAGGCTGTCTCAAGTCCAAGGTGGACTAGCTTTCTATTCCAAAAATAAGAATGTAAGGCAATCAGGCCCCATGGAAAGAGCACCAGCTTTGCAGTCAGGCAGGTCTGGTTTTAACCCTAATCACAACACTCACTGTATGAGAAAGCAAATCAATTCCTTACAGATTCCTTCTCTGTAAAATAAAGATACTGATATTTGCTCCATTGTTACGGACTAAACATTGGTATCTCTCCCAAACTCATACGTTGAAGTCATAACCTCCAGTATATTTAAAGATGGGACCACAATGGAAGTAATTATGGTTAAGTGAGGTCATAAAAGTAAGGACCTGATCTGTTAGGATCTGTATCCTTGTTAGAAGAGGTAACAGAGACCTTGCTCTCTCTCCCACCATGTGCACCCTCTGTAGAAAAACCATGTGAACACATAGCGACAAGACAGCCATCTAAAAGCCAAGAAGAGTACTCACACTGGAATCTAAACCAGCTGGATCTTGATTTTGGACTTCCAGCCTCCAGAACTGTGAGAAAATGAACTTCTGTCTTTAAGCTATCTAGTCGATGATATTTTATTAGGGTGGTGCAAGTTAACTGATGCACCCATAGAGACACAGAAAAGAACTAACCATGGAACCCAGGGTTCAATTAATACGAGCAAAGATTATTAAAAGGTTGAGACCAGTAGGTAGAAATGAAAGGTGACTTTATTTTCTAGTAGTGCCTGGGCAGGTATGACTCCCACCATGAAGAAAATCAAGCATAGGCCAAAATACCTTTGCAGGACATTGTCATGGAGATGATTCAAGTATCAAAAAGTGATTGAAGAACATATTTTTTTAGGTGTTTTTCAACCCCAAGAGTTTTGAAAGTTTGCACTGGGATTTTGAAATCTTTCTAAAAACTGCCTTAAATATTCTCTGAATAATATATACTCGGGCCTATAAAGTGGTAATGCCATAAAAAATTGTCCAAAAAAGGGTGTTTTTTTTGTTTTGTTTTGTTTTTTCCTGAAGCTGGAAACGGGGAGAGACAGTCAGACAGACTCCCGCATGTGCCCAACCGGGATCCACCCCGCACGCCCACCAGGGGGCGACGCTCTGCCTATCAGGGGGCGATGCTCTGCCCCTCCGGGGCGTCGCTCTGTTGTGACCAGAGCCATTCTAGCTCCTGGGGCAGAGGCCAAGGAGCTATCCCCAGCGCCCGGGCCATCTTTTTGCTCCAATGGATCCTTGGCTGCGGGAGGGGAAGAGAGAGACAGAGAGGAAGGAGGGGGGATGGAGAAGCAGATGGGCGCTTCTCCTGTGTGCCCTGGCCGGGAATCGAACCTGGGACTTCTGCACACCAGGCCGATGCTCTACCACTGAGCCAACCGGCCAGGGCTAAAAAGGGTGTTTTTATTGAGCTATCTTCATGTGTGTGTGTTAGTGTGCTTGTAGTACTGAAAATGCTTGCTTCCTTGTTTCTCTAATATAACTGCATCATATTTTTCACATATACATTCACATAAGGAACAAAGCCAATGAAACAGTTAAGCTGTGACTATAAGCCACACAGCAGTGCAGCCCTATCAAACTTCTCCCTTTTTTGGCTTATCACAGAAAACTTCTTCCCCACCTGAAGCTCTGCATGAGTGTTAAAGGGTTAATTTTATTATTTAGCAACTGAGGGTCTTGGTCAAAAGGCTTCATCTTAGCCCCAAACATGTCCTGACCCTTTTCTCTTGCCTGAAGCCCACTTCCTGTCCTGCCCGCCACCCCCAGCCCCTTCACCTCATCATGGTGTCTGCCTACAAGACATCAGACTTAGGCTCTTATCCTGGAAATCCCCTCACAGGACACAGAATCATCACCATGACTCAAACTTCCGTGTTCTTCTCAGCATGGGTTTTCTTTCCTTGAGAAAAGCCACAAACAGAATGCCATAGAGAGCAGAACTTTGGTTTGAGTGCCTTCTGCATCTGTAAACCATTTAAAAGTTACAATTCCTTTGTGCGTGCTTGGAACACTTTTGAATTTTGTCAGAGACAGACAACTGTATGAGAATGGCAATTGTCATCAGTAGATATTGCAAAGACCCAATTAGAACCAGAGAGAGGCTGAGAACCATGACCTTGGGAATTGTGCTGGATGCTCCCTCTGGTGGACAAAGGGAATGCTGCTTCTTGGTGTTTGCAAAACTGCTAAAAAATTATATAAAGCTAGATCAAATCCATTTGATAACATTAATAAAAATCAATGTATTGTCTTCTCTTCAAAAGTTGATTGGTAAGTTTATTTAATGTTATTGATGTAACACAATGGCCAGGAGTGCAAGATTTAAAGACAGCCTGGTTTGACTCCCAGCAAAGGTATTCCTCAGCTATATTTTAACAGGTGTGCCATAAGAATTTTTAAAACATGCAATATCTAACTATTAATAGGGTCACTGAACTCTTTCTCTTACATTCTCAAATTAACACATGACTACAGCCAACATAACCATAGCTGTCAGGTGAATGCTCTGTCTTGAACCATAAATATAAGTCATGCAATAAAGGTGCAGCTTATTGGTCACATTGCATAAGTTTGCATCTGATTAGTTAATTCTTGGTAGCAGAAAGACATATACAAGTATAGGCATCTGATTTTTTAAAAGTCACTCTGAAGCAAAAGGGTAGGTAATTAATATTATTATTTTTTGTAACTCAATCAAAATTATACCTATTTTTTTTTGTCAGTTCAGCAAACATATATTTTTTTGGTGTGTCCCAGAATTTTAGTAATTAGTTTATGTGTGCCATGAGATGAAAAAGGTTGAGAATCACTGGTATAAACTTAGACAAGTTATTTAAACCCTTTATGCTTCGATTTCCTGCTCTATAAAATACCTCATTTTATTTTCTACTGTTGTGATAATTAAATGGATAAATACACACACAGTGCTTAGAACAGAGCCTAGCACTAAATAAATGTTAATTATTTATTTTAAAAGGTACTGAAAGTCAGAGCTCTGATTCAAAGTTACCTTCTCTAGAAACCTTCTATCAACCAAGTAAAGATTCTGCTTTGATTAGTCCTGTAATAACCCAAATCCTTACCTCTGAAAGGGACATAAATAATTTAAAATGTATAAGTAAGGATATTGAGACATACAGCACTTTCTCTTTTGCTTTTTCAGGGAGTTTTATTTCCAAATTAACAACCAGTCCAGACCAAAAGGGACTGTGAGTGTTCAATATTTAAATTGAGTCCTAGGCTCGATTTAGGACCCAGTTTATGCAGCTCCCCAAATAACCTCCCTGGGGCTTCAGGCACTCGCCTTTTGTTCTCCCTAAGCAGAGTGGCCAACAGCGGTCCATGCCACCCCCACACTCATAATATCCCAGTCACTGCCCATTACATCATCATTTCTCTCATATTTTTTTTTTGAAATGTAATTCACATATTACAAAATTCATTCCACTTTTAAAGCATACAATTTGGTAGGTTTAGGTATATTCACAAAGTTGTGTAACCATCACCTAGACTAATTCTGAATATTTTCATCACCTCACAATGAAGATCACACAGTAGCGGTCATTTCCCATTCTCCACTTCTCCCCAGTCCCAGAGGGGTATTAACCTACTTTCCATGTCTATGAATTTGTCTATCCTAGACATTTCTTATAGTAGATGAAATTGTACAATAACTGGCTACTGTGTCTGGCTTTTTCACTTAGTATAATGTTTTCAGTGTTCATCCATGTTGTGGAATGTTATCAGAACTTCATAGGCTCTGGCCAATTGGCTTAGCGGTAGAGCGTCATCTGGCATGTGAAAATCCCTGGATGGAATCTCAGTCAGGGCACACAGGAGAAGTAATCATCTACTTCTCCACCCCTTCCCTCCCACCCCACCTCTCTCATCTCCTCCCACAGTCATGGCTCGAATGGTTTGAGCAAGTTGGTCCCAGAGCTGAGGACAGCTCCATGTCCTTTCCTCAGGCACTAAAATAGCTTAGTTGCCAAGCAATGGAGCAGCAGCCCCAGATGGGCAGAGCATTGTTCCATAAGGGGCTTGCCAGGTGGATCCAGTCAGAACACAAGAGAGTCTGTCTCTTTGCCTCCTTGCCTCTCACTTAATAAAGATAATAATAATAATAATAATAATAAAGACATAAACTAATAGCAAAAAATATATATTTGGACAACTCCTAAATATTTAGAAATGAAGTAACACAATCGCTCATGGATAAAATAAAGCAGAGCAATAAGTAGGTGAAACTTATAGCATCAAATGCCTGTTTAAGAAAAGGAGAGATATTTCAGTCCATTTTAGGAAACCAGAAAAAGAAAAGCAAATTAAACCCAAAGTAAATAGAAGATAGGAAATTATAAAGATAAGAGTGAATTATCAATTAATAGAAAATAGTAAACAATAGAGAAAATTAATAAAACCCAAAGCTGGTTCTTTAAAAAGATCAATGAAATCGCTAAGATTCTAACCTTTGTGAACAGGAAAAAAAGAGAGAAGACACAAATTACCAGTGCCAGGAATCAGAGGGTGACATCTCTTCAGGTTCTACAGATATTAAAAAAGATAATAAGCGAGTATTATGAATGTAACACTTAGCATAAATTCAACAACTCAGATGAAATAGAAAAATTCCTTGAAAGACACAAATTACCAAAGCATATTCATAAAGAAAGAAATAGCCTGAATATTCCTATACCTATTAAAGAAATTGAAATTTATAGTTTAAAGTCTTACCATAAGGTTAACTCCAGGCCTAGATGGCTTCAATGGTAAATTCTATCAAACATTTAAAGAAAAAATAATATCAATTTTTCAACAAGTTTTTTCATAAAATTGAGAACACTTGCCTGACCAAGCAGTGGTGCAGTGGATAGAGCATTGAACTGAGACACAGAGGACCCAGGTTTGATACCCTGAGGTTGCCAGCTTGAGCATGGGCTCATCCAGCTTGAGCTCAGGCTTACCAGCTTGAGCGTAGGGTTGCTGGCTTGAGTGTGAGATCATAGACATGACCCCATGGTTGCTGGCTTGAGCAAGGGGTCACTTGCTCTGCTGTAGCCCCCCCAGTCAAGGCACATATGAAAATGCAATCAATGAACAACTAAGATGCTGCAACAAAGAATTGATGCTTCTCTTCTCTCTCCCTTCCTGTCTGTCTGTCTGTCCCTATCTGTCCCTCTCTCTGACTGTCTCAGTCAAAAAATCTTAAAAAAAAAAGAAAATTAAGAACACTTCACAACTTATTATATGAAGCCAACATTATCAGATAGTAAACCAAACAAAACATTATTACAAGTAAAGAAAATTCAGATTAATATTTCTCATAGACATAGATATAAAAATTCTAAATAAAAGTTTAGCAAATTGAAGCAATTAATGTAACAGAAAGATAATACATCATGAACAAGGGTAGTTTATCCCAGAAATTCAAGGTTCATTCAACATTTGAACATAAATTTATTAATTCACCATATTAACAAATTAAAAATAAAAACTATATGGCCATCTCATTAAACGAAGAAAAAGTATTTTTAAAACATCAACTTTTATTCCTGATGTTAAAAAAAAAAAGACTCTCAGCTAACAAGGGATAGACATGACCCCATGGTCGCTGGCTTGAGCCCAAAGGTTGCTGACTTGAAGCCCAAGGTTGCTGCCTTGAGCCCAAGGTCACTGGCTTGAGCAAGGCTTCAACCTTACAAAAAATGTTGGCCCTGGTTGGTTGGCTCAGTGGTAGACCATCGGCCCAGCGTGTGGATGTCCCAGGTTTGATTCCCAGTCAGGATAAGCGCCTATATGCTTCTCCACACCTCCCCCCTCACCTCTCTCTCTCTCTCTCTCTCTCTCTCTCTCTCTCTCTTCCCCTCCTGCAGCCATGGCTCGATTGGAGTGAGTTGGCCCTGGGCGCTGAGGATGGTTCCATGGCCGCCACCTCAGGCACTAAGAAGAGCTTGGTTGCTGAGCAATGGAGAAACATCCCAGATGGGCAGAGCATTGCTCCCTGGTGGGCTTGCTAGGTAGATCCTGGAGAGAGTGCATGCAGGAGTCTGTCTCTCTGCCTCCCCTCCTTTCACGGAATAAAAAAATAAATAAAATAATAAAATAAAGAATAGTTACAAAAAAACTTACAGATAGCATCTTACTTAATAGTAAAATACTGCATGTTTTCCCATCAGATCAGATCATGATAAGTATTTTTGTTCTCTCTGCTTCTATTCAACTTGTACTAGAGGTTCTAGTCAGTGTAATGCAGCATTTAAAGAAAATAAAGTCACCGATATTTAAAAGAAAAAAAATAAAATAGTTCTTATTTTCAGATGACCTAATTGTCTAGTTAGAAAATCCAATGAGATCTACAAAAAGCTACTGGAACGAATAAGCAAGATTACCAAAATTGCAAAATCAATACACAAAGATCAACTCTCTTTCTAAACATTAACAACAAATAAGTGGAAATTAAAACAAATAAGACTATCTCATTAAAATAGCATCAAAAGTACAAAGTCCTTAGTTTGACAAAAATGGAAGATCTATGTGCTCTGCCATTGAAGAAGTGCAGCCTAAATCTCCAGTCCTTAGTATAAGATTGCAGAGTGACTTCCTTCCACAGAGAGTGGTGTTTGAAGAAGAAAAGGGTGGGACTTCGCTGAGGAGAATCCTGAAAAGCAGAGAAAAACCTTTCTACACCAGGTGATCTGGATTTACACCAGCAGTATTGAGTCATGTTGACAATATGTACCCTTGGTATGATGTGATGAAATTCAACACCATGACAAAGGCACTTTACCTCTCCAGTCATCCTCCCAAAGCCAACAATCACATCTAATCGATTATGAGAAAAGCATCATGTAAGTCCCTACTGAGTGATACTCTTCAAAGTCCCTGATCACTACTTCTCAAAACTATTAAGATCATCAAACACAAGAAACACTGAGAAACTGTCCATCCAAGAGGAGCCTAAGAAGACATAAATGGGCTTCTGGATGGGAGCCCAGATCAGAAAAAGACAATAGATGAAAACTAAAGACATATGAGTAAAGTGTGGGCTTTTGTTATTAATAATGTACCAGAATTGAGGCATTAAACATGACAAATGTACCATACCTATATAAGACTTAAATGATAGGGGACACTGGGCATGGAGTGCAAGGGAAATCGTACTATCTTCCCAGCACAACAACATGAAAACCAGAACAGGCCACCAGAGAAAATGATGAGCCCAAATCCTATTGTGCCTGGTGAGCCAATTGATGTTACGGCTGGTAGACTATTAGAAAACAGGCCACCTATAACAGGAAGACCCTCTTACTTATGGGGGAGTCCAAGGGCAGTCTGAAACTTTGACCCCCTAGTAATCAACTTTTTAAGTGACTTGTCAAATCTATGCACCCACTTGATATTAATATGTAACTCTCCAAACTCTGAGTCACCATCAGTCTCCTTACACAGCATAGCCCAGGTCCCTGTGTAGCTGACTGGGTGCTTGTTTAGGAGTGGGTTGTGCACTGACTTTGGTGTTGCATTCTGTTCTCTTTTCCTGCTGTTTCAAGGGTTCAGAAAGTGGTCCCTGCTGCCATCTAGTGGGAAATCTATGCAATCTGCCAGAGTGAAGTTCTCAACGCTTCATTCCAAATTCCTCAACAAATACTGTGTCAACTGAGATTAATAGGTCTTAGGCCTGTCATCCTGGAAGAAAAGGGCATGGTGATGACACACCAGACCCCACATTAAACTGGAAGTAAGTATTTAACAGCAATGAGGCAAAGGACTGTTTATCTAACTAAGAACCTGGTGGATGCTGAGTGGCAGGGTGGGGTGTGGAGAAGATGGAGTACTGGGAATGGAAAAGAGGGAGAGGAGGAGCAGTAATAATTCCAATGGCATAATCCTTTGTGAACATTATAACAGCTGAACAAGTAGCCTCACATCAGATCTGCAAATGAGTCACTAAGAACTAATGGAAAACTTCTTGGACCAGAAAAAGTAAAATATCTGGTCAACTTGGTCCTAACATAGTTTACATAAAAAGCTCAAGTTGCCTGACTGGTGGTGACACAGGGATGGAGCTTCAACCTGGGTCACTGAGGTCCCAGGTTGGTAACCCCAAGGTTGCCTGCTTGAGTGCAAGGTCACCAGCTTGCGCCCAAAGGTCATTGGCTTGAAGCCCAAGGTCACTGGCTTGAGCCCAAGATCTCTGGTTTGATCAAGGAGTCACTGGCTCTGCTGGAGACCCCCCTTCCCCGTGAAGGCACACATGAGAAGCAATCAATGAACAATTAAAGTGACACACCTACGAGTTTATGCTTCTCATCTCTCTCCCTTCCTAACTCTCTCTCTCTCTCTCTCTCTCTCTCTCTCACACACACACACACACACACACACACACACACACACAAAGATTAAGTTAAGGATCAGATTAGTGCCCTTGGAAATGAACTGGGCCTGAGATATATAGAGAATGGGCCTCTGGGGAAGGCCATGAAGGAGCAGACTTCTCCTTTTTTTTTTTTTCATTCTAGTTTTTAAGACTCATGAGTTCTTCTTTTTTTATTTAGAAATTAATTTTTTTTAATTTTGGAATTAAATTTAATGGGGTAACACTGATCAATAAGAGTACATAGATTTCAGTTGAACCTCTCTATAGCATTTGAACTATTGATTGCATTGTGTGCCCATCACCCAGTCTAATCATTTTCTTTTTTTTTTCTTTTCTTTTTTTTTAATTTTTCTGAAGCTGGAAACGGGGTGGCAGTCAGACAGACTCCCGCATGCGCCCAACCGGGATCAACCCGGCATGCCCACCAGGGGGCAATGCTTTGCCCCTCTGGGGCGTCGCTCTGTTGCATCCAGAGCCATTCTAGCGCCTGAGGCAGAGGCCACAGAGCCATCCCCAGCGCCCGGGCCATCCTTGCTCCAATGGAGCCTCGGCTGTGGGAGGGGAAGAGAGAGACAGAGAGGAAGGAGAGGGGGAGGGATAGAGAAGCAAATGGGCACCTCTCCTGTGTGCCCTGGCCGGGAATCGAACCTGGGACTCCTGCACACCAGGCCGACGCTCTACCGCTGAGCCAACCGGCCAGGGCCCAGTCTAATCATTTTCCATCACCATATATATGTTCCTCTTTATTCCTCTCCCTTGACCCCTCCCCCAGGTAACCATTTCACTTTTATCCATGTCCATGAAGGACTCATGCATTCTTTGTGGAATATTCCCCATATTCCTTCAGTTAGCTACATCCTCTTGTTGGTGTACCTTGTGTTTTGTAGTTCTGTCACAACTCTGATCACAAGCCCTTGTTTATGAGTCTGTCTTCCACTCTAGACTGAGATTTCCTGTGATCATTTTCTATTGTGTCTGGGTTTGGTGCAAGATTCACCTCTACACAGTGCCGCAGTCCTGCGCAGTTCCTAATAACGGTGCAGAATTAAGGAAACACACTTGTCAAAAAACGATGAGACCAGGAGGACTCTTCACAATGCCGATGGCAGTATCCGAGTGCTCCATAGCCCCAGTTTGCTTTATTATATAGCCATATGCAAATCAAGAAAGTCCTTGATACAAAGTTACACATCCAAGGCTAAGACAGGAACTCTCCCAAGGCAAAAACAGGATACATTAGTGAAATCTACCAACATCTGAAAACAAACAGAGTCAGAGGAAGGACATGTAAATGCTTCCAGCAACCCAAGGAAGCAAGTGAAGTGGGTGCAAATACTCAGCATCATAGCCAATATGGAGATGGAGTGGGGAGAACTTAGCCTTTTGCTAAGCCTTGAATCTACAATGGCTTTTTGCCATTTACAGTCCACAACATATCCCCCTTTTCTTTTTTATTTTTAATTTGTGTGTTGAGATTTGCACTCATCTGATTTCCTAGTTTCCCAGATTCTAATTTGGAAGCAGACTAAAAAAATACAGAACACACACAAAATTAGTATAACCAATGCTAAACAGATACCCAAACATTCTAATACATTACAGTGATTAAAGCCTTTAAACAAATTCTTGGCCAATACAACAAGAATCCATAAAAGAGTAATGTCCCTAACATGTTCACCAAGTCCAAGTTGGCACCAACACCATTCCAAATCTCTGCAAATGCAACCCAACCCCAGTTCAGTCCATTAGGAGCTGTCACAGGAGCAGAAGTCCAGGAAACACATCCAGGAAAAGTCCACATGGCACTGGAATTGCTGTCACACTTCCACACTCTGCAGCTAGTGTCAAAGTCCCAATGACTGCTGCTCCCAGCTGGCAATAACCCAGGTAGACTGGAAAAGCCATCCACAGCACGCATGAAGACGGAGCTTCCGTTTCCTTTAAACTGGAAAAGTGAACCCAGAGGGCCTTATCCTGGAGCTTTACAGCCATGGGGTAGTGAGGAGAACCTTGGGATACACTAAGCTGGGTGGCAGAGATAAATTTGTAAGTTGGCAAAAAAGGAAAAAAGGAGCTCTAAATTAGGAGTAGGTCCTAGCCTAAAATATGAGTGGGGCATTGAGGCAGGAGAAATAAAGGAAACATTATATATTAAACAAAGCAGCAGAAAATAGAACTATCAACACCCACAACAGAGATCTTCGAGGGAAGAATAAAAATCCTGAATATTCAGGCAAGACATAGTTAAGTGGCCCTTGTGTAAATGAGCTCAGTTTACCTGCTACTTGGAAGAAATACCCTAGGCTCGTCCACAGTGTTGTACATGGGGCTGACGGCCCTGGGCACCTTCAGCCTTCAGTGGCAAACCCCAGCATTCTGGGCAAGGTTAGGTCACAGATGGCTGAAGCAGGGCTGGAAGAGACTGAACCCTCCCTTAGAGGAGCGAGGGGGAAGCCTACCTTCCAGTGTCACTTTTTCCTCACAGCAAAGGCATGTAAGCCTGGCAGGCTTTGGCTTAATGACCTTCCTTTCCACTAGTGAAGCAGGGCCCAGATGGAGTCCTATGAGGCCCCACTGGGGTGTTGGAGCCTTTGAGGGTGTATGCCAAGAGCTAGTATTTCACCTGATCTCTATTGGGTTTTTTCTGCCTCTTGCTACCTTAAAAGCCATGCTCAGAAGATCTCGCTGAGGGGTTTGAGGATCCCCATTCGCTTATATAAACCTTTTCCATATATCTGGAGCTATTTGGAAAAAGACAAAACAGTGTTATTAGCTGAATCAAATAAAAGAAGGTAGAAGTTTGCAGGAGAAAAAGATTTGGCATCTCCTGTTCATCAGCATTCAAAAGAAATTTTTTTAAAGATAAGGTGGATTTGCAGGAATTCCAGGATATGACTCCCCCATATATATATATTTTTTTAATTGACCTTAAATATTTGCTGGGTACACTTTAATAATACCTTGACTTTAAAGATTTTAAGAAATACCCGTAATTTGAAAGGTTTACAAAATATAGTAAATGCTTTTGCTACATATGCAGGAACATTGTCAGTTTTAATCACATCAAGAAGTCCAATAATAGAAAATGCATACAGACAATGAGCTATAACATGCTTAGCAGCCTCTCCTGTCCTGGCAGAGGCTACTATAAATCCAGAATAAGTATCCTCTGTAACATGGACATAGAACTGTTTGCCAAATGAAGGTATATGAGTACAATCCATTTGCCAAAGTTGTCCTGGTAGGAGTCTTTGAGGGTTAATTTCAAACGAAGGGACAGATTGTAGTATAGGACACCTTGGAGAAGATTTAACTATCTGCCGTGCTGCTTCCCGAGAAAGTTGAAACTGTTTACACAGGGCTGCAGCATTTTGGTGATGAACAGTATGAGACTGAATTGCTT
Organism: Saccopteryx bilineata; assembly: GCF_036850765.1. Lineage (NCBI taxonomy): Eukaryota > Metazoa > Chordata > Mammalia > Chiroptera > Emballonuridae > Saccopteryx > Saccopteryx bilineata. Next base: position 132,506,473 of record NC_089490.1, read on the forward strand.
GATCTGTCATGGTTGCTCCAATAATTTTCTTTTGGGTAGCTTGATCAACAAGGGCATTCCCTTGTGCCAAAGCTCCAGGGAGCATAGAGTGAGCTCGAATATATCTTATAAAACATGGAGCTCTATGTTGACGTACAAGTCTTTGAAGAAGGAGAAACTGCTGAAATAGTTCCTCATCAGTACTTGTCCCTAAGACAGCAGTCTCTATAGTGGAAACAACAATAAGTAAATATTTGCTGTCTGTATACAGATTAAAGGAGGAATATGGCAAATGCTGAAAAGCCATGATAATAGCATGTAATTCTAGTCTTTGAGCTAATTATTTTAGTATAAATTTGTCCATAGATTTTAAGCCTGCTATTCCTAAGCTAGACCCATCAGTAAAGACTATAGGTGCTTCAGGAATGGGCTCATTAACAATTGTCTTAAGAGGCCCTGGCCGGTTGGCTCAGCAGTAGAGTGTCAGCCTGGTGTGCGGGGGACCGGGGTTCGATTCCCAGCCAGGGCACATAGGAGAAGCGCCCACTTGCTTCTCCACCCCCACCCCTCCTTCCTCTCTGTCTCTCTCTTCCCCTCCTGCAGCCAAGGCTCCATTGGAGCAAAGATGGGCCCGGCGCTGGGGATGGCTCCTTGGCCGCTGCCCCAGGCACTATAGTGGCTCTGGTCGTGGCAGAGTGACACCCCGGAGGGGCAGATCATCGCCCCCTGGTGGGCAGAGCGTTGCCCCTGGTGGGCGTACCGGGTGGATCCCGGTTGGGCGCATGCGGGAGTCTGTCTGACTGTCTCTTCCCGTTTCCAGCTTCAGAAGAATACAAAAACAAAAAAAACCAAAAAACAACAACAATTGTCTTAGGAAAGACAAATGTAGTAATTAATGAAATTGAACTATTTTATCAGGTGGGTAGTGAGAATCAATTTGGCCTGTAAAATTTGCAAAAGCAATTTGCCATTTAGTGGAAGTTTCCCAGAGCCATTGTTGTTGATCCTTTGGGGAAAAAACAACAACAATAATTTGAGGCTCAAAACCTGTAAGCTTTAAGAGTTGCCTACACCCCTTGATAATCAAGGAGGTGACAAGATCAAAATACAGAGATAAAACTTTTTTAGAAGTAACAGCCAAATGAATCTATTCAATAGGACCTGAAGCTTGCCACAATAGTCCCATTGGAGTGAAACTAGAGGGACAAATTAGTAAGGCAATTGATTCTTCAGGATTTATGCATTTTAAATAGTTTTAGTTGTGCTTGCTGCAAGGTTTTTTCTACAAGCTTTAAAGCTTGCTGTCCCGCAGCTGTAAGTAGCCGAGGAGAAGCTGGTTCAGCCGAGCCTCTAAGACTTTGTGGCTTCAGTTCCCCAGTAGTTAATTTCAAAGGTCTAAGCCAATTAATATCTCTTAATAATTTCTGGAAATCATTTAAAGTTTGCAAATGATCTGTCCTGACTTCTATTTTCTGTGGGCAAATTTGTTGTCCCTCAATAATTTGTCCTAAATAAGAAAAAGGTAAAGATTGCTGTACCTTTTCAGGAGCTATATAAAGTCCTAATTTTTTCAGAGAATATTTTAGTTGTTGCAAAATGGTCAACACAGTGTCTTTCTGGATGAGCAATAAGAATATCATCCATATAATGAATTATGTATGCCTTAGGGTGCTGGCTTTTCGTACTGGAGAGATAGCTTGAGCAACATATTTTTGGCACAAGGTAGGACTGTTAGCCATACCTTGAGGCAGAACTCTCCACTGGTATCACTCCATTGGAGCCTGGAAATTAAGTGAAGGAACACTGAATGCAAAACGCTTGCAATCCTGAGGGCTTAAAGGAAAAGTAAAAAAGCAATCCTTCAAGTCAACAACTACAAGGTGATAATTCCATGGAATGGCAGTAGGAGAAGGAAGTCCTAGCTGGAGAGGACCCATAATTTCCATAGTTTTATTTATTGCTCTCAAATCTTGTAATAGCCTCCAGTTTCCTGATTTCTTTTTAATGACAAATATAGGTGTATTCCATGGGCTATTAGATGGTTCAATGTGCCCAAGCTGTAGCTGTTCTTGTACCAATTGAGCAGCTGCCTTAAGTTTCTCCTGAGAAAGGGGCCATTGGTCTACCCATACAGGATTATCTGATTTTCAAGTAATTGGGTCTGCACAATGCATTATTGGGGTAGCAGGAGCTACCAAGGCCCCTGTGCTAAATTTTGATATCCTAATCCATGCCTTCTGGTATTGGGTGCCACTTCTATGGAGGTGAGAATTCCTCGCTGTTCTTTCCCTAGTCCCTTAGTGGGCAAAAATCCCTGATCAAGCATCTGAGTACTGACTAAACCATTAGGACTGACAAGCAATGCTCCCATATTTTTCAAAACATCTCTACCCCACAAATTAACTGGCCATCCAGGGAGCACAGAAGGCTGAAAAAAATCCAGAATGACCTTCTTTATCTTCCCATTGTAAAAAACTAGAACTTTGTTGAGGGGATTTACTCTGCCTTATACCCTGTAATTCTGTGGCTGCTGCATGAGTGGGCCAGGAAGGAGGCCAATGTAGCTTAGCAATAACAGATACATCAGCTCCAGTATCTAAAAGCCCTTTAAATTTACGCCCTTGTATTTTTAGTTCCATTTCAGGGCATTCCTGACTTATTTTTTTAAATCCAATTGGCAAAATCAGAGGAGCCAAATCATCAATTTTCTTGGGGCCCCTTTTGCAGGATGTGGCCTGAGAAGCAGAATTAGCATCCTTATACTATTATTTTATTTTATTTTATTTTATTTTTTTATACTATTCTTCTAACTGCCTGAATTAGTCATGAGATAAATTCTTGAAATGACTTATTAGGGCCCTGCTTAATTTTGCTCAATCCCTTTGTTTTGCCTAACTGAGTACAACCTTACATATAAACAAGACAATTTACGCACAAAAAAACACAAGTATAACATATAACTTTGATCAATCCTAATACTTAAATTGCTATTTGGCTCCTAACTCTGAACACACCTCACAATGTAGTAACCAAATCAGTAAGTCTTAAGGATCTACATTCTATTCTATTTAAATTTAAATGAGCACTCCTTACAAGTTCTAAAAACATTTTATTTTTTCTAAATATTAGAGCCAGCATTTCCAATTTTTGCATACAAAAAAAAAGAGAGAACTGAATTCAGGCCTTAAAAACAGACACATTTTTACATTAACAAAGACTAAACAGAAACAAGAATTAGATGAACCAGACAAACCAGAGAGAAACCTTGGATTTCAGAGCACATCCAGATTAGAAAGATGCCTGCCTGATATTAGTCAGGGCATTTTCTGACAGAAGGACTGAAGGATGGGACTAAACAAAATCTCCCTGAGAAAATTTGCTCTTGGCAGCTGCTGGGATATTTTCTATAGTCAGATCCAACACAGGTCCCCTGCCTCAATTTCCAGGCAAAGAATAAGAAAGAAACAAAATGATAGTTCAGAAGATCATAGTTAAAACTTTAAAGAAAATCAGATCATGACAGGAAAAGCTGTAACTTTCCTAATACCTGAGTCTCCTATTCATTCTCAAGAAAGTCCAACTTCCACAGCAAATAATCACCCCTGGAGAGACAAGCACAAGCAATCGCCTTCCAGTCATTTGCACTAATAATATCTGGTAAACCAAGTGAAAAGGGGGCAGTAGGCCCATACTGAACAAAAGCAAGTTTAAGCTCTTTCAGAGATCTAAAAGATACAGGTTCATGTTCTCGCACTAGTCTCCCTGTATCATCCTGTCTTTCTACAACAGGAAAACAGACAAAGCCATCTACTGTTTCCCCTATGTTTCGAGCCTGGTCTATAGATTGTTGGAGAGGGGATTTCCCAGATTTTGAGCTATAGAATCTGGAATCAGCCCAATAAGGAAACAGAGGATCAGAGAGTTGAATGTAGGAAGGAGCTGAGGGCAGTGTTGGCACCGTGGCTAAGGCAGCCATAGCCGCAGATTTTTTATCCCCCCTGTCATCCTCAGGCTCCAAGTTATCCCCATATTCACATCCCTCTGTTTCCAGCTCACCCTGATACTCTTCAGACAATGATTTGTCTTCATATGGAAACATTTCTACAAAAAGGTCCCTTATTTTTTACCCTATCTGTCCCATATTCTTTTACTCCCAACTACACTTTTCTCCAAAAACTTTCTTTACTCACTGTGCGCACTTCACTTTGGGGAGTTCCGTCACCTTCCTTCAGTTTTAGTTTCCTCATACTCAAGTCGTCTGTTCAGGTGCCACTTGCCGCGGACCAGCGCGGCTCCTAATAACGGTGTGGAATTAAGGAAACACACTTGTCAGAAAAAGATGGGACCGGGAGGACTCTTCAAAATGCTGATGGCAGTATCAGAGTGCCCCATAGCCCCAGTTTGCTTTATTATATAGCCATATGCAAATCAAGAAAGTCCTTGATACAAAGTTACACATCCAAGGCTAAGACAGGAACTCTCCCAAGGCAAAAACAGGATACATTAGTGAAATCTACCAACATCTGAAAACAAACAGAGTCAGAGGAAGGGGATGTAAATTGCTTCCAGCAACCTAAGGAAGCAAGTGAAGTGGGTGCAAATACTCAGCATCACAGCCAATATGGAGATGAAGGGGGGAGAACTTAGCCTTTTGCTAAGCCTCAAATCTACAATGGCTTTCTTCCATTTATGGTCCACAACAACACAGACTGTCAGGTAGAGGGAGATTCATGGAGGTGTGTAAGTACAATACTTGCCACACCATCCTTTTCTCTGCCAAGGAAGTTTACCATCAAGGGAATATATGGATGATACTGAGGACAACTGTGTCAAGAGCTGAGATCCTAACCAAGTGATTTCTGAGATGCAGCTAGAATCTATGGAGTCAGGCATAAATAGCTACAACACTTTAGAAATCAATTTCCCATTTTTCTTAAGATAAAAGTGATAAGATTATAATCTAGTGAAGAGACACTTGGACTTTGGAAATAATCCTATAATTAATCTGAGAGTAGTGAAATCAATGGTGTGTTCCATCTCTCTCTGCTTCTACCATCCCAGTTTTTCTCTGGTGAGCTGCCCCTTCTCTAGTGTAGTAGACACAATGCTCTGTGCTAATCAGACTGTTTCCTGGCATCCTGGGAACACAGAAAACCTGTATTTCCCAGCCACTTGCAGGTAGGTGGGTTATGAAATGCATTCTTGCCAATGGAATGAAAGTAAAAATGATGAACCTGTTTCTAAGCCTGAGCTACTTTTCTCTCTTCCTCTTCAGCCAACACTGAAGGCACGCATTAAGGATAGTGGTGTCAGAGAGTGGGAGAAGCCAGGCTCACTGCTTTACCACTTAGAGCAGGGGTCCCCAAACTACGGCCCGCGGGCCGCATGCGGCCCCCTGAGGCCATTTATCCGGCCCCCGCCACACTTCTGGAAGGGGCACCTCTTTCATTGGTGGTCAGTGAGAGGAGCATAGTTCCCATTGAAATACTGGTCAGTTTGTTGATTTAAATTTACTTGTTCTTTATTCTAAATATTGTATTTGTTCCCGTTTTGTTTTTTTACTTTAAAATAAGATATGTGCAGTGTGCATAGGGATTTGTTCATAGTTTTTTTTATAGTCCAGCCCTCCAACGATCTGAGGGACAGTGAACTGACCCCCTGTGTAAAAAGTTTGGGGACCCCTGACTTAGAGGAAATACCCAGGAGATCCCTCTGACCTTGAACAGCCATGCTGGAATTTGCTGGAAAAAACTGTTGTTGATTTAGCCACTTAGAAATGTCCTGCATTCCAAAAAGCTTGCCATCTGCTTTGGGGGATGAAACATGCACCTTAAAAAGAAAGTGACAATAACAGCAAGCCCTGCCATAGTGCTTATGAGGAGCCTGGTGTTGTTGGGAGCACCTCACATACAATAACTTATTTAATCCTCGCAGTGGAAAATACTGATTAGCTCCAGTGTTTGGATGAGGAAACTGGGACAAGAATACTTAAGACACTTGCTCAAGAACACACAACTAGCAGTGTGAGAGTCCTCAGCTGACATTCATGCAGCACCTATTTGTGCAAGAAACTCTGCTAACTGCTATGGGGAAATACATAAAACATGTCTCTGTTTTTAAAGAGCTGATAATCTCACAAGGTCAAATCCAGAAACTTCTACTGAGTACTGAGTATTAAAAACTGACTATTGAAGAGGCGGCAAGATGGTGATGGAGTAGGCGGACATACCAACTTCCACTTCCTAGAACCAAAGTGGATTACAACCTAATTTTAAGAACCATCATCTGGTAAAATCAACTTTGGACTAAACTAAGAGGACTCTTCAACCAAGGAACACTGAAGTAGCCACACTGAGACTGGTAGAAAAAGCGGAAATGCAGAAATGGCTGCCCAGCTCCCAGGAGTGAACGACAGCCTGGAAAGACTCACATGATGGGAAGTGAGTTTAGCAGAGAGGGGAGGGTCTTCAGCCCCAGGAACAAAGCCCCAGCCTGAAGCCCCAGAGACTAGAAGAGGCGTATTGACAGTAGTTAGCTGCGAAACAAGTCAGGATACTGTTTGAGAGAAAGAGACAGATTTCTCAGACTCAGGATTTTCTTAAAGGGACCGTGCAGAAAACCTCTTTCACAACCATTCACCCAGGGCTCCAGGGGACGGAGAGAGGAGAGGACCAGAGTAGCATGCGGCCCCCTGAGGCCATTTATCCGGCCCCCGCCACACTTCTGGAAGGGGCACCTCTTTCATTGGTGGTCAGTGAGAGGAGCATAGTTCCCATTGAAATACTGGTCAGTTTGTTGATTTAAATTTACTTGTTCTTTATTCTAAATATTGTATTTGTTCCCGTTTTGTTTTTTTACTTTAAAATAAGATATGTGCAGTGTGCAGTGTGCATAGGGATTTGTTCATAGTTTTTTATAGTCCGGCCCTCCAACGATCTGAAGGACAGTGAACTGACCCCCTGTGTAAAAAGTTTGGGGACCCCTGACTTAGAGGAAATACCCAGGAGATCCCTCTGACCTTGAACAGCCATGCTGGAATCTAGGAGGCACAGGCAGAAACACTTTGAGGGACAGCCACCCTAATTCCTGGGCTGAGTTACCCTCCAAATGTGAAGTGAATATTTCCCCGGGAACCAGCAATACCAGCAAGGGGAAGCAGGACACCAGCCAAACAAGCTCTCCCTTGGCACTCAGAGCAGAGTCAGTTAGAAGAAGGGAGCCATCAGGGATACAGTATTGAGTGGTAAGGTCTGAGATGCAGTGCCTCCACTCACACTGCTGAGGGCTCACTGGACAGTGGGCGGCGGCAGGACACTGAAGCACGGTCCCCTCAGCAGGGATAGAAGCCAGGCTGGCCACGATTGAGGCCTGGTGTAAGCTCAGTCTCGCCCAGCAGGGGCGGAAGGGGTGCACGAAAGTGGTCCAGCCAGCTGCAGGCATCTACAATTCTGCCTACAGGGGAAAGGTGAAAGCCTGGGGTCTGAAGAGACCTGTGGCTGAGCGCTAGCACATAGCCCTGCCCGGCCTGTGGAGCCCAGGGCTTGCGGCACAACTCGTGAACACACTCTGTCCATAGGGGCAGGGCAAAAGCCCGAGAATAGGCTGAGACCTGCAGCTGAGCAAAGGTGTTCAGTCTGGCCTGTGGTGCCAAGGCTTGCGGCCCTGGTAGCAGTGTGCAGCCCCACCTGCAGTGGCAGGGTGAAGGTTAAGGCTTGTGGATCTAGCACATGAACACAGCCCCTCCCATGAAGGAGAGGCCAAAACCACAGCAACAGCCGCAGCCAGCCAGCACTGGCAATTCCCACACCCAAACGCCGGAATGCCCAGGCAGTGGCAGAGGGGGTGGTGGGCCTGCAGACAGAACACACATAGGGAACACAGAGGCCACAACCATTGGACTACAGTGGCCACACCATTCTTATACACAGACAAAATGGGAAGGCAGAGAAATGTAACCCAATTGAATTAAGAGAAATCCCCAGAAAAGGACTTGAATGAGTCAGATATAACGAAATTACCAGATTCAGAGTTTAAAATAATGATTGTTAAAATGCTCAAAGATCTTAAAACAACAATATATGATCATAACAAACAACTAAATAAAGAGATAGCAAGTATAAAAAAGGACATTGAAATAAAAAAAAAGAATCAGTCAGAAATGACAAATACAATATCAGAAATGAAGACCACAATGGAAAAACTAAAAGCAGGATGGATGAAGCTGAGGATTGAGTCAGTGAGTTAGAGGACAAGATAAACGAAGGCACGGAAGCAAAGCAGCAAAAAGAAAAAATGTTCAAAAAGTCTGAGAAAAATCTAAGAGAGCTCTGTGACAACATGAAGAGAAATAACATCCACATCATAAGGGTTCCTGAAGAAGAGAAAGAACAAAGGATAGAGACATTGTTCAATCAAATCATAGCTGAAAACTTCCCTAAATTGATGCAGGAAAACATCACACAAGTTCAAGAAGCACAGAGAATTCCATTAAAGAGAAACCCAAAGAAATCTACACCAAGACACATCATAATTAAAATACCAAAGCTAAGTGCTAAAGAGAAAATATTAAAAGCTGCTAGAGAAAAAAAGGCTATCACCTACAAAGGAGCCCCCATAAGGATGACATCTGACTTCTCAACAGAAACACTTGAGGCCAGAAAGAAATGGCAAGAAATGTTCAAAGTAATGCAGAACAAGAGCCTACAACCAAGACTACTTTATCCAGCAAGGCTATCATTTAAAATTGAAGGAGAAATAAAAAGCTTCCCAGATAAAAAAAAAAACTCAAGGAATTCACTACAACCAAACCAGTGCTACAAGAAATGTTAAGGGGCCAGTTGTAAACAGATCAAAGGGGGAAAATAATATAGCAAAAGAGGAAACAGTTTTAAAGAATAAAATGGTGCCTGACCAGGCGGTGGCGCAGTGGATAGAGCATTGAACTGGGATACGGAGGACCCAGGTTTAAGACCTCGAGATCGCCAGCTTGAGCGTGGGCTCATCTGGCTTGAGCAAAAAGCTCACCAGCTTGGACCCAAGGACACTGGCTCGAGCGAGGGGTTACTCAGTCTGCTGAAGGCCCATGGTCAAGGCACATATGAGAAAGCAATCAATGAACAACTAAGGTGTTGCAAGGAAAAACTGATGATTGATGCTTCTCATCTCTCTCCATTCCTGTCTGTCTATCCCTATCTATCCCTCTCTCAGACTCTCTTGCTGTCCTTGTAAAAAAAATAATGGCAATAAACAACTACATATCAATAATAACCTTAAATGTAAATGGATTAAATGATCCAATCAAAAGACATAGGGTAGCTGCGTGGATAAGAAAACACGACCCATAATATCCATACATATGCTGTCTACAAGAGACACACCTTAAAACAAAAGATGCATATAGACTGAAGATAAAAGGATGGAAAAAAATATTTCATACAAATGGAAATGAAAAAAAAACTGGGGTAGCAATACTTGTATCAGACAAAATGGACTTTAAAACAAAGGCTATAGTAAGAGATAAAGAAGGTCACTACATAATGATAAAGAAAGCAATCCAACAGGAACATATAACCATTATAAAGATCTACGCACCTAACATAGAACACCTAAATATATAAAGCAAACTTTGATAGATATAAAGAGCAAGATCAACAGCAGTACTATAATAGTAAGGGATTTCAATACCCCACTAACATCACTAGATAGATCCTCAAGAAAGAAAATTAACAAAGAAACAGCAGACTTGACACACTAGATCAACTCGATTTAATAGATATCTTCAGAACCTTTCACCCTAAAGCAGCAGAATATACATTCTTTTCAAGTGCTCATGGTACATTCTCTAGAATAGACCAGATGTTAGGGCACAAAAGCGGTCTCAACAAATTTAAGAAGATTGAAATCATATCAAGCATTTTCTCTGATCACAATGGCATGAAACTAGATAAATCAACCACAACAGAAAAACTAAAAAATACTCGAACATTTGAAAACTAAATAGCATGTTATTAAATAATGAATGGGTTAACAATAAGATCAAAGAAGAAATAAAAAAATTTCTAAAAACAACAACAACTCAAAATTTATGGGACACGCAAAAGCAGTACTGAGAGGGAAGTTCATAGCATTACAGGCATAACCTAAGAAGCTAGAAAAAGCTAAAATAAACAACTTAACCCTGTATCTAAAAGAACTAGAAAGAGAACAGCAAGTAAAGCCCAGAAGTAGTAGAAGGAAGGAAATAATAAAGATCAGAGAGGAAATAAATGACATAAAGGCTAAAGAAACAATACAGAGGATCAATGAAACAAGGAGCTGGTTCTTTGAAAAAGTAAAGAAGATTGATGACTCTTTCACCAGACTCACCAAGAAAAAAAGAGAGAGGACTCAAATAAATAAAATTAGATATGAGACTGGAGAAGTAACAACTGACACAGCAAAAATACAAAGGATTGTAAGAAAATACTATGAAGAACTGTATGTTAAAAAATTAGATAACCTAGATGAAATGGACAAATTCCTTAAAACATATAATATTTTAAAAATCAGTCGGGAAGAATCAGAAAACCTAAAGAGACTGATTACAACAAATGAGATCGAAACAGTTATCAAAAAACTCCCAACAAACAAAAGCCCGGGGCCTGATGGCTTCACAAGTGAATTCTACCAAATATTCAAAGGAGAACTAACTCCTATGCTTCTCAAGCTATTTCAAAAAATTCAAGAGGAAGAAAGACTTCCAAGCTCCTTTTATGAGGTGAGCATAATTCTGATTCCAAAACAAGGCCAAGACAACACAGAAAAATAAAATTATAGGCCAATATCCCTGATGAATCTAGATGCTAAAATCCTCAACAAAATATTAACCAACCGGATCCAGCAATATATGAAAAAAACCATACACCATGATCAAGTGGGATTTATTCTGGGAAGGCTGGTACAATATTTGCAAATCAATCAATGTGATTCATCACATAAACAAAAGGAAGGAGAAAAACCATATGATAATTTTAATAGATGCAGAAAAAGCATTTGATAATATCCAGCACCCATTCAGGATCAAAACTCTCAGCAAAGTGGGAATACAGGGAATATACTTCAACATGATAAAGGCCATCTATGACAAACCCACAGCCAACATCATACTCAATGGGCAAAAATTAAAAACAATCCCCTTCAGATCAGGAACAAGGCAGGGGTGCCCCCTTTCACCACTCTTATTCAACATAGACCTGGAAGTCCTAGCCATAGCAATCAGACAAGAAGAAGAAATCAAAGGCATCCAAATTGGAAAAGAAGAAGTAAAACTATCATTACTTCCAGATGATATGATATTGTATATAGAAAACCCTAAAGTCTCAATCAAAAAACTACTGGACCTGATAAATGAATTCAGCAAAGTGGCAGGATATAAAATTAATACTCAGAAATCAGAGACATTTTTATACACCAACAATGAACTGTCAGAAAGAGAAATTAAGGAAACAATCCCCTTCACTAATGCAACCAAAAAAATTAAGTACCTAGGAGTAAATTTAACCAAGGAGATTAAAGACTTGTACTCAGAAAATTATAAAACATTGATAAAAGAAATCAAGGAAGATACAAACAAGTGGAAGCATATACCATGCTCATGGTTAGGAAGAATAAACATCATTAAAATGTCTATATTACCCAAAGCAATTTATAAATTCAATGCAATACCAATAACATACTTCAAAGATATAGAACACATATTCCAAAAATTTTTATGGAACCAAAAAAGAACACTAATAGCCTCAGAAATCTTGAAAAGGAAGAATAAAGTGGAAGGTATCACACTTCCTTATATCAAGTTATACTACAAGGCTATTGTACTCAAAACAGTCTGGTATTGGCATAAGAACAGGCATATAGATCAATGGAACAGAACAGAGAACCCAGAAATAAACCCACACCTTTATGGACAATTGATATTTGACAAAGGAGGTAAGAGCATACAATGGAGTAAAGACAGCCTCTTCAACAAATGGTGTTGGGAAAATTGAACAGCTACCTGCAAAAAAATGAAACTAGACCACCAACTTACACCATTCACAAAAATAAACTCAAAATGGATAAAAGACTTAAATGTAAGCCATGAAACCCTAAGCATCTTAGAAGAAAACATAGGCAGTAAGCTCTCTGACATCTCTCGTAGCAATATATTTGCCGACTTATCTCCACAGGCAAGTGAAATAAAAGACAGGATAAACAAATGGGACTATATCAAACTCAAAAGCTTTTGCACAGCTAAAGACAATAAGAACAGAATAAAAAGACAAACTACACAATGGGAGAACATATTTGACAATACGTCTGATAAGGGGTTAATAACCAAAATTTATAAAAAGAACTTGTAAAACTCAACAGCAGGAAGATAAACAATCCAATCAAAAAATAGGCAAAAGAAATGAATAGGCACTTCTCCAAAGAGGACACACAGATGTCTAATAGGCATATGAAAAAATGCTCAACATCACTAATCATTAGAGAAATGCAAATTAAACCACAATGAGATATCACCTCAGACCAGTCAGAATGGCGCTCATCAACAAAACAACACATAATAAGTGCTGGCAAGGATGTGGAGAAAAGGGAACCCTCCTGCACTGCTGGTGGGAATGCAGACTGGTGCAGTCACTATGAAAAACAGTATGGAGATTCTTCAAAAAATTAAAAATCGAACTGCCTTTTGACCCAGCCATCCTACTTTTAGGAATATACCCCAAGAACACCATAGCACAGTTTGAAAAGGAGCAATGCATCCCCATGTTTATGGCAGCATTGTTTACAATAGCCAAGACTTGGAAACAGCCCGAGTGTCTGTCAGTGGATGAGTGGATTAAAAAGCAGCATTACATATACACAATGAAATACTATGGGGCCATGAAAAAGAAGGAAATCTTACCTTTTGCGACAACATGGATGGACCTGGAAACTATTATGCTAAGTGAAATAAGCCAGGCAGAGAAAGAAAAATATCATATGACCTCACTCATATGAGGAATCTGACGAACAATATGAACGGAGGAGCGGAATAGAGACAGAGGCGGGATCAAAGTTTCCAGAAGGAAAGCGGACAGAGGCAAAGGGGATGATAGGGTGAGAGGATGGGACTATAGCAGAAAAACAAATCCTGGAGGGAAGGGGGGAGGGCGTTATGAGGAGGGAGAGAGGGGGTATATACTGAGGAACATGGTGACTTTAGAATCTATGTAAACACAACAAATTAATAAAAAAAATTAAAACTGACTATTGAGTTCTGAGTATTGGTGCATAAGAGGTTGAAGAAGGAAAAGCTAGCAGTGTGGTGAGTGTAGCAATAATTGACACCGACTAAGCACTGTGGAGTGGGCAGTGACCCATGTGCTGTTCACACTCTAGCCCACTGAAGCCTCACAAGACCATAGAGGGGGGCACTGTTATTACCCCCAACCTACAAAGCAGGCAACGGGCACAGAATTTCAATGACTTCCCATGCACCCAGCCAGAAGATGGCTAAATTAGATTCACAGCCACACAGTGCAGCTGCGGGGCCCACGCTCTTACCCACTAATTCTATCGTCTCTCATGATTCAACGAAAGAGCCCAGGAGGAGACTCATGGATTTCAAAATACACCACTTCCAGAAATATGAGGCTTGGCTCATTATTTAACTTCTCTTAGCTTCAGTTTCCTCATCCATAAAATGGAGCTTTGCTCACTCAATTATATTTACCAATATTATTGATATTATTATTATTATATATTTTTTATCACTTAGGATTTCCATTAGATGCTGAGGCAAGCAAAAGAATAAAGAAGTAGGCCTGACCAGGCAGTGGCACAGTGGATAGAGCGTTGGACTGGGATGCAGAGGACCCAGGTTTGAGACCCCGAGGTCGCTAGCTTGAGCGCGGGCTCATCTGGTTTGAGCAAGAAGCTCACCAGCTTGAACCCAAGGTCGCTGGCTCGAGCAAGGGGTTACTCAGTCTACTGAAGGCCCGCGGTCAAGGCACATATGAGAAAGCAATCAATGAACAACTAAGATGTCGCAACGAAAAACTGATGATTGATGCTTCTCATCTCTCTACCTTCCTGTCTGTCTGTCCCTATCTATCCCTCTCTCTCTGACTCTCTCTGTCTCTGTAAAAAAACAAAAAACAAACAAACAAAAAAAGAATGAAGAAGTATGGTGTTCTAGGCAAACAAGCTGGTATAAACACACAGAGGTGTGTAGCCCTGATAGAAAAGGTTTTGGAAGGACTGCTAGGGATAAGAAATAACTCTGTCTACTGGGTCAGTTAATCCTAAATACACCTGGTGACGATGTTTCTTTACTATTTTTTTCAGGAATCTTTCTATCAGTGAAGTTTCTCCTGGCTTCTTTTATAACCTTTCTTTTCTACCTTTGACTTTAGTTCCTCAGCTTCAGCCTGTTCTATTTCCTGTACTTGAGCTAGCAAGTCCCACGAATGATGAATATATTTATGATGATATATATATTATATTTCATTTGTTGTGAATTTTTATTTTCTTCAGACAGGATCACCTACATAACAGGAGGGAAAAAATAAAAATAAAACAAATAAAAAAGAAAAACGAAACCTCCGCCTGCCTTGCTGACATGGGTCCCCTCTCAAGGCATGTTCCTACAGCGTCAGTTTGCCAAAAGGTCCCCTCACACCAAGTGTGAGTACAGGACAGACTAAAGAAAGTGAAGGGGAAGGCATATTTAGAAAACAAGGACATTAGTCTGGCTGAAGCAGATTTCACTTAGATAATATAAATATAAAGAATTTATGGAAAGAAAACCAAAGCTTAAATTAGCCTAGGAGGCTCAGGAGGAGAAACCATTCTTACAACGAAGCCATTCCTGTCAAGTCCACTCATGTGCCACCCACCCTCAGTACTGGTCCCCGCCTGATGGGACCTGGCACTGGCTGGGGCTGCCAGGGAGCCACTGAGCAGGAGGTCCTTCTCCTGATGGGCTTGGATCAGGGCAGAGCAGTGCAGGGGCTGCTGGCTGGCTGGGCTACTATCCATGCTGGGTGCTGCAAGCTGGGATGTGTTCAACAGGTACGATTGGGGGACATGAGTTCAAGAAAATTGAGGAAACTAGTAAGAGAGTTGCAATGCCTGCCACGAGGTACTGATGAGATGCTAGAGGGAAGCTCACAGCCAGAGGACAACCAAGTCACAAGACTGAGGGGGTAGGATGTCCAGAAGCAGGTGTGAAAGGAGGGGTGCATAGAGTAAAAAAGTGTTAGATAAAAGTGGGAGCTGGTCACCCCACATCCAGGCAAGACACCCACAGCCTATCCCACAGATGGACTGCCCTTTCTCCTTGTCTCTTGAGAAACAAAGCAGTCCTTGACTACTCTGTTCTTCGCTTGTCACAGCACTCTGCACATGCCTGCGACCAGATGTGTGTCTCCAGCAGGGGGAAAGCAGCACCACGAACAAGCCGACCTCCTGAAAGGACTGGAATTGCTCACGGATGAAAATGGCGAACCTTTGGCATGACAGAAAAAATCAAGGAAAATAGTGATCAGAAACAGTCCACTATACCTCTAGTCTGCTCCAAGGAAGGACTGACCCTGAAGAGCTGTGAACAGGAAGTCAATAATTCCTTCCCTCTTGCCCCTTCTTTTCTGAGAGGTCCACATTTGGATCCTATCAAGGTTTCCTGGTGTCCCCAGAGTCACAGAATTAAAGGAAAAACAGGTGGTCCAAAGGCAAGCTCACCATGGCCGGAGTACAGCCCCCTTCTCTCTAAGCTCCACCCACTTCCCTGAGCTCTGCGGGCCACTTCATTCTGAGCTCTGCCCAGTTTCATCACCTCAGCAGGTTTCCAGATGGTTGTATTGTGGGATGAAGTTTATTAGGACGAGGACTGTTTGTGTAACTACAGCACAGCTAAGCTGCCAAAATTATTAATTACATAAATAATCTCAATGTGATAAGTTATTTGAACCATAAATCTTTATATGCCCCTCTCATATGTCCAACTTTGCAAGGGTCCATCCTGGTGCCCGCCTGTCCCCTTCCTGACTGCGCCATCCCGCTCCTGACATCAAATCTTCATGAAATGACAATGTACTTACAGGTCTCTTTGCTTTCAAAATCTTTTCAATAGGCATTGTTTTATTCATGTTTGCAATATCCCTATAAAAATTAATTATATGCATGCAGACACTTACAATTTTTCACCAAATCAATACAATTTCCCCAAATCTTGTAGATAAAACTTAATGCACACGTTATTATTTTTCTTTACATTTTTTGCCCTTCTCTAAACCATTTATCTCTTGGCTGTGTTTTTTTTTTGTTTTTTGTTTTTTTTTCTTTTTCTGAAGCTGGAAACGGGGAGAGACAGTCAGACAGACTCCCGCATGCGCCCGACCGGGATCCACCTGGCACGCCCACCAGGGGGCGACGCTCTGCCCACCAGGGGGCGATGCTCTGCCCCTCTGGGGCGTCCCTCTGTTGCGACTAGAGCCACTCTAGCGCCTGGGGCAGAGGCCAAGGAGCCATCCCCAGAGCCCGGGCCATCTTTGCTCCAATGGAGCCTCACTGCGGGAGGGGAAAAGAGAGACAGAGAGGAAGGAGAGGGGGAGAGGTGGAGAAGCAAATGGGCGCTTCTCCTATGTGCCCTGGCCGGGAATCGAACCCGGGACTTCTGCACGCCTGGCCGACGCTCTACCACTGAGCAAACCGGCCAGGGCGGCTGTGTGTTTTATAGACCTCTCATTTCTTCTTATCTAGAGGCCATATATCTCCAAATGAGTTCTGGCTTCATGAGATCAAGCATTCCTCTCTGCGAAGCTCACTTGTCCAGTTTGCTCCTGAGTCTAACCACCTGAACCATCTTATCCTCTGGTACTCTTCATCTCTCTTTTCTCCACACTCTTCTAAGGGGAGCTTTCTCACAAGTGGTAGAATAATAGAGATTAAAACAATGGCCACCAGCCCCAGACTGAATGAGTTCAAAGTTTGGTGCTGAGCAAGTTGCTTAACTCTGTACAACAGCAAAAATTACTCCAGGTTGCTGCAAAGATTAACTGAGTTAACATGTGAAATGGTCCTGGCTGGTTGGTCCAGTGGTCAAGCTTTGGCCCTGTGTGTGAATGTCCCAGGTTCAATTCCTGGTCAAGGCTCACAGGAGAAGTGACCATCTGCTTCTCCACCCCTCCCCCTCTCACTTCTCTCTCTCTCTCTCTCTCTTCCCTCCTACAGCCATGGCTCAGAAACAGGAAGTCCATGGCCTCCATCTCAGGTGCTGAGAAGAGCTTGATTGCTAAGCAATGGAGCAATGCCCTAGATGGGCAGAGCATTGCCCCCTAGTAGGCTTGTCAGGTGGATCCTGATCTGGGTGCATGCGGGAGTCTGTCTCTCTACTTCTCCTCTCACTAAAAAAGAAAAAAAAAAATGTGAAAGGCCTTACAGCAGTACCTGGCAGTAATAATAAATGTTAGCACCTGACCCGTGGTAGCACAGTGAATAAAGTGTTGACCTAGAATGCTGAGGTCACCTGTTGTAAACCCTGGGCTTGCGTGGTCAAGGCACATACGAGCCACCACTACAAGTTGATGCTTCCTGTTCCTCTTGCTCCCTTTCTCTCTTTAAAATCAACAAATAAAATTGTTTTAAAAATAAATAAATTTTAGTTATTATCAATGTGACTTTGTGTGTGTGAGACAGACAGTAAGGGACAGAGATGAGAAGTATCAACTTGTAGTTGTGGCAGTTTGGTTGTTCACTGATTGCTTTCTCATGTTTGACCAGAAGAGGGTGGGGGCCTCCAGCTAAGCCAGTGACCATGGGGTCATGTCTATGACCCCATTCTCAAGCTGGCAACCCTGTGCTCAAGCCGATCAGCTCAGGTTTTGAACCTGGGTCTTCAGCGTCCCAGGTCAATGCTCTATTCACTGCACCACCACCAGGTCAGGCTGATAAATGTGACTTTAACAAACAGATGGTTTTATTTAATAGTTGACACCATCTTTGATATCTCATAGATCTACAATCGCTGCAGTCAACTAAAGACCTTTGCAGGCATCAGTTTTCATCTATTCCTATTTTAGAGAGAGACACTGGGGACATCGTTTCCCACAGCCTCCTTTTGTTTCTTCCCCATCCTCAGCTCTGTCCCATGTCTGATTTATAGTTTGTCCACTTCAGTTCAAACCTACACTGGGAGTTAGGCTGAGTAGATAACACTATCTCCACCTTGCAGAGGGTAAGGAAGGCCCACAGGAGTTAAACAGCTTCCTGAGACACACACCTCATCAGCAGCACGACAGAACTTGTCCCCATCTCAGCTGATAAAAAGGAACAGATCTGCCTTTCCTCACACAATGTGTGCTACAGACACTTGCTAGAGGATATAACTCTAGACAACATGAGACAAAACACCTTCCAAAGAACATGCATTCCACTTCCCTTTTCTAGATGTCCTGAAATCTCTTTGGATTAAATCACACCAGTTATACACCTGGTCCCACTGTTTAGCCATATGGCACCCATGGGATTTCCTCCTTAGAGTAGCCCCTCTCTGGCCATCCTTCTGCAATTCTCTGCCCAAACGGACCCAAGCGTACGGCCAGTGCCTACTTGGGTCTCTCTGCTGAGTATTCCATCAGAAGGCAAAACTCACGGTGGACGTGGACCAGAAGGCAAAACTCACGGTGGACGTGGACAGCTCTCAGATTGCCTGCCAGGTGTTGGGCAAAAGTTGGGAGCGTGAACTAGGGTGTCCACAGGCATGAGTGTGAACTGTTTTGGTGTGGGATGAAGCCAGAGTGGGACTAGAATGGGTGGACCTGGGATTTTAACTCTTGGCCCAAGTCTTAATTGATAGGATGATTATTTTTGCACCCCTCTCCTCCAGAAAGATTTCATTTTCCTTGATCACAATAATGTCATAGGCACACAATGAAGGTAGTGGAAGAGCTAGCCCTCACATGCACCACTGGTTACTGGCGGTACCCACAACTGTCCTCAGGGCTGAGGACCAAGAATCTGTGTTTCTTCTGAAGGGTGTATTTATCTTCTGGATACTATACATGTCACCTCCCCTGTAGCCATTATCTTCGTTTTGTAGCTGTTGCTAGGGCATTCAGAGCTTCCCATGCTCATGGCAGGTGTGTTGTACTAACCTCAGTCAGGCCTTATATTTTTCCTACTCTCATTTTCCCTTCACTCAGATACCGTTTAGAAAAGCTTGGTGTATGTTTTTGTGAATTACCTGTATCCTGTTAGGACAGGGCAGGGTAGAAAACGAAGGAAGAAAGGAAGAGTAAGATTTCATCAGCCCTGTGATGGGCCTGTGCGCCCCGCCACCACCTCTGCGTTTGGTGTTGTCAGACCCAACAACGCCAGTGCCAGCTGACAGGAACTGTGGGCTCCAAGTAGCCAGCCTGCTCTGCCCTGACATGCACTCTTGGCATGTGCTTGGGGACAGAAGACAATGTGCTTTATGACTGGGTTATGCACTCTTGGCATGTGCTTGGGGACAGAAGACAATGTGCTTTATGACTGGGTTTTCTGCAAGTTCCTGGACTGAGCTCTGTATGCAAATCCACACACACTAGTCTCTCACCCTCCACATCCCCATGGAGCATGAGGATGCGCCAGACTGAGCCCAGAGGTCACCCACACTAACCTGTATGGCCCCAGCCACTTCCTAGGTCCCATGTTAGGTTCACAGCGTGCTTCCGGCGTCTTTAGGATAGTTGATGAATTTCTGACACTCAGCACTACCAAGCCTGAGCTCTGCCAGGCCAAACAGCTGCCTCTTGAACATCTCAACACAGACACACCCGTGAAACAACCACATTTTGCTTTATTAGGCGTTCCATGGTAATATAACACAGAATTCTTAAGGAATAATAAACACGAGACTCTTTTGTTTTGTTTTTACCATAATTATTTTGCCATTAAGACAGCGGTTACAAAAAAAAAAAGGTACTCTTCTGGCTACACACGTGATGATCCGCTTTAGCACTGAACATTCCTCCACTCATGGGTCACAATCACAATTCCAAGGATTAAAATCCATCTAGTATTAAATCCTACAGTTTTAGAGCATCAAGTCACTGCAGTTATTCAGTTCTGAGACACTGTCAATTTATTTTAGCATTTACATATGACATTGATTGAACAGACACACAAAGCAAGCCAACAGGTAAACATGCTTACACAGCCTGAGGGAATCTTCAGGTTTTAAGTCGCTTTAAGAAAAACAATCCAAGTAACCAAAAAAAGGACCATGACCTGGTACAGGAAAAAACAGGAAGACGCAAGTGAACACAAAAGAGCTGCGAGTGTTTCTTAGAATTGAAACAAAAAGATTTTTTTTTCCAACTGGTTCAAATGCTAAGTGCAGGTGAGAAAAAAAAAAGTGAATATATTAAGTTAACCAATTATTCTTCAAAAGTACAATTTCCTTTTCAAATAACAAATAAACAACGACAAAAAATAAACCCTAATCATAACCCCAAAGGCCAAATGTGTGGAGAGACAAGTGGAAGGATGGAATGACCTACTTTTCTGTGATGCTTTACAAAAGCACATTGGGTTTTATGAAAGCCTGCAGACAGAACATCGCCTAGGAGGCCCTGTAAATACACCTGGAAGGAAATGCAGCACGAATCAGCAAAGACAGGGACAGGCACAAAGGCAGCTAGTGAAGAGTCACTGAGACGAGCAGAGGGAAGATGTTGACACAGATCACCTTCGGTCTCTAAGGGGCCACGTTGAACTTGTAAGGTTTTCTCCCCACACCACCTCTGATGTGACATATCACTCATTAAATGGATGTTTCCTCTTGCAATGTAAAATGGACCTTAAGCCCAATTTCCCAAGAATTTTCTGAGTTTAAAAGGCCTCCCTATGTGGCAGGATGTCTTTTGAAATAATGGGTCAAGAAAAACATTACTATTCCCCCAAAGTGAGAAGCCCCAGTGTGTTCTGGAACCCCAAAAGATACTTAGCCAGGAAACTTGGGGCCTGACTCCTACCAGCTCAACAATTCTGAGTGGTGGGGGCCTGAGGGGCTAATTGGCCAACTTAGGTTTGGGGGCTCAATTTACAGATTCGATCCTGTCTAACCATGAGTACTGCTCTCAGGGGAAAACTCTCATGTCCTATAGACTCAGACTTCTACATCTCGGCACTGTTTCTGGGTCCCTTCTGGGCCACCTGGGACGGTGTGAGTGGGTACCTCGGCCCTTCTCTATACCTGGAGAGTGTTTCAAACTCATACACATATCCTCATGATGGTGGGTGGGTAGCACCAGTCCTCCAGGGACAAGGACAGCAGCTTACTATGGTGGTGATGACGAAGTGCGCACCCTCCCAGGGAGGTTCCCATGACCACATTAGAATGGTAGCCCTAGCCATCTGAAAAGGCAGCGGGAGAAGGAGGGAAAGCAGTGTCTCAGGACCAGGGCTGGAGGAAATACACACAAAAATACAGATGTGAAACGAATTAGAAAGCTAGAGAGAGAGAGAGAGAGAGAGAGAGAGAAAGAGAAGGTGAAGTGAGGAAAAGACAATCCTCAAAAGATTTTAATCTGCAGCAAAATCTAGGCCAAAAAGAAAACCTGCCCTTTCTTAACAGTTAAGCCAAAAGACTATGGAATGGTGACGGGACATTCTGGAACCTCTCAGGAGGGACATGTGAGTTTGTCAACCACTGTGGGTCAGCTTGATGGCTACATAATTGCATCATTAGGATGTCCAGTTCAAACCCCTTGGATTAATATTGAATTAGGCTTTCCAATTTAGTATTTAAAAAAAAACAACAAAAAACATCTCTCCCCCCTCCCCTACCCACCCCTCCCCAACCTCACAAAGAAAAAAATATTTTTTTAATTTAAAAAGAAAAAGGCAGCTCTGGGCAATTCACTTTATCTTCCCTACTAATGAAAAAGAAGATGATAAGTACAATGGAGGTTGTTGAGATGGAAAACAGCCTCATGGTAATTTACTGTTTCACATGTCTGAGTGTTGGATGCAGCCCCATGTGGGGTTGGTGGACAGATGTGGTGTGGTATTTGTAGATATGTAGGGAAGTGGGTGAGCCAAACCGTGAACCCAGTGAGGGATGGAGTGTGGGGCCCAAGAGGGAGTCCAGTGAACTGGCTGCCCCACAGTAACTATCACAGGCTCTTACAAAAAAAAAAAAAAAGGAAGGAAGGAAGTCTCAGAATGTCCTTAGGTGTCCCATCCCCCATCCCCATCCACAAGTGGAACGGGCACTGGAACTCTAGCCCAGGCTGGTGATGTTGGCACGGCCACCAGGGGGCGCCACGATGCGCTGGGTGGTGCGGCGGGGGATGTTGTCGTCAATCTGAGCACCTGGAGAGGAAAGAGGGGCGGTGGTCAAAAACAGTTACAGGCATTAATTAGCGCTCTACACCAACACGGCCCAGGTCAGGAGCAAAGGGGCCAGGCCCAAACCTTTGTCCTCTCAAAACCTCACTGAAAGCTTAAACTACAAGGACGGGATGGCTCAAGGTGGCCAAAGACCCAGATTGTAGAAGCAGTCCTTTCAGAAGCCAGCTCAACCCATTACGTGAAAAGATAAAACTGTATAAAATAACACTTCGTGTCAGCTTTCAGCAGGCTCCGCTTATGTCCTGTCCTTATTCTGCTAGTCAGTCAGTGTGCTGTCCCCCTACTACTCATCTAACTGTCTAGACAGAAGTAGGAGCAATGGTGGTTCCTTATATTTGAACAGCCTGGTGACCTAAGAAGCACAGACATCATTATGCCCATTTCATTTTATGACAAAAAAAAGGTTCATTATTTTTAATTTTTTTGAAAATGGGTAATCTATATGTGGCGTACATGACCATGTTCTGACAAGAAAAAACCCCACCAAATTAGCTGTTTAACCTGATGTAGAAATAGAGACACATTCCTGTGGCTTAGGGGGCTAGAAAAGTAGAAGGGGTCTAGTCAGGGGCCAAAGGAAGGACGGAAGGGGAATTTCAAGTGAGGAAGCTCTATAGTCTTGACCCTTTCCTCTCATTGTCCCTGAAATCACAAAATTTTATGCAAGCAAATAGCGAACAACCCTCAGTGGTTCTACTCTAAGCACTTGACATGCATATTAACTTATTTAATCCCAACAACCCCATACGGCAGCTACTACTATCATACCCATTCGATAGGTGAAGAGACTAAGGCACGACCAGAGAGCACCTGGACTATGAAGTGAAACTGCTGAGGTCCCCAAACTGGACCAAGACAGTATACAGTCGGTCACAGAACAATGCAGGGGCTAAGGGCACCAACCACCAGTGCAGTCAAAACTATTATGCACATAATTCTGACTCCCCAAAAACTTTATTGTAGTTGGCCCCTTGCATCTGTAGATTCAACCAAATGTGGACCAAAACCAGTATTTTTTATCTGCTTTTCAAAATCTGCAACTGGGAATATGCAAAAATACTGTTTTTGACCCTGTTTGGTTGAATCCACAGATGCAAAGGGCCAATTGTATTTATTTATTTATTTAATATTTTATTATTATTATTATTATTTTTTTTTTTGTATTTTTCCAAAGCTGGAAATAGGCAGTCAGACTCCCGCATGCGCCCGACCGGGATCCACCCGGCATGCCCACCAGGGGGCGATGCTCTGCCCATCCCACATATAAATGGACCTGCACAGTTCAGACCCACATTGTTCAAGGGTCAACTGTAGTGCATGTGTTAGGGAGGAGAGAAATCCTGAAATACCACCTTAGCCTTTTTTAGGATGGCTATAATACATAGTAAAGGATGTCCCCAGAATATACTGGGTGTTGCACACAACGTGTGTATGCATCATGCCATTATATGTGATATAAACTGATGTCATGATTCTGAAACCCGCCCAACCAAGTGGTGGCGCAGTGAATAGAGCATCAGACTGGGACGTGTAGGATCCAGGTTTGAAACCCCGAGGTCGCCGGCTTGAGCTCAGGCTCATCTGGCTTGAGCGCAGGGTCACTAGCTTGAATGTGGGATCATAGACATGACTTCATGGTCATTGGCTTGAACCCAAAGGTCCCTGGCTTGAAGTCCAAGGTCACTGCCTTGAGCAAGAGGTCACTCGGTTTTCCTTAGCCCTCCCATCAAGGCACATATGAGAAAGCAATCAATGAACAACTAAGGAGACTAAGGTGCCGCAATGAAGAACTGATGCTTCTCATCTCCCTCCCTTCCTGTCTGCCTGTCCCTATCTGTCTATCTCTCTGTCTCTCTCTCTGTCACAGAAAAAAGAAAAAAGATTCTGAAACCCAACTAAGCACTGGCTGTGAATTATATCTCTGGTCATATTAATGCTTCCTGCTTTGGGAAAAGAGGCAATACCATTCATTCTGCTTCTTTTCCTACAAAAGTGACTCTTGACTCACCAGCCTCGTGCAGAACTCGGCCCTCCCCAAACTATAACCATACCAGACAAGCTGAATCCAGACTGGTGCAGGTTCCGGACAGGTGGGGCCTGCTGCTTGGCTGGAGATGTCTTAGCCGACGAGGCTGGAGTGACTGTCTTGGGTGTCACAGACACTTCACACACAGGTCCATCGTACAGGCCACGAGGAACCCCTCTCAGCTCCGCCAGCTGCAAAACACGTGAGCCCTCAATTCAGGACACATCACAGAGGAAGCTCCCTGGCAACCCTCCCTATACATGGAAGGCACAGAGGCTACAACAGAGGCCTGTGATATCTAGGGATGGAGGGTTCTCTTTGTGGATGGTAAGGCAGGGACAGATGCCTGCATGGGACCACCTCTATGATTCTAGGCCAACAATCCCCCAAGGTGGGTCATGGGTGACTAGTTACCCTATAAAAAACTCCATTTAAAACTAGAGGAATCCCAAACATACTGTGAAAGGGATCCAGTCTCATGTTCAGATCTGGCCTCAAACTTCCTTTCCAATCTCACTCCCCCTTTAATTCCCTTACAGCTCCACTCATCAGGCCTCATGACCCTGAGCTCCAGAGGTACAAACAGTTCACCATGCCCCGAATACACCACATGCTGTCCGTGCTCATGATGTTCTCTCTGCATGATTCCCTTGCCTCCCTCCTTTGACCTGTCAAACTTCTACTTAACCTCTGAGACCCAACTCAAAATGCCCTCTCCCTGTGACACTTGGCCTTGACTGCGTAGCAGTGGTCCCTCCTTGGAAGTTCCTCAGAGCACATGCTGCAGTCTCAGTCTGGCTTCACTCTGGCTGGCTGCCGACACAGCTGACTCCTCCGCGAGTACTCTGGACGTCCAGGAATAGAAAGGCCAGACCATGTTTCCTTGATCCTTGAGTACTCCACACTCATCTCGACTCAAAAGTGCTTAGACAGGTTTACGAAACTGAATGTCATCTCGGACGAAACAATTCCTAAGACCGGAGCTACTCACCCTGCTCCTGGCCTTGATACGCTTGTAAACAAAATCAGGGAAGGGCTTTCGGGGGATGTAGCGCCCAGAGCCTTCGGTGACATGAAGGGTGCCATCTTCGAGGACAATCTTCCCCTGGCTGATGACCACCAGGGGAGAGCCGCGGCACTCCATGCCTTCGAAGATGTTGTACTCCAGAGCCTGGAGAAAGGGGTGCAGAAAACATTAGGACACACCCTACCACTCTGGTTAGATTTACCCAGGCTGGTAGCACCCGCTGCCGTCATCACATGGGAGAAGAAAGGCCCAGAGCTGGAGTCCCTGTCCCCACTGACCATACCAGCAGGCACTTAACCTCCATGTCTTCATTTCCCTGCTTAAGACATGGCCCTCTTTTCCTGATGGAAGAATGCGAGGATTTGTAAACGCTACACAAACATAAGGAAAGGGTTCCTTGCCATCGGCAGTGACTTTGTTCCAACTCAAGCTCTGTTCGAGCTCAAATGCAAAAGGCTTTCTATGACGGGGTTCTAAATTTAACTTCGAAATGGGCCATCCACAAGTAGGTTTTCCCACTGGTTGTCTGGTTTTCCAACCCGTTAGCGATGTAGTTAAACTGAAGTCCTTAAATGAAAGGTCTGTGATAATTTAAGAGGCTTGCCTTCATAAGATGTTTGAGGTTTGGGGGCGATAAATGGTGATGGACTGAGACTTGACTTGGGGTGGTGAACACACATTAGTGTACAGATTGCATGTGAAGCCTGTGTGATTTTGCTCACTAGTGTCACCCCAGTATAGTCAATAAAAAAGAAAAAGACATCTGAGGTTTAATTTCCCAAACATGCAGTGGTCCTTTGGGTTTCAAGCATTCCAGGGTGAAAGGGTGATGTATCTGTGCCAGTCAGCAAGACTGGAAATCAGGGACCCGGTGCTCAGCACATAAGGCTGCCTGTACCACAGTCTCTCCCTGGAGCTTTGGCACAGCCAGGCTTTCCCCAGACTCCGGAAGGCCTCCCGCTCCTTCCTGACTGCCCTGTTCACAGGCCCCATGTCTGTGCTGAGGAATGAAGCATTTATAGGCAGCTCCAACCATAAAGAGCAGCTTGGGCTGCTGGAGGTGGGGCGGGGGGGTCAGAGTAGGCTATCAGCACGGGACAGCGCCTCTGCTCTGCACTGGCTGCTGAGCATGGGAAAAGCCCCAGCTGCTCCGCAGCTCACGTGTCAAATGCAGCCATGCAGACTGAACACAGCAGCGACGAACTGTCAGCGCTGCTCTGAGACTCCAAGGACTCTTTCTGAAGCTAGGAAGGAATGAGGCAGAGGCTCTGGGAGCAGGAAAGGGCCCCCAGTGTGTATGCCCAAGCCTCTCATCGATTCTAAGACACTCTTCCTTGAATCGGAATGTGTCTTACAGCAGTTGGCTCTGTGCAGCTGGTTGCTGTTGTGCAGACTGAGTTCGCCAGGAGCATGCAGCTTTGCCCCTCCCTCTGGCCTAGAGGATGACCACACTGAATCTATTTGACATTAAATTCTCAGCTTTGGGTTTTCCTGGACCCTGCTGGCAGCAGGAACCCTGACCTCCAACTTGCATGACTCAGCTTCCCCTTCATATTCTCTACAGAGGCATTCTTCCGTCTCTGTCCCCAAAGCCAAGGTCAAGGCTTACAAGATATTCACCACCCCTTCCCACGTGGCAGATTCAGCTCTCACGTTTCCATGCCGAGCACAAGCTGGCCCTGGGTGGCAGAGCGTACTTTACAGGGGTCTTCTCTTACCTTCTTCATCTTGGCTGCATTTTCCCTTCACGGTGGCACATAAACTAATGAGATATCTCAAAATCAATGGCATCTTAGATTTGGGGGGATCCAGAGGGCATGTGACAATGGGCAGACCGCATCAGCCCTGCCTCAGAACTACAGTGTCCCGGCTGCCTCCCTCCTAAGGGTTTGTAACAATGACGACTCCAAAGCATCCTGTGTTTGTAGATCCCGTGAGAGGATTCTATCAGCTCTGAAATGACCTTTGAGTGGGTGCCTGTCGTCCCTGAAAGGCTGGGTCAGGCCCCGTCTCTGCCGCACTTCCCCACCGCTGCCGGTCTATGTTCCCAGACTGCTCTGCGCTAGCTGGAGGGATGGAGACACCCTCAGACGCAGTGCCATATGCCTTGGGCTCACATCCCAGGTCTATCACTTGCCAGCTGTGTGATTTTGGACAAGTCGCTTACACTCATCTGAGCCTCAGCTTCCTCATACATAAAAGGAAAGAGCCTACTTTGCAGGAATGAGGGTAGGATCATGAGAAACAAAAGAAACAAGAGCAGCTGGCAGGCTATTTGGCACACGGTGGGCATTTAGAAAACATCCTCTCATTCACTGTCGGGTTTTTTTATTACACTTCCCCAACAAGATTTCAAGCACTTTAGTGTCAAAGACATTGTAAGAAGACACATATATTGAGTTTAGCTGCCTAGAAGTGGCTGATCATAAACTCTCGAAGGAGCTCTGAGCCAGCCCCCATTAGGAAAAGGTGGAGGAACCAGCCCCAGGGCTCTAAGTGACTTAAAGTTGATAAGTGCAGCCTCACATCACAGCTCCTCTGGCATTGAGAGCCCACCCTGCGAGATCATGGGCCTTCCAGCTTTCTCCCTCACCAGGTACAGACATTTTTAACCTACATCCACAGACCTCTGGAATTCCTCATCTGGCTGGATGCCTGAAAAACCCAGAGGCTTAGCAACAGACTGTCAGTGATAGTTAGCTAACTGCTCCAAATAAAGCTAATTAGCACTGTGATAGGAAACCCTTTTGTTTGTATTCTCCCTAAGGCACGCTGGCTGTGGGTTCTTTGAAACAGGTGAGGCCGGAAAAGAGGCGCTTAGGAAGTGAGCATTCCTTAGCCCGGAGGTGAAGGCAGGGCAGTGTGATAGCTCTGGAAAGCCTGCAGGGCCGAATCTGTCTTCACATCTGCTCTTCTACCAGGTTGACTCCTAATGCAAGCTCCCCAGTCGCAAGGTTGTCTGCAGCGTCATCAAGAGTCTAGTTCCTCCTGTATGTTACCCCTGGGCAAGGACTCTG
This sequence comes from Saccopteryx bilineata, assembly GCF_036850765.1. Lineage (NCBI taxonomy): Eukaryota > Metazoa > Chordata > Mammalia > Chiroptera > Emballonuridae > Saccopteryx > Saccopteryx bilineata. The sequence continues at coordinate 132,534,926 of NC_089490.1, forward strand.
CAAGGCCAGGGCAGCATTTTCTCCAGCTAACCCTGACCCAGAGCCTGCATATGCAGCCTGGCAGGGAAGAGCCATGGACAATTTAGGGTTCTAATTCTGGCTCTACCACAAAATAGCTATGTAACGTTAGACTTAAGCTCTCTAAGCCTCTGTTTATTTATCTTCCCAATTGGTATAATAATACCATCCTTTTATTGAAAAGGCCAAATAAAAGAGTAAATGGAAAGGAATATGATGTCAAATGCATCTGACTACAGGGGGCTTCAGCAGGCAGGACCCTAGGACCTCTGCCCGTAAAGAAGCCATTCTGGACCCCAAGAGCTCCTGCTCTAGGTTACAGGTGGGTGTGGCTGTGAGGCTCCGCTGTGAGGCTGTGCCAACCAGTGGGAAAGGAGGGGAAAGTCAACTATATATAAACACCGAGGCCCTGGCAGGTTGGTTTGGTAGTAGAGTGTTGGCCCAGCATTGTGGATGTCCCAGGTTTGATTCCCAGTCAGGACACACAGGAGAAATGCTCCTCTGCTTCTCTAACCCTCCCCCTTCACTTCTCTCTCTCTTCCCCTCCTCCCCCTCCTGCAGCCATGGCTCAATTGGAATAAGTTGGCCCTAGACGCTGAGGATAGCTCCATGGCCTCCGCCTCAGGCACTAAGAAGAGTGAGGGTTGAAGCAATACCCCAGATGGACAGAGCATTGACCCCAGTGGGCTTGCTGGGTGGATCCTGGTTGGACCACATGCAGGAGTCTGTCTCTGCCTCTCCTCCTTTCACTGAATTAAAATAAATAAACAAGTAAATAAATACTGAGAGCTGAGCAACCTTCTTGGGAGGCACCCACTTATCCCAGCACCAATGGGTGCCAGCAAAAGCTAGGGGTGAGCCCCCACCTCAAACCCCTTTGCCCCAACGGGAGTGGACAGTAACGGCAAAGGCCCAGGGCTGTCCTGGAGAAATGCCAGGAGCCCCCACTCCCCTCAGCAGCGCTGTCCCCGGGAGGTACCAGTACTCTGGCCCTGGCTGGTGGGGTGGGCTGTCTAAAGTCAGACTCCCTGTTAAGCAGCTTTCAATTCAGAACTGGAATTCACTTCAAGATTCAGGAGTTGCTGACTGAACACTTCTGTCCTATGCCCATTTCTTTTCCAAAGCTCCCCCTCTATCCTTATTTTTTCAATATTATATCTGTTGTATCAATATAGAGAGATACATCTACACATACACACACACTTTTCTCCATGAAGAACCAATGGCCTCGCCTAACCAGGCAGTGGCGCAGTGGATAGAGTGTCAGACTGGGATGCCGAGGACCCAGGTTCGAGACCCTGAGGTCGCCAGCTTGAGTGCGGACTCATCTGGTTTGAACAAAAGCTCACCAGCTTGGACCCAAGGTCGCTGGTATGAACAAGAGGTTACTCGGTCTGCTGAAGGCCCGCAGTCAAGGCACATATGAGAAAGCAATCAATGAACAACTAAGGTGTTGAAACAAAAAACTAATGATTGATGCTTCTCATCTCTCTCCGTTCCTGTCTATCTATCCCTGTCAATCCCTCTCTCTGACTGTCTCTGAAAAAAAAAAAAAAAAAGAACCAATGGCCTCTAACCCTCTGCCTAATGCCCCTGACATTACTGAATCACAAGACATTCAGAGACCTCGTCTAAATCCCTCATTCTCAACTAAGGGGCCTGACCCATGACATGAAGTCACTAGCCCAGGGTCCCATTAACAAGACAGGGTATCCCCAAACTCTGTAATCTAGACTAAAAGACAAGAGATACCCCAAAACTCCAGATTCTAAAAGCATATCAGAATGGCTACAGGGGATATTTATTCTACTTGGGAGAAGTCAAAGTCAATTTGTTCCTTGAGAACAATAAGTACATCTGCCATTTAAGTTTCTATACAGCAACCTTGACATGAGAAACAATGACTTAAAAGAATAAATGTGCCCAGTGGGCGTTTAAGGAGTGTTTATTTAGGTCCCTTGCACCAAGCACTGCCATGAGAAGTAATGCTATAACGATGGAATAGGACCAGACTTCTGGAAGCTTCTAATGTCCTGACATGACCAGAGGCTCTGACGGTCTATAAAGACCTCTATCAAAAGAGAGGCTGTGGAGAAAAAAAAGAGGCTGTGGCACTCCCAAATGATAAGAGTAACTTATTGGCAGTCTTACTGACCTCACTAAAGAAGAAAAGAAAAGTTATTTTTTTCCTGGGGAAAAGCTCGTTCTTATCACAGTGAGTTCCCTTCTCCAATCCCGGGGACCCTCCGTGGCTCTAGCTCTTTCTGTGACTGTGCCACTGATTGGATTGTGTCCATGCCATTAGCAAGCCTTACACTGTTGTGGGTCTTGGCAGAGATGGTTTTGACGCTGTCGGGGTCCCAGATGACCAGGTCAGCATCGGATCCCACAGCAATGCGGCCTTTCCGGGGGTAAAGGTTGAAGACTTTGGCTGCGTTGGTGCTGGTCACGGCCACAAACTGGTTCTCATCCATCTTCCCACTGACCTGAAGCGTGTAACACACACAGACACACATACCAAAAGCACGTCAAAAAGCAGAAGGGGGAACGCAGCTTACAATAAGGTGGTGCTGAGTGAAACAAGTCTGAAAATGCCACATGTTGTTTGATTTTACTTATATCAACATTCTCAAAATAATCAAGTTGCAGGGATAATAAACAGAGTAGGAATGACGTGGAGATCCCTCTAAGGGGAGAGGGGTGGGTGTGACTCTGAAGGGACAGCAGGAAGAGGGCCTTTGTGGTGACAAAGGACATCTGTATCTTGTTTGCAGCGGTGGCTACATGCCTCTACACAGGACAAAATAACACAGATCCACAAACACACAGCACCACCGTCGACCTCCAGTTATTGGTATCTTACTGCCACAACGTGAGATGCATCTATGGGTGAAATGACAGAAGGGTACACGGGCCCTCTCTGTCTTATCTTTGCAACTTCCTCTGAATCAATAACTATTTCAAAGTGAAAAAAAAAAGGAAAGCCAACTGGGCGGCAATGCCTCTTCAGGAAACACCAGGTGGCTTGAGTGACCGTCCTTTCCAACGATACAGGTGCAGACTGAGAATGCAGGTCCAGCCAGCCAGCCTAGAAGCCTCAGCACCCCACCTGGGATTCCACAGCCGCAGGGGCCAGGCACGCACCCTCACGTCCCTCCAGCACCTGCTCTTCTCTACCACCTGTGCTCTGCATCCCTTGAAGTACAGATTTCAAGGGTGTGGCTGCACATGTCTGAGTTAGGAAAACCCACTCTAAAGCTAGTAGAGAATTGGGCAGAGAAAATGAGCGGGTGTTAGGAGGAAGAGAAACATACCAGAGGCCCACATGCACATGACAGAAATATGCACTCCAATCAGTGACTGAAGCAACTGAATGTAAAACAAAATTCACCAATCAAATCAGCAACATTTTGGGGGTTTTGATGATAACCCCAATCTGGACCCGTAGAGGAGACTGAGGGAGGTCATCCACTACTGGCGGCATAGAAACCGATGCAATCTCTCTGGAAGTCACTTTGACAACAGGTGTAGCAAAAGCTTAAAAAATACACACATCCTTTGACCTAAAAATATCACTTCTGGAAATTTCTCCCAGAAGCAAATGAAAGCTGTGTCCAAGGGTGTTCTCCCCTAGAACAAAACGAGGAAGAACAAATGAAGCTTCCATCAGGGGAAGCAATTGCTCAGTGTAGTGTCCTGTGCGTGACGAGCCCGAGAGGGAGGGATGCAGTGACTTTGTCAAGGCACTATTCAGAAGGACACTTGCAGATGCCATTTTAAAAAGCTATTTCACTGTTCCTATGTATTGCCAATGAGGAAACTCTTGCTTGGTGACACTAAGACAGAGAAGTGCAAGGCAGGGCTAGACCTGCACACTGCTTCTGCATTCCCATGCTCCAAGGCTCTCAGAATCCAAGTCTTTGCGTTCTATACAAGAAAAATAAAATTTCACTGCAGGTGTAACTTCTCAGTCATGGAAGAAAATGATTTCCACTTACACATGTTCAATTCCTCAACTTATAAACATGCAATTAAAAATCAGTTTCAAGACCACTTAAACAGTTGTCACCAAACAACTGTCAAAACACAGATAACAACTTTTCCTACATGGGGAAAAAAAAATTAGAAACAACATAAATGTTCAATGAATTGCAAGAAAATTATAGTTCAACATTAAAATGAAAATAGCCTCCTATTAAAAAACAAGGTTTTCAAGTATGTTTAAGGATGTGGAGACTTCCCATGACATATCGTCTTAATAAGATAGGCGACAAAACGGTACGTATGATGCCATGTTACTTACACTCACACACATACATACCATATACACTTATATGTGCTCCTGCATTGGCAAAAAATGGAAAGACATCTGGCCAACAAGTTAATTGTTATTAAATCTGACCGACAGTGTCATGAGTAGTTTTTACTCACTTCCATTCTCTGGAATAAAGATATTTCATTTGCATGATTTAAAAAAATTCATTAAGAAATAGAAAATCTGTCCTGATATGACGATTTAAAGCACGGACAATGAAAAAGTCACCAGGTCCTTAAAGTCAGAGTATGCTCAAAGCAGGTCTGCCAGAGGCCTGTGGTGGCAGTGGGTAGAAATGCTATGCCTGGTGAGGCCTAAAAAGCACTTTGAAGGAAATCGAGTCCACTTCCAAGACTAAAAGATAGAGAAAGTCACCAAGTTGCTAAGGAAGCTTTATTCCAGACTGATCATTTTCAAGAGTCCACTGATCTCGGATGATAATGATAAAACATATAGATGGGTATACTATTTAGGAAGAAATAACCTACAGAAGGAGGGGTCTTAGATCCCAAGACCCAAGAAATATTGTCACACAAGTATTAGCTTCTAGAATTTTCTCAACTGTCATTCCAAGGCGTACATGGTGCTCAGATGAGGAGGCAGGGGACAGCCGAGACCAGCCAGGAGGGAGGCAGGGGACAGCCGAGACCAGCCAGGAGGGAGGCGGGGGACAGCCGAGACCAGCCAGGAGGGAGGCGGGGGACAGCCGAGACCAGCCAGGAGGGAGGCGGGGGACAGCCGAGACCAGCCAGGAGGGAGGCGGGGGACAGCCGAGACCAGCCAGGAGGGAGGCGGGGGACAGCCGAGACCAGCCACGAGGGAGGCGGGGGACAGCCGAGACCAGCCAGGAGGGAGGCGGGGGACAGCCGAGACCAGCCAGGAGGGAGGCGGGGGACAGCCGAGACCAGCCACGAGGGAGGCGGGGGACAGCCGAGACCAGCCACGAGGGAGGCGGGGGACAGCCGAGACCAGCCACGAGGGAGGCGGGGGACAGCCGAGACCAGCCAGGAGGGAGGCGGGGGACAGCCGAGACCAGCCACGAGGGAGGCGGGGGACAGCCGAGACCAGCCACGAGGGAGGCGGGGGACAGCCGAGACCAGCCACGAGGGAGGCGGGGGACAGCCGAGACCAGCCAGGAGGGAGGCGGGGGACAGCCGAGACCAGCCACGAGGGAGGCGGGGGACAGCCGAGACCAGCCAGGAGGGAGGCGGGGGACAGCCGAGACCAGCCAGGAGGGAGGCGGCCGCTCCTTACCACAGCCTTATCCCAGATGACAGACATCCGCTCCTCGGTGCCATTGGTGCCCTCGGGGATCAGGGTGAAGTTGTCCTTCCCTACAGCCTTCTGGGCGGTGTTGAAGGTACAGTGGGCACTGCCGGTGACCTGGAGATCCCCACTGGAAGGAAAACATAGAACTGGCTTTTAATTAACCTTTGACTTTAAATCATCAAATCTGAACATTTTCTTTTTTTAATGTGCTAGGCCACGGATAGCTTTTGAAGTAACCCATCCTTCCCTCAGGGAACAGGGAATCTGGGAGAAGTGACAGGACACTGAAGCTTCATTCCAATGCTGAGCACCTGAACCTGTTTTGTGAGGTATCTGGTGGGGGTCGCTGCAGCACAGTGCAGTCCTTTGGATACCTCATTCATCTCTTCTGCTTGACTTTCAAATTGCTCCAAGTTTTTATTCTGATTTCCCCCCCAGAATGGTGTCAAAGTGGTAATACCCTGTTCCCGTTCAGTGACCTGAGTTTGGAGAACAAGGGCCTCTTGATTTGCAAGCCTGCTTTTGCCCACCAGGCTGTAAAATGCCAGGCCATGTTGGGTCTGAGCAAAGGCTGAGAATGGAAAGTGCCAACAAGTCACCAAGACTCACCAGGACAGCAAGGAGTTCAGAAAGTCCGGCGTGGTGGGGTCAGGGCTCAGGGGCGGGGAGGTGACAAACGCAGCAGCCTTAGCCCAGTTCTTGCTCCAGTAGTGGGAGCCATCGGTTCCCAAGCTGGCGGTGATGGGCTCGCCGTACACCACAGCCCCTGACACACAGAACAAAGCTGAGGACCACGCAGCAAGGGAGAAAGGAGGAGCCACCAGCCCAGCAGCATGTCAAGGACACCCACCACCCTTCAAAGAGGCCACCAGCCTCATCTCACAGGTGAGGACACTGATGCTTGAGGAGGTCAGTACCCCAGCCACCAAAGTCCCCAATCCAGCGTGTGCTCCCTAAGAGTTCACCTTGAGACCTTGCTCTTCTAACTCAGCACACTCCACCTATGCCAGTGGTTTTCTCTTTCTTTCTTTTTATTCCTTTTTTTTTTTCCAGGGACAGAGAGAGAGTCAGAGAGAGGGATAGACAGGGACAGACAGGAACAGAGAGAGATGAGAAGTATCAATCATTAGTTTTTCATTGCGAGATCTTAGTTGTTCATTGATTGCTTTCTCATATGTGCCTTGACCGTGGGCCTTCAGCAGATCGAGTAACCCCTTGCTCGAGCCAGCAAGCTTGGGTCCAAGCTGGTGAGCTTTTTGCTCAAACCAGATGAGCCTGTACTCAAGCTAGCGACCTCGGGGTCTCGAACCTGGGTCCTCTGCATCCCAGCCCAACGCTCTATCCACTGCGCCACTACCTGGTCAGGCTCTTTCTTTTCATTGATTTAGAGAGAGAAGAGAGAAGAGGAGAGACTGTGAGGGGGAGGAGAAGGAAGCATCAACCCTCAGCAGTTGCTTCTTGCATGTGCCCTGACCAGACAAGTTCAGGGTTTCAAACCAGCGACCTCAAGATCCCGGGTGGAATGCTGATGCTTTAACCACTATGCTGCCACAGGTCAGGATAGGTCAGTGTTTTTTTTCAACCGCCAATTCACGGACCAGTCCACCAGAAATTTTGTAGTGGTCCATGAAAATGTTAACTACCCTGATGCTGTATGAAGATTACAGACCCAGTGATCTTAATCAAATTCACTTAGGCTCAGGGTGCTTCTGCCTTAGCAGTCCCCGAAACATCTCCTACTTTCACTGGTCCCCACGTGGCTGAAAAACAGAGCCCTGGGTGATTCCAAACATTCCACCTTCTACACTGCTGAGTCTCAAATCTATTAACTCTCTCAGACTGTATTCACGCACCAAGTGCTATACAGACTCTTATTTTGGGGTGATCCATGGCATCTTGAACTTCACCTTACTGCTTACCAAATACTCCCCCTGCTCTCCCAGCATTTCCCAGCCTCCCTCACAGTGTCTAGTTCTGGCTAGTGGGCTGAGAAAAAATTAGATGTGATATCAAGGGGCAGAAGCATTTGAGAGCAACTGTAGATCTGCCCCAGCGACAGCATGAATCCCTGAGTCACCACCAGGAACGAGCTGCCCTCAGCGCCCCCAGATTCACAGACGACTAAGAGTGAGAAATAAAGAACTTCGCACAATTACACCACTGAGACTTCAGAGCTTCCAGAGCCCAGTCTAACTTAACACATTGTCAAGAAAGAATGTTAGCCCTGGCTGGCTAGCTCAGTGCTAGAGCATCGGCCCAGTGTGTGGAAGTCCTAGGTTTGATTTCCGGTCAGGGCACACAGGAGACGCGCCCATCTGCTTCTCCACCCTTCCCCCTATACTTCCTCTCTGTCTCTCTCTTCCCCTCCTGCAGCCAGGGTTCCACTGGAGCAAAGTTGGCCCAGGCGCTGAGGATGGCTCCATGGCTTCCACCTCAGGTGCTAGAATGGCTCCAGCTGTAATGGAGCAACACCCCAGAGGGGCAGAGCATCGCCCCCTGGTGGGCATGCTGAATGGGCGCATGCGGGAGTCTGCCTGCCTGCCTCCCTTCTTCTCACTTCAGAAAAATACAAAAAAAGGAATATCATGTTCTCTTCTCTGCCATTCATGCATAAGCAGGAAGATGGACATCATTTACATTCACTGAATGCCAACACTTTAATGCCCAAAATATATCCTTTCCTCGACTCCACACAACCCCCCTTCAATCAGGCCTTCACTGTTTCCCCCGGCTCATTCCAACAGAGCCTCAATCAGACTTGACATTAGTTTCTGCCTTCCCAACCTTTTTCTCCACCTCTCCACTCAGTCTCCATGACACTCTCTGACGATCTTCCTAAATATAACCTCCCAGACGCTTCTCTTGAAAACAGCCCTCCCAGGATGCATTCCGCCTTCAAGGACGAAAGCAAACTCCTTGCTGACAGACACATCTGATGCCCTTTGTGATCCTGCCACCCAACAAAGCTGACCTCCCCTTTAACATCATCCAAAATTCAATTCCTTTCTCTAATCCAGGAATCCAATAACCACCCCATTTTAATTTTTTTACAGAGACAGAGAGTCAGAGAGAGGGATAGATAGGGACAGACAGGAACGGAAAGAGATGAGAAGCATCAATCATTAGTTTTTCATTGCGACACCTTAGTTGTTCATTGATTGCTTTCTCATATGTGCTTTGACCGCGGGCCTTCAGCAGACCGAGTAACCCCTTGCTCGAGCCAGCAACCTTGGGTGAGCCAAGCATTCTGGTGAGCTTTGCTCAAATCAGATGAGCCCACGCTCAAGCTGGCAACCGCGGGGTCTCGAACCTGGGTCCTCCGCATACCAGTCTGACGCTCTATCCACTGAGCCACCGCCTAGTCAGGTTAACCACCCCATTTTGAATTTTTTGATTCTCCACTAGATGGAGACACCTTAAGAAAATCAATCTGCCTGGGCATAGTAAGCACTCAATAAATGTGATTCAAGGGTGTAATTTTTAATTAAAGGCTCCAGAGCTGGAATCTGATGTCAGGCCAGCCTCCCCACCACCAGGAATTCAGCTCCCCCGACTCCTTCCACCACCGGCCTATCTCCAGCCCTACTGTGGTCCCTCCAAGCTTCCAGTTCTCCAGGCACAGGATCCTCAGGGCAAAACACTTCTCGGTCAGGAATGTGTCTCCTTTCCTCTCCAAGCCTTTTCAAGGCATTATCTCTTGATAACAAATCACAACAACTGGGATACTGCAGTTGCCACACTGAGAGCTGGCTCCTCCCAGCTGGCCCCTCCCAGCCTCAGGAATTTCACAAAGGAGTCCCTGTTCAGCCAGGGAGTTAGTGAGGCCAGAGCAGGCAGCTCACTTACTTGGGGCAATCAACAAGCCAGAAGCAGGGGGAGGGCTCCAGACCCAGGGGAAGCCTCACCCACAAGGAAGCCCAGAGGAGGAAAAGGGCAATGCTCAGAATCACCTGGAAGGTCTCCTAGGTTCTTCCCCTACTCGAAGCCTCCCAGGCAGAACTGGGTCTGAGAAGCCAGCTGAGCAGCCATGCAAATAGCTCCAGCTCTTCCCGAAGAGGAAAACCACCACATGATGAGAGAGGGCTTTTGGCTGCTGCCAGGTCCGTTCAGGAACTGTAAATGGCTGAGCAGGACCCAGCAACGGCCCATGGTTCTCACAGGCTCTCTGCTGTCTGCAGCTCTTCTACACAGACAGGTCTGGCGGTCCCACTGGCTACTGTCATAGCACAAGTGTGAGGTCTGTGCACTCGTAACCCTAAAGGTTTTGCTGTCATGAGAAAGTTTAAGAGAGCAGAACCACTTGGGAGAAAAAAGAGTGGCTTGCTGGTCTTTGAAATTACTTGGACAAGCATAATCCATTTCCTGACTTTCCTGTAACTCGCTGCTGGCTCATCCTCAACCCGAATCTATTCTTCAGCCCTTCTTTGGAACTTGGGCACGAGGGGAGCCTGATTCCTGAAACGTATCCCGAATCCCACACATGTGGGTGCCCTTGACCTTGGCCTTCATCTCACTCTGTGGGACACAACTGCAGTCAGGTGCACAGCTGGCGCTGGGCTGGGTCCCATTCTCGGCGCACAGAGCATGCACCTCACCACAAAGGAATGAACTCGGGCCCTGGCCGGTTGGCTTAGCGGTAGAGTGTCGGCCTGGTGTGCGGGGGACCCGGGTTCGATTCCCGGCCAGGGCACATAGGAGAAGCGCCCATTTGCTTCTCCACCCCCCCTCTCCTTCCTCTCTGTCTCTCTCTTCCCCTCCCGCAGCCAAGGCTCCATTGGAGCAAAGATGGCCCGGGCGCTGGGGATGGCTCCTTGGCCTCTGCCCCAGGCGCTAGAGTGGCTCTGGTCCCAGCAGAGCAACGCCCCAGAGGGGCAGAGCATCGCCCCCTGGTGGGCAGAGCGTCGCCCCTAGTGGGCGTGCCGGGTGGATCCCAGTCAGGCGCATGCGGGAGTCTGTCTGACTGTCTCTCCCCATTTCCAGCTTCAGAAAAGAAAAAAAAAAGAAAAAGAAAAAAAAAAGGAATGAACTCAGCCTCCTTAGACCCAGGCTCTAAGGTCTGTCCAAGGGAGACCTTTGCCACAGTCTTGGGGGTCTGGATGGTTGGACACTAAATCCAGACTTACACCCTGACGGAGGCTGGTTACAGTACTAACTGATCCCCAGAGCCTCAGCATCTGCTGCAAGAAAGTGAGGGCATCTGACTGGGAAGGAAGTTCTGCCTCCAGACTGTGCTGGGGCTCCAGCTACAACATCAACTGTCCCCTGAGCCACCAAGCCTCAGCGTCCCCCACCCACCACCAATATCAGACTTGCCAGTGCCCACAGCTACATGAGACTCCTGAAGATTTATCTCTCTCTCCTCCTCCCATATGTACATATGTATATATACACATAAATGTGTGTGTGTTCTGTTTCTTTTGGTTCTATTTCTCTGAAAAGCCCTAACAGATTTTGGTAAGATTTTATGACATGCACAAACCAACCCATGTTGGGTCCAAGATTCCTAGGATGTGCATTAGCTTCACATTAAAGATTCATCCTCAAGTTGGGGTGGTCCTCATGGCCCCACGTGCTTCTCATAACATCTGAGTCATTCCAAATGATCTGCAGGACAAGGGAAGTCTTATTTTGGGTTTGGGTTCCGAGGGTTCAATGTCCCTGGGCAGCCACCAGATGGTTTTTGTTTTGTTTTGTGAGAGACAGAGAGGGGGACAGATAGAGACAGACAGACAGGAAGTGAGAGAGATGAGAAGCATCAATTCTTCGTTGCAGCACCTTAGTTGTTCATCAACTGCCTTCTCATATGTGCTTTGACGGGGGGGGGGGGGGGCACAAGTGACCCCTTGCTCAAGCCAATGACCTTGGGTCCAAGCCGGTGAGCTTTGCTCAAACCAGATGAGCCCGCGCTATAGCTGGTGACCTCGGGGTCTCGAACCTGGGTCCTCCACATCCCAGTCCGACACTATTCACTGTGCCACCACCTGGTCAGGCAGCCACCAGATGTTTTGAACACATCTGCCTCTACGCGGCGGGTTGGGTGAGGAGGAGGACAGAGAAGGCTGTCTGCTGTACGAGGCCAGGCACTTGCCTCAACGCCACCATCCGCACACAGAAAGCCAGCAGCCACTCTGAGTTTCACATGTGGACAAATGCCGCCTGAAGAGAGCCATTCCAGAGAAATCCGCACACGGACCCTCAGTGGAAAGTAAGCTGGCTGGGATTCAAAAACCCTGGGTTCTATTTGTCATGGGGTGAAGTATCCAAGGACAAGGTAATTTCCACATTTCAGTGTATCTTTCATGATGTGAGCCAATTAAATCAGCCAGTGTCTAAGTTCCTCTGAAGAGTAAAAGTTGCCCAGGGTATCCTCGTCCTCCCCCGGTCTGAAGAACAGGCTGCTGCCAGCAGTGGGTGAAGACGGCAGGGCTTGCAAGGCTGTCTCTGGGAGGCACGTGTGGTTGTGGTGGGTTCATTTACATGCACCCCGTTTTAGATTTAGTATCAGCAGGTCTCTGGGTGGGGAGCACACAGAATCAGGAGAAGAAGAAAATGTAGGGCTATGACCTTTCACCAGCTCCCACTTTCAAAGAAATGGTGCATCCGGTCACCCAGCCTGAGACGGGCAGTTCGTGTCTGTTAACAGTAGCGCCTCCGTCTTTGCTCCAACCTCCCTGAGCTGCACCTCTTTGTGACACTAACCATTTGCCACTGTGAATTTCTGCCCCTGTGTCCGTCCCTGTCTAGCGAAGGAGCTGAACACTGGGACCAGTTCTCGTCTGAGGCACAGGGGCCTGAAGTTCCACTTAGTAAAAGTACATAGTAATAGCTCTTGAATGAATAGAAAATCTCTCCAATTTATAGATGAAGAAATACATCAGCAGAAAGCTGGCCTCACTGTGGTTTCTGGGGGCCAGAGAACCCAGCTGGAGCAAAGGATCCTTAGCAGAAGACCTTTGCCCAGGTCCACAGGCAATTTTCCTTACTCTTCCAACCAGCCCTTCACTCTTATATCAGTAGAGTAGCAGGCACAGTTATTACATACATCTTTATGAACAAAGTCTCTTTTAAACATCACCATCACCATGTGTGATAGGTCACTTATTACCCTTTCCTTGATGAAAATGAAGCCTACAGACGACACCTTGCCTGCCCAGCACCATGTGCTAGTGCAGCGGACCTGGCATGTGATCCAGGACAGGACACTGATCCCACAGTGCTAATGCTTCACACAGTTGTATACTGTTTTCCTTCTTGGTCCACAGTCCATGACTGTGCTGGTGTCAGGCCTCAGTTTCCCCAGATTGTTGAGGAACTAAACCTCAACAGATACAAGATGGTCACAACATTTCTTGTTTTAAAATAATCTCAATCCACCCAGGCCAGTTTGCTAAGTGGATAGTGTTGGCCCAGCATGCAGACGTCCCAGGTTTGATTCCCTCCCTCTCCCTTCTTCCCTTCCCACAGCCAGTGGCAACAGCCTCAGGCACTAAAAATAGCTCAGGTGATATGAGCATCAGCCCTAGAAGGAGATTGCCGATCGCAGATATTAATACGGATATTCACAGATGTGCAATGATCAAAGCCCAATTCTACATTCACCAGCTCTGAGGTTCCATTTACTCAGCTGCAAAGTAAAACAAAGTACAAAACCCTTGCTGGAGCATCTCCCAAAGTCGCTACGAAGTTATAACAAGACAGAGAGTGTTAAGAGCCTGCAAAGCCAGCTAGGATTTCTCCTTCTAACACAGAAGTGCCTGAATGCACTGGAAATACCTGGCTGCTCGGGGTCCTTAACACACAAGCTCTCAAGGCCTAGAGATGAGTGCAAGAGCCTGAACACAAGAGCCACCCAGGGAACATGATGTGGGCCCAGGTGGGGCTCACAGTTGGAAGGCTCTGGAACAGGCTTAGGTAGTCCCTTCTTCATGCTCACACCGAAACATTCACACAGGACCAAAGTCATAAAGGCAATGGAGGGACATCATCAGGCACCAGGTGGCAGAGCAGTAGAGCAGGACTGGTTTGTGTAATAACATCCTCACAGCAGGAAGCTGAGGCACAGGAAGAAGGAAGGATCTCCAGCACACCCAGCAGGGCTGGCCCAGAGCTCAGTGCCCCTCAGCCCAGACCAGGCCCAGCTTCACCTGCCCCGACCCAGGACTGGTGAGTGGCCTGACTCCTCCATCTTCCAATTTGGGCAAGTCAGGCTGAATTCAAAAAACTAGGCTTTAGTTTTTAAATTATATTGAATTGAATGTTTAATTGTATTAAAATTACATTAACTGTGTGACTTTTTGTTTCTTATTGTCGCCTGAGTACAGTACAGCTGTTGAAACCAATGAAATAAGCTGCCCCCACCTTCCCTATGGCAGACACTGTGCCCGCTGTCCCCCGCTACACAGAAGCCACAGCTGTGACTAGTGTTGGATGCTGAGGCTACTCCCACCGTGCCTTGCAGTGTTACAAATGGGCACCTGGGCAGTAGAGGGCCCAGGTGAGGGAGGCTCACTGGCAGTCATCACCCACAACGTTTCCTAGAAACAACTCAGCCGCTGCTGAGCAGATGATGCTATTTTAGGTGAATGTGCTTTTATTTCAAAAAGGTAATTCCTTCCAGCTGCCGGGGGAGGACAGGCTTCCAGGAAGACGGCAGTACAGCCCCCATGTGAATTAGAACTCGAGGAGAGAGGCCCCAGAGGGCTCCCAGAACAAGGCCATGTGGAAGCCATCCTCCCTAGGGACCGACTGACTCAGGGGTCGCTGGGCACTGGAGCTAGGTCTTGCCTCAAGTTGCCCATCAGTGGCGAAATCCTAGTCCCCCTTATCCATGCAGAACCATCCTACAGAAAACTAGAAACTGGACCATAAAAGCCAAACTGCTCCCTTATTGACAGAAAAAGAGGAACAGGGAGAGAAAGAGAGAGAAAGAAAGGGATAGGAGAATAAGAAAGAAACCAAAAAGAGACACTGAGACAAGGAGAGAAAGAGATACAGGGATGAAGAGAGAAGCAGAGCAGGAGAGGAGAAATGGAAAGATCCGGAGAGGCAAAGGGAGGGGAACATTGTTGGGAGGAAGGAAGGAAAGAAGAGGAGAGACAAAAGACCCTTTAAGATCTCACGTCAGCCTGACCAGGTGGTGGCGCAGTGGATAGAGCGTCGGACTGGGACACGGAGGACCCAGGTTCAAAACCCCAAGGTCGCCAGCTTGAGCGCAGGCTCATCTGGTTTGAGCAAGGCTCACCAGCTTGAGCCCAAGGTCGCTGGCTCGAGCAAGGGGTCACTTGGTCTGCTGTAGCCCCCCAGTCAAGGCACATATGAGAAATCAATCAATGAACAACTAAGGAACCGCACGCAACAAAGAATTGATGCTTCTCATTTCTTTCCCTTCCTGTCGTCAGTCTGTCCCTATCTGTCCCCCTCTCTGGCTCTGCAAAAAAAAAAAAAAAAAAAAAAATCTTCACGTCACATCAGGTCAAGAGCCTCCCTCAGAGTTCACTGTGCATGACCAGACTCTCCAAGAACACAGAGAATATGGTGTGACTATCCAAACTCACTGCCAAGGGCAGGTTACAGCTGGGCTCTGCTGTATCCATAATGGATAAGGTGTCCGCAGAACAGTGTCTGGAAGCTGCACTTAGTAAATTAGTTTCCAAGAACCTTCCTGATGGACTCCCAGTAATAAGAGAGCAACTTGAGCACCAGGACCAAACATGCCCCATCCAGGGCAACATGCCCCACCCCATGCCCTCTCAAGGCTCTCTTACCCCAGCAGAAATCACTACCAGCTATGAGGGGAAATACATTATGCAACAGAACGTTCCCCTGAAGGATGATTCTGTGGCAGACAGAGACTGATGTCATCTGTGTATGTGACTAGTTTACTTACACTGCATCCAGTTAACTCCAAGCTTCCTACAGAAGGGGGGCAGGAGGGACCCGTGCCTGCCCACCCACTCTGCAGTGCTGACTATTAAGTAGACACTGACAAGGCTGCAGCACAGAACAGTGAGAAACTAGAGCTTCCTGCCCTGCTCAGCTGTAATTGGGTTAATGCTGGAAGGTGACTTGGCACAGGGGCTGGAAAAGAAGCTCTCTCTTCCGACAGTCAGACAGCCGGTCACACTTACCCTTTTTCCGGGCCTGGGCGATGACTTCGGCCGCGCTCTTGCTCATTACCTTGGTGATGTACAAGGGGCAATTGGTCTGGTTGGCGATGGTAATGGAACGATTCACAGCCTCAGCCTCGACCTACAGAAGAGAATCTGAACATGAGAACCAGAGAACCATCCCCACTCCATGAAGTGGACTCCATGAGCCCACTTTACCCTCCACCACTCAAGAAAGGCATGCATGAATGGGAGACCACTGTGCCTTCAAGGTTCTACCTTGAGTGGCACTACAGAAGGGAGATGATACTCCACATTGACTGAAGTGAGGGGCAGTCTCTCTTGGCCTTTATGAGTGGTTCTAAGTGTGGTCAGCAGGTCTGCAAAGTTACTACCAGCCTGGGGTCTGTAAGAAATACAGATTCTCAGGCCCTGCCCCAGACCCACAGGATCAGTACCTCTTGGAGGTGGCACCAGAAACGTGAATCTCAACCTACTGATGATTTTTATTCTTGCTAACATTTGAGAACCACCATGCACAAAACCAGTACTCCCAATTTTAGTGCATTCATCCCAGTTGCATGGTCTGCGTCAAGACCTTCAGTGACTTGATCATTTACACTGGGCTTCAGTCCAATGCCCACAGCAGAAGCCAGCACTACCCAAGGGACAAAGTGGCCTCACAGTGCTCTGGGAATGGAACAGGCTGCATCTGTGCAAACCAAAGGCCCTCTGTACATAAAGTACGACCATGGCCAGCCACAGACTGGTACGGCCTTCGGCACGAGGTGGAAAAGAGCTGCTCTAATTAATTATCTGATTCTCTAAACCCAGTGCTTCAATAGAGGAGATTTCAAAGACCCCATGTGATGACTGCCAAATATCTGATCAGGTAAGGCTACTTAGAACAAGTTATATCTTACAAAGGAATCAGCCATGTGGGTTGAGAATGGGCAACTGAAAAAGCAAGTAAAACTGTGGAACAGAGGATCTCAAAACATCTTTTGCTCCCTCCCAAATCCTGGTAAAAGGCTGTGTGGCTTCAACTCTGAGGCAAAGGGCTAGGTCTCACTTGGTTTTTTGTATCCTCCATTGTAATGTAATGTAAGGACTGTACACAGCAGGTGCTCGAAAATGTTTACTGAACAAATAAATTACTTCATTTCATGTTAACGGTCAAAGGTAGGCTGTTCCATAAGGTCTGTGGTTTCTCACAGGAAATGACTGAACTCTTAACTGGATCATCTCAGCTAACAGAGGCGCCACAGGACCCTGCCCAAGATCTGAAGTTCTATAATTGCATTAACTGGTAATCTAATTTAATAAACTAAGATAATTTCACTCACATTTGGCTTTTCAGGCATTAAAGATGTGAAAGAAATGTCTAGAAATCTATAGGCAGACCAAATGGCTCTTGAAAAAGCTCATTAAACATCCAAATGTTTTTAATTCCTGGAATAGCTAAATGATCAGCTCTATTTCTCCTTGGCTCCGGTTACAACCGAAGTGCCTCTGATCCCAGCAGCACAGAGGCGAGACATCCTGCATCTCTGAGGTCAGCTCAAAAGTCCACAGAGCAAAGAGTGAAAAGGGCTCCCCTAAATCCTCACCGCTTCCCAGTGGAACCAGTGACTTCCTCATGTACTGTCCCAATCCCAACATTCTGAAAGTGAACAGAGGCACTATTCATCACTGCATGGGAGCCATGGGTGGGGACCAGCCTCTCCGAAGTGAACTAGAATGTGTAATCACCCTAATTAGGGGGTGAATGGAGCGTAAGTGCCAGCTCTTTGGGGGCCCTACCTCAAGAGGACTGGCTTTGGCTTTGGCTTTGGGAAGACTGGCTTTGGATTGAAGAATCTGGGTCCCGGGGTCCTATCTGGATTCACACATCCACTAGAGCTCTGACCACTCACCTGTCCCAGCCCCGCACAGGCCTGGAGGGAGGGCAGAGGCCAAACCTCAAGGTGACCTTATGGAGAAAGACAGTTGTTTAAATCCCAACTCTCCAGGCTACACCCAGAACCACGGGAGAGCTATGTTTCACCTTTCTGTGTGTATAAGTGTGTGCCTGGAATACAACATAAACTGTCTTAACACACACTGACCTCTGCTTTAAATACTATTGCTTTAAAACATGAAAACGTGATTCCAGTTGAAACAAGAACTTCCCTGGCCGGTTTGCTCAGTGGTAGAGCATCGGCCTGGCGTGCAGGAGTCCCAGGTTTGATTCCCAGCCAGGGCACACAGGAGAAGCGCCCATCTGCTTCTCCACCCCTCCCCCTCTCCTTCCTCTCTGTCTCTCTCTTCCCCTCCTGCAGCCAAGGCTCCAATGGAGCAAAGTTGGCTTAGAAGCTGAGGATGGCTCTGTGGCCTCTGCCTCAAGCGCTAGAATGGCTCTGGTTGCAGCAGAGTGAAGCCCCAGAGGGGCAGAGCATCGCCCCCGGTGGGCATGCCAGGTGGATCCTGGTCGGGCGCATGCAGCAGTCTGTCTGACTGCCTCCCCATTTCCAACTTCAGAAAAATACAAAAAAAAAAGGAAAAAGAACTTTTATTTGCTTCATTAGAGAGCTCTCAAGATCTTGAGGGTCATCTAGCCCTGCTTTCTGATTTAAAAGATGAGGCACCCAAAGGTCCAGAAGGGAAAGCAAACTGTATTGGAAGATACAGCGTCAAGACGCACACCACACTAGTACCCACACCAGCATCAGGACGCACACTGGCACTGGTACCGGAAGCAGCATCGCCAGGGCGCACACCAGTGTCAGGACACACCACTCCCTCTATGGCTCTATCCCCCACTGTCTGCATGTTCCATTCACACCTTTCTACAAGGCCATTAGCAAGTTCCTTTCACAGTATTCTTCATCACCCTCACCTCTGAGTCCCCCGCCCAAAACACCTTATCACCCTCCACCCTTCCTACTTTCCGCCTCCCTCTTTCCCTTCCAGAAGGGGTCCCTCTCTCATTCACCTCGCTGCCCCCCCCACCTCCCACAGTGCGTGCTTGGGCACCATTGATGGATAAGTGGTTTCTACATTTCTGTGTTCTCTGCGTCTCCCTTTCAACCTTCTCAGCTGCAAACTGGAGAAAACCCTGCTGGCCGCCTCCCATGGGTGTTGGGTCGGGAAGAGCAGCAGAAAGTGGCAGGAGAACGTTCTGCATGGTTCCGGCACAAGTTAACCATCCAGATGTTGGCGCAGATCACAAACTGTGCAGAAACTACAGTTTTGTAAGTTATGAGCTACTATGACCTATATATTGGCAGTATTTCCCTAACCGAACTCTGAAGGTCAAGTTTCCCCAGAATGGTTCCATATTTTATTTTCTTTATCACCCATGTATGGCTTAATACACAACAGATCCCTGACGATAAACTGAACATTGTCACCAGTAGCCAAGAGAGAAGGCGCCAGGTGGTGCTAGGTGGCTGATAAGCTGTCAGAGGGAGCACCAAGTCCCATGCCTGGCAGAGAGCCGGTGCCTCTGAGTCAGCCAAGAAGAGAATGGCCCTGGAAAGCCGACAATAGAGAAAGCCCCCAACAGCAGCCCCTCATGAGACAAGAGGACCCTTCCACAGAGTCAAGAACTCCCCACACTGGAGTGTTGCAGGATCGGCCAGCACCCAAAGGAGCCTTTGTAGTCCACTGCAGTGGATTCTGAAATTCCAAAGCAACTGTAAGAGAAGTCTCCTGTGTCAATCATGGAGGAAAGATGGCCTTGATTTGGGGGATCAAAATGGCAACCAGAGCCATGCTCCTCTGATAGCTTTGGTCTGTTCAGGGAGCCTAGGGCGGGCTTTGCATTCTGTTCTGGGGTTTGCAGGGGTCTCAGGACTCAGAGCAGACAGCAGGCAGAGAAGAAGCAAGACTACGAAAATCTAAAAATAAACAAGCACATGGGCTCGCAGAAACAGCCTTGGTTCCCAGGGTGGGTGGCATTTACTTTCTCAGAGCCAACGTTTCTGCCACCTGCCCAGTTAGTTGGAACGCAGGGGCCCAAAGAAGTCCCTGCAGCCTCCTTCATCCTCATGCAGCTCCAGCTCACTCCCTCAGCTTTTTAGCACACAGGAGAAGGTTGAACGGCTGTGAAACAACCTATATCCCATGGACTGGAGAGGGACATACAATACTGGACATGTAATAGCTTCTGTCCTTTTGTGGGCGGGAGGAATGTCCTCAGGGCCTCAGACGGTGCTGAACATGTCCGTGTCCGTGTCCGTGTGTGTGTGTGTCTGTCTGCTCATGCCAGGGTGTGTCTGTGGGTCTGTGTCTCTGTGTGCATCTGTGTGTGTCTGTGTACATGAGTTTGCAGTGGAGAGGGCCGAACAAGAAGTGCAAGCCCTAGAGGTAAGACATTCTACATGCCTTCTTCCTCCTTCATTCTTTTCTGCCTTAACACTCTTCCTGCATTTCCAGCCGCACCCCTTCCCCAAAGCCTAAGGGGAAAAGGTGTGGATGCTGTGCCTGCACACCCCGATCCCAGGCATCCTGGGTGGCACCTTCGATTCAGCCCTTGTGAATCCTTTTTCTTGTGAGGTTAGCAGACCCTGCACCCATGAGCCCTAAACCTCACGTGCGTACTTCCCAGCTTCAGCAAGAACATCGAAGCTCTAAGTTCGGAGCTTTGGGGCTCTGTTCCCATTCATACTTCTCATCAGGCATCTCTCTCCACCTGTTTTTTTTTGGGGGGGGGGGATCCTAATTTCAGGCCAACATCTAGTTGCTTGATGATTTTATCTGCCCTTCTCTACACCTGTCCCTTTTCCATTGCTTATTTCCGGGACAGAGAAAGTCTGTTACTTCCAGGAAGCTCCCCAGTACGCCCTTTGCTCAGAGCTGCCAGTCCTCACATGCCTGACCTTGAACCTTTTGTAAGGAGCCAACTCCTGAGAAGCACTAAAAGGCTACAAATTCTCGTTTAGAAAATCAGATTCTCCATCACATACAATGTGGGCACCCTAGCCCCTTTTTTAACATACAGGCCCCATGGTCCAAGCCAGCAATTCTCAACCTTTGAGCCAACAAGGCCCTGCTCTGAATCTTCCCTCCAGGATTTTGAAAGACTCTGTCTACCAGACCCTGCTGATCACGCTGTGCAGACTAACCATGGGAAAATGCACGAGTCCCTTAGGCTTTTTAGACATTCAGAAGAGCATTTAGATTCCCTATGTTTTGGTGACTGGTGAGATTTTTGGAGGCCCCAAGGTATGAATCACCAAACCCAGACAGCAGAGTGCTGATAAAATGTTGTTGGTGTCTTCCCAAGAAAGGGCGGAAAGATTAGAGACGAAAGAGGAATCCAGGGTAAACAAGCCACACGGCTTTACCCACAGCTCAGTCTAAGCCTTCACTTTGCCCGAGTGGACACACATGGGTAACCTGTGACTTCTCAGAGGGAGTAAACTCAGCATCTGAGAAGTCCCATCTCGAGCAGCAGAGGGAAGGAGGGTTCTGTGTTGCTCTGGCAGCCCATGAGACACACGGGACATGCATTCCATCCAGCAGATGTTCACCTCTTCAGGCCGGCTCAGCACATGTCCCTCGGGGCCTGTGATGCCCAGATCCAGGATCCGCTGCTGTTCCTGCAATGTGTAAAGAAAGCCAGGCTGTCAGAGAGAGCTCTTTGTGTGTGTGGCTCTGACTACTAAAGACCTGGGTTAAAGTTACTCAAGAAAGACGTCAATATAGCGCTGCTGACCACTTGGCCCTCATTCCCAAGTCCCCATAAAGAGAGGGGGTCGCTACCCTGTTCCCAGTCCTGCCTGAGCTATTACAAATCAACACCAGCCTCTCAAATCCACACAGCTGCTCCCCTGGGATGACACAGTGCGACTTGTCTATATGTGGGAGTCCACCCCTCACCCCACACAAGAAGCTGTAGCACGGCACTGAGAGAAACAGCAACTCTGCGGCAAGGGAACAGGCTGTGTCCCACAGAACACACCAAGAGGTGCCTGTGTCACACACCGTCAGTGAGATTTCCACAAGCACCCCAGGACCACCTGGGAGCTGAGCCACAGAGGACGGACCGGTACCTCTGCAATGATGTCGCCATTCTCCGCGTGGACTTGGGCGATCGCACCGATATCCCGGATCACACTCAGTACTTCATAGATCTGAGAGGAGGGAGTTGGGGTTAGAGATAGGAACATCTATCTACCTTCCTGTTCACAAACACAACCCTATCCTGGTCAGCCACAGGGATCAGAAATGGCATCCCTGTCCTCCGCTGCTCTTACAGCTGTTTTTCTCACATACTCTGAGGGCAGTATTTCTGGCCACTTGTGGCAGAGCAGAGCCTGTCAGTAATGGACATGGGTCAGGAGTGAGAAGCTCACAGGTAACACGAGGCTTGAGTATACCTTTCAAACACACCGCAGGCTGATTCCAGAGCCTGAGGGCCAGGGGACCAGGTTCATAACCTCTCTAAAGGTAAAGTTAGAACAACGCCAGTATCCACTAGCCACTTCCCCTGAAGCTACAGGGTGAACACACACTGGAGGTAGCTTTCAAGACAACAGCAGTGGTCCCAGTGAACCTGATCAGAAAAGCCAGCTTTCCTTACCTGGGAATCCGTTAGCTGGAAGCGATCTTTGAAAGCCATGTACAGGAGGAAGGAATTTACCCCTGGAGGACAGACCAAATACATGACTATAGCAAATAATCCTAATAATCTGGAAAGGAATAAGAAAGTCATAATACTGCCCTGGCCAGCTGGCACAGTGGTAGTGTATCAGCCTGGCATGTGGATGTCCCGGGTTCAATTCCCGGTCAGGGCACACAGGAGAAGTGCCCATCTGCTTCTCCACCCTTCCCCCTCTCCTTTCTCTCTATCTCTCTCTTCCCCTCCTGCAGCCAAGGCTCCATTGGAGCAAAGTTGGCCCGGGCGCTGAGGATGGCTCCATGGTCTGCCTCAGGTGCTAGAATGGCAACGGCCCAGATGGGCAGAGTATCACCGCCTAGTAGGCATGCCGGGTGGATCCCAGTCAGACACATGTGGGAGTCTGTCTCTCTGCCTCCCCACTTCTCACTTCAGGAAAAAAAAAAAGAAAAAAAAGTTATAATACCATGCTTATATGTGTATATATACAGGGTGAGGTAAAAGTAGGTTTACAGTTGTCTGTATGAAAAAAAATACAAATTATGTTTATTACAATATTACATTGGGTTTATTCACTCTTTGTTTCGCTATTCACAACTGTAAACCTACTTTTGCCACACCCTGTATTCAGAAAGACAAATGGAGACAGAATGATAAAGCAAATGGGGTAAAACATAATTGTTAAATCTGGGTACAAAAATCCTTTTTAGTATTCTTACAATTTTCTTCTTCTAAGTTTAAACTATATCAAAATTAAAAGTTGCTGTTATTTGCACACCCAAACAAATACACAGCAGCATTAGTCACAACACCAAAGGGTGAAAGCAACCCCATGTCACTGACAGATGATGAGATAAATCCAACACAGCGAAGCCACCTGGTTTCAGCCAGAAGGAAACCCTGAGACAGGCTACACCATGGATCAGCCCTACGGACATTGTGCTCAATGAAATAAGCCATACACAAAGACAAATAGGATAGGGTTCCACATATATGCCAAATTCATAAAGACAGAAAGTAGAATGGGGGTCACCAGGGACTGTGAGGAGGGGGAATTATTGTTTAATGGGGAGTTTCAGTTTGGAATGATGAAAAGTTCTGGAGATGGATGGTGGTGATGGTTGCTCAACAGTGTGAATGTACTTCATGCCCCCAACTGGACACTTAACAATAGTTAAGATGGCAAACTTTGTTAAGCTGTGTTTTACCACCAATTAAAAGTTAAAAATGCAACACAAAAGTTCTCCTCCCCCCACTGCACAACTATTATGACTTTAACAAGAAATTGAATTAGAAGAGCCTGTTGATAAACGTCTAGAATAAAAGTGTTTTCTTTTGTAAACAGACTGCCCTCTGTGCTGATTTTTAAGAAAATCCATGAGCATGACAAGCTGTCGCCACAGTTCTCATCCTGGCATTTCAGAGTCCTCGCCCCCCCCAGGCACCAGAACGTCACAATGGTAGACAATTGTGTTGACAGCCCCATAGCCCTGGAGCTTAGTTCAAGCAACAGGGGATGCTGGAAAAAGCCTAGATTCAAGCCTTGGGCCATCTCAACACTTTTCTGCTGCTAGGCAACAGTTGCTATGGTAACCCTCTGGGCTGATCTAAAGTAGATTCATTATAAGCACTGGAAGTTAAATCTTGGTATTCTCAAAAGTGAGAAAGATCAAGCATTTGCTTAGCTACTTTCTTTTACGTTGGACCTTCATGCTGGAAAGATTCTTAAGATATCTAGTCCAATACCCTCCTGCGAGAGACTTTTCTTTTTTTAATTGAGACTCAAAAAATATAAGCAATTTGCCAAAGTTCAGACATACAGCTAGTTTGTGGAAGACCAAAGTAATAAACTCAAGACTCTAGATTTTCCTTCTGGGCTTTTCTACCATATCTCCGAATATCCACCATATCTGTGCCTAATAATTTTCCTCCTGCCAATTTATCCACAGCTCATGAGACTTCTGAGCTGAGACTCCAAACCTGAAAGCAATAGGTGCTTCCAAGATCCAGGAAGGTCTGCATGTGACCCAGGAGTTGAATTTAGTCTATTTCCAAGTTCAAGGAAACCCTGGAAGACAATGTGATGACAATACCACCCAAACCCCCAAGGTTCCTGTAGTCAAGAGGGTCCCAGAGGCATCTTGAGGTAGTCAAGACTTCCCCAAACTCCCTGGAAATCTTTCAGAACCCAATCCCTGGAATCTTGCTCCCAAAATAGTCCTATGGACCACAAAACCCATGAGGTTGTCCCACGGTCTCACCACCCTTAAATCTGTCCTGGTTCCTCCGGGTTTGTAGGAAGAATCTGCCCAAATCCTCTATTCCATGTCCCAGAAACTCTCCTATGACTGCCTAGAATCTTTATTGGTACATACATTGTTTTGCATTGTGGGCAAATCACTCTCGTAGCCCCAACTCCCCAACCTGGCTAGGGCACACAGCTCCCTCAAACCAATAGGCTGCAAGCAGTTGTTTCATAAGAGCAAGTTCCTGGAACAAGGCTCAGGTCTCATAACAGTGAGGGCTTCTATTGTTGCATCGCCTCCTTTTAGGCCCGAGGGTGCGACCCAAAAGGGATCTATAAGCACCATTCACAGAGGTTGTCTTCACAGGGCTGTGCCAGCTCATGAACTGAGGGTGCCAGTCAATGCCACCTACCGTGGTCCTTCACCAGGGCCTCCATCTCCTCTTGGATGCCTTTGTGCCATTCAGTGATGTCCACGTGCAGAGAGTAATCACAGCAGGACTTGCTGTCAGCCCATTCCCTCCATTGGTCAAAGGCGGCCAGCAGGCTTGTCCCAGGCTCCGGCACCACATGGTCAACTTGAAAAGAACAGATTATTTGTCGTCATCAGCAAAAGCCTTAAGGGCCACAGGCTATTTCCCCTTTCAACACTGAATGAGCCTTCTTGGTTTCAAAGTCACAATGGGGGTCTCCACACCAGCTTCTTAAGAATCCACTTCACCCATCTGACTACCCAAGGGGGGAGAGCAGAAACTCGGCACGGCACACTTACTTGCAGTGAAACCCACACAAACCACCCAGATCTGATTTCCCAGCTGAAAGTCCCTGAAAGTACACACCTTGGGCACATTTCTTGGACAATGAGTCATTATGGACAATGGCAGTGTCAAATGGCCAGCCAGAGCTGCCAAACCCTTCCTCGTGTTGATAGCTGCATGGGAGATGCCCCTCCCCGACCTGGCGGCAAAGAACTTGAAGATGCTGGACCCCAGCCATGCAGACAGGGCCTTTTAAAAGATCCCCGGTGTATCCACTCTCTCATCTCCACTCGCGTTTCTGCAGCATAATACCACTTTGTAAATTGAGGGAGAGTTTCCATTGTAAGAGTTCAAAGCATTTTAAAACTGTGGTCGGTGTTATATTATTATTGAGCTCAGCTGATGTGAAGACAGAGGACTCTGGAGTCAGGCTGACCTGAGGTTTTGGGTAAGCTACTTAATCTTCACTACCCCAAGTTACTGTGCTGGTTTAAAATAAGGATATTGCCGATCACATACATATTACGAACATTAACTGAAACAGTATATCAACCTTAAGTCGCTCCCTCCTCTATTTAAATCTGGTGACAGCTTCCCCTTGCTCTTTTTTTTTTTGTATTTTTCTGAAGCTGGAAACGGGGAGACAGTCAGATAGACTCCCGCATGTGCCCGACCGGGATCCACCCGGCACGCCCACCAGGGGCAACGCTCTGCCCACCAGGGGGCGATGCTCTGCCCCTCCGGGGCGTCGCTCTGCCATGACCAGAGCCACTCTAGCACCTGGGGCAGAGGCCAAGGAGCCATCCCCAGAGCCCGGGCCATCTTTTGCTCCAATGGAGCCTTGGCTGCGGGAGGGGAAGAGAGAGACAGAGAGGAAGGGGGGGGGTGTGGAGAAGCAAATGGGCGCTTCTCCTGTGTGCCCTGGCCGGAAATCGAACCCGGGTCCCCCGCACACCAGGCCGACGCTCTACCGCTAAGCCAACCAGCCAGGGCCTTCCCTTTGCTCTTTTGATGAAAGTCCCAACAAGGTCTATATGATCCTGCCTAGTGTAGCCTGTGCCAACCTCTACAATGTCACCTTGGACCATCTCCCCCTCACAGTCTGCTCTCCAACCACATAGTAGGCTGCCTTTCACTTTCTACACTATCAACCTGCCCCTCCTACTGCCACAGGGCCTTTGCACATCTTGTCTCTGCTAGGTCTTGGACAGAGTGCTCACCCAATTGCCATGGAAACAGGAAGTTTACCAGAACTATTATTCCTCATCTACCACACAGACACTAAATTACAAGCTGAAGAAATGACTTGTCCAAGGCCCAATCAAATTTGTGCAACAATGAAGATAAACCCCAGGACTCTTGATGCCCTTAAGCAATGAGTCATTCTTCTAAATAAAGTAATCGATTTTTTTACATCGGTTAATGAAGATAAACCCCAGGACTCTTGATGCCCTTAAGCAATGAGTCATTCTTCTAAATAAAGTAATCGATTTTTTTACATCTAGGTAAGCAGTTCTTCACTAAGCAAATGCCAGCGCAAGCAACGCTAGTGAGCTCAGATTTCTGAAATGGATCAAATCATGCAGATGCTACTAAATAGGAATCAACTGAGCTCGGCTCTGTAGGTCTCAAAAACACAGACATCTAAGCTGAATTTTTCTCTTGACAAAACTTTTTTTTTTTTGACAAAACTTACTTTTTATGAGTAGTATATGGGTACATACATAGCTGGACTATAATATAATGTCACCAATGAAGCAATGAGGATGTATGTACTTGTAACAGAAGTCTTTTCCATCTGTAACATACTAACACAGAAGCCCTGACATAACAAGTGCGGTACCTCTTCCTAAACTGTGTTCCCACACTTCCAAGGGCAGGGCAGGGGGTAGGAATCACAGTCTGGGTAGAATCTCCCTAGTCACGCCCCATGCCCTGGCTTCATCTCTTGCTCTCCCCTAAACCACTCTTCCTAAGCAGCCGAAGGATCTTAAACCTTTCACCAGAGCCTGTTATTCCCTGATGAAATCCTTCAGTAGCTGGCCACCATCTTTAAAGTCCCTACTCCTTCCCTGGGTCCTGTGGGTCCAGTCCCGGCTCAACTCTCCCACGTAGGCTCTGCCACCTGCCCCCCTAGCTCACCACCATCAAGCCACTTTGGCCGTTTCTCAGCCTCTGACCTGCCCAGCACCTCCCGACCTCCAGGCCTTCGCACAAGCAGTGCCCTCTCTGGAAAGCCACTCCCCTTGATCCTCACTCGGGCATCTTCTCCTCCTCTTTCTCGTGGGGCTGTAACCACCCCAGGGTCACATCCCCATTTGCAGTCATTTCTGTGTTTCCCTAATTTACTATCTTGCCCCCCAATAGAATGTACACGCCCTCACAGCAGGAAGTACGGGTCTAGATACATAGAGTAAGTGCTCAACCAATGAATGTCCCCTTTCAGCTGACACTCCATCCTGCAAGACCAAGCCAAGCACAGAAGAAGGTGTCCTCCTAGGAACAACCCCAAGAGTGTGTAAGACCATCTGGTGCAATGCTCCTCAAACTCCAGGGTATATAAACTTACTTTGAGACCTTATTAAAACACAGGTCCCGGCCATTACACCGAGTTCCAGAGTCTGTAGGTCTTGGCTGTGACCTGAGAATTTCCATTTTTAATAAGCTCCCTGGGAGCTAGTGAGTGAGTCTACCCTGGACCACTGAATATCACTGGTGCAAATCTTCCCCCATTTACTTCTGCCACCTCTAGTCCCTTGTGGCCATTCTACCACACAACAGCATTGTCATTTACGGAGACCGCCCAGCTCCCTACAGTAACACCGCGGCTACCCTCCAGACCTACAAACAGCCCCACAGTCGTGAGCCCTGAGCACTCAGGACACAGACCAAGCTGAGGGCTTCAGGGAAATAAAACATGTTTCCTCCAGGAGCTCATGACACTCAGAAACGTGTCCAGGAACAGCTTCCACATGTTTTCCCACAGTACTCTTTCCGTAGAAGTCTCCTGGGAAGAGTTGGCCCAGGGAGGAGGGCAGATGTCACACTCACTTCCAGAGGGAGTAGAGAGTCCCCACTGAGGACACAAGCCTAAAATGACTTGCACGTAACTCACAGGCCTCTCCTCAGGTGACTTTCCTAAGCTCTGTGGCCCTGCACAAGCCTGGCCCTTGCCTGTGTCAGCCGTGAGGGGAAGCACACCCACCCTGCTTTCCCCAGGGCAGCGAGAAGGGCCTGGACTTCGACGGCCTTGAGTTCTGATTCTGGCTCTCGCTGCAGCATCTCTTACTGCATGTGCTGTTTCTGGGAACTCTATTTCTTCATAAATAAAACATGGCATGACACCACCTCACGTGTAGGGCTGCGAGAAGTAGGAGAAATAGTGTGTGCAAGCACAGGGCAGAATGGCAGCCACAGTGCCCAGCCCAGGAAGGGCAACCAGAAGTGCCCCCGCAGCCCAGCAGCAGGCCTGGGGGCGGGTCTCATGAGGAGCCACCACTGTGCCCCGGGACTGTGGCCTCAACTCAGAAGTTACAACCAGTGTCCAGTGCTTTTATCTAGAAGACACCAGCTATTTCTAAAGGACTGTTACTGCTTCTCAAAACTGTCAAAAGACCCTCTATTTTTAAACGGTTTTATTGATATAATTCCCACACTACACACTTCACCTATTTACACTGTAACATTCAATGGTTTTTAGTCTAGTGACAGAGTTGTGCACCCATCACCCTAATCTATGTGTACAACATCACCCAAAAAAGGGGGGATTACCCAAAAGAAGAAATCCCAGGCCCAAAGCAGTACCTCCCTGTTCCCTTCCAGCCCTGTACTCTCAGCTCCAGGCAACCAGCAGTTTGCTTTCTGAGTCTACAGATTCGCCTCTCTGGACATTTCAAATAAATGGAACCCCAGAAGATGGGGTCTTTTGTGTCTGGCTTCTCTCACTGAGCAGAAGGTTTCCAAGGTTTGTCCCTGCTGCAGCATGTATCAGCATTCCAGTCCTTTTCACTGCCTTGAGTGGTTCTGGTACCCTGTCCTTTTTGTTTATTGGACATTGGCAAAATGTTGGAGTAAACAGGCTGCTCCTTGGGAATCTGTGGTATTTAAAAGACTAGTTTTTTTGTTTTGTTTTGTTTTTGTGACAGAGAGAGGGACAAATAGGGTCAGACAGACAGAAGGGAGAGAGATGAGAAACATCAATTCTTTGCTGCAGCTCCTTAGTTGTTCATTGATTGCTTTCTCATATGTGCCTTGACCATGGGCCTTCAGCAGACCGAGTAACCCCTTGCTCAAGCCAGCGACCTCGGGGGTCTTGAACCTGGGACCTCCACATCCCAGTCTGACGCTCTATCCACTGTGCCAGCACCTGGTCAGGCTAAAAGACTTTAACTTTTTAAATTTTGAGGACATTGTAGATTCACATGCAGTTGTAGGAAATGACACACTGAGATCTTCTGACCCTCCACCCACTGTCTCCCAGGGGTAACATCCAGCCTGCCTTTAGTACAGCCTCATTACCAGGAGGTTGACATAATCCAAGACCCTAAGTTATTTTCTTTCTTTTTTTTTTTGTTTCGTTTTTTAGCGAGACAGGAAGGGAGAGAGATGAGAAGTATCAACTTGTAGTTGCCTCACTTCAGTTGTTCATTGATTGCTTCTCATATGTGCCTTGACCAAGGGGCTAGAGTTGAGCCAGTGACACTTTGCTCAAGCCAGCAACCTTGGGCTCAAGCCAGTGACCTGAGGCTTCAATCTAGTGACCTTGAAATCATGTCAATGATCCCATGCCCAAGCTAATGACCCTGCTCTCAAGCTGGTGATGTCGGGGTTTTGGATCTGAGATCTCAGCATCCCAGGTCAACACTCTATCTATTGCACCACCACTGGACAGGCTCAAGACCCCAAGTTTTGGAGACCAGCAGTTGGAATATCTGATCAGCTCTCAAAGGGCCCTTTTTATTTAAAACATAGAGGCTAAAAAGTCATCACCACTGTCCCCGTCGAGGAATTGAAGTGGCTGAGCAGGAACCATGGTCCAAATGTGTGCTGTATGGGAGTTAGGCATGGAGACAGGAAGAAGCAGGAAGGGGGAGGCAGGAATAGTCCTTCCACTCACTGCCCCCGACCACCTCTATAAAGCCCCATAGTCACATACAGGGGGAGTTCTAGAAACTACTGGAGTCAGCACACACACTGTCCCCCTCCTGGGGCCTTGGCTCCATCAGAATCACCCATCTCCCCTCTCCCTCTTCCAGAGCCATCATGGCCTTGGTCTCGAGCCTCTGCCCCTGGATGTGTGTGCAGCAGCCTCCCCCTTCCGTCGCAGATACACCAGTGGATCTGAATCAAAAGCAAGCCGTCAGGGAGATGACAACACAAACCACTGCTGGCTTAACAATGGTGCTCCCAAGCTGGCATCTACTCAGCAAAGCGCCACATGACCCAGTCAACGGGAAAGGGCTTTTGTTGGGGAGAGATAAGAGCCCTTGGGAGTTCGGCTTGCCAGTTGGGATAATGTGGTTTTGTTCTGGAAAAAGGCAGAAAAGGAAGAGAAAACACCTGTCCCTGGGAATACAGAGAACCCCCTGGAAACCTTAGATGTCCGAGTGGCCAGTTCTGCCACTTATGCATCGTGTGGCTTTGGACAAGATCTTCATTCAACCTCTCTGGCCTTCAGATTCCTCATCTGCAAAATGGGGCTCACCCACAGAGTTCCAGTGAGGTGAAAATGAGTTACTATGGGGACTGTTTGGAAGAGTGCTCACGACAGTACATGTCGAGCAAACACCAGCAGGAAGACACAGTGACATCCTGTAAAAGGAAGGTACCACGCACCACCCTGGGACCTCTTTAGGTGCCTCCCGAGCACAGGCCGGCAGGGTTCTCTACTTCCCTGTGTGCACACAGCTGACCCTGAACAACATGGCATGACTGCGCGGGTCCACTCACGTGCGGATTTTTTCAATAAGCACAGTAAATGTATTTTTCTTATGATTTTCTTAACATTTTCTTTTCTCTAGCTTACTTTATTGTGAGAGTGCATTATATAGTACATAAAACATACCAAACAGTTGCTAATCAATTGTTTATGTTACTGGTAAGGCTTCTTTCTCGTAAACAGTTGGCTATTCATAGTTAAGTTTTTTGGGAGTCAAACAGTTATACTCTTAAATTTTCGACAGTGAGGCAGGGCAGTGCCCCTAACCTGCATTGTTCAGAGTCAACTGTATACTACCCCCATGACACAAAGAAGCATTTCCTAAGAGCAGGAACTATCCAGAACATTTGTGCCTGATGTTCTCATTTATAAGCTGGTGACAACGTCCCTCACACCATGTTTGTGAGAGTTCAATAGAATGGTGTTATTAAACTACAAAGTGCTGCCTGACCAGGCGGTGGCGCAGTGGATAGAGCGTCGGACTGGGATGCGGAAGTACCCAGGTTCGAGACTCCGAGGTCCCGCGCGGGCTCATCTGGCTTGAGCAAAGAGCTCGCCAGCTTGGACCCAAGGTCGCTGGCTCCAGCAAGGGGTTACTCGGTCTGCTGAAGGCCCGCGGTCAAGGCACATGTGAGAAAGCAATCAATGAACAACTAAGAAGTCGCAACGCACAACGAGAAACTGATGATTGATGCTTCTCATCTCTCTCTATTCCTGTCTGTCTGTCCCTGTCTATCTCTGCCTCTGTAAAAAAAAAAAAAAAAAAAAAAAAAAGAAACTACAAAGTGCTGGTCAAATCTGACCAATGATCATTTCTAGTCTCTTCCCAGCAAGAGGACTGGTGCACAGAAGTTACTCACTAAAGCATGGAAGAGACAAAACATTCACACCTCTGGCAGGCAAGGCCTTGGCCACCTCTAATACTGGAGTCCTGGGAACAGCTTCCTTCAGGGGATGAAACACATCCATCTAAGAGCCCTTGGAGCACAGAGTAATCCCATCCATTCACCGTCTAGACTCACTGTGCCTGGCTTTTAAATCCCAGCCCTCCTGAATGCTGAGGAGGGGCCCCTCTCCCTGCCCTAGGTTAACACTAGCCAAAGAAAGAATGGCCAACTTTAACCTAAGAGTAATTGGTATACTTCAAAAATGGGAATAATCAAAATAATTAACATGCATCAAAGACTTCCTGTGTGTCTTGTACTATTCTATACATCTCCCATGGTTTATCTCCCTTCGTCCATTTACCAGCCCCCTGATGTCGGAGCCCAGGTTGGCCCCAGTTTTCAGCTAAAGCAGCTGAGGGACCATGAGATTAAGTAACCTGCTCGTGTTACTTAAAACCCACCTGGCAGAGGGCCTGGCAGACAGAATGTGTGCAACATTCATACCACCTGCACCTCGGCCAAGGCAGGCCCTGGGTGGAACTCTGGAAGGTGGTCACTAATGTGTCCTGAGCTGGTACAACTATTGAGGGTCAGAGGTGGAGTGGACTCCAGAGCCCCTACTTACTCTTAGCGACCCTGCTCAAAAAAGTGGGGAGCGGGCTGAGAAGTGCAATGTGTCCGTGTCCCTTTATTGCTTGTAACTACAGCAAGCAGTTCAATAATTCAGTAAGCAGAGAGGAAAACAGAGTAATTAGCCTAATAGTCACAGGCATAGTAACACGTGCTCCTAACTGCTCAAACCTGGAGGCCCTGGAATAATCCTCTACTTCTCCCTCCTAAACTTTCTCCTATGTCATCGGCTTTTAAAACTAGACAGTACATTCATACAAAAGCAGTTGTGCAGAACCCAGCAATCACTGCTAGACTCCTTAAGCCAGAATCTGGCAGGAATAGGACTGAAGCAAAATTCAGTAAAATACATTTATAAACCAAACAAACTAACTCCTGGGTGATCTGATGAGCAGCCAGCTTTGAAGGAAACAAAGAGGTAGAAGATATAAAATATGTGCCCTTAAAATATACTGCTCACAAAAATTAAAGGATATTTCAAAATGAATACGAAGCAATAAAAAAATGCATTTGATTTTTTTTGATTGAACAAGAACATTAGAAAAGCAAACAAGTCAAAGAAAGTTGTTCAATTATGCAAATGAGATGCAAAACCAACTTTTATTTCATTGGTGAAAATGAACTGTACAAAAGGCTGAAAGTACTGGAGTATCTGCATGTTCCCTGATCCCTTAATTTTTGTGAGCAGTGTATTCAACATCTAGTCAAAAAAAACCCAAAACACCAAAAGGTAACATTGGGAGGGATTCTGCTTCCTCCTTGGGCTCTGCCCTCTTCCCAGCCTACCCTTTCTACCAAGTTCCAGAAAGAGCTGAATGCTGTCAACATCCCAAGTTCTCACCTCCCATGCCCCCTTGGCTCCGCCCAGTTCCCCTATGTGCTCCTGGTTCATCCCACCCTGTCCCCCCAACGCCTTCCACGGCCATGGTGACCACCCACACATCTCAGCCTCCACGGTCCACACCACCCTCAACACTGCACTCTGGAGTCCAGCTCTGCCGGAGTGCTCCCTGGCTTCTTTTTACCCTTACAGTTTCAGTGCTGGCATCCCCCCTTGCTCTGCCCCACTTCATTTGCTTACACTCACATTTTTGACAGTTATTCAAAAGGTCCTGAGCAGGCATCTGAACAGGGTGCCAGAAATCCTTCTATGACTGGGCCACCAGGGCCCCCTCTTTCCTGCTTTTATTGGACCTCACTTCTCTCATTCCTCCAGCCACATCCTCCTGCCTCCCTTCTCACCTTCTTCCCCATTCCTCTCCTTCCTGCACTCTTCCCCAAGGCGTCTCGGGGTCAACACTCACCAGTTGATGGATTTGGGGACGGGGCCCTACTTCAGTTTCAGGCAAATCCCTGTAATAAGCAGTGGGAAGCAGGTGGTACCCACTATCACCTGGCAGAGCTGGCTCCTGTGGCATGAAGGCAGCTGCCCGTTCAGAGGCCAGGACTGGGCACCCAGGGATGCCCACACCTACAGCCCATGCCCTGCCCACCAGTGCTCCTTTCCTGTGGCCTGGGCCTGCTGGGATGAGGTACGCATTCCTTCCAGGATGTTTGAAGGAGACTCTAGGGGTCCAGGCATCAGGGCCAGAAACTGAAGGTGGGAACAGGATGGAGAGGAGGCACAGACTCCAAAGTCAGGCCTAGTTCTGATCTGAAGAGGACCTTGGAAAGCCATTTCCAGCTTCTCATTCCATTCTCACAATCAGTACAGGCATAACCAGAGCTCCCTTTTAGGTAAATGGAGCCACCTACCCAAAATATTTTTAACGGGAATGGGATGATTGAACCATGGTATAACATCACATCACCGTTTGCATTTATTTGCCAGCAACCATATCTCACGTTGGTATAGCTTTCTAGCAGTTCATAAGGGCTATCACGTGCCTTATCTCATTTGGTGTTCAAACTAAGTAGCCAGGACAGGTTCACGGTGCTCACGTCACAGATGAGGAAGTTGGGGGCCATGAGCCTCGCCTGAAGTCATGTGCTCACTGACAGAGCTGAACCCAAACCTGCCTGTTTAACAGCCTTTCTAACAACCACGCTCTTGCTATTTCTGTAAACAGCACTCACCTTAACATTCCATACCTGAACCTTTTCTAACATTGAAAACATATGCAGGATCACTTAAGTGGGCAGCTAATGAACTTAACCCAGTGGATAGAAGGGAGGAACAGCCAACGTGAGTCTGTGAAAGTTAATTTGGGACACCAGATAAAGAGCTTGTCAAAATGTCAGCAGCTCGTAAAACCCTTTTCTTTGAGGCTTGGGGTAGCTTGCAGATGGCCTGCTTGCATGCAAGATCAAAGGCCAGGCTAATGAAATCTGTGCATGGTGATGAATGGTTGTTTATAATGTGTAAATCCTAACAGTGACAAACCAAACGCTGAGCAGAAAGAAATCTTCTCCTGACTCATCAAAAACAGCAGCGAAGAGACTGGAAGAGCAAGGAGCCCATCTGTAAGCAGCATGGGGTCAACCTTCCCAGGAAGGGGCCCACAAGAGTCAACTGGTGGGCATGGGGAGAGAGGGCCTCCGTGGCAGGGCTCGTGCTCTGCTCTCCACTCTATGCAGAATGGATGTGCATAAACTAAGTAGTTCCTGGGGGAGATTTCCTAGCACCTTGCATGGCAGGAGCACTGTGACTCCACCAGGATTGCTTAGAGGACTTCATTTGTCTGCGTACAACGATGCTGCTAACTGTGCATGATCTTACTGACATAAACAAGTCTGGCAGACTATTTGCAAAGACTGTTTATTTAGTAGCTAGAAACAGGTTCACACCCAGGGACCCTAAGAAATTGCTCTATCTTGTTAGAGCTGAGAATCTGATTCCCAGGGAAGTTTTAGAAGTTGCGTAAAGATACATAAAGAGGTGTAGCATTACCAGAATCAATCCTAGGTCTGAATCCAAAATCTGTACCGCTTCCTTTACTTTTATATATATAGGATAGGACAAATATTACCTATTATCCTGCCATCCTACCAATAACTCAATCTTGGTAATTATTACTCTTGCAGACCTGTCAGGTGCATATATTTTATGTTGGTATAATCCACAGGGCGTGTTCACTTTTAATTGACTTTTTCCGTAATACCATTCTGTCTTAAGAGTCTTAATAATTCAATCTTTTCTATAAGAGCTATTCTTGGGGAAATCTACTCTCGTTTTCTTAACCATTACCATATGTTGAACCTATAGACTGTCTCCGATTTTCCTCTATTATACATAATGTTCATATAAATATAATCACACAAAATAACTTTTCCCCTGTTTTGACTGGTTTTCTCTGGTGAGGGTCCCAAAAAGGGGATTACTAGATGAGCTATAGTTCTTCATACAGATGACCACACTGTATGCCAAGTGTTACCACTTTATGCTGCTACTGGCAACGCATCAGGATGTCACCCCTACCACTGCTTTTTTTTTTATTGTATTTGCTTATTATTTAA
The DNA here is from genome assembly GCF_036850765.1 of Saccopteryx bilineata. Lineage (NCBI taxonomy): Eukaryota > Metazoa > Chordata > Mammalia > Chiroptera > Emballonuridae > Saccopteryx > Saccopteryx bilineata. The sequence continues at coordinate 132,571,152 of NC_089490.1, forward strand.
GGGGCTAAAAAGCTAAGCCCTTTCACTAGACTAGACCATCTCTGTTTCAGATAAGTGGCAACCTTCTAAGCCCAAATAGGGGACTGAGCAATCCCTTAAAGATCAGATCCACTGGCTACACAAAGAAGCTACTGACAATTTAGCAGGAATATGATTAAATGACATTCTTTTTCTTCTTTTTAAAGATTTTATTTATTTATTTTAGAGATGGGGGTGGGGGACAGCAGGAAGCATCACCTTGTAGTAATTGCTTCTCGTATGTGCCTTGGCCAGGCAAGCCTGGGGTTTCGAACAGGCGACCTCTGTGTTCCAGGTCGATGCTTTACCCACTGCACCACCATGGGTCAAGTGGCTACATCCTACATCATAGTTCTAAACCCAGCTCTGTCCACCTGAGCCCTAAGATGACTCCTACCAAGGCCTTGCTGTTAGGCAGAGAAGATGTAAACAAGGCAAGACAGATGTGGGAAGCCTGGCCCCCAGGCACCAAGTGCACAGGGGGACACTGCCCTCTGTCTCAGCTCCATGCACATTCACTGAAGAGGAGGTGCCATCTCCAGAACAGAATGATGAAATTGCAGCTGGGAAGAAGGAAGGGAGAGCCAAACGTGAACACCCCAGCCAAACTCGTTAGAATGCAAAGGTTCAAACTCCATGTCCATGTAGCATTTCTCTAAGAGATGTTGAAATCGTTGGCTAACTATGGGGGAGGCTTCTGCTTCCTGTAATTAGAGTCAGAGTCTCAGAAGCAGCCAAGTTTATGGCATCTCATATCCATGTACCATGCACTGATGAGAGAAACACAAAATGTTTCAACCTCACATTTCGATCCTGGAATCCCTCCAGCATCCTGAAGTCCTAAGAAGTGACTTCTAGACAGGGATGTTGTATGCCCTCAAGCTTGCTGGCTCTCAAATGCCCAGCTCAGAAAGCTGCTCCTCACCTCAACCATCTGCGAGGCTGAACTGAAAGATGCCCTCATCTGTGAAAGGAACGTCAGGGAACCAGAAAAAGCTGTGCTGTGTGAGAATGGCCCCTGGCGCTCCAGCTGTCCACACTGGCCTTGCTGGGAACACATGATAAATACCCTTGGAGTTCACTGCAATGGCTCCCAGCTTTGGCTCCCAAGCTCACCCAGGGATGGAGGTTCCAAGCCCTGCCAATGACTACTTCTAGGACTTCAGGCAATTGACTTAACCCCCCAGTGCCTCAAGTTTCCCCATCTGCAAAATAAGAGTAGCAACAGTGCCCACTTCCTAGAAGAAGAGTTGAAAGCGTGACCTCTGGAGTCAGACTGCCTGAGCTGGCACCCTAGCCCTGCCACCCACTAGCTGTGTGCCCTCAGGATCCTCTACCCTCTCTGGGCCTCAATTTTCTTGCAAAATGGAGATAATAGTACTCAGTCTCAGGATTGTTATGCAACAGTATTTGTAAAGGGCTTACAAGAGGGCCTGGCACAGCTGGTCCTACATAAGCATTTGCCAAATAATTAAAATAGCCCACTGGATTGTTTGAGGACTCAAGGCTGCTCGACCCAATTCCTGGCATGCCGTCAGTCTTCGCCAAATGTTTGGTTTCACTTTGGGACAGGGCTTCGGGGCCACAGATTCAGGAAGGCTGTAAGGATGGACCCCCCAGGGCTGCTGTGGGCCAGGTGGCAGGGGCAGGGCTCAGAGGGACTAGCTCAGGACCCATGAGGAGCCACAGTTGTGGGAAGGAACCACATACAGGTACTGTTGAGAGGAGCTCCTAAGACAGGGCCTTGAATCATTCAGCTATAACAGTGTTCTGCGTAACACCAAAACCAAGAAAAAAAACCTGTCCAGTCTACACAGTAAGTAGGAACTGGCATAAAATAAAAGATGGTAAGACCCCTGTCAACAGACATAAGTAGAGACTTGTCACCTCCTTGGAATCTCGCCCCACATCCTTCCCGACCCCTGATAACAACTCTCCAATTAACTGAATGTATGAAGAAGAAATAAATTCACCCCCCCATGTTATTATGAATCAAACAAAACAAAAAAACTGCCAGAGTAGAAATGCAAAACTAATCACTGTTAACAGAACTCACATAATTCTGATCCAATCACCAGCAAAAAACCTCTGATCCTACCTTTAAAACAGCACTTCAATTAAATCTTCAACAGCCTTTTAGAATTCTGAAATGATATATATATTTTTTAATTCATTGAGAGGAGTGGAGGCAGAGACAGACTCCCACATGCACCCTGACAGGGATCCACCCAGCAAGCCCACTGGGGGTGATGCTCTGCCCATCTGGGAGCATCAGCAACCAAGCTCTTCTTAGTGCCTGAGGCAGAGACCATGGAGCCATCCTCAGCACCCAGGGCCAACTTGCTCCAATCAAGCTATGGCTGCAGAAGAAAGGGAAAGAGAAAGAGGAAAAGAGAGAGAGAGAGAGAAGCAAGAGGGGGACGGATGGGGTGGAGAAACAGATGGGTTCTTCTCCTGTGTGCCCTGACCAGGAATTGAACCCAAGTCATACACACACTGGGCTGACACTCTACCGCTGAGCCAACCGGCTAGGGCCAAAATGATATTTTTATTTTATTTATTTATTTTTATTTTTTTACAGAGGCAGAGATAGGGACAGACAGAAAGGAACGGAGAGAGATGAGAAGCATCAATCATTAATTTCTCGTTGCACGTTGCGACTTCTTAGTTGTTCATTGATTGCTTTCTCATATGTGCCTTGACCATGGGCCTTCAGGAGACCGAGTAACCCCTTGCTGGAGCCAGCAACCTTGGATCCAAGCCAGTGACCTTTTTGCTCAAACCAGATGAGCCCGCGCTCAAGCTGGCGACCTTGGGGTCTCGAACCTGGATCCTTCCGCATCCCAGTCCGACGCTCTATCTACTGCGCCACCACCTGGTCAGGCCAAAATGATATTTTTAAAAACCATTATGGATATGGGTTTCCATCCCCTGGGGCTGGGATGACACCTGGTTCTCCCCTTCCCCTCCCCACACCCAGCAGGAGGTGAGTTTCCTAAGAGCTGCTGGCTTTCCTGAGCAGAACCTTTTCACCAGCACCTCTCACCAGGTACAAGTCCCTGCAACCAGGATACAGACCAAAGAGTGTGTGCACATGCATATGTGTGCCCCTGTGTGTGTGTGCTTGTAAGTGTGAGGGGAGTGAAGGAGGTGAGCTCCCTGCTCTACCTCCCATGGCTCTCAAGCTCTATAAGGAAATGGAGCCTGCCATAAAATATCGTATTTCCCCATGTATAAGATGCACCTTAATTTGGGGGAAAGAAATATGAAAAAGTGTATTACATAAAATTACTGAACTCAAGTTTTGTTCATTATAAAATTCATACAACTCCTCATCCATGCAAAAAAGTGGGAAATGCAAGTAAAAAAATCTACAACCACTGTATAAAACGCACCCAGGCACCCGGTTTTTAGACCCCAAATTTTCTGAAAAACGATGTCTTATACATGGGGAAATATGGTAAATTTCAGACTAAGAACCAATTATAGAAAGAATGCAGGGAAGTAATGAGTGACAGGGAACAGCCTGAAGGGACTCCAAAGGGACAAGTCAGACTCAGCTCTGAGAAGCTCCACCTTGACAGAGGGGCAGCAGCTGGCTGTGTAGGGCCAAAATGAGGTGGCCAGGAAACATGTGAGTAATGACACTTCCTCTGTTTGTCTCAGTTTTCGGTTGCCTGGGACTACCAGACCAGATTCAGCACGGGACTGCCAAAAACAAGAATTACAGGGCTATGTGGAACATCACAAAAAATAAAAGTCACACAACGGGCTTTCATGTGCAATACTGAGTTTCTCTTGGTTTTCCTTCCTGAGGGTTCCATGATGGGAAGGGAATCTGGCAACAAACTCCAGAACTTGCCACTTTTCTAATTAGAGATAGACAGAAACGCACTTATATCCATAATGTGTAAAACTAAGTCAAAACGGTTCCAGCCAGAGCCCCAAGGTCATGTCAACAACAGGAAAGAACAAGGAACAAATAAATGAAACAGGATCATGTTTACATTCCTGTTGAAGTAGACAAACAAACCCTATGATCTGCTGACAATAACCCTTCTGTGAAAACATGGACATCATCTATGCACACACACCAATCATATAACAAAGACACAAGCGCCTAGTTCAATTAAGAACTAACATATACACAGGACTCTATACTCTTTGGTACAAAGAATGGCTCTCGCTCTCAAATGCTCTGCTCAGGATGGGTATGGATGGTAAAGAAGAAATCAGCTATTAGTTTGAAACTCAACCCAGAAACAAAAGCATGAGGAGCCTGGTCTCCATTTCGCTTGTTTCAGTGTTATACAATTCTTCTCCATACATCCTTTCCAAAAAAGGTTGGGCGGGAAAAGAAGAGTTGGTAATGTCATATGTTGACTTGGATCTATCTGGGGTGTTTTCCTACTAGGAATTGAACTAAATTAAAAATCACAGCATAATATCTCTGGAGTCTGAACAGGGCCCTTATACCACCATCAATGCTGAAGACTAACTGTTCAATGGGTCGCCCCCCCCCCCCCCGCCCCAGTGGGTTAATGAGACTGAATAAAAGCCAAAGTCAATGTATCTGGACAATAGGTTTAAGCCTGATAAGGGACCCAGTTGTTCAGGGATGCTTTATTTACTTTCAACTGTGTGGACAGTTGAAGAGTTCAGGTTCCTTGCAAACGCCAGCCGGCACCACTGGACATAAATTCAAACACTTCCTCACGTTAGGTTCTCTGCCTCCCCAGGAATGACAGGACTAAGGAAGTTACCCAGATGCAAAGGAGTGCTCCAAAGGGACATTTCTTCTTATAAAATTCCTTTAAGAGCAAAATTACTCTAATGCCAAAAAACAAAACAAAACAAAAACCCACCTTGGAAAATCAGAAAGAATTGAAATTTTCCATTATTCCATCACCCAAAGAAAAATACTATTAACATATTGATGTGTGTCTATCCAATCCTTTTTTCATACTCACTTATTTATACACATATATATTCTTTAGAAAACTAGATCATCATAAACTTACAGTATGTAAATTATACTTCAATAAAGCTCTTAAAAAAAGTATTATCAAACTGGACAGGGATCATGGCTTGTTTTCTTCCAACATATATTGTGAATATGTTCATATTAATTATACTTTCCACAGTGGTTTTTTAATGACTACATGCTATATTTTCCTAGAAATGGCCAAAATTTACTTAACCTATCACCTATGTCGGTCATTTAGGTTATTCCTAATTTTTTCTCATTATATATAATATTATGATAAACACCTGTAGAACTAAATGTTTGCACGTTGATTATTCTGCATCAAGGTGTATGAATATTTTTTGTTTACAAAATTTTAAAGCTTTTATTAGCTATTATCTTAGTCCCTTCCAGAAAGGCCTCACCAGTGTAAATATTACCAGCAGTTTATGAGTGCCCATTTCACTACAACCTAGCCAACACCTGGTATTATATATAATTCCTTTTAATATCAGAAAATTAAGTGGACAAGAACTTAGCTCATTGTTACTTTAATCTTATTTTTTATTACTCATTTAGTTAAATTTTTTTCATGAGTTTAATAATTATTTCTTTTGTAAATACCTTCTTCATATCCTTTTTTTATTAAAATGCTTATATTTTTATCAAAATGTTTTACCATATTTTAAATACAATCATTTATAATAAAGGTTTTTTTTAATGCATGGCACATCTAATTTCCTACTTATTGTGTTTTTTTTCATTATTTTACTCTGATGGTTTTAATTTCTACGTAATCAAGTGTCTCCATCTTTTCTGATGGCTGCCTTTGGAGAAACAGCTAAATTATATGACTCGCCGTCTGGATTTTCTTCTGGTTCTCTTTGACTTTGTTGTTAAATTTAACATTAACCCATATGAAATGTATTTTGGCTATAATGTGAGGGAAGGAGGTTTACCTTTGTATTTATGTTATAATTTCACCTAGAGTTGGTTATAATTTCACCTAGAGTTTGAAATATTACTTTTTTCACACACTAATTACTTAAAATAAAGTTGTTTCCACTTAGTGAATTTTCTTCTTTATTCTATTGATGTAAAAATCTCTTCTGCAGCTAGTGCCACATCATTTTAATTATTACATATATATATATTTTTTTTTTTTTTTATTTTTATTTTTTTACAGAGATAGAGAGAGTCAGAGAGAGAGAGGGATAAATAGGGACAGACAGGAACGGAGAGAGATGAGAGGTATCAATCATCAGTTTTTCCTTGCAACACCTTAGTTGTTCATTGATTGCTTCTCATATGTGCCTTGACCACAGGTCTTCAGCAGAACGAGTAACCCCTTGCTCGAGCCAGCGACCTTGGGTCCAGGCTGGTGAGCTTTTTGCTCAAGCTAGATGAGCCCGCGCTTAAGCTGGCAACCTTGGGGTTTCAAACCTGGGTCTTCCGCATCTCAGTCCAAAGCTCTATCCACTGTGCCACCGCCTGGTCAGGCTTTATTATATTTTTATCATTTCAAAAATATCCAGCCAGGAGTCTCTTGCCTACTTTCTATTTCTTTTTAAAATATTTTCTTGCTTCTTATCATCTGTTGACTATCCCATCTAAACTTCAGTCAAAATGTCAAAAAAAACAACAACACAAAAGCACCTTTTGAGGTTTTGGTTTAGATCCCACTGAATTTATACATTAATCTCTATAGAATTTGCTTCCTAACAATGTTGTCTTTTTATTCAGTTTAATTTATCTCTTAATTTATTAATGTCTTCTCTTGGATCTCATACATAAAAATGTTTTCTTATAATTCCCACTTATTTTGTATTTTATGTTCCTATTATAAATGATTTTTTTTAATTGAGAGAGACAGACAGAAAGGGAGAAAGATGAGAAGCATCAACTCATAGTTGCATCACTTTAGTTTTTCATTAATTGCTTCTCATATGTGCCTTAACCAGGAGGCTCAAGCCGAACCAGTGACCCCTTAATCAAAGCCAGCGACCTTGAGCTTTAAGCCAGTGACCTTTGGGCTCAAGTCAGGGCCTTGGGATCATGTTGATGATCTCACGCTCAAACTGGCAACCTTGGGGTTTCGATCCTGGGATCTCAGCACCCCAGGTTGACAATCTATCCCACTGCACTCCTACTGGTCAGGAATAAATGGGATTTTTAAATTATATTTTCTAATTAGTTATTTCTGGCATACAAGAAAGCTATTAATTTTGAATATATATTGTAATACTGGTCATCTTAATAAACTTCTTTCATAGATCCAATATTTTTTCAGTCAATTCCTTTGAATATTTAAGGTAAACCATCTAATTATTTTATTTTTCCTTTCCAATATTTTTACTTCCCATTTTTCCTATCTTATTACATTGGTTAGGACTTCAAAAACAGTGGAACAATAGAGATAAAAATTTACATTCTGGCCCCTAACTCATTAGAGGGGAAATACAGTAAAGTATTTGTCGGGCCAGTGCTACTGTTCCTGTCCAAGGTCCATGGTCCAAGGACTTGGTGCAAAAGAAGTACAAAGCAGAGAAGGCAGCAGTTTCTACACATTTACTAAAACTGAACAAAAAGCTTTTGAGAAACACATAAGATACTGAATACTAAAATAGACCAAGTGAAGACAATACTAATATTTTCTAACGTAAACACAAGACTTGACAGGAAGAGGATTAGAATGGAGATGAGCAGATGTCAGACTTTCTGTTAGCCCTACAGTGAGGAGGGCTCAAAGCACAGTGACCTCAGAGCCCAGCGGGGGGAGGCTGAAGGGAGGTCAAAGAGCCAGCCACTGATTTCCTAGTGGGGTAGCCAGGTTTTTCCTCTGACTCTCACAAGAGGGAAGCAGGCTCCCTTATTCATTCCTCACCTCCTCTTTCTGCAACTACATCCATCTCCAACTCCTCCAAGAAGCCATCCAAGACCATCCAGATGAAAGCTGGCCACTTGCCCTTCAGACCTGGCAAAGTACTCATCTGACCTTGACCTCCTCACTGGCATGACTTTCCAGGACACAATGACACCTCACTATACACATCTGGCCACCTTACTCCTCACTTAAACTCCACAAAATTGCTACAACGAATTGTTCTCAAGGAAACTGGTTCTAGATTCTCGCTCAGGGCCTGTATCTTCCAGCTGTCATATAATAGTGAGGATCTTAGCTGTGTGGTCCCCAAACAGAAGGAAGACTTAAATGTGAACTTAAATGAGGGATGGTGGCAAACACAGGCAGGTCCACTAAAATAATGAGAAGCAAGTGAGGAAAGAAGGGGAGGAGGCAGGAAAACAAAGAAACAGATAAATATTCCCATACTAGAGACCGATGGAGTTTGTTAAAAGCCCAACACTTTGTACGTAAGCAGTACCATAACAGATTCATAACAACTGAAAGTCATCCAAAACCTTAATTGACGTTTCATCCCCTTCACTTAAAAAAGTATTTTTCCTCAAAATAGTTAAAAGTGCCTTTGTTTTAACGGGTAAAGTTTTCAGGAAAGGCTACAAGGGACCTTTCATTTCTTAAGTGCCAGGCCCATGCATGGGTGGCGCTGGTTACACCACCAAATTCAAGCCACACAGTAACCCTGAACCACCGTATTACAAATCAGAAAACTGTAACTTGGAATGACCCTATGATTCAGCAATTCCACATCTGGGTATATGCGCAAAAGAATTAAAAGCAAGGCCTGGACTGTTGATAGCAGTATTATTCACAATAGCCAAAAGGTGGAAACAACCCAAGTGCCCATCCACAGACGAGTAGATTTAAACATGTGGTATCTACATAAAATGGAATAGCATTCACCCTTAAAAAGGAAGGAGATTCGACACGTGCCACATGTGTGGACCTTTAAGATGTTACACTAAGTGAAATAAGCCAGTCACAAAAAAGACCAAATGCTGTCAGATTCTATTTACGCAACGTAACTAGAGTAGTCAAATTCATAGAAACAGAGAGTAGGATTGTGGTTGCCAAGGGCTGGAGAGAGAGGGCGATGGGGGGGCTGTTGTTTAACAGAGAGTTTCAGTTTAGGAAGATGAGAATGTTCTGGAGACGGATGGAGGTGATGGTTCTCAACAATGTGAAGGGACTTAGTGCCACTGAGCTGTGCACTTAAAAATGGTTAAAATGGTAAACATCATGTTATGTATACGTTACCACAATTTTTTAAAAGAGAGAAGAAATGAAAAAAGGAGGGAGGAAAGGAGAAAGAAAAAACAAAACAAAACTATGGCTCAAAAAAAATATATAGCCTGACCTGTGGTGGCGCAGTGGATAAAGCGTCAACCTGGAAATGCTGAGGTCGCCGGTTCAAAACCCTGGGCTTGCCTGGTCAAGGCACATATGGGAGTTGATGCTTCCAGCTCCTCCCCCCTTCTCTCTTCTCTCTCCCTCTCTGTCTCTCTCTCCCTCTCTCTCTCCTCTCTAAAAATGAATAAATAAATGATTTAAAAAAAAATTTTTTTAAATATATATACTGTGCAGCTGGAAGGCAGTGAGACCAAATACCGTGTGGTCAAATCCAGAGTCCAAGCCTCCTTTCCCCCTTCCTACAGGGCACCTCCCAGCACCCCAGCCCCACCCACCTCAGCCCCGGAAGCCCTGCCCTCACACAGCAAAGGCACCATGGGTGCCCTCTCCTGCCCTCCAGCAACTGTCTGTTGCTAAGGAGCCGCCTCTGCCTGATGTCCCAGCATACCTGCCGCCCACACCTGCCGGCCAGGGCAGCCAGAGCCCTGGGTAGCATCTCAGAGGACGGGCTGGGCTGTGATGGAGAAGGACAGGGCTGAGGGCTGAGGGCTGGGGACCGGAGACTGGAGAAGAGCTGGGAAATGCAGGTGACCAGCTGACTGTCAGCAACCATCAACACTGCCCCTGCGTCAGCCCTTCACACCACAACTTTTGCTAATACCCAGAAACGCTGATTTCCTTGTAAATTCTAAAGCGCACCAGACTCTTACCCACCCAAGCCCGCAGCCTCAGCCCATCCACACACCACCTCTCCTTTGGCCAGACAAGCGCTCCTGCAGACTCCAGGATCAATTCTGACCAGTCTGAAAGTCTAGGCTTGTACAGGACCCGCTAGGACAGCCTTCCCCTGACTCTCTCAGGCACAGTTTAAACATTTCTTCCTTTCTGTTGCCCCTGAAACTTAGTATAAAAATTATTATATTTTATTGTAATCATTAATTTGTAGATCTCCCCAGCAGCCTGCAAGTCTCCTGAAGACAGGGCCCATACCTGCAGTTCTAACACCTGGACCAGTGCCTCCCACGTGGCCCAGAAACACCAGATGAGTGGATCAATGGCGAGATGAATGAGCTGAGTTTTCTTAGCAGTAGAAACCACAATGCTATGCTAATTGGTGTGGTTAAAACATAGCAATAGATGTGATGGCCGCGGGAAAGTGACCACATCCCTCCTCTTCATTCTCACCCTCCACCAGCTGCCCATGAGCCTCAGCTGTCTGACACAACATCCTCAGCTCTCTTCTCACAGATGCTCACTGCTGTTACATCGTCAGAAACATCCAGAAGGCAAGGAGGGAGGACATCTCCACGAAGTGCATGGACTGGGGGCACACTTCATGCCTGATGTCCCTGAAGACAGCAGGCCCAGCAGCACAGCCAGCAGGACACTGGCCAGGGAGCCAGACGAACAGGGTTTCTGAACAGGGTTTCCATCCTCATTTGGCCTCATCATTAGTGGTGTGGCCTCGGGCAAGCCGCTTAGACTTTCTATTCTGCAATTTCCTCACAGCAAGTGGGAGATTATTTTATAGGGAGGTCTCAGAAGAGACCAGCATAAATGCAGAACTCAATGGGTCTTGCTCCAGGCTGTGAGGGGGCATGGCCATCTCAGGAAGGAGCAGACTGGCCTAGAAGAGCCCCAACGCTGGGCGAGAGTGCCCAGGCCGGCAGTTCCCAACAGCGTGCATGCTAAGTCAGAAGAGGGACACTGCAGCAAAAAGGCCACAGGGCCTCTGCCCAGTTCCCTCCCTGGCTCCGGCCCATTTATCTCCCCACCCCACCAGAAAGCAGAGCAAGGGATATCATAAAAGATGGCAAAAGGGGACTCACCTGGGGCCACCTACTGAGAAAGGAGCAAGTCTGGAGGGGACGCTGTCAGCCATTCCAGCAGAGAGGGCCTCAGAGACAGGCTGCAGGGGTGTCGGTGGGGGAGGGCAGAGGCCTGCTTCCCTGGGACATCCCTGATTTCAATACTTCTTCCTCATCACTGTGAACATCCTACTTTTCATGTCAGATGTCTCCACGCAGGATTAGGAAAACATATTCAAAACCATGTTCTCACATCATAGATCAAGATAAGTATGCTAAGAGTCAATGAAAAACTGAACTGGCCTTCAGCGAAAGCCTAAAAAGCCTAAAGCCCAAACCACAATGAGGTACTCACTGCCCCCAGGATGGCTGTGGTCAAAACAATCGGTGATAACAGGTGTTGGCAACCTTGTGGAGAGACAGGAGCCTCCCTCCCTACACTGCTGGCGGGAACAGTAAATGGTACAGCCAGGGCGGAAAACAGTTTGGAAGTTCCTCAAAAAGTTAAAGATAGTATTACCCTAGAACCCAGCAAGTCCATTCCAAGAGAAAACATATGCACATGAAAAAACCTGTTGATGGGCCTGACCAGGCGGTGGCGCAGTGCATAGAGCATCAGACTGGGATGCAGAAGATCCAGGTTCGAGACCCCGAGGTCACCAGCTTGAGTGCAGGCTCATCTGGTTTGAGCAAAGCTCACCAGCTTGTACCCAAGGTCGCTGGCTCGAGCAAGGGGTTACTAGGTCTGCTGAAGGCCCACAGTCAAGGCACATATGAGAAAGCAATCAATGAACAACTAAGGTGTCTCAACGAAAAACTGATGATTGATGCTTCTCATCTCTCTCCATTCCTAATTCTCTCTCTGTCTCTGTAAAAACAAACAAACAAAAAAACCTGTTGATGGCCTGACCTGTGGTGGCACAGTGGACAAAGCGTTGACCTGGAATGCTGAGGTCGCTGGTTCAAAACTCCAGGCTTGCCCAGTCAAGGCACATATGAGAAGCAACTACTACGAGTTGATGCTTCTGCTCCTATCCCCCTTTCTCTCTCCCCTCCTGTCCATGAATGAATATTAATCACTCACAATAGCCAAAAAGTGGAAGCAAACCACGGCCATCCACTGATCCATGGGTGAGCAACCTGCAGTACCCTCCCTGCAACAGACCACCATCCAGCTATGAAAAGGAACAGAGTATTGACACAGCACAACACACAAGGGCAGTGAAAACACTGCTCAGCCAAAGAAGCCAGACACTGGGGCCACGTGTTGTGTGATCCCATTTCTGTGAAACGCCCAGAATCGGCAAGTCCAGGGAGCCTGAGGGTAGACTGGTGTTTGGTGTGGGTGGGGGAATGGGGAGTAGTCTGAACCGATGAGGAGTTTCTTCTTGGGGTATAAGAATGTGCTGAAATCAGACAGAAGTGATGGCTGACTGCACAGCTCTGTGACTACACTAAACACCACCAGTACCCTTTAGAAGAGTGAATTTTATAGTATATAAAGTATACATACATTTTTAAATGAACTTTAAAGAGTCCATATAGTGTAAGCCAACACACAATGCAAAATAAATAAATAAAAGAGGAAGCAAGCATAAAGTAATGAGACTGTGTTACTCAGCATCTTTTTAATTCTTTGAACAAGCAACAAGAACAGGCTGTAAGGACCAAAAAAATGAGGAAAGGAAAAGGCCAAGCCGACCCAGGAGGAGGGAAAACAACCAGGGAAATCCCATTTCTAGCCCAATCACGTACAGAAAACCTGTCAGCCGCTAGAGGCCACCTTTAACTGCTACAGAGAAAATGGACATCACGGACTTGTGTCAGAGAAGCAGACGTGCACAAAACGAGGCTCTGGTCACCTGACCCGCCAGAATGCAGACATAGACGTTCCCATGCCCAGTCGCACCAGCTGAAGGACCCAGAAAACGTAGCTGAGTGAGCACTTCCCATCCCATGACACAGAACCGATGTTCACTGACCAGCTTTTCCAGTCCATCTTTCCAGAAGAAGCCTTGCCATTGACTGACAACCCACAGTGCACCACAAAGTGGGGCGGTAGCACCTCCTTCAGCAGTTCTCTGGGAAGTAAACTTTCTTCCTTTAGAGAGGAGTTTGGCAGTGGGAATGCCCTTTGCATCACCAGCATGCACTGTTGGTAATGAGCTACACAAGCAGCACCAGGACAGACAGAAATGCGCACCCCAGGAGGAAGGGCGCAGAAGCTTCAGCAGGCCTGCCTGCAAGGTCACACCAGCTCCTGGGCCTGAGGCTCCCTGCTGCAAAGTGAGGAGATGGCAACAGACTGCCTTGAGGTTCCAGAGCAGTCCCGCCTGGAGCTTTCAATCCAGTGCTGGCCCACCATGAATCCACCAGTGATAACGACTTGGGTGTTGAAGCTTTACCTGCTTGTTGCAACAACCATTATTCCAAAGTACCTTTGTCTATAACATAAAAGAAGAAATGATCAGCTATCTTGAATCTCCCACTAAGCAAGATACAAAATTCACCAAAGTGGTCTTGTGTTTCTTTTTATTTTCTTCTTCTTTTTCCAAGTGAGAGGAGGGGAGATAGAAAGACAGACTTCCACATGCACCCTGACCAGGACCCACCTGGCTAGAATCCATCAGCCACTGTCTGGGGTCAATGCTCTGCTCATCTGGGGCCATGCTTGCAACTGTGCTATTTTTAGCACCTGAGGCTGAGGCTCTATGGAGCCATCCTCAGCACCTGGGTCAACGTGCTTGAACCAATCAAACCATGGCTGCAGGAGGGGAAAAGAGAGAAAAAGAAGGGGAGGAGTGAAGAAGCAGATGGTTGCTTCTCCTGTGTGCCCGGACCAGGAATCAAACCCAGGACTTCCACACGCGGAGCCAACGCTCTACCACTGGCCAGGGCGGATCTTCTGTTTCTTTTTTTTTTTTTTTTTGCATTTTTCTGAAGCTGGAAACGGGGAGGCAGTCAGACTCCCGCATGTGCCCGACCGAGATCCACCCGGCACGGCACGCCCACCAGGGGGCGTCGCTCTGTTGCAACCAGAGCCATCCTAGCACCTGAGGCAGAGGCCACGGAGCCATCCTCAGCGCCCGGGCCATCTTTGCTCCAGTGGAGCCTCGGCTGCGGGAGGGGAAGAGAGAGACAGAGAGGAAGGAGAGGGGGAGGGGTGGAGAAGCAGATGGGCGCTTCTCCTGTGTGCCCTGGCCGGGAATCGAACCCGGGACTCCTGCACGCCAGGCCGCCGCTCTACCACTGAGCTAACCGGACAGGGCCTGTTTCTTAAGTAAGATGGAAAATACATCTTCATGGGGTGGGTGGTGGGGGGGGAACTCTTCATTAAACAGCTGAATGTTTTTAGTAAGGAGAGAACTTCAGGTGAGGGTGTGCCTTTTTAAAGTGGCATGCATACACACACACACACACACACACACACATACACATTTCAGGGCTATGCTGACCACTGTAATTTGTAATTTTTTCTTGATGAAAGAAGGCTAAGAAAAAAAGGTGTGTGACAACATGAGAGAGCTGGTAGAGTTAATAACACAAAATATATGTAGCCCTTCAAATGTCCAGGGTCTGGGTATTATGATAAAAGCTTTTGACTGTTAGGAGCAAAACTGGGCTGCAAGGCCTGACACTCCAACCCCTGTGGTACCTGTCCTGCCCACCATCTCCCTGAATCCTTACAGAAATCTCATTAGGCAAGAAAGGCTGACCCAAGCCCTTCTGACAACTGACAAAAACGAGACCGTATGTCCAAGCGAATGAGCGGCAGACTACGGCCAGAATTAAGGTCTCCTGACTCCCAGCTCCAGGAAGATGTGTAGTCATGATATTTAGGCCTCAGATTTCTTCCTTAACCTCATGATTCTCCCTGGATTTTCTCCATGAAGGGAAAATAATACACAACAGCCAACCCAAACCTGAGAAATTACCGTATTTTTCGCTCCATAAGACGCACCTGACCATAAGACACACCTAAGATTTTAAGGAGGAAAATAAGAAAAAAAATATTCTGAACCAAATGGTGTGTTAAAATATTGAATAAAATACCGTATTTTTCACTCCATAAGATGCACAGGCATTTTCCCCTCTACTTTTTGGGGAAAAAAGTACATCTTTTTTTTTTTTTGTATTTTTCTGAAGCTGGAAACAGGGAGAGTCAGACAGACTCCAGCATGCGCCGGACCGGGATCCACCCGGCACGCCCACCAGGGGGCGATGCTCTGCCCCTCCGGGGCGTCACTCTGCCGCGACCAGAGCCACTCTAGCGCCTGGGGCAGAGGCCAAGGAGCCATCCCCAGCGCCCGGGCCATCTTTGCTCCAATGGAGCCTCGGCTGCAGGAGGGGAAGAGAGAGACAGAGAGGAAGGAGGGGGTGGGGGTGGAGAAACAAATAGGCGCCTCTCCTATGTGCCCTGGCCGGGAATTGAACCCCGGTCCCCCGCACGCCAGGCCGACGCTCTACCGCTGAGCCAACCGGCCAGGGCCAAAAGTGCATCTTATGGAGCGAAAAATACGGTATTTTATTTCCGTAAAAAAAAAAAGAAAATGCCACCTGCCTGAGGTGCTTCCCTGCCACAGAGCGGAGTCTAATGAGCCCCGATGAAAGACGAGACCCAGGCAAGAAGGCCTGTGAAGCTGCTTGAGTGCCGGAGCTCAGCAGGGTCTGGCTCTGCGTGCAGAAGTGCTCCTGGGCCTCCCGGAAGACAGATTAAGTTCAGTTGATGAGCGCAGGACAGCAGTTACTCCTCCCAATCACTCTCCAAATGCCCCCTGAAGGCAGGGGGAAATCTAAGTCACAGAGCAATGCTTCAGGGGAGACATACTCGGCACACCATCCTCCTGGTGAGCAACTTCCCCTGAGGGCACAGCCTCCTGCTGGGTGACAGAGGTTCCCTATCAGATCATGTTCTACCTTTATAATACAGAAAAAAGTACTTTTAAATAAGAGTTGGATAAACAAGCAGGATTACAGTTTGAACACCAAAATCTTTCTGTTACTCAGGAATGGATCCAACCCTACCACCCAATCACAAACTCCAGGTGCAGGGTGCATCTGGGATGTCCATGAAGCACCAGGCAGGACAGCATTCACGAGCATACTTTATTTGTTGAAAAGCACAGGGCTCCTTTACCCTGGGATCCATGCTTGTTGTTGGCCTGCAACTTGGATCAGAATTCCAGGCCTAATTCTGGCAAGATCCATGGCTTTAGGCAAGTCACCCGGCTTCTCTGGGCTTCCCATTTCCCCCCGTATGGTATGAGGAGAAGCCCATCTATCTTCAGGGTTGACATAAAAGTTAGACACAGTGTGCACAGGGCTGTGAGGCTCACAGACCCCCAATAAACAGTTTATTACCTGCTCCCTCCAAATGACCTTTTTTCTAACCATCTCATGTGCAGAGGACAGTCATTCATGTGGATTCCTGCTACGATTCCCTACAGACCAGTGAAGGGGTCCAGAGAGCAGGCACTGAGCCATTCCCTTTTAGGTCTCATCAGAGGACAAGAGAAGTCAACACAAGCCCCTGAGATAAGAATGACATACAAATACATGGGTTTACCTGGGACGGTCTTGGCATGCGTTATTGTCCTATCCATCCTACTTACAGGGCTGAAGCCCCCATCTAATAGTGTAAAATGATACTTTAAACACATGCCACCAACATGAGGCCTGAGCTGGGACACAGATTTCATTTAAAATTCTGAGTCAAAAATTGCACTTCCTCAATGTGAACTGAGGAATGGAATTAAACCTGAAGGGAAGGGGGAAGGGAGCCGTTGGGAGGGAGAGAAAGGGAGATATAGAGGGAATACAGGAAGGGGGGGGAATGCATTCGGGGAGACACTAGAATCTATGTAAACACAATAAATTTTAAAAAAATAAAAAATAAATTGCACTTCCTCCAAAATGCTAAATCTACCCCATTTCCCCGGGCTCAGAGTGGCCCCCAAATACCTGTCAACTACTAGAGCATAGTGTCCTAACTCAGTGACCTTCTTGACTTAACTATGGATGTGTTCCCCTTCCCCCATGATCTCTGTGGCTAATAAACAAACTGTATAAATAATAATAACAAGGACTACCAGCTGAAGGACAGGAGGAGATGTGGCCATCAGAGCAAGAGCAGCCATCTGTCCCTACTAGCTTTTGACCAGGACTTCCATCTCTGAGGGTCCCACATCGCCGATGCCATGAGAGGGGATGAGTCACTCACCATGCCTGACCATTCTGTCAAGACTGTGATGCACGTCCCTCTGAGTGTTGAGCCCTGTATGACTAAATGCTTCTGTAGCTGAAAAACCCTTTGGGGAAGGATCTGCCACCAGTGCGGCCAGAGGACTGACCCTGGGACTTCCTGCATGCACCGGAAGCTCTGTGAGCTACAGGGCTGTCTGTGCAAAGGGAGATGCTGACCCAGGTGCAGTGGGAACCACCGACCTCTCTGAAGAGACCGTGACAGATCCACTAGGAGAAACAGGGAGGTCCCCAGGAACGGCCAACTCTAAAGTTGGTCTCATTTGAATTCCTTTTTTGGCTGAAAGTTCAAACCTAAAGGAGTTATTAACTTGATGAGACATTTCCTGGTGACACAGTTTTGTGTTTGCAGGACTGGGTGCATTGTCAAGAAATTTGGGTCTTAAATTCTCCAGCAATTCTTTGAAGGGGAAAAATGTGAAAAGCAAATTTTGGCGGGTTTTCTGTATAAGAACCCTTTTATACAGAGCTGCTATTTCCTGCTGTGTTCAAAACACAAACTCTATTGCGTGGGCTTGAAGATGACGCAAGCCTTGAACCTTCCTCCTGACCTTACCAAGCAGCAACAAAGGGAGACAACCTAACTGGATTCAGCTGGTGTGTGACTGCACCCTTGGACCAGCAGAGATGAAGGACTAGATAGATGAAATAAATAAATAAGGTAGGCAGGTTAGATGGTAGATATTATATTCGATAAATAATAAGATTTAGATAGACAACAGTAGCTTAGATAGCTAGATATATAAACTAGATAGGATACATCAGTGGTCGGCAAACCACGGCTCACGAGCCACATGCGTCTCTTTGGCCCCTTGAGTGTGGCTCTTCCACAAAATATCACGTGCAGGGACAACCTCGATAAGGAATGTACCTACCTATACAGTTTAAATTTAAAAAATTTGGCTCTCAAAAGAAATTTCAATCGTTGTACTGTTGATATTTGGTTCTGTTGACTAATGAAGTTTGCCGACCACTGGGAGAGATGATAAATTATAGACATGGATGACAGACTGGATGATGACTGAGAATTAGATGTTGGATAGATAAAAACCTAGATAGATTCACGTAAGTACCAGAAGTGTCACAGTTACTATCTTTAAATAGTATGGTACAAATAATTTCACTCATCACATATCCCTGAGAAACAGGAAATCTGTTGTCTCCAGTTTATAACATGGAACTAGCCATCTGGAAAGATTTTAGGTGGGCACACTCAAACAAAAAGTACTAGCAAGGGAAACTAGACGTAGATCTTCTGATGCTGGGAGTGTGCCCATCCTGGCCTGTGGCCACCTGCAGTCTGGCCCTCTGATGCGGGTGCAGAGCTTTCCCCGGCTGGGAGAGGGGCCGGGACACGGGTCTCCACAGCTGCCTCCAGAGCCTGTGAGTCTACGTGATTACCAGGTTCTTTTGATTCTTCCCTCGCAGGCTCCCCACAAGGAAGGACTCCAGTTCTGACCTATCATTAGAGGGAGAGTAGGTCATAAACACCACTGATTCAACGCAAAGGCAGCAGGGTTTTCTCGGGGAAACCAGCACAGCAGGTGGCCCACAGGGCTGGGGATGGCAGCCCCATTCCAGCAGCACTCTGCCTATATCTCTCCCTCCCTCCCATCCCACCAGCAGCCCTACTCCTGCTCACCACCTCTCATCTTACTAACTCCAAGTCCTAACCACTGTCCCATTTAGCCAAGTAAAACCTCAGGACACCAAAACCAGCAACTGAGGGGGGGGGGGGGGGAGGGCGCTGATGGGGACACTAGCTCTCCCTGCCCTGCTTCAGAAGCTTCGAGAGGGCACCTGGCTACCAACCCCACCACCACCCATGTCACAAAAATCTCCTCTCCTCCCCTTTAAAGAGGACAGGGCACAGCAAGGAACGGAGGGCAGAGGTGTGACACCTCTAGCTTTCAGAACACCTTGGCTGACATCCACTCAGTTTCTGGGCAAGTCCAACTGTTGGAACTGCTACCTGGATCCACGGCTCTTACCCTAGATCTGAAAGTACCGAAGCCCAGGCCCACCAGGAACAATGGAGCCAGAAGTTCTGGTCTCTGTATTTTATGAAAACTCCACGGGAGATTCTAGTGTGCACTCGAGATTTATAACTACTGCCCTGGCTCAGTGCAAAATCCCTTCCACCAGATAGTCAGCCTCGGGCACAGAGACCCAGCCCCCACGCACCCTCTCGATCATTAGGGGACATTTAGTCACATTCAAAGAAAGCTGCCTCTCAAATAGGTTAACCAGAACTCTAACTTCTACTCACAGCCCTGCCGCTGTATCATCACTATAGCAGTAAGACAGACTAAAAGCAAGGAATTTGGGTAAATGGCTTCACCCAACAAAAGCAGCAAGCCAAAGGCAGAGCCCTCAAAACCCAAAGAAATAAATAATCATTTTCCCAAGAAGAAATAAATAGATTGTCTCAAAAAGGGGAAGAGGGAAAGAAGAGGAGAGGGCCTCAAATGGAGTGGGGTGACTTGGGGCCAGAGCTAGGCATAGTAGATAGGAAACTGCAAGTGCCTTGGCCAACCACTCCCCAAAACACCTTTTCCTTTAAAACACGGAGTACCATTAATTCACTAAAGAAAGAGTATTCCCCTATTATGGGCTTTCACAAAAAGCAGAGCAAACCAATGCAAGCCTACGCAGGGGAAACGAAATGAGTGTTCTCTCTCGGTTCCCGTCTTGAGCAGAAGGAGATACACTAAACAAAACCACTGAGAAGTTTCAGTGTGGTGGTTAGGAGATTTCGGAAGTTACAGAGTGGGTATGTTCCTTCTTACTGAACATGCTTTTCCCTACTCCCCCCACATGGGAGCTGTGCAGGGTCCCGGCTTTGCAGGGAAGCTGAGCAACGGGAGACAGGCAGTGAGGTAGTGGGGTGGTTTCCTAGCTGTGCTGCCCACGCCGTTGGCTTCCCCAGAGGGGCTGCTAAGAGGGGCGGATGGCGAGAAAGGGAACAAGGCCCTGGGTTCCCCCACAGCCCACCGTTCCTGCCAGAGCAGCTCTGCCTTAGGACGTCTTATCTGCCAGGTAAGATTTCATACAGAAAAAGGGTGGCCGCAGAAAAACAACGTGAGAGCGAGCAACAGCATAAGGAGCAATGGAGAGGAGGTTTGGGTCCCACCTCAGTTAGCTGCTGGCTGGACAGCCGGCACAGGCAGTGGCCGTGTGTGATGGAGGCCACATAAAAAAGGAAATCCAGGAGTCTCTGCCTAGGCCACTCAGCTGAGACAGAACGGGGTATCCTTGAACACACATGTGCCACTGCAGTTCTTACCTAGCCAAGCGGAACCCTGAGCCCATGGGATGCTGACCATTGAGAGCCTGTCCCTCACATCCTAAGGCGAGGAAGACTTCATGAAGCCCCACAATCCCACTTTCCCCACAACCTCTTCGGCTCTGGCTATCACTCTGTGCAACAGGCTTGACAAGAAGTCCCCAACAGTCTGCACATCCCACTCAACGGGAAGCCAGAGAATAGTCTCTGGGAGCATCGAGCACTGAAAACCGCCCCCAGTATAGCACTCACAGGCAGAGCCAGGACTGAATGGGGGGCGGGAGTGCAGGAGCCATCCTGAGAGGAAGACCCATGCTCTATGTGGGCTGTGGAGATCTCCAAAGCTGCCAGCTCTCAGACTGGGAGCAGGCAAGAAACCTTGGGAAGATTAGGGTAAATGCCAGTGTCTGTGACATAGGACATCGGGATCCAAACAGAAATGTCCTGCTCTGGAAGGGCCTAGCAGACCCTAACCCCACCAGGCTAGGGGGATAGGAGGTGGAGCCCAACCCAGGGGCCTCCATCACAAGAAAAGCATGTAGTCAAGTGCGTGTGCTGGGCCTCCAGGAACGGCTGTGCCATTGCTTAGGACACACTATCTTTTTCACTGTCTTCCTCCATTCTGCTCAGCACCAGGTGTTAGGTGATCAGCCCAGGGAGTGGACAGATACTTCCAGTCCAGCCATTCATGGCTGACATTTTCTCTGAAACTCCTGAGCGGGCCCAGTCCCATGGTGTCTGCGTGCAGAAGTCACTCGTGTCCTCAGGCGCAATGTATGAGCTCAGCCACGTAGGACCGGAGGGAGCAGACAGAGAGCCTATACCAGCAGCCATCGGATAACGTGGCTTTCTAATCACCAGGCCACGGGCAGATTTTGTGGTGACAACTCTGGTCCTAGACTTTGAAACTTTAGTCTGATGTGGTTGGGCTATTCTGTCAACATTTTCTAACCCAACTCAAATGAATGATGCAAAGGGAATAATCAAAGTATCAATTACAGACACATTCATATTATGGCGTGTGTGTTCACACACGTGTACTCGTCAGAAGCAAGGAGCAAACCCAAATGCCACAGGGCTGAAGAAATGACAAGCAGTGGTGTGCCAGTGACACCAAGCCACGTCTCCACGGGAAAGCCCAGCCAGCAGGGCCCGGGCAGCCACCTTGCCTGCTCTCAGACTGCCGGCCACAGGGCGCAGCTCTTCAGAAGGAGCTGGGACAAGCCCAGGGGGTCTGGGAATGAGCACCGAGTCTGCCTTGGTGCTCAGGGCCACTCCTCGAGCAGGTGTGCCCCTGTGCATTCAGACACAAGCTCTCTCACAAAACGACCAGCATGAACTCTGCTATCCCCACCGCCTTCGAGGACAATCCAGATGGAGGAGCAGTCCCCATCCACAACCTCAGACTAATGCTGTGCTCTGGACTGTCCCTCCTGCCTCTCTCCCCCAACGGCTGGCGGGAACAGAGTGGCTCATGGCAGAGACTGGGGAGTGGGCACAGGAGGGGGGCGGAAACGGGGACACTGGTGAAGAGACAGCAAATACATTAACATAGGACTGTAAGCTCTCCTCCCGCCCCAGGATTCTCAGTCTGCTGGCATCACTCAGATGAAGGAGAAAATCAAGTCCTATTAGCATATCCATCCATCCCTCCACCCATCCACCCATCCATCCATCCATCTGCCCATTAACCCCTCCGTCCGTTCATCCCTCCATCCCTGCATCCACCCATCCAACAGCAGTGACACAGCAGGGGGCAGAGGGATGGAATATTAAAACGAGACAGAGGAGCCTTGACCAAAGTGTAACACAAGATGAACTGTCCTAAGAGCCAGGGGATAAAGGCCCAACTTTTGCCAAGGTGCCTAGAAGCAACAGTAGATTTCAGTGAACAGGGCTGAGCAGAGGCTTTGAGACAGAGGTGGCAGCTAAGCTGGGCCTCAAAGGATAAAGAAGGTTGCTATGGGCAGAGAGAAGGAAAGGGCATTCCTGACTGAGGTGACAAAGTGAGTGCAGGCCTGGCCACATCACAGAGGGCTCTGCTCCTGGGCTGCACTGTCCGAGCAAGAAGAGCCACGGAGGGTCCCTGAGGAGGGAGGGATGCGATCGACGCTGTGTTCGAGAAACAGCTGAGGCTGCAGAGGCCAGATATGGGGGTGGGCAGCGAGACACTCAGAAGGCAAGGAGGTGACTGAGGTCTGAGTCAAGGGCAGTAAAGAAATGGGTATAAGAAATAACACGGAGACAATAGAGATTCACTGCAGCCCAGGGTGACTGTGGGTTTAAGCCAGCATGACAGTGAGGGTAGCCTACCCAGGGCTGCAGGGAGGTGACTGAGGCATCCCCAAGACCCACATGCGGAAGGTCAATGATGAGTCCAGAGTTCAGGAATCAGGGCCCTTCCCAGTGTGGCAGTAGCTGTCTGTCCTTGCCTCCCCTGTGCTCAACTCCCATCCTGATCTCTGCTGGCTGGCGCCCAAGGGGAGGGGAAGACGCCGGGGTTCCATATCCTCTAAGAGAAAACCTGGGATTCAGGTGAGCAGAAATGACCATCGGGCTCTCATCTCTGAGCTGTGGCTCCCGCTCTTTGGAGATATAGACTCCACAGGGCCGGCATGGACCCCAGAGATCCATACTTTCAGACAACAATCACCAGATTCAAATGCAGATTCACAGGCCCCACCAGCAGGTTCTCTCTGCTTCCACAGGTCGGGTGGAGCTCAGCAAGCTGAGTATTTTAAGATGCACCTGAGTGATACCAGGGTACAGTCTGCTGACAGTGCTCAGCCAATTCTTGCTCCCAGCAAAGGTCAGGTCGGACCCTTGGCTGCTGAAGCCTCTTTCTCTGGGCCTACTGAGAAAGCAGAAATACCGTGTGTGTGTGTTTGGGGTGGAGGTGGGGTCTCTGGAGATGGGAGCTTGCTGGCCCCTAACATGAGATGAGTAATACTAACTTCCACATCTGGGAGCTTACTACTATGGCCGGTGCCCTTCTGACGCCTTCAAGTCACCATCTGCAACACTTTCCCCATTTTGCTGTTGAGGTAACTGAGGCTTACAGACAAGTCATCCAGCTGGTGGTGGTGGAGCCAGAACTGCAGGTGTGTATTCCACGCCTGCCACCTGCCTGAAGCACAGGGAGAGTGCTGGCAAGTTATAACCTTCCCTGGCCTCCATCTTCCCTTCTACAAAGTGGAAAGAACCTTTCCCACCTGCTTCCTGCAGGCTCTGGGGTTTTATCAAGGATGACTGCAACACCACAGAAAAGCCAGCAGCATCTCCCCCAAGCAGCACCCTGCCACCTCCGGGACCCTTCAAGCAGTCTGCATGCTGCCTGCAGGGCATGTCTGGAGCCTCTGCCCACTCACCACTGGATGGAGGGGGACAGGGTGTTCCTTCTGCCCCGCACTGAGTGCCCTGTACAAAGGTCTCACTATGCAAGTCTCAACAGAAGCCTCTATTTGATGGCAATAATATTATGTTCTGAGGCTGACGTATCACTTCTACTTTTAAACTGGGAGTATTCGGCTACATCTTCTGCAGGCACTGCCATTTCAGACAGAAATGGAGCCTCCAGACTCAGAAACTCGAGACAAAGGAGGTGCATGCTTTGTCTGCAATTTTGCACCTGAATCTCTTCCAAGTGGTCCAAGCATTTATTTTTGGCCTCGGTGCTCGTTCAAGAAGCTTCGATCTCATCGAAGAAGCAGAGAGATCGTAGATACCAATCTTTCTCTTTGCAAGGCTCCCCCACTCACATCAAGATTTCCTCATCTGCACTCTTACCAGGAGATATCCTGAGGGAAAGCCAGGCTTGTAGAATTCTCTAGAGCAGTGGTCCCCAACCCCCGGGCCACGGACCGGTACCGGTCCACAGAGAAAGAATAAATAACTTACATTATTTCCGTTTTATTTATATTTAAGTCTGAACGATGTTTTATTTTTAAAAAATGACCAGATTCCCTCTGTTATATCCATCTAAGACTCATTCTTAATGCTTGTCTCGGTCACATGATATATTTATCCGTCCCACCCTAAAGGCCGGTCCGTGAAAAAATTTTCTGACATTAAACTGGTCCGTAGCCCAAAAAAGGTTGGGGACCACTGCTCTAGAGGTCAAGAAGCACAGGTGGTAATTTGTAAAAGGAGTTAACATTTTTCTCTGGCTATAAAAGCAGTGGAGTTTGATGTGTGATAACTCTGATCACATCCCTGCCATGTCTGATGACTTTTGTTCTCTGGAGTTCACTCATTAAATCCCTCCCCCTTTAGACTAACTAACTGCCAACTCACACCCTGCATTACAAGTGGTAGCGATCTGCTCAACTGAGCAGGGCAGGTGGTCTGACGTCTCACTTCTCCCTCATGTCCATCTGCTGACTATTCCAGGTCCCCAGGGCCAGGTGCTGGACTCCTGGGGATGCTCCTGGTCCCTGCACAGAAGGAGCCATCTGGAATGAAGGGAAAGAAGGCCATGGAGGAAGTCAAGGAATCAGCAAGACGGGATGTGCCACCTGGCGAAGGTGGCAGAAAGGGAAGGCACAGAAGGAACAAGAAGCAAGAGAGGGACCAGAGGGTGGGTCCAGTGTGAGGAATGCAGAAAACATTTGGGAGTGACAGAGAGGAGAAACAGACCAAGGGGGTCTTTCAAGTATGTCTTAGGAAAAACAGGCTCTTCTGTATCTATTGAACAAAACACATTTTATTAGAGGTGCACTGTCTTTGAGCTCAGCGAATCGTCCAATGTGGGATCATCTACTGTAGATCCTTCAGTGAGCCAACAAGCAGCTAAAGCCCAAAGATTTGAGGTGACTTGCCAAGGTCACACAGCAAGTTAAGTGTTGGAGAGAGACCAGAACTGCAGATTCCTGGCTGGGGACATTTCCACCACGCAGGGCTCCAGCCCAGCCACTCCTCCAATGGCAGATATCACTGACCACTCACTCAGGAAACATCAGCTGTGGCTTATAAACATGCTGTGATCAATGTAGAGCCGACAGAGATCCCATACAAACTCCATACCAGAGGCAGATTATAACCCTGACCTGACCTTGCAGGCTGACAGTAAACAATCTATGCTTTTCCAAACTCCAAATGTGGCTCCCCAGCTGGCCTTGGAGGAGGGGTGGAAATGCCAGGGGTGCCAAGGCCATCCTGACACCCTGAAAAAAGGACTCTTCCTACTACTATGCCAGGGTCCCAAGGCGTGTGTGCAGGGCCTCCCTTAAGAATGCCCCCACTGGGCTGGGCAATGTGGCAGCAAGAAGGAGCTACTAAGGCTTGAACTCGGTCCTTCTGGGCAGTGATGAGAAAGCTGAACCAGGAGAGTGGTCCCTGATCCTCAGACACACAGAAGACTGGGATGGAGAGAACACCAGGAGGTGAGCCTGTGATTTAAAATGCAGGGGAGCTCAGACAAGGAGGGGCTAGCAGGGCAACGTTCTTCTAGGTGGTAGCATAGAAAAGAGAAGCTTCCAGGCAAACCCCGAAGTCACAGGTAAAGAGCCCATTGTCCTGAAAAATAACCAGTTAAGACAGGTTTTCCTAAAGCATAAATAGCTAAGTTCTTTCAATGCTGACACTTCTTTTGAACTGCTAGCTTTTCAGACAGAGTGTATGTTGATTTTTATTTTTTGGATAAAAAAAATTTTTTTAACATATCTGTCTCTTGGGTCACTGTGCAGCTTGCCTACCTCCTCAAAAACAAAATAGTATTTGTCAAAGGGATAATCAGTAGGCATGCTAGAAACTGACCATTCACAAGCAAACTCCTAATATGTGTGCTATGACCCCCCAAAATGTAAATATATTTTAGATTTGGTAGAATAAAAAGCAGAAATAAATCCTTCAGAGTGAGACATGAAGGGCACCTGGCTGTTGGTGGAAGCAATTTTCTCATCTAAACAATAATTCATATTATCTATGGGTCCTTCTCCAAGCAGGGCTGACCAATTCCATTGATGTCAAATGTAGGCCAGGAAGAACTGCCCCTATTTGATTTTCTTATCAGAAGGATAGATTCTTGGTGCAACCTTCGCAGCTCCGCACCCTCATTCCAAGAAGATGCACCCTTAGGAATTCTTTAAAAATCAGAATTGAATAATTATGAGCAAGAACTCAAAATTGGAAACTTTGAAGATTACTCTGAAGGTTTTCAAAGTAACCACTATCACATCACATTTTCAAGTTAATTTTTGTCTAAAAGTTCTCAAACAGAGAAAGCAAGAAACCACCCTTTTTATCCTATCACAGTTCTCTAAATTCATATTCTCAAATTCCACTGGAGAAGTCAGAGTTGGACAGAAAACGCGAGTTAGAACACAGACAACCCCCAGCCCGCTGCATGCCCCCCCCTTATGTGGCGGACCAATCCGGTACTCAGTTCAACAATTTCTAGAAGGAAAGAGTCCAACAACACAGACTCATTTTCCCATGATAAAGGCTCCCGGTGCGAAGATTATTATTTGAAGCTGTCTTACTGATCATGGTGGTTCCACCAGCCAAGGCCGCCTTGGTGCCTTGGAAGAAGTCATCAGCAGAAGTCATTCCCTGGTCAGGCATCTGGAAGTGGGTGTGGACATCAATCCCTCCAGGAATCACCATCCTGGAATGGGCCTCAATGGTCTTCACGCCTCCTGGCACAATCAGATTTTCTCCTATTTGCCTAAAGAGAGCGGGTGACAATGGTGGTAAATGAATTGTCCGTCAATCAAATGAAATCTGACAGACTCTTCCATCAAGCCTTAACCTATCCTTCCCTAGACTTTCCAGTTTCTGTAATTATTCATAATGTGCACTCCCCACTCCCTACTCTCAACTCAGAGGCAATGCAGTGCTTACTAGTAAACAAAAGTTAAATAAGGCATCACAGGCCCCATCAAAGAGGCTTAGTTAAAAAGAGAGAGAGAGAGAGAGAGACTTAGTTACCAGAAAACTCCTAAGGTCAAGTGATAACAAGGTCCCAAGAAATTTACATAAAATGCCACTACACTTTCTCTACATACACAGGGTTGAGCTAATTATCCTATAGCCATTTCCTCCAAACCTGGCTACCACCACAAACACATGTTTTTACCAGACCCTTTGCAATATAGAGAAAATAGGAAGGAAGCAAATCAACAAATAAATAAGTGAACACTGATTAAAACAATTTGAAAATTTGGAAGCAGGTCATTAGCAACTCAGACAACAAGGCAGGAACACTAACATTCCTTATGTTGAGGGACATGGATTCATTTCCAATTAAAAATCATCTGTGCTACATCTCTCTACATGTTGTTTAAAAAAAAGTAATCAAGAAGTTGATAAAATTCACAAACAAATTAGTGAGGACCAAAAATAGCACT